>NW_026293320.1:600000-1200000 GCF_026419915.1 Harpia harpyja
AGGGAGGCCAGGTCTACGCCGCCGGTGCCGCCTTGGGAGGCCAGGTCTACCCCGCTGGCGCCGGCAGGGAGGCCAGGTCTATCACGCCGGCGCCGGCTTGCGAGGCCAGGTCTACCGCGCCGGCGCCAGCTTGGGAGACGAGGTCTACCCCGCCGGCGCTGGCTACGGAGGCCAGGTCTACACCTCCAGCGCCGGCTAAGGAGGCCCGGTCTACTACGCTGGCGCGGCTAGGGAGGCCAGGTCTATACCGCCAGCGCCGTCTAGGAAGACAATGTCTACGCCACCGACGCCAGCTAGGGAGGCCAGGTCTACCCCGCCGGCTCTGGCTATTGACGCCAGGTCTATCCCGCCGGCGCCGGCTTGGGAGGCCAGGTCTACCCCGCCCGCGCCGTCTTGCGAGGCCATGTCTACGCCGCCGGCACTGGCTAGGGAGGCCAGGTCTACGCCGCCGGCACTGGCTAGGGAGGCCAGGTCTATACCGCCGGCGCCGTCTAGGAAGACAATGTCTACGCCACCGACGCCAGCTAGGGAGGCCAGGTCTACCCCGCCGGCTCTGGCTATTGACGCCAGGTCTATCCCGCCGGCGCCGGCTTGGGAGGCCAGGTCTACACCTCCAGCGCCGGCTAAGGAGGCCAGGTCTACTACGCTGGCGCGGCTAGGGAGGCCAGGTCTATACCGCCGTTGCCGTCTAGGAAGACAATGTCTACGCCACCGACGCCAGCTAGGGAGGCCAGGTCTACCCCGCCGGCTCTGGCTATTGACGCCAGGTCTATCCCGCTGGCGCCGGCTTGGGAGGCCAGGTCTACGACGCCGGCACTGGCTAGGGAGGCCAGGTCTAAGCCGCCGGCACCGGCTAGGGAGGCCAGGTCTTCCCCGCTGGCGCCGGCTAGGGGCGCCAGGTCTACCCCGCTGGCGCCTGCTAGCGAGGCCAGGTCTACGCGGCCGGAGCCGGCTAGGGAGGCCAGGTCTACCCCGCCGGCGCGGGCTATTGAGGCCAGGTCTATCCCGCCCGCGCCGTCTTGCGAGGCCATGTCTACGTCGCCGGCACTGGCTAGGGAGGCCAGGTCTACGCCGCCGGCACCGGCTAGGGAGGCCAGGTCTACGCCACCGGCGCTGGCTTGGAAGGCCAGGTCTACCCCGCCGCTGTCGGCAGGGAGGCCAGGTCTACACCGCCGGCGCCGGCTACGGAGGCCAGGTCTACCCCGCCGGCGCTGGCTTGGGAGGCCAGGTCTACCACGCAGGCGCTGGCTTGGGATGCCAGGTCTACCCCGCCGGCGCCGGCAGGGAGGCCAGGTCTACTCTGCCGGTGCCGGCTAGGAAAGCCAGGTCTATCACGCCGGCGCTGGTTTGCGAGGCCAGGTCTACCCCTCCGGCGCCAGCTTGGGAGGCCATGTCTACCCCGCCGGCGCTGGCTACGGAGGCCAGGTCTACCCCTCCAGCGCCGGCTAAGGAGGCCAGGTCTAGTACGCTGGCGCGGCTAGGGAGGCCAGGTCTTTACCGCCGGCGCCGTCTAGGAAGACAATGTCTACGCCGCCGGCACCGGCTCGGGAGGCCAGGTCTACCCTGCCGGCGCCGGCTAGCGAGGCAATGTCCACGCCGCCGATGCCGGCTAGGGAGGCCAGGTCTACCCCGCCGGCGCCTGCATGCAGTCCAGGTCTACCCTGATGGCGGCGCCTTGGGAGGCCTGGTCTACCACGCCAGCGCCGGCTTTGGAGGCCAGGTCTAACCCGTCAGTGCCGGCAGGGAGGACAGGTCTACCCCTCCGACGCTGGCAGGGAGGCCAGGTCTACCCCACCCGGGCCGCCAAGCAGGCCAGGTCTACCCCGCCGGCGGCGCCTAGGGAAGGTAGGTCTATCCCGCCAGCGCCGGCTTGGGAGGCCAGGTCTACCCCGCCAGCACCGGCTTGCGAGGCCAGGTCTACGCCGCCGGCGCTGGCTAGGGAGGCCAGGCCTATGCCGCCGGCACCGGCTAGGGAGGCCAGGTCTAAGCCACCGGCGTGGGCTTGGAAGGCCAGGTCTATCCCGCCGGTGCTGGCTTGCGAGGCCAGGTCTACCCCGCCGGCGCCGGCTTAGGAGGCCAGGTCTACGCCGCCGGGTCCGGCTAGGGAAGCCAGGTGTATCCCGCGGGCGCCGGCAAGGGAGGCCAGGTCTACCCCGCCGGCGCCGGCTTGCGAGACCAGGTCTACCGTGCCGGCGCCAGCTTGGGAGACGAGGTCTACCCCGCCGGTGCTGGCTACGGAGGCCAGGTCTACACCTCCAGCGCCGGCTAAGGAGGCCAGGTCTACTACGCTGGCGCGGCTAGGGAGGCCAGGTCTACCCTGCCGGCGCGGGCTATTGAGGCCAGGTCTATCCCACTGGCGCCGGCTTGCGAGGCCATGTCCACGTTGCCGGCACTGGCTAGGGAGGCCAGGTCTACACCGCCGGCGCTGGCTAGGGAGGCCAGGCCTACACCGCCGGCACCGGCTAGGGAGGCCAGGTCTAAGCCACCGGCGTGGGCTTGGAAGGCCAGGTCTATCCCGCCGGTGCTGGCTTGCGAGGCCAGGTCTACCCCGCCGGCGCCGGCTTGCGAGGCCAGGTCTACCACGCTGGCGCCGGCTTGAGAGGCCAGGTGTACCCCTTGGACGCTGGCAGGGAGGCCAGATCTTCCCCACCGGCGCCACTAGGCAGGCCAGGTCTACGCCGCCGGGTCCGGCTAGGGAAGCCAGGTGTATCCCGCCGGCGCCGGCAAGGGAGGCCAGGTCTACCCCGCCGGCGCCGGCTTGCGAAGCCAGGTCTACCCCCCCGGCGCCGGCTTGGGAGGCCAGGTCTACCACGCCTGCGCCGGCTAGGAAAGCCAGGTCTATCACGCCGGCGCCGGATTGCAAGGCCAGGTCTACCACGCTGGCGCTGGCTTGGGAGGCCAGGTCTACCCCGCCGGCGCTGGCAGGGAGGCCAGGTCTACCCTGCCGGCGCCGGCTAGGAAAGCCAGGACTATCACGCCGGCGCCGGCTTGCGAGGCCAGGTCTACCGTGCCGGCGCCAGCTTGGGAGACGAGGTCTACCCCGCCGGTGCTGGCTACGGAGGCCAGGTCTACACCTCCAGCGCCGGCTAAGGAGGCCAGGTCTACTACGCTGGCGCGGTTAGGGAGGCCAGGTCTATACCGCCGGCGCCGTCTAGGAAGACAATATCTACGCCACCGACGCCAGCTAGGGAGGCCAGGTCTACCCCGCCGGCTCTGGCTATTGACGCCAGGTCTATCCCGCCGGCGCCGGCTTGGGAGGCCAGGTCTACCTCGCCCGCGCCGCGTCTTGCGAGGCCATGTCTACGCCGCCGGCACTGGCTAGGGAGGGCAGGTCTACGCCGCCGGCACCGGCTAGGGAGGCCAGGTCTATACCCCCGGCGCCGTCTAGGAAGACAATATCTACGCCACCCGACGCCAGCTAGGGAGGCCAGGTCTACCCCGCCGGCTCTGGCTATTGACGCCAGGTCTATCCCGCCGGCGCCGGCTTGGGGAGGCCAGGTCTACCCCGCCCGCGCCGTCTTGCGAGGCCATCTCTACGCCACCCGGCACCGGCTTGGGAGTCCAGGTCTACCCCGCCGCGGCACCGGCTACGGAGGCCAGGTATACCCCTTCGGCGCCGGATTGGGAGGTCAGGTCTACCAAACTGACACAGCTAGGGAGGCCAGGTCTACCACGCAGGCGCCGGCTAGGGAGGCCAGGTCTATCCCGCCAGCGCCGGCTAGGAAGACAATGTCTATCCCGCCGGCGCGGGCTTGGGAGGCCAGGTCTACCCCGCCGGCGCCGGCTTGCAAGGCCAGGTCAACGCCGCCGGCGCTGGGTAGGGAGGGCCAGGTCTACCCCGCCTTCGCCGACTAGTGAGGCCAGGTCTATACCGCCAGCGCCGGCTAGGAAGACAACATCTAGGCCGCCGGCGCCGGCTAGGGAGGCAGGTCTACCCCGCCGGCGCCGCCTTGCGAGGCCATGTCTACGACGCCGGCACTGGCTAGGGAGGCCAGGTCTACGCTGCTGGCGCCGGCTTGGTTGGCCAGGTCTACCCTGCCAGCACCGGCTACGGAGGCCAGGTCTACCCATCCGGTGGCGGATTGGGAGGCCAGGTCTACCATTTTGGCACAGCTAGGGAGGCCAGGACTAGCCTGCCGGCGCCGGCTAGGAAAGCCAGGTCTATCCCACCTGCACTGGCTACGGAGGCCAGGTCTACCCCGCCGGCGCCGGATTGGGAGGCCAGGTCTACCATTTTGGCACAGCTAGGGAGGCCAGGACTAGCCTGCCGGCAACGGCTAGGGAGGCCAGGTCTATCGCGCCAGCGCCGGCTAGGAAGACAATGTCTACGCTGATGGCGCCGGCTAGGGAGGCCAGGTCTACGCCGCCGGCGCCGGGCTAGCGAGGCAATGTCTACGCTGCCGACGCCGGCTAGGGAGGCCAGGTCTAACCCGCCGCACCGGCTTGGGGAGTCCAGGTCTACCCCGCCGGCAACGGCTACGGAGGCCAGGTATACCCCGTCGGCGCCGGATTGGGAGGTCAGGTCTACCATACTGGCACAGCTAGGGAGGCCAGGTCTACGCGCTGCAGGCGCCGGCTAGGGAGGCCAGGCCTACGCCGCCGGGCACCCGGCTAGGGAGGCCAGGTCTAAGCCACCGGCGTGGGCTTGGAAGGCCAGGTCTATCCCGCCGGTGCTGGCTTGCGAGGGCCAGGTCTACCCCGCCAGCGCCCGGCCTTGCGAGGCCAGGTCTACCACGCTGGCGCTGGCTTGGGAGGCCAGGTCTACCCCCGCCGGCGCCGGCAGGGAGGCCAGGTCTACCCTGCCGGCGCCGGCTAGGAAAGCCAGGTCTATCACTCCCGCGCCGGCTTGCGAGGCCAGGTCTACCGTGCCGGCGCCAGCTTGGGAGACGCGGTCTACGCCGCCGGCGCTGGCTACGGAGGCCAGGTCTACACCTCCAGCGCCGGCTAAGGAGGCCAGGTCTACTACGCTGACGCGGCTAGGGAGGCAGGTCTATACCGCCGGCGCCGTCTAGGAAGACAATGTCTACGCCGCCGACGCCGGCTAGGGAGGCCAGGTCTACCCCGCCGGCTCTGGCTAGGAAGACAATGTCTACGCCGACGGTGCCGGCTAGGGAGGCCAGGTCTACGCAACCGGCGCCGGCTAGCGAGGGCAATGTCTACGCTGCCGACTGGCTAGGGTGGCCAGGTCTAACCCGCCGGCACCGGCTTGGGAGTCCAGGTCTACCCCGCCGGCACCGGATACGGAGGCCAGGGTATACCCCATCGGCGCCAGATTGGGAGGTCAGGTCTACCATACTGGGACAGCTAGGGAGGCCAGGTCTACCACGCAGGCGCCGGCTAGGGAGGCCAGGTCTATCCCGCCAGCGCCGGCTAGGAAGACAATGTCTATCCCGCCGGCGCGGGCTTGGGAGGCAGGTCTACCCCGCCGGCGCCGGCTTGCGAGGCCAGGTCTACGCCGCCGGCGCTGGGTAGGGAGGCCCGGTCTACCCCGCCTTCCGCCGACTAGTGAGGCCAGGTCTATACCACCAGCGCCGGCTAGGAAGACAACATCTAGGCCGCCGGCGTCGGCTAGGGAGGGCAGGTCTACCCCGCCGGCTCTGGCTATTGACGCCAGGTCTATCCCGCCGGCGCCGGCTTGGGAGGCCAGGTCTACCCCGCCCGCGCCGTCTTGCGAGGGCCATGTCTACGCCGCCGGCACTGGCTAGGGAGGCCAGGTCTACGCCGCCGGCACTGGCTAGGGAGGCCAGGTCTATACCGCCGGCGCCGTCTAGGAAGACAATGTCTACGCCACCGACGCCAGCTAGGGAGGCCAGGTCTACCCCGCCGGCTCTGGCTATTGACGCCAGGTCTATCCCGCCGGCGCCGGCTTGGGAGGCACAGGTCTACACCTCCAGCGCCGGCTAAGGAGGCCAGGTCTACTACGCTGGCGCGGCTAGGGAGGCCAGGTCTATACCGCCGTTGCCGTCTAGGAAGACAATGTCTACGCCACCGACGCCAGCTAGGGAGGCCAGGTCTACCCCGCCGGCTCTGGCTATTGACGCCAGGTCTATCCCGCTGGCGCCGGCTTGGGAGGCCAGGTCTACGACGCCGGCACTGGCTAGGGAGGCCAGGTCCTAAGCCGCCGGCACCCGGCTAGGGAGGCCAGGTCTTCCCCGCTGGCGCCGGCTAGGGGCGCCAGGTCTACCCCGCTGGCGCCTGCTAGCGAGGCCAGGTCTACGCGGCCGGAGCCGGCTAGGGAGGCCAGGTCTACCCCGCCGGCGCGGGCTATTGAGGCCAGGTCTATCCCGCCCGCGCCGTCTTGCGAGGCCATGTCTACGTCGCCGGCACTGGCTAGGGAGGCCAGGTCTACGCCGCCGGCACCGGCTAGGGAGGCCAGGTCTACGCCACCGGCGGTGGCTTGGAAGGCCAGGTCTACCCCGCCGCTGTCGGCAGGGAGGCCAGGTCTACACCGCCGGCGCCGGCTACGGAGGCCAGGTCTACCCCGCCGGCGCTGGCTTGGGAGGCCAGGTCTACCACGCAGGCGCTGGCTTGGGATGCCAGGTCTACCCCGCCGGCGCCGGCAGGGAGGCCAGGTCTACTCTGCCGGTGCCGGCTAGGAAAGCCAGGTCTATCACGCCGGCGCTGGCTTGCGAGGCCAGGTCTACCCCTCCGGCGCCAGCTTGGGAGGCCATGTCTACCCCGCCGGCGCTGGCTACGGAGGCCAGGTCTACCCCTCCAGCGCCGGCTAAGGAGGCCAGGTCTAGTACGCTGGCGCGGCTAGGGAGGCCAGGTCTTTACCGCCGGCGCCGTCTAGGAAGACAATGTCTACGCCGCCAGGCACCGGCTCGGGAGGCCAGGTCTACCCTGCCGGCGCCGGCTAGCGAGGCAATGTCCACGCCGCCGATGCCGGCTAGGGAGGCCAGGTCTACCCCGCCGGCGCCTGCATGCAGTCCAGGTCTACCCTGATGGCGGCGCCTTGGGAGGCCTGGTCTACCACGCCAGCGCCGGCTTTGGAGGCCAGGTCTAACCCGTCAGTGCCGGCAGGGAGGACAGGTCTACCCCTCCGACGCTGGCAGGGAGGCCAGGTCTACCCCACCCGGGCCGCCAAGCAGGCCAGGTCTACCCCGCCGGCGGCGCCTAGGGAAGGTAGGTCTATCCCGCCAGCGCCGGCTTGGGAGGCCAGGTCTACCCCGCCAGCACCGGCTTGCGAGGCCAGGTCTACGCCGCCGGCGCTGGCTAGGGAGGCCAGGCCTATGCCGCCGGCACCGGCTAGGGAGGCCAGGTCTAAGCCACCGGCGTGGGCTTGGAAGGCCAGGTCTATCCCGCCGGTGCTGGCTTGCGAGGCCAGGTCTACCCCGCCGGCGCCGGCTTAGGAGGCCAGGTCTACGCCGCCGGGTCCGGCTAGGGAAGCCAGGTGTATCCCGCGGGCGCCGGCAAGGGAGGCCAGGTCTACCCCGCCGGCGCCGGCTTGCGAGACCAGGTCTACCGTGCCGGCGCCAGCTTGGGAGACGAGGTCTACCCCGCCGGTGCTGGCTACGGAGGCCAGGTCTACACCTCCAGCGCCGGCTAAGGAGGCCAGGTCTACTACGCTGGCGCGGCTAGGGAGGCCAGGTCTACCCTGCCGGCGCGGGCTATTGAGGCCAGGTCTATCCCACTGGCGCCGGCTTGCGAGGCCATGTCCACGTTGCCGGCACTGGCTAGGGAGGCCAGGTCTACACCGCCGGCGCTGGCTAGGGAGGCCAGGCCTACACCGCCGGCACCGGCTAGGGAGGCCAGGTCTAAGCCACCGGCGTGGGCTTGGAAGGCCAGGTCTATCCCGCCGGTGCTGGCTTGCGAGGCCAGGTCTACCCCGCCGGCGCCGGCTTGCGAGGCCAGGTCTACCACGCTGGCGCCGGCTTGAGAGGCCAGGTGTACCCCTTGGACGCTGGCAGGGAGGCCAGATCTTCCCCACCGGCGCCACTAGGCAGGCCAGGTCTACGCCGCCGGGTCCGGCTAGGGAAGCCAGGTGTATCCCGCCGGCGCCGGCAAGGGAGGCCAGGTCTACCCCGCCGGCGCCGGCTTGCGAAGCCAGGTCTACCCCCCCGGCGCCGGCTTGGGAGGCCAGGTCTACCACGCCTGCGCCGGCTAGGAAAGCCAGGTCTATCACGCCGGCGCCGGATTGCAAGGCCAGGTCTACCACGCTGGCGCTGGCTTGGGAGGCCAGGTCTACCCCGCCGGCGCTGGCAGGGAGGCCAGGTCTACCCTGCCGGCGCCGGCTAGGAAAGCCAGGACTATCACGCCGGCGCCGGCTTGCGAGGCCAGGTCTACCGTGCCGGCGCCAGCTTGGGAGACGAGGTCTACCCCGCCGGTGCTGGCTACGGAGGCCAGGTCTACACCTCCAGCGCCGGCTAAGGAGGCCAGGTCTACTACGCTGGCGCGGTTAGGGAGGCCAGGTCTATACCGCCGGCGCCGTCTAGGAAGACAATATCTACGCCACCGACGCCAGCTAGGGAGGCCAGGTCTACCCCACCGGCTCTGGCTATTGACGCCAGGTCTATCCCGCCGGCGCCGGCTTGGGAGGCCAGGTCTACCTCGCCCGCGCCGTCTTGCGAGGCCATGTCTACGCCGCCGGCACTGGCTAGGGAGGCCAGGTCTACGCCGCCGGCACCGGCTAGGGAGGCCAGGTCTATACCCCCGGCGCCGTCTAGGAAGACAATATCTACGCCACCGACGCCAGCTAGGGAGGCCAGGTCTACCCCGCCGGCTCTGGCTATTGACGCCAGGTCTATCCCGCCGGCGCCGGCTTGGGAGGCCAGGTCTACCCCGCCCGCGCCGTCTTGCGAGGCCATCTCTACGCCACCGGCACCGGCTTGGGAGTCCAGGTCTACCCCGCCGGCACCGGCTACGGAGGCCAGGTATACCCCTTCGGCGCCGGATTGGGAGGTCAGGTCTACCAAACTGACACAGCTAGGGAGGCCAGGTCTACCACGCAGGCGCCGGCTAGGGAGGCCAGGTCTATCCCGCCAGCGCCGGCTAGGAAGACAATGTCTATCCCGCCGGCGCGGGCTTGGGAGGCCAGGTCTACCCCGCCGGCGCCGGCTTGCAAGGCCAGGTCTACGCCGCCGGCGCTGGGTAGGGAGGCCAGGTCTACCCCGCCTTCGCCGACTAGTGAGGCCAGGTCTATACCGCCAGCGCCGGCTAGGAAGACAACATCTAGGCCGCCGGCGCCGGCTAGGGAGGGCAGGTCTACCCCGCCGGCGCCGCCTTGCGAGGCCATGTCTACGACGCCGGCACTGGCTAGGGAGGCCAGGTCTACGCTGCTGGCGCCGGCTTGGTTGGCCAGGTCTACCCTGCCAGCACCGGCTACGGAGGCCAGGTCTACCCATCCGGTGGCGGATTGGGAGGCCAGGTCTACCATTTTGGCACAGCTAGGGAGGCCAGGACTAGCCTGCCGGCGCCGGCTAGGAAAGCCAGGTCTATCCCACCTGCACTGGCTACGGAGGCCAGGTCTACCCCGCCGGCGCCGGATTGGGAGGCCAGGTCTACCATTTTGGCACAGCTAGGGAGGCCAGGACTAGCCTGCCGGCAACGGCTAGGGAGGCCAGGTCTATCGCGCCAGCGCCGGCTAGGAAGACAATGTCTACGCTGATGGCGCCGGCTAGGGAGGCCAGGTCTACGCCGCCGGCGCCGGCTAGCGAGGCAATGTCTACGCTGCCGACGCCGGCTAGGGAGGCCAGGTCTAACCCGCCGGCACCAGCTTGGGAGTCCAGGTCTACCCCGCCGGCAACGGCTACGGAGGCCAGGTATACCCCGTCGGCGCCGGATTGGGAGGTCAGGTCTACCATACTGGCACAGCTAGGGAGGCCAGGTCTACGCTGCAGGCGCCGGCTAGGGAGGCCAGGCCTACGCCGCCGGCACCGGCTAGGGAGGCCAGGTCTAAGCCACCGGCGTGGGCTTGGAAGGCCAGGTCTATCCCGCCGGTGCTGGCTTGCGAGGCCAGGTCTACCCCGCCAGCGCCGGCTTGCGAGGCCAGGTCTACCACGCTGGCGCTGGCTTGGGAGGCCAGGTCTACCCCGCCGGCGCCGGCAGGGAGGCCAGGTCTACCCTGCCGGCGCCGGCTAGGAAAGCCAGGTCTATCACTCCCCGCGCCGGCTTGCGAGGCCAGGTCTACCGTGCCGGCGCCAGCTTGGGAGACGCGGTCTACGCCGCCGGCGCTGGCTACGGAGGCCAGGTCTACACCTCCAGCGCCGGCTAAGGAGGCCAGGTCTACTACGCTGACGCGGCTAGGGAGGCCAGGTCTATACCGCCGGCGCCGTCTAGGAAGACAATGTCTACGCCGCCGACGCCGGCTAGGGAGGCCAGGTCTACCCCGCCGGCTCTGGCTAGGAAGACAATGTCTACGCCGACGGTGCCGGCTAGGGAGGCCAGGTCTACGCAACCGGCGCCGGCTAGCGAGGCAATGTCTACGCTGCCGACTGGCTAGGGAGGCCAGGTCTAACCCGCCGGCACCGGCTTGGGAGTCCAGGTCTACCCCGCCGGCACCGGATACGGAGGCCAGGTATACCCCATCGGCGCCAGATTGGGAGGTCAGGTCTACCATACTGGGACAGCTAGGGAGGCCAGGTCTACCACGCAGGCGCCGGCTAGGGAGGCCAGGTCTATCCCGCCAGCGCCGGCTAGGAAGACAATGTCTATCCCGCCGGCGCGGGCTTGGGAGGCCAGGTCTACCCCGCCGGCGCCGGCTTGCGAGGCCAGGTCTACGCCGCCGGCGCTGGGTAGGGAGGCCCGGTCTACCCCGCCTTCGCCGACTAGTGAGGCCAGGTCTATACCACCAGCGCCGGCTAGGAAGACAACATCTAGGCCGCCGGCGCCGGCTAGGGAGGGCAGGTCTACCCCGCCGGCGCCGCCTTGCGAGGCCATGTCTACGACGCCGGCACTGGCTAGGGAGGCCAGGTCTACGCTGCTGGCGCCGGCTTGGTTGGCCAGGTCTACCCTGCCAGCACCGGCTACGGAGGCCAGGTCTACCCATCCGGTGGCGGATTGGGAGGCCAGGTCTACCATTTTGGCACAGCTAGGGAGGCCAGGACTAGCCTGCCGGCGCCGGCTAGGAAAGCCAGGTCTATCCCACCTGCACTGGCTACGGAGGCCAGGTCTACCCCGCCGGCGCCGGATTGGGAGGCCAGGTCTACCATTTTGGCACAGCTAGGGAGGCCAGGACTAGCCTGCCGGCAACGGCTAGGGAGGCCAGGTCTATCGCGCCAGCGCCAGCATTGGAGACGAGGTCTACCCCGCCTGCGCTGGCTACGGAGGCCAGGTCTACACCTCCAGCGCCGGCTAAGGAGGCCAGGTCTACTACGCTGGCGCGGCTAGGGAGGCCAGGTCTATACCGCCGTTGCCGTCTAGGAAGACAATGTCTACGCCACCGACGCCAGCTAGGGAGGCCAGGTCTACCCCGCCGGCTCTGGCTATTGACGCCAGGTCTATCCCGCCGGCGCCGGCTTGGGAGGCCAGGTGTACCCCGCCCGCGCCGTCTTGCGAGGCCATGTCTACGCCGCCGGCACTGGCTAGGGAGGCCAGGTCTACGCCGCCGACGCAGGCTTTGGATGCCAGGTCTACCCCGCCGGCGCCGGCAGGGAGGACACGTCTACCACTCTGGTGCCGTTAGGGAGGCCAGGTCTACCTCGCCAGCGGCGTATAGGGAAGCCAGGTCTATCCCACCGGTGCAGGCTAGGAAGACAATGTGTACGCCGCTGGCGCTATCTAGAGAGGCCAGGTCTACGCCGCCGGCTCCGGCTTGGGAGGCCAGGTCTACCATTTTGGCACAGCTAGGGAGGCCAGGACTAGCCTGCCGGCAACGGTTAGGGAGGCCAGGTCTATCCCGCCGGCACCGGCTTGGGAGGCCAGGGCTACCCCGCCGGCGCCGCCTTGCGAGGCCATGTCTACGACGCCGGCACTGGCTAGGGAGGCCAGGTCTTCCCCGCTGGCGCCGGCTAGGGGCGCCAGGTCTACCCCGCTGGCGCCGGCTAGGGGCGCCAGGTCTACCCCGCTGGTGCCTGCTAGCGAGGCCAGGTCTACGCGGCCGGAGCCGGCTAGGGAGGCCAGGTCTACCCCGCCGGCGCGGGATATTGAGGCCAGGTCTATCCGCCCGCGCTGTCTTGCGAGGCCATGTCTACGTCGCCGGCACTGGCTAGGGAGGCCAGGTCTACGCCGCCGGCACCGGCTAGGGAGGCCAGGTCTACGCCACCGGCGCTGGCTTGGAAGGCCAGGTCTACCCGCCGCTGTCGGCAGGGAGGCCAGGTCTACCCCCGCCGTCGCCGACTAGGGAGGCCAGGTCTATACCGCCAGCGCCGGATAAAGAGGTCAGGTCTATCCCGCCGGCGCAGGCTAGGAAGACAATGTCTACGCCGCTGGCGCTATCTAGTGAGGCCAGGTCTACGCCGCCGACGCAGGCTTTGGATGCCAGGTCTACCCCGCCGGCGCCGGCAGGGAGGCCAGGTCTACCCTGCCGGCGCTGGCTAGGAAAGCCAGGTCTATCACGCCGGCGCCGGCTTGCGAGGCCAGGTCTACCGCGCCGGCGCCAGCTTGGGAGACGAGGTCTACCCCGCCGGCGCTGGCTACGGAGGCCAGGTCTACACCTCCAGCGCCGGTTAAGGAGGGCAGGTCTACTACGCTGGCGCGGCTAGGGAGGCCAGGTCTATACCGCCGGCGCCGTCTAGGAAGACAATGTCTACGCCACCGACGCCGGCTAGGGAGGCCAGGTCTATCCCACCTGCACTGGCTACGGAGGCCAGGTCTACCCGCCGGCGCCGGATTGGGAGGCCAGGTCTACCATTTTGGCACAGCTAGGGAGGCCAGGACTAGCCTGCCAGCGCCGGCTAGGGAGGGCAGGTCTATCGCACCGGCGCCGGCTAGGAAGACAATTTCTACGCCGACGGCGCGGCTAGGGAGGCCAGGTCTACGCCGCCGGCGCCGGCTAGCGAGGCAATGTCTACGCTGCCGACGCCGGCTAGGGAGGCCAGGTCTAACCCGCCGGCACCGGCTACGGAGGCCAGGTATACCCCTTCGGCGCCGGATTGGGAGGTCAGGTCTACCAAACTGGCACAGCTAGGGAGGCCAGGTCTACCACGCAGGCGCCGGCTAGCGAGGCCAGGTCTATCCCGCCAGCGCCGGCTAGGAAGACAATGTCTATCCCGCCGGCGCGGGCTTGCGAGGCCAGGTCTACGCCGCCGGCGCTGGGTAGGGAGGCCCGGTCTACCCCGCCTTCGCCGACTAGGGAGGCCAGGTCTATACCGCCGGCGCTGGCTAGGAAGACAACGTCTAGGCCGCCGGCGCCGGCTAGGGAGGGCAGGTCTACCCCGCCCGTGCTGGCTAGCGTGGCAATGTCTACGCCACCGACACCGGCTTGCGAGGCCAGGTCTACCCGCCGGCGCCGGCTTGGGAGGCCAGGTCTACCACGTTGGCGCTGGCTTGGGATGCCAGGTCTACCCTGCCAGCGCCGGCAGGGAGGCCAGGTCTACCCTGCCGGCGCGGGCTATTGAGGGCAGGTCTATCCCACTGGCGCCGGCTTGCGAGGCCATGTCCACGTCGTCGGCACTGACTAGGGAGGCCAGGTCTACGCCGCCGGTGCTGGCTAGGGAGGCTAGGCCTACACCGCCGGCACCGGCTAGGGAGGCCAGGTCTACCTCGACGTACCCGGATAGGGAGGCCAGGTCTATCCCGCCGGCGCAGGCTAGGAAGACAATGTCTACGCCACTGGCGCCAGCTAGGGAGGCCAGGTCTACGCCGCCGGTGCCGCCTTGGGAGGCCAGGTCTACCCCGCTGGCGCCGGCAGGGAGGCCAGGTCTATCACGCCGGCGCCGGCTTGCGAGGCCAGGTCTACCGCGCCGGCGCCAGCTTGGGAGACGAGGTCTACCCCGCCGGCGCTGGCTACGGAGGCCAGGTCTACACCTCCAGCGCCGGCTAAGGAGGCCAGGTCTACTACGCTGGCGCGGCTAGGGAGGCCAGGTCTATACCGCCAGCGCCGTCTAGGAAGACAATGTCTACGCCACCGACGCCAGCTAGGGAGGCCAGGTCTACCCCGCCGGCTCTGGCTATTGACGCCAGGTCTATCCCGCCGGCGCCGGCTTGGGAGGCCAGGTCTACCCCGCCCGCGCCGTCTTGCGAGGCCATGTCTACGCCGCCGGCACTGGCTAGGGAGGCCAGGTCTACGCCGCCGGCACTGGCTAGGGAGGCCAGGTCTATACCGCCGGCGCCGTCTAGGAAGACAATGTCTACGCCACCGACGCCAGCTAGGGAGGCCAGGTCTACCCCGCCGGCTCTGGCTATTGACGCCAGGTCTATCCCGCCGGCGCCGGCTTGGGAGGCCAGGTCTACCCCGCCGGCGCCGGCTAGGGGCGCCAGGTCTATCCCGCCGGCGCCGGCTAGCGAGGCCAGGTCTACGCGGCCGGAGCCGGCTAGGGAGGCCAGGTCTACCCCGCCGGCTCTGGCTATTGAGGCCAGGTCTATCCCACCGGCGCCGGCTTCGGAGGCCAGGTCTACCACGTTGGCGCTGGCTTGGGATGCCAGGTCTACCCCGCCAGCGCCGGCAGGGAGGCCAGGTCTTCTCTGCCGGCGCCGGCTAGGGAGGCCAGGTCTACCCCGCCGGCGCGGGCTATTGAGGGCAGGTCTATCCCACTGGCGCCGGCTTGCGAGGCCATGTCCACGTCGCCGGCACTGGCTAGGGAGGCCAGGTCTACGCCGCCGGCGCTGGCTAGGGAGGCCAGGTCTAAGCCACCGGCGTGGGCTTGGAAGGCCAGATCTATCCCGCCGGTGCTGGCTTGCGAGGCCAGGTCTACCCCGCCGGCGCCGGCTTGGGAGGCCAGGTCTACCACGCTGGCGCCGGCTTGAGAGGCCAGGTGTACCCCTTCGACGCTGGCAGGGAGGCCAGGTCTACCCTGCCGGCGCCGGCTAGGAAAGCCAGGTCTATCACGCCGGCGCCGGCTTGCGAGGCCAGGTCTACCGCG
Organism: Harpia harpyja; assembly: GCF_026419915.1. Lineage (NCBI taxonomy): Eukaryota > Metazoa > Chordata > Aves > Accipitriformes > Accipitridae > Harpia > Harpia harpyja. The sequence goes on from NW_026293320.1 coordinate 614,961, forward strand.
CCGGCGCCAGCTTGGGAGACGAGGTCTACCCCGCCGGCGCTGGCTACGGAGGCCAGGTCTACACCTCCAGCGCCGGCTAAGGAGGCCAGGTCTACTACGCTGGCGCGGCTAGGGAGGCCAGGTCTATACCGCCGTTGCCGTCTAGGAAGACAATGTCTACGCCACCGACGCCAGCTAGGGAGGCCAGGTCTACCCCGCCGGCTCTGGCTATTGACGCCAGGTCTATCCCGCTGGCGCCGGCTTGGGAGGCCAGGTCTACGCCGCCGGCACTGGCTAGGGAGGCCAGGTCTAAGCCGCCGGCACCGGCTAGGGAGGCCAGGTCTTCCCCGCTGGCGCCGGCTAGGAAGACAATGTCTACGCCACCGACGCCAGCTAGGGAGGCCAGGTCTACCCCGCCGGCTCTGGCTATTGACGCCAGGTCTATCCCGCTGGCACCGGCTAGGGAGGCCAGGTCTTCCCCGCTGGCGCCGGCTAGGAAGACAATGTCTACGCCACCGACGCCAGCTAGGGAGGCCAGGTCTAACCCGCCGGCTCTGGCTATTGACGCCAGGTCTACGCCGCCGGCACTGGCTAGGGAGGCCAGGTCTAAGCCGCCGGCACCGGCTACGGAGGCCAGGTCTACCCCGCCGGCGCCGGATTGGGAGGCCAGGTCTACCACGTTGGCGCTGGCTTGGGATGCCAGGTCTACCCTGCCAGCGCCGGCAGGGAGGCCAGGTCTACCCTGCCGGCGCGGGCTATTGAGGGCAGGTCTATCCCACTGGCGCCGGCTTGCGAGGCCATGTCCACGTCGTCGGCACTGACTAGGGAGGCCAGGTCTACGCCGCCGGTGCTGGCTAGGGAGGCTAGGCCTACACCGCCGGCACCGGCTAGGGAGGCCAGGTCTACCTCGACGTACCCGGATAGGGAGGCCAGGTCTATCCCGCCGGCGCAGGCTAGGAAGACAATGTCTACGCCACTGGCGCCAGCTAGGGAGGCCAGGTCTACGCCGCCGGTGCCGCCTTGGGAGGCCAGGTCTACCCCGCTGGCGCCGGCAGGGAGGCCAGGTCTATCACGCCGGCGCCGGCTTGCGAGGCCAGGTCTACCGCGCCGGCGCCAGCTTGGGAGACGAGGTCTACCCCGCCGGCGCTGGCTACGGAGGCCAGGTCTACACCTCCAGCGCCGGTTAAGGAGGCCAGGTCTACTACGCTGGCGCGGCTAGGGAGGCCAGGTCTATACCGCCGGCGCCGTCTAGGAAGACAATGTCTACGCCACCGACGCCGGCTAGGGAGGCCAGGTCTATCCCACCTGCACTGGCTACGGAGGCCAGGTCTACGCCGCCGGCGCCGGCTAGCGAGGCAATGTCTACGCTGCCGACGCCGGCTAGGGAGGCCAGGTCTAACCCGCCGGCACCGGCTTGGGAGTCCAGGTCTACCCCGCCGGCAACGGCTACGGAGGCCAGGTATACCCCGTCGGCGCCGGATTGGGAGGTCAGGTCTACCATACTGGCACAGCTAGGGAGGCCAGGTCTACGCCGCAGGCGCCGGCTAGGGAGGCCAGGCCTACGCTGCCGGCACCGGCTAGGGAGGCCAGGTCTAAGCCACCGGTGCTGGCTTGCGAGGCCAGGTCTACCCCGCCGGCGCCGGCTTGTGAGGCCAGGTCTACCACGCTGGCGCTGGCTTGGGAGGCCAGGTCTACCCCGCCGGCGCCGGCAGGGAGGCCAGGTCTACCCTGCCGGCGCCGGCTAGGAAAGCCAGGTCTATCACTCCCGCGCCGGCTTGCGAGGCCAGGTCTACCGTGCCGGCGCCAGCTTGGGAGACGCGGTCTACGCCGCCGGACGCCGCCGGCGCTGGCTACGGAGGCCAGGTCTACACCTCCAGCGCCGGCTAAGGAGGCCAGGTCTACTACGCTGACGCGGCTAGGGAGGCCAGGTCTATACCGCCGGCGCCGTCTAGGAAGACAATGTCTACGCCGCCGACGCCGGCTAGGGAGGCCAGGTCTACCCCGCCGGCTCTGGCTAGGAAGACAATGTCTACGCCGACGGTGCCGGCTAGGGAGGCCAGGTCTACGCAACCGGCGCCGGCTAGCGAGGCAATGTCTACGCTGCCGACTGGCTAGGGAGGCCAGGTCTAACCCGCCGGCACCGGCTTGGGAGTCCAGGTCTACCCCGCCGGCACCGGATACGGAGGCCAGGTATACCCCATCGGCGCCAGATTGGGAGGTCAGGTCTACCATACTGGGACAGCTAGGGAGGCCAGGTCTACCACGCAGGCGCCGGCTAGGGAGGCCAGGTCTATGCCACCAGCGCCGGCTAGGAAGACAATGTCTATCCCGCCGGCGCGGGATTGGGAGGCCAGGTCTACCCCGCCGGCTCTGGCTATTGACGCCAGGTCTATCCCGCCGGCGCCGGCTTGGGAGGCCAGGTCTACCCCGCCGGCGCCGGCTAGGGGCGCCAGGTCTATCCCGCCGGCGCCGGCTAGCGAGGCCAGGTCTACGCGGCCGGAGCCGGCTAGGGAGGCCAGGTCTACCCCGCCGGCTCTGGCTATTGAGGCCAGGTCTATCCCACCGGCGCCGGCTTCGGAGGCCAGGTCTACCACGTTGGCGCTGGCTTGGGATGCCAGGTCTACCCCGCCAGCGCCGGCAGGGAGGCCAGGTCTTCTCTGCCGGCGCCGGCTAGGGAGGCCAGGTCTACCCCGCCGGCGCGGGCTATTGAGGGCAGGTCTATCCCACTGGCGCCGGCTTGCGAGGCCATGTCCACGTCGCCGGCACTGGCTAGGGAGGCCAGGTCTACGCCGCCGGCGCTGGCTAGGGAGGCCAGGTCTAAGCCACCGGCGTGGGCTTGGAAGGCCAGATCTATCCCGCCGGTGCTGGCTTGCGAGGCCAGGTCTACCCCGCCGGCGCCGGCTTGGGAGGCCAGGTCTACCACGCTGGCGCCGGCTTGAGAGGCCAGGTGTACCCCTTCGACGCTGGCAGGGAGGCCAGGTCTACCCTGCCGGCGCCGGCTAGGAAAGCCAGGTCTATCACGCCGGCGCCGGCTTGCGAGGCCAGGTCTACCGCGCCGGCGCCAGCTTGGGAGACGAGGTCTACCCCGCCGGCGCTGGCTACGGAGGCCAGGTCTACACCTCCAGCGCCGGCTAAGGAGGCCAGGTCTACTACGCTGGCGCGGCTAGGGAGGCCAGGTCTATACCGCCGTTGCCGTCTAGGAAGACAATGTCTACGCCACCGACGCCAGCTAGGGAGGCCAGGTCTACCCCGCCGGCTGTGGCTATTGACGCCAGGTCTATCCCGCTGGCGCCGGCTTGGGAGGCCAGGTCTACGCCGCCGGCACTGGCTAGGGAGGCCAGGTCTAAGCCGCCGGCACCGGCTAGGGAGGCCAGGTCTTCCCCGCTGGCGCCGGCTAGGAAGACAATGTCTACGCCACCGACGCCAGCTAGGGAGGCCAGGTCTACCCCGCCGGCTCTGGCTATTGACGCCAGGTCTATCCCGCTGGCACCGGCTAGGGAGGCCAGGTCTTCCCCGCTGGCGCCGGCTAGGAAGACAATGTCTACGCCACCGACGCCAGCTAGGGAGGCCAGGTCTACCCCGCCGGCTCTGGCTATTGACGCCAGGTCTACGCCGCCGGCACTGGCTAGGGAGGCCAGGTCTAAGCCGCCGGCACCGGCTACGGAGGCCAGGTCTACCACGTTGGCGCTGGCTTGGGATGCCAGGTCTACCCTGCCAGCGCCGGCAGGGAGGCCAGGTCTACCCTGCCGGCGCGGGCTATTGAGGGCAGGTCTATCCCACTGGCGCCGGCTTGCGAGGCCATGTCCACGTCGTCGGCACTGACTAGGGAGGCCAGGTCTACGCCGCCGGTGCTGGCTAGGGAGGCTAGGCCTACACCGCCGGCACCGGCTAGGGAGGCCAGGTCTACCTCGACGTACCCGGATAGGGAGGCCAGGTCTATCCCGCCGGCGCAGGCTAGGAAGACAATGTCTACGCCACTGGCGCCAGCTAGGGAGGCCAGGTCTACGCCGCCGGTGCCGCCTTGGGAGGCCAGGTCTACCCCGCTGGCGCCGGCAGGGAGGCCAGGTCTATCACGCCGGCGCCGGCTTGCGAGGCCAGGTCTACCGCGCCGGCGCCAGCTTGGGAGACGAGGTCTACCCCGCCGGCGCTGGCTACGGAGGCCAGGTCTACACCTCCAGCGCCGGTTAAGGAGGCCAGGTCTACTACGCTGGCGCGGCTAGGGAGGCCAGGTCTATACCGCCGGCGCCGTCTAGGAAGACAATGTCTACGCCACCGACGCCGGCTAGGGAGGCCAGGTCTATCCCACCTGCACTGGCTACGGAGGCCAGGTCTACGCCGCCGGCGCCGGCTAGCGAGGCAATGTCTACGCTGCCGACGCCGGCTAGGGAGGCCAGGTCTAACCCGCCGGCACCGGCTTGGGAGTCCAGGTCTACCCCGCCGGCAACGGCTACGGAGGCCAGGTATACCCCGTCGGCGCCGGATTGGGAGGTCAGGTCTACCATACTGGCACAGCTAGGGAGGCCAGGTCTACGCCGCAGGCGCCGGCTAGGGAGGCCAGGCCTACGCTGCCGGCACCGGCTAGGGAGGCCAGGTCTAAGCCACCGGTGCTGGCTTGCGAGGCCAGGTCTACCCCGCCGGCGCCGGCTTGTGAGGCCAGGTCTACCACGCTGGCGCTGGCTTGGGAGGCCAGGTCTACCCCGCCGGCGCCGGCAGGGAGGCCAGGTCTACCCTGCCGGCGCCGGCTAGGAAAGCCAGGTCTATCACTCCCGCGCCGGCTTGCGAGGCCAGGTCTACCGTGCCGGCGCCAGCTTGGGAGACGCGGTCTACGCCGCCGGCGCTGGCTACGGAGGCCAGGTCTACACCTCCAGCGCCGGCTAAGGAGGCCAGGTCTACTACGCTGACGCGGCTAGGGAGGCCAGGTCTATACCGCCGGCGCCGTCTAGGAAGACAATGTCTACGCCGCCGACGCCGGCTAGGGAGGCCAGGTCTACCCCGCCGGCTCTGGCTAGGAAGACAATGTCTACGCCGACGGTGCCGGCTAGGGAGGCCAGGTCTACGCAACCGGCGCCGGCTAGCGAGGCAATGTCTACGCTGCCGACTGGCTAGGGAGGCCAGGTCTAACCCGCCGGCACCGGCTTGGGAGTCCAGGTCTACCCCGCCGGCACCGGATACGGAGGCCAGGTATACCCCATCGGCGCCAGATTGGGAGGTCAGGTCTACCATACTGGGACAGCTAGGGAGGCCAGGTCTACCACGCAGGCGCCGGCTAGGGAGGCCAGGTCTATGCCACCAGCGCCGGCTAGGAAGACAATGTCTATCCCGCCGGCGCGGGATTGGGAGGCCAGGTCTACCCCGCCGGCTCTGGCTATTGACGCCAGGTCTATCCCGCCGGCGCCGGCTTGGGAGGCCAGGTCTACCCCGCCGGCGCCGGCTAGGGGCGCTAGGTCTATCCCGCCGGCGCCGGCTAGCGAGGCCAGGTCTACGCGGCCGGAGCCGGCTAGGGAGGCCAGGTCTACCCCGCCGGCTCTGGCTATTGAGGCCAGGTCTATCCCACCGGCGCCGGCTTCGGAGGCCAGGTCTACCACGTTGGCGCTGGCTTGGGATGCCAGGTCTACCCCGCCAGCGCCGGCAGGGAGGCCAGGTCTTCTCTGCCGGCGCCGGCTAGGGAGGCCAGGTCTACCCCGCCGGCGCGGGCTATTGAGGGCAGGTCTATCCCACTGGCGCCGGCTTGCGAGGCCATGTCCACGTCGCCGGCACTGGCTAGGGAGGCCAGGTCTACGCCGCCGGCGCTGGCTAGGGAGGCCAGGTCTAAGCCACCGGCGTGGGCTTGGAAGGCCAGATCTATCCCGCCGGTGCTGGCTTGCGAGGCCAGGTCTACCCCGCCGGCGCCGGCTTGGGAGGCCAGGTCTACCACGCTGGCGCCGGCTTGAGAGGCCAGGTGTACCCCTTCGACGCTGGCAGGGAGGCCAGGTCTACCCTGCCGGCGCCGGCTAGGAAAGCCAGGTCTATCACGCCGGCGCCGGCTTGCGAGGCCAGGTCTACCGCGCCGGCGCCAGCTTGGGAGACGAGGTCTACCCCGCCGGCGCTGGCTACGGAGGCCAGGTCTACACCTCCAGCGCCGGCTAAGGAGGCCAGGTCTACTACGCTGGCGCGGCTAGGGAGGCCAGGTCTATACCGCCGTTGCCGTCTAGGAAGACAATGTCTACGCCACCGACGCCAGCTAGGGAGGCCAGGTCTACCCCGCCGGCTCTGGCTATTGACGCCAGGTCTATCCCGCTGGCGCCGGCTTGGGAGGCCAGGTCTACGCCGCCGGCACTGGCTAGGGAGGCCAGGTCTAAGCCGCCGGCACCGGCTAGGGAGGCCAGGTCTTCCCCGCTGGCGCCGGCTAGGAAGACAATGTCTACGCCACCGACGCCAGCTAGGGAGGCCAGGTCTACCCCGCCGGCTCTGGCTATTGACGCCAGGTCTATCCCGCTGGCACCGGCTAGGGAGGCCAGGTCTTCCCCGCTGGCGCCGGCTAGGAAGACAATGTCTACGCCACCGACGCCAGCTAGGGAGGCCAGGTCTACCCCGCCGGCTCTGGCTATTGACGCCAGGTCTACGCCGCCGGCACTGGCTAGGGAGGCCAGGTCTAAGCCGCCGGCACCGGCTACGGAGGCCAGGTCTACCACGTTGGCGCTGGCTTGGGATGCCAGGTCTACCCTGCCAGCGCCGGCAGGGAGGCCAGGTCTACCCTGCCGGCGCGGGCTATTGAGGGCAGGTCTATCCCACTGGCGCCGGCTTGCGAGGCCATGTCCACGTCGTCGGCACTGACTAGGGAGGCCAGGTCTACGCCGCCGGTGCTGGCTAGGGAGGCTAGGCCTACACCGCCGGCACCGGCTAGGGAGGCCAGGTCTACCTCGACGTACCCGGATAGGGAGGCCAGGTCTATCCCGCCGGCGCAGGCTAGGAAGACAATGTCTACGCCACTGGCGCCAGCTAGGGAGGCCAGGTCTACGCCGCCGGTGCCGCCTTGGGAGGCCAGGTCTACCCCGCTGGCGCCGGCAGGGAGGCCAGGTCTATCACGCCGGCGCCGGCTTGCGAGGCCAGGTCTACCGCGCCGGCGCCAGCTTGGGAGACGAGGTCTACCCCGCCGGCGCTGGCTACGGAGGCCAGGTCTACACCTCCAGCGCCGGTTAAGGAGGCCAGGTCTACTACGCTGGCGCGGCTAGGGAGGCCAGGTCTATACCGCCGGCGCCGTCTAGGAAGACAATGTCTACGCCACCGACGCCGGCTAGGGAGGCCAGGTCTATCCCACCTGCACTGGCTACGGAGGCCAGGTCTACGCCGCCGGCGCCGGCTAGCGAGGCAATGTCTACGCTGCCGACGCCGGCTAGGGAGGCCAGGTCTAACCCGCCGGCACCGGCTTGGGAGTCCAGGTCTACCCCGCCGGCAACGGCTACGGAGGCCAGGTATACCCCGTCGGCGCCGGATTGGGAGGTCAGGTCTACCATACTGGCACAGCTAGGGAGGCCAGGTCTACGCCGCAGGCGCCGGCTAGGGAGGCCAGGCCTACGCTGCCGGCACCGGCTAGGGAGGCCAGGTCTAAGCCACCGGTGCTGGCTTGCGAGGCCAGGTCTACCCCGCCGGCGCCGGCTTGTGAGGCCAGGTCTACCACGCTGGCGCTGGCTTGGGAGGCCAGGTCTACCCCGCCGGCGCCGGCAGGGAGGCCAGGTCTACCCTGCCGGCGCCGGCTAGGAAAGCCAGGTCTATCACTCCCGCGCCGGCTTGCGAGGCCAGGTCTACCGTGCCGGCGCCAGCTTGGGAGACGCGGTCTACGCCGCCGGCGCTGGCTACGGAGGCCAGGTCTACACCTCCAGCGCCGGCTAAGGAGGCCAGGTCTACTACGCTGACGCGGCTAGGGAGGCCAGGTCTATACCGCCGGCGCCGTCTAGGAAGACAATGTCTACGCCGCCGACGCCGGCTAGGGAGGCCAGGTCTACCCCGCCGGCTCTGGCTAGGAAGACAATGTCTACGCCGACGGTGCCGGCTAGGGAGGCCAGGTCTACGCAACCGGCGCCGGCTAGCGAGGCAATGTCTACGCTGCCGACTGGCTAGGGAGGCCAGGTCTAACCCGCCGGCACCGGCTTGGGAGTCCAGGTCTACCCCGCCGGCACCGGATACGGAGGCCAGGTATACCCCATCGGCGCCAGATTGGGAGGTCAGGTCTACCATACTGGGACAGCTAGGGAGGCCAGGTCTACCACGCAGGCGCCGGCTAGGGAGGCCAGGTCTATGCCACCAGCGCCGGCTAGGAAGACAATGTCTATCCCGCCGGCGCGGGATTGGGAGGCCAGGTCTACCCCGCCGGCGCCGGCTTGCGAGGCCAGGTCTACGCCGCCGGCGCTGGGTAGGGAGGCCAGGTCTACCCCGCCTTCGCCGACTAGGGAGGCCAGGTCTATACTGCCGGCGCCGGCTAGGAAGACAACGTCTAGGCCGCCGGCGCCGGCTAGGGAGGCCAGGTCTTCCCCGCCGGCGCCGGCTAGGGGCGCCAGGTCTACCCTGCTGGCGCCGGCTAGCGAGGCCAGGTCTACCCCTCCGACGCTGGCAGGGAGGCCAGGTCTACCCCACCGGGGCCGCCAGGCAGGCCAGGTCTACCCTGCCGGCGGCGCCTAGGGAAGCCAGGTCTATCCCGCCGGCGCCGGCTTGGGAGGCCAGGTCTAAATCGCCGGCGCCGGATAAAGAGGTCAGGTCTATCCCGCCGGCGCAGGCTAGGAAGACAATGTCTACGCCGCTGGCGCTATCTAGTGAGGCCAGGTCTACGCCGCCGACGCAGGCTTTGGATGCCAGGTCTACCCCGCCGGCGCCGGCAGGGAGGCCACGTCTACCACTCTGGTGCCGTTAGGGAGGCCAGGTCTACCTCGCCAGCGGCGGATAGGGAAGCCAGGTCTATCCCGCCGGTGCAGGCTAGGAAGACAATGTCTAGGCCGCTGGCGCTATCTAGAGAGGCCAGGTCTACGCCGCCGGCTCCGGCTTGGGAGGCCAGGTCTACCTCGACGTACCCGGATAGGGAAGCCAGGTCTATCCCGCCGGCGCCGGCTTGGGAGGCCAGGTCTAAATCGCCGGCGCCGGATAAAGAGGTCAGGTCTATCCCGCCGGCGCAGGCTAGGAAGACAATGTCTACGCCGCTGGCGCTATCTAGTGAGGCCAGGTCTACGCCGCCGACGCAGGCTTTGGATGCCAGGTCTACCCCGCCGGCGCCGGCAGGGAGGCCACGTCTACCACTCTGGTGCCGTTAGGGAGGCCAGGTCTACCTCGCCAGCGGCGGATAGGGAAGCCAGGTCTATCCCGCCGGTGCAGGCTAGGAAGACAATGTCTACGCCGCTGGCGCTATCTAGAGAGGCCAGGTCTACGCCGCCGGCGCCAGCTAGGGAGGCCAGGTCTACGCCGCCGGTGCCGCCTTGGGAGGCCAGGTCTACGCCGCTGGCGCCGGCAGGGAGGCCAGGTCTACCCTGCCGGCGGCGGCTAGGAAAGCCAGGTCTATCACGCCGGCGCCGGCTTGCGAGGCCCGGTCTACCGCGCCAGCGCCAGCTTGGGAGACGAGGTCTACCCCGCCGGCGCTGGCTACGGAGGCCAGGTCTACACCTCCAGCGCCGGCTAAGGAGGCCAGGTCTACTACGCTGGCGCGGCTAGGGAGGCCAGGTCTATACCGCCGGCGCCGTCTAGGAAGACAATGTCTACGCCACCGACGCCAGCTAGGGAGGCCAGGTCTACCCCGCCGGCTCTGGCTATGGACGCCAGGTCTATCCCGCCGGCGCCGGCTTGGGAGGCCAGGTCTACCTCGCCCGCGCCGTCTTGCGAGGCCATGTCTACGCCGCCGGCACTGGCTAGGGAGGCCAGGTCTACGCCGCCGGCACCGGCTAGGGAGGCCAGGTCTATACCGCCGGCGCCGTCTAGGAAGACAATGTCTACGCCACCGACGCCAGCTAGGGAGGCCAGGTCTACCCCGCCGGCTCTGGCTATTGACGCCAGGTCTATCCCGCCGGCGCCGGCTTGGGAGGCCAGGTCTACCCCGCCAGCGCTGGCTAGGGGCGCCAGGTCTATCCCGCCGGCGCCGGCTAGCGAGGCCAGGTCTACACGGCTGGAGCCGGCTAGGGAGGCCAGGTCTACCCCGCCGGCTCTGGCTATTGAGGCCAGGTCTATCCCGCCGGCGCCGGCTTCGGAGGCCAGGTCTACCCTGCCGGCACCGTCTACTGAGGCCAGGTCTACACCGCCGGCACCGGCAGGCAGGCCAGGTCTACCCCGCCGGCGCGGGCTAGCGAGGCAACGTCTACGCCGCCGACGCCGGCTAGGGAGTTCAGGTCTACCCCGCCGGAACCGGCTAGGGAGGCCAAGTCTGCCCGGCCAGCGCCGCCTAGAGAGACCAGGTCTACCCCGCCGGCGCCGGCTTGCGAAGACAGGTCTACCCCGCCTGCGCCGGCTAGGGAGGCCAGGTCTACGCCGCCGGCGCCGGCTAGCGAGGCAATGTCTACGCTGCTGACGCCGGCTAGGGAGGCCAGGTCTAACCCGCCGGCACCGGCTTGGGAGTCCAGGTCTACCCCTTCGGCACCGGCTACGGAGGCGAGGTATACCCCTTCGGCGCCGGATTGGGAGGTCAGGTCTACCATACTGGGACAGCTAGGGAGGCCAGGTCTACCACGCAGGCGCCGGCTAGGGAGGCCAGGTCTATCCCGCCAGCGCCGGCTAGGAAGACAATGTCTACCCCGCCGGCGCGGGCTTGGGAGGCCAGGTCTACCCCGCCGGCGCCGGCTTGCGAGGCCAGGTCTACGCCGCCGGCGCTGGGTAGGGAGGCCCGGTCTACCCCGCCTTCGCCGACTAGGGAGGCCAGGTCTATACCGCCGGCGCCGGCTAGGAAGACAACGTCTAGGCCGCCGGCGCCGGCTAGGGAGGGCAGGTCTACCCCGCCGGTGCTGGCTAGCGTGGCAATGTCTACGCCGCCGACACCGGCTTGCGAGGTCAGGTCTACCCCGCCGGCGCCGGCTTGGGAGGCCAGGTCTACCATGTTGGCGCTGGCTTGGGATGCCAGGTCTACCCCGCCAGCGCCGGCAGGGAGGCCAGGTCTTCTCTGCCGGCGCCGGCTAGGGAGGCCAGGTCTACCCCGCCGGCGCGGGCTATTGAGGGCAGGTCTATCCCACTGGCGCCGGCTTGCGAGGCCATGTCCACGTCGCCGGCACTGGCTAGGGAGGCCAGGTCTACGCCGCCAGCGCTGGCTAGGGAGGCCAGGTCTAAGCCACCGGCGTGGGCTTGGAAGTCCAGGTCTATCCCGCCAGTGCTGGCTTGCGAGGCCAGGTCTACCCCGCCGGCGCCGGCTTGGGAGGCCAGGTCTACCACGCTGGCGCCGGCTTGAGAGGCCAGGTGTACCCCTTCGACGCTGGCAGGGAGGCCAGGTCTACCCTGCCGGCGCCGGCTAGGAAAGCCAGGTCTATCACGCCGGCGCCGGCTTGCGAGGCCAGGTCTACCGCGCCGGCGCCAGCTTGGGAGACGAGGTCTACCCCGCCGGCGCTGGCTACGGAGGCCAGGTCTACACCTCCAGCGCCGGCTAAGGAGGCCAGGTCTACTACGCTGGCGCGGCTAGGGAGGCCAGGTCTACCCCGCCGGCTCTGGCTATTGACGCCAGGTCTATCCCGCCGGCGCCGGCTTGGGAGGCCAGGTCTACCCCGCCGGCGCCGGCTAGGGGCGCCAGGTCTATCCCGCCGGCGCCGGCTAGCGAGGCCAGGTCTACGCGGCCGGAGCCGGCTAGGGAGGCCAGGTCTACCACGCCGGCTCTGGCTATTGAGGCCAGGTCTATCCCGCCGGCGCCGGCTTCGGAGGCCAGGTCTACCCTGCCGGCACCGGCTACTGAGGCCAGGTCTACACCGCCGGCGCCGGCAGGCAGGCCAGGTCTACCCCGCCGGCGCGGGCTAGCGAGGCAACGTTTACGCCGCCGACGCCGGCTAGGGAGTTCAGGTCTACCCCGCCGGAACCGGCTAGGGAGGCCAAGTCTGCCCGGCCAGCGCCGCCTAGAGAGACCAGGTCTACCCCGCCGGCGCCGGCTTGCGAAGCCAGGTCTACCCCGCCTGCGCCGGCTAGGGAGGCCAGGTCTACGCGGCCGGAGCCGGCTAGGGAGGCCAGGTCTACCCCGCCGGCTCTGGCTACGGAGGCCAGGTCTACACCTCCAGCGCCGGCTAAGGAGGCCAGGTCTACTATGCTGGCGCGGCTAGGGAGGCCAGGTCTATACCGCCGGCGCCGTCTAGGAAGACAATGTCTACGCCACCGACGCCAGCTAGGGAGGCCAGGTCTACCCCGCCGGCTCTGGCTATTGACGCCAGGTCTATCCCGCTGGCGCCGGCTTGGGAGGCCATGTCTACGCCGCCGGCACTGGCTAGGGAGGCCAGGTCTACGCCGCCGGCACCGGCTAGGGAGGCCAGGTCTTCCCCGCCGACGCCGGCTTGGGAGGCCAGGTCTACCCCGCCGGCGCCGGCTTGCGAGGCCATGTCTACGCCGCCGGCACTGGCTAGGGAGGCCAGGTCTACGCCGCCGGCACCGGCTAGGGAGGCCAGGTCTAACCCGCCGGTGCCGGCTAGGGGCGCCAGGTCTACCCTGCTGGCGCCGGCTAGCGAGGCCAGGTCTACGCGGCCGAGGCCGGCTAGGGAGGCCAGGTCTACCCCGCCGGCGCGGGCTATTGAGGGCAGGTCTATCCCGCTGGCGCCGGCTTGGGAGGCCAGGTCTACCCCGCCAGCACCGGCTACTGAGGCCAGGTCTACCCCGCCGGCGCCGGCAGGCAGGCCAGGTCTACCCCTCCGACGCTGGCAGGGAGGCCAGGTCTACCCCACCGGGGCCGCCAGGCAGGCCAGGTCTACCCTGCCGGCGGCGCCTAGGGAAGCCAGGTCTATCCCGCCGGCGCCGGCTTGGGAGGCCAGGTCTAAATCGCCGGCGCCGGTTAAAGAGGTCAGGTCTATCCCGCCGGCGCAGGCTAGGAAGACAATGTCTACACCGACGGCGCCGGCTAGGGAGGCCAGGTCTACGCCGCCGGCGCCGGCTAGCGAGGCAATGTCTACGCTGCCGACGCCGGCTAGGGAGGCCAGGTCTAACCCGCCGGCACCGGCTACGGAGGCCAGGTATACCCCTTCGGTGCCGGATTGGGAGGTCAGGTCTACCAAACTGGCACAGCTAGGGAGGCCAGGTCTACCACGCAGGCGCCGGCTAGCGAGGCCAGGTCTATCCCGCCAGCGCCGGCTAGGAAGACAATGTCTATCCCGCCGGCGCGGGCTTGGGAGGCCAGGTCTACCCCGCCGGCGCCGGCTTGCGAGGCCAGGTCTATGCCGCCGGCGCTGGGTAGGGAGGCCCGGTCTACCCCGCCTTCGCCGACTAGGGAGGCCAGGTCTATACCGCCGGCGCTGGCTAGGAAGACAACGTCTAGGGCGCCGGCGCCGGCTAGGGAGGGCAGGTCTACCCCGCCGGTGCTGGCTAGCGTGGCAATGTCTACGCCGCCGACACCGGCTTGCGAGGCCAGGTCTACCCCGCCGGCGCCGGCTTGGGAGGCCAGGTCTACGCCGCCGGCGCTGGCTAGGAAGACAATGTATACGCAGCCGGCGCCAGCTAGGGAGACCAGGTCTACCCCACCCGGGCCGCCAGGCAGGCCAGGTCTACCCCGCCGGCGGCGCCTAGGGAAGGCAGGTCTATCCCGCCAGCGCCGGCTTGGGAGGCCAGGTCTACCCCGCCAGCACCGGCTTGCGAGGCCACGTCTACGCCGCCGGCGCTGGCTAGGGAGGCCAGGCCTATGCCGCCGGCACCGGCTAGGGAGGCCAGGTCTACGCCACCGGCGTGGGCTTGGAAGGCCAGGTCTATCCCGCCGGTGCTGGCTTGCGAGGCCAGGTCTACCCCGCCGGCGCCGGCTTAGGAGGCCAGGTCTACGCCGCCGGGTCCGGCTAGGGAAGCCAGGTGTATCCCGCCGGCGCTGGCAAGGGAGGCCAGGTCTACCCCGCCGGCGGCGGCTTGCGAAGCCAGGTCTACCCTGCCGGCGCCGGCTTGGGAGGCCAGGTCTATAACGCCTGCGCCGGCTTGGGAGGCCAGGTCTACCCCCGCCGGCGCCGGCTTGCGAGGCCAGGTCTACCACGCTGGCGCTGGCTTGGGAGGCCAGGTCTACCCCGCCGGCGCCGGCAGGGAGGCCAGGTCTACCCTGCCGGCGCCGGCTAGGAAAGCCAGGTCTATCACGCCGGCGCCGGCTTGCGAGGCCAGGTCTACCGCGCCGGCGCCAGCTTGGGAGACGAGGTCTACCCCGCCGGCGCTGGCTACGGAGGCCAGGTCTACACCTCCAGCGCCGGTTAAGGAGGCCAGGTCTACTACGCTGGCGCGGCTAGGGAGGCCAGGTCTATACCGCCGGCGCCGTCTAGGAAGACAATGTCTACGCCACCGACGCCGGCTAGGGAGGCCAGGTCTATCCCACCTGCACTGGCTACGGAGGCCAGGTCTACCCCGCCGGCGCCGGATTGGGAGGCCAGGTCTACCATTTTGGCACAGCTAGGGAGGCCAGGACTAGCCTGCCAGCGCCGGCTAGGGAGGGCAGGTCTATCGCACCGGCGCCGGCTAGGAAGACAATGTCTACGCCGACGGCGCCGGCTAGGGAGGCCAGGTCTACGCCGCCGGCGCCGGCTAGCGAGGCAATGTCTACGCTGCCGACGCCGGCTAGGGAGGCCAGGTCTAACCCGCCGGCACCGGCTACGGAGGCCAGGTATACCCCTTCGGCGCCGGATTGGGAGGTCAGGTCTACCAAACTGGCACAGCTAGGGAGGCCAGGTCTACCACGCAGGCGCCGGCTAGCGAGGCCAGGTCTATCCCGCCAGCGCCGGCTAGGAAGACAATGTCTATCCCGCCGGCGCGGGCTTGCGAGGCCAGGTCTACGCCGCCGGCGCTGGGTAGGGAGGCCCGGTCTACCTCGCCTTCGCCGACTAGGGAGGCCAGGTCTATACCGCCGGCGCTGGCTAGGAAGACAACGTCTAGGCCGCCGGCGCCGGCTAGGGAGGGCAGGTCTACCCCGCCCGTGCTGGCTAGCGTGGCAATGTCTACGCCGCCGACACCGGCTTGCGAGGCCAGGTCTACCCCGCCGGCGCCGGCTTGGGAGGCCAGGTCTACCACGTTGGCGCTGGCTTGGGATGCCAGGTCTACCCTGCCAGCGCCGGCAGGGAGGCCAGGTCTACCCTGCCGGCGCGGGCTATTGAGGGCAGGTCTATCCCACTGGCGCCGGCTTGCGAGGCCATGTCCACGTCGTCGGCACTGACTAGGGAGGCCAGGTCTACGCCGCCGGTGCTGGCTAGGGAGGCTAGGCCTACACCGCCGGCACCGGCTAGGGAGGCCAGGTCTACCTCGACGTACCCGGATAGGGAGGCCAGGTCTATCCCGCCGGCGCAGGCTAGGAAGACAATGTCTACGCCACTGGCGCCAGCTAGGGAGGCCAGGTCTACGCCGCCGGTGCCGCCTTGGGAGGCCAGGTCTACCCCGCTGGCGCCGGCAGGGAGGCCAGGTCTATCACGCCGGCGCCGGCTTGCGAGGCCAGGTCTACCGCGCCGGCGCCAGCTTGGGAGACGAGGTCTACCCCGCCGGCGCTGGCTACGGAGGCCAGGTCTACACCTCCAGCGCCGGCTAAGGAGGCCCGGTCTACTACGCTGGCGCGGCTAGGGAGGCCAGGTCTATACCGCCAGCGCCGTCTAGGAAGACAATGTCTACGCCACCGACGCCAGCTAGGGAGGCCAGGTCTACCCCGCCGGCTCTGGCTATTGACGCCAGGTCTATCCCGCCGGCGCCGGCTTGGGAGGCCAGGTCTACCCCGCCCGCGCCGTCTTGCGAGGCCATGTCTACGCCGCCGGCACTGGCTAGGGAGGCCAGGTCTACGCCGCCGGCACTGGCTAGGGAGGCCAGGTCTATACCGCCGGCGCCGTCTAGGAAGACAATGTCTACGCCACCGACGCCAGCTAGGGAGGCCAGGTCTACCCCGCCGGCTCTGGCTATTGACGCCAGGTCTATCCCGCCGGCGCCGGCTTGGGAGGCCAGGTCTACACCTCCAGCGCCGGCTAAGGAGGCCAGGTCTACTACGCTGGCGCGGCTAGGGAGGCCAGGTCTATACCGCCGTTGCCGTCTAGGAAGACAATGTCTACGCCACCGACGCCAGCTAGGGAGGCCAGGTCTACCCCGCCGGCTCTGGCTATTGACGCCAGGTCTATCCCGCTGGCGCCGGCTTGGGAGGCCAGGTCTACGACGCCGGCACTGGCTAGGGAGGCCAGGTCTAAGCCGCCGGCACCGGCTAGGGAGGCCAGGTCTTCCCCGCTGGCGCCGGCTAGGGGCGCCAGGTCTACCCCGCTGGCGCCTGCTAGCGAGGCCAGGTCTACGCGGCCGGAGCCGGCTAGGGAGGCCAGGTCTACCCCGCCGGCGCGGGCTATTGAGGCCAGGTCTATCCCGCCCGCGCCGTCTTGCGAGGCCATGTCTACGTCGCCGGCACTGGCTAGGGAGGCCAGGTCTACGCCGCCGGCACCGGCTAGGGAGGCCAGGTCTACGCCACCGGCGCTGGCTTGGAAGGCCAGGTCTACCCCGCCGCTGTCGGCAGGGAGGCCAGGTCTACACCGCCGGCGCCGGCTACGGAGGCCAGGTCTACCCCGCCGGCGCTGGCTTGGGAGGCCAGGTCTACCACGCAGGCGCTGGCTTGGGATGCCAGGTCTACCCCGCCGGCGCCGGCAGGGAGGCCAGGTCTACTCTGCCGGTGCCGGCTAGGAAAGCCAGGTCTATCACGCCGGCGCTGGTTTGCGAGGCCAGGTCTACCCCTCCGGCGCCAGCTTGGGAGGCCATGTCTACCCCGCCGGCGCTGGCTACGGAGGCCAGGTCTACCCCTCCAGCGCCGGCTAAGGAGGCCAGGTCTAGTACGCTGGCGCGGCTAGGGAGGCCAGGTCTTTACCGCCGGCGCCGTCTAGGAAGACAATGTCTACGCCGCCGGCACCGGCTCGGGAGGCCAGGTCTACCCTGCCGGCGCCGGCTAGCGAGGCAATGTCCACGCCGCCGATGCCGGCTAGGGAGGCCAGGTCTACCCCGCCGGCGCCTGCATGCAGTCCAGGTCTACCCTGATGGCGGCGCCTTGGGAGGCCTGGTCTACCACGCCAGCGCCGGCTTTGGAGGCCAGGTCTAACCCGTCAGTGCCGGCAGGGAGGACAGGTCTACCCCTCCGACGCTGGCAGGGAGGCCAGGTCTACCCCACCCGGGCCGCCAAGCAGGCCAGGTCTACCCCGCCGGCGGCGCCTAGGGAAGGTAGGTCTATCCCGCCAGCGCCGGCTTGGGAGGCCAGGTCTACCCCGCCAGCACCGGCTTGCGAGGCCAGGTCTACGCCGCCGGCGCTGGCTAGGGAGGCCAGGCCTATGCCGCCGGCACCGGCTAGGGAGGCCAGGTCTAAGCCACCGGCGTGGGCTTGGAAGGCCAGGTCTATCCCGCCGGTGCTGGCTTGCGAGGCCAGGTCTACCCCGCCGGCGCCGGCTTAGGAGGCCAGGTCTACGCCGCCGGGTCCGGCTAGGGAAGCCAGGTGTATCCCGCGGGCGCCGGCAAGGGAGGCCAGGTCTACCCCGCCGGCGCCGGCTTGCGAGACCAGGTCTACCGTGCCGGCGCCAGCTTGGGAGACGAGGTCTACCCCGCCGGTGCTGGCTACGGAGGCCAGGTCTACACCTCCAGCGCCGGCTAAGGAGGCCAGGTCTACTACGCTGGCGCGGCTAGGGAGGCCAGGTCTACCCTGCCGGCGCGGGCTATTGAGGCCAGGTCTATCCCACTGGCGCCGGCTTGCGAGGCCATGTCCACGTTGCCGGCACTGGCTAGGGAGGCCAGGTCTACACCGCCGGCGCTGGCTAGGGAGGCCAGGCCTACACCGCCGGCACCGGCTAGGGAGGCCAGGTCTAAGCCACCGGCGTGGGCTTGGAAGGCCAGGTCTATCCCGCCGGTGCTGGCTTGCGAGGCCAGGTCTACCCCGCCGGCGCCGGCTTGCGAGGCTAGGTCTACCACGCTGGCGCCGGCTTGAGAGGCCAGGTGTACCCCTTGGACGCTGGCAGGGAGGCCAGATCTTCCCCACCGGCGCCACTAGGCAGGCCAGGTCTACGCCGCCGGGTCCGGCTAGGGAAGCCAGGTGTATCCCGCCGGCGCCGGCAAGGGAGGCCAGGTCTACCACGCCTGCGCCGGCTAGGAAAGCCAGGTCTATCACGCCGGCGCCGGATTGCAAGGCCAGGTCTACCACGCTGGCGCTGGCTTGGGAGGCCAGGTCTACCCCGCCGGCGCTGGCAGGGAGGCCAGGTCTACCCTGCCGGCGCCGGCTAGGAAAGCCAGGACTATCACGCCGGCGCCGGCTTGCGAGGCCAGGTCTACCGTGCCGGCGCCGGCTAGGAAAGCCAGGACTATCACGCCGGCGCCGGCTTGCGAGGCCAGGTCTACCGTGCCGGCGCCAGCTTGGGAGACGAGGTCTACCCCGCCGGTGCTGGCTACGGAGGCCAGGTCTACACCTCCAGCGCCGGCTAAGGAGGCCAGGTCTACTACGCTGGCGCGGTTAGGGAGGCCAGGTCTATACCGCTGGCGCCGTCTAGGAAGACAATATCTACGCCACCGACGCCAGCTAGGGAGGCCAGGTCTACCCCGCCGGCTCTGGCTATTGACGCCAGGTCTATCCCGCCGGCGCCGGCTTGGGAGGCCAGGTCTACCTCGCCCGCGCCGTCTTGCGAGGCCATGTCTACGCCGCCGGCACTGGCTAGGGAGGCCAGGTCTACGCCGCCGGCACCGGCTAGGGAGGCCAGGTCTATACCCCCGGCGCCGTCTAGGAAGACAATATCTACGCCACCGACGCCAGCTAGGGAGGCCAGGTCTACCCCGCCGGCTCTGGCTATTGACGCCAGGTCTATCCCGCCGGCGCCGGCTTGGGAGGCCAGGTCTACCCCGCCCGCGCCGTCTTGCGAGGCCATCTCTACGCCACCGGCACCGGCTTGGGAGTCCAGGTCTACCCCGCCGGCACCGGCTACGGAGGCCAGGTATACCCCTTCGGCGCCGGATTGGGAGGTCAGGTCTACCAAACTGACACAGCTAGGGAGGCCAGGTCTACCACGCAGGCGCCGGCTAGGGAGGCCAGGTCTATCCCGCCAGCGCCGGCTAGGAAGACAATGTCTATCCCGCCGGCGCGGGCTTGGGAGGCCAGGTCTACCCCGCCGGCGCCGGCTTGCAAGGCCAGGTCTACGCCGCCGGCGCTGGGTAGGGAGGCCAGGTCTACCCCGCCTTCGCCGACTAGTGAGGCCAGGTCTATACCGCCAGCGCCGGCTAGGAAGACAACATCTAGGCCGCCGGCGCCGGCTAGGGAGGGCAGGTCTACCCCGCCGGCGCCGCCTTGCGAGGCCATGTCTACGACGCCGGCACTGGCTAGGGAGGCCAGGTCTACGCTGCTGGCGCCGGCTTGGTTGGCCAGGTCTACCCTGCCAGCACCGGCTACGGAGGCCAGGTCTACCCATCCGGTGGCGGATTGGGAGGCCAGGTCTACCATTTTGGCACAGCTAGGGAGGCCAGGACTAGCCTGCCGGCGCCGGCTAGGAAAGCCAGGTCTATCCCACCTGCACTGGCTACGGAGGCCAGGTCTACCCCGCCGGCGCCGGATTGGGAGGCCAGGTCTACCATTTTGGCACAGCTAGGGAGGCCAGGACTAGCCTGCCGGCAACGGCTAGGGAGGCCAGGTCTATCGCGCCAGCGCCGGCTAGGAAGACAATGTCTACGCTGATGGCGCCGGCTAGGGAGGCCAGGTCTACGCCGCCGGCGCCGGCTAGCGAGGCAATGTCTACGCTGCCGACGCCGGCTAGGGAGGCCAGGTCTAACCCGCCGGCACCGGCTTGGGAGTCCAGGTCTACCCCGCCGGCAACGGCTACGGAGGCCAGGTATACCCCGTCGGCGCCGGATTGGGAGGTCAGGTCTACCATACTGGCACAGCTAGGGAGGCCAGGTCTACGCTGCAGGCGCCGGCTAGGGAGGCCAGGCCTACGCCGCCGGCACCGGCTAGGGAGGCCAGGTCTAAGCCACCGGCGTGGGCTTGGAAGGCCAGGTCTATCCCGCCGGTGCTGGCTTGCGAGGCCAGGTCTACCCCGCCAGCGCCGGCTTGCGAGGCCAGGTCTACCACGCTGGCGCTGGCTTGGGAGGCCAGGTCTACCCCGCCGGCGCCGGCAGGGAGGCCAGGTCTACCCTGCCGGCGCCGGCTAGGAAAGCCAGGTCTATCACTCCCGCGCCGGCTTGCGAGGCCAGGTCTACCGTGCCGGCGCCAGCTTGGGAGACGCGGTCTACGCCGCCGGCGCTGGCTACGGAGGCCAGGTCTACACCTCCAGCGCCGGCTAAGGAGGCCAGGTCTACTACGCTGACGCGGCTAGGGAGGCCAGGTCTATACCGCCGGCGCCGTCTAGGAAGACAATGTCTACGCCGCCGACGCCGGCTAGGGAGGCCAGGTCTACCCCGCCGGCTCTGGCTAGGAAGACAATGTCTACGCCGACGGTGCCGGCTAGGGAGGCCAGGTCTACGCAACCGGCGCCGGCTAGCGAGGCAATGTCTACGCTGCCGACTGGCTAGGGAGGCCAGGTCTAACCCGCCGGCACCGGCTTGGGAGTCCAGGTCTACCCCGCCGGCACCGGATACGGAGGCCAGGTATACCCCATCGGCGCCAGATTGGGAGGTCAGGTCTACCATACTGGGACAGCTAGGGAGGCCAGGTCTACCACGCAGGCGCCGGCTAGGGAGGCCAGGTCTATCCCGCCAGCGCCGGCTAGGAAGACAATGTCTATCCCGCCGGCGCGGGCTTGGGAGGCCAGGTCTACCCCGCCGGCGCCGGCTTGCGAGGCCAGGTCTACGCCGCCGGCGCTGGGTAGGGAGGCCCGGTCTACCCCGCCTTCGCCGACTAGTGAGGCCAGGTCTATACCACCAGCGCCGGCTAGGAAGACAACATCTAGGCCGCCGGCGTCGGCTAGGGAGGGCAGGTCTACCCCGCCGGCTCTGGCTATTGACGCCAGGTCTATCCCGCCGGCGCCGGCTTGGGAGGCCAGGTCTACCCCGCCCGCGCCGTCTTGCGAGGCCATGTCTACGCCGCCGGCACTGGCTAGGGAGGCCAGGTCTACGCCGCCGGCACTGGCTAGGGAGGCCAGGTCTATACCGCCGGCGCCGTCTAGGAAGACAATGTCTACGCCACCGACGCCAGCTAGGGAGGCCAGGTCTACCCCGCCGGCTCTGGCTATTGACGCCAGGTCTATCCCGCCGGCGCCGGCTTGGGAGGCCAGGTCTACACCTCCAGCGCCGGCTAAGGAGGCCAGGTCTACTACGCTGGCGCGGCTAGGGAGGCCAGGTCTATACCGCCGTTGCCGTCTAGGAAGACAATGTCTACGCCACCGACGCCAGCTAGGGAGGCCAGGTCTACCCCGCCGGCTCTGGCTATTGACGCCAGGTCTATCCCGCTGGCGCCGGCTTGGGAGGCCAGGTCTACGACGCCGGCACTGGCTAGGGAGGCCAGGTCTAAGCCGCCGGCACCGGCTAGGGAGGCCAGGTCTTCCCCGCTGGCGCCGGCTAGGGGCGCCAGGTCTACCCCGCTGGCGCCTGCTAGCGAGGCCAGGTCTACGCGGCCGGAGCCGGCTAGGGAGGCCAGGTCTACCCCGCCGGCGCGGGCTATTGAGGCCAGGTCTATCCCGCCCGCGCCGTCTTGCGAGGCCATGTCTACGTCGCCGGCACTGGCTAGGGAGGCCAGGTCTACGCCGCCGGCACCGGCTAGGGAGGCCAGGTCTACGCCACCGGCGCTGGCTTGGAAGGCCAGGTCTACCCCGCCGCTGTCGGCAGGGAGGCCAGGTCTACACCGCCGGCGCCGGCTACGGAGGCCAGGTCTACCCCGCCGGCGCTGGCTTGGGAGGCCAGGTCTACCACGCAGGCGCTGGCTTGGGATGCCAGGTCTACCCCGCCGGCGCCGGCAGGGAGGCCAGGTCTACTCTGCCGGTGCCGGCTAGGAAAGCCAGGTCTATCACGCCGGCGCTGGTTTGCGAGGCCAGGTCTACCCCTCCGGCGCCAGCTTGGGAGGCCATGTCTACCCCGCCGGCGCTGGCTACGGAGGCCAGGTCTACCCCTCCAGCGCCGGCTAAGGAGGCCAGGTCTAGTACGCTGGCGCGGCTAGGGAGGCCAGGTCTTTACCGCCGGCGCCGTCTAGGAAGACAATGTCTACGCCGCCGGCACCGGCTCGGGAGGCCAGGTCTACCCTGCCGGCGCCGGCTAGCGAGGCAATGTCCACGCCGCCGATGCCGGCTAGGGAGGCCAGGTCTACCCCGCCGGCGCCTGCATGCAGTCCAGGTCTACCCTGATGGCGGCGCCTTGGGAGGCCTGGTCTACCACGCCAGCGCCGGCTTTGGAGGCCAGGTCTAACCCGTCAGTGCCGGCAGGGAGGACAGGTCTACCCCTCCGACGCTGGCAGGGAGGCCAGGTCTACCCCACCCGGGCCGCCAAGCAGGCCAGGTCTACCCCGCCGGCGGCGCCTAGGGAAGGTAGGTCTATCCCGCCAGCGCCGGCTTGGGAGGCCAGGTCTACCCCGCCAGCACCGGCTTGCGAGGCCAGGTCTACGCCGCCGGCGCTGGCTAGGGAGGCCAGGCCTATGCCGCCGGCACCGGCTAGGGAGGCCAGGTCTAAGCCACCGGCGTGGGCTTGGAAGGCCAGGTCTATCCCGCCGGTGCTGGCTTGCGAGGCCAGGTCTACCCCGCCGGCGCCGGCTTAGGAGGCCAGGTCTACGCCGCCGGGTCCGGCTAGGGAAGCCAGGTGTATCCCGCGGGCGCCGGCAAGGGAGGCCAGGTCTACCCCGCCGGCGCCGGCTTGCGAGACCAGGTCTACCGTGCCGGCGCCAGCTTGGGAGACGAGGTCTACCCCGCCGGTGCTGGCTACGGAGGCCAGGTCTACACCTCCAGCGCCGGCTAAGGAGGCCAGGTCTACTACGCTGGCGCGGCTAGGGAGGCCAGGTCTACCCTGCCGGCGCGGGCTATTGAGGCCAGGTCTATCCCACTGGCGCCGGCTTGCGAGGCCATGTCCACGTTGCCGGCACTGGCTAGGGAGGCCAGGTCTACACCGCCGGCGCTGGCTAGGGAGGCCAGGCCTACACCGCCGGCACCGGCTAGGGAGGCCAGGTCTAAGCCACCGGCGTGGGCTTGGAAGGCCAGGTCTATCCCGCCGGTGCTGGCTTGCGAGGCCAGGTCTACCCCGCCGGCGCCGGCTTGCGAGGCCAGGTCTACCACGCTGGCGCCGGCTTGAGAGGCCAGGTGTACCCCTTGGACGCTGGCAGGGAGGCCAGATCTTCCCCACCGGCGCCACTAGGCAGGCCAGGTCTACGCCGCCGGGTCCGGCTAGGGAAGCCAGGTGTATCCCGCCGGCGCCGGCAAGGGAGGCCAGGTCTACCCCGCCGGCGCCGGCTTGCGAAGCCAGGTCTACCCCCCCGGCGCCGGCTTGGGAGGCCAGGTCTACCACGCCTGCGCCGGCTAGGAAAGCCAGGTCTATCACGCCGGCGCCGGATTGCAAGGCCAGGTCTACCACGCTGGCGCTGGCTTGGGAGGCCAGGTCTACCCCGCCGGCGCTGGCAGGGAGGCCAGGTCTACCCTGCCGGCGCCGGCTAGGAAAGCCAGGACTATCACGCCGGCGCCGGCTTGCGAGGCCAGGTCTACCGTGCCGGCGCCAGCTTGGGAGACGAGGTCTACCCCGCCGGTGCTGGCTACGGAGGCCAGGTCTACACCTCCAGCGCCGGCTAAGGAGGCCAGGTCTACTACGCTGGCGCGGTTAGGGAGGCCAGGTCTATACCGCCGGCGCCGTCTAGGAAGACAATATCTACGCCACCGACGCCAGCTAGGGAGGCCAGGTCTACCCCGCCGGCTCTGGCTATTGACGCCAGGTCTATCCCGCCGGCGCCGGCTTGGGAGGCCAGGTCTACCTCGCCCGCGCCGTCTTGCGAGGCCATGTCTACGCCGCCGGCACTGGCTAGGGAGGCCAGGTCTACGCCGCCGGCACCGGCTAGGGAGGCCAGGTCTATACCCCCGGCGCCGTCTAGGAAGACAATATCTACGCCACCGACGCCAGCTAGGGAGGCCAGGTCTACCCCGCCGGCTCTGGCTATTGACGCCAGGTCTATCCCGCCGGCGCCGGCTTGGGAGGCCAGGTCTACCCCGCCCGCGCCGTCTTGCGAGGCCATCTCTACGCCACCGGCACCGGCTTGGGAGTCCAGGTCTACCCCGCCGGCACCGGCTACGGAGGCCAGGTATACCCCTTCGGCGCCGGATTGGGAGGTCAGGTCTACCAAACTGACACAGCTAGGGAGGCCAGGTCTACCACGCAGGCGCCGGCTAGGGAGGCCAGGTCTATCCCGCCAGCGCCGGCTAGGAAGACAATGTCTATCCCGCCGGCGCGGGCTTGGGAGGCCAGGTCTACCCCGCCGGCGCCGGCTTGCAAGGCCAGGTCTACGCCGCCGGCGCTGGGTAGGG
Source organism: Harpia harpyja (assembly GCF_026419915.1). Taxonomy (NCBI): domain Eukaryota; kingdom Metazoa; phylum Chordata; class Aves; order Accipitriformes; family Accipitridae; genus Harpia; species Harpia harpyja. Next base: position 639,476 of record NW_026293320.1, read on the forward strand.
AGGCCAGGTCTACCCCGCCTTCGCCGACTAGTGAGGCCAGGTCTATACCGCCAGCGCCGGCTAGGAAGACAACATCTAGGCCGCCGGCGCCGGCTAGGGAGGGCAGGTCTACCCCGCCGGCGCCGCCTTGCGAGGCCATGTCTACGACGCCGGCACTGGCTAGGGAGGCCAGGTCTACGCTGCTGGCGCCGGCTTGGTTGGCCAGGTCTACCCTGCCAGCACCGGCTACGGAGGCCAGGTCTACCCATCCGGTGGCGGATTGGGAGGCCAGGTCTACCATTTTGGCACAGCTAGGGAGGCCAGGACTAGCCTGCCGGCGCCGGCTAGGAAAGCCAGGTCTATCCCACCTGCACTGGCTACGGAGGCCAGGTCTACCCCGCCGGCGCCGGATTGGGAGGCCAGGTCTACCATTTTGGCACAGCTAGGGAGGCCAGGACTAGCCTGCCGGCAACGGCTAGGGAGGCCAGGTCTATCGCGCCAGCGCCGGCTAGGAAGACAATGTCTACGCTGATGGCGCCGGCTAGGGAGGCCAGGTCTACGCCGCCGGCGCCGGCTAGCGAGGCAATGTCTACGCTGCCGACGCCGGCTAGGGAGGCCAGGTCTAACCCGCCGGCACCGGCTTGGGAGTCCAGGTCTACCCCGCCGGCAACGGCTACGGAGGCCAGGTATACCCCGTCGGCGCCGGATTGGGAGGTCAGGTCTACCATACTGGCACAGCTAGGGAGGCCAGGTCTACGCTGCAGGCGCCGGCTAGGGAGGCCAGGCCTACGCCGCCGGCACCGGCTAGGGAGGCCAGGTCTAAGCCACCGGCGTGGGCTTGGAAGGCCAGGTCTATCCCGCCGGTGCTGGCTTGCGAGGCCAGGTCTACCCCGCCAGCGCCGGCTTGCGAGGCCAGGTCTACCACGCTGGCGCTGGCTTGGGAGGCCAGGTCTACCCCGCCGGCGCCGGCAGGGAGGCCAGGTCTACCCTGCCGGCGCCGGCTAGGAAAGCCAGGTCTATCACTCCCGCGCCGGCTTGCGAGGCCAGGTCTACCGTGCCGGCGCCAGCTTGGGAGACGCGGTCTACGCCGCCGGCGCTGGCTACGGAGGCCAGGTCTACACCTCCAGCGCCGGCTAAGGAGGCCAGGTCTACTACGCTGACGCGGCTAGGGAGGCCAGGTCTATACCGCCGGCGCCGTCTAGGAAGACAATGTCTACGCCGCCGACGCCGGCTAGGGAGGCCAGGTCTACCCCGCCGGCTCTGGCTAGGAAGACAATGTCTACGCCGACGGTGCCGGCTAGGGAGGCCAGGTCTACGCAACCGGCGCCGGCTAGCGAGGCAATGTCTACGCTGCCGACTGGCTAGGGAGGCCAGGTCTAACCCGCCGGCACCGGCTTGGGAGTCCAGGTCTACCCCGCCGGCACCGGATACGGAGGCCAGGTATACCCCATCGGCGCCAGATTGGGAGGTCAGGTCTACCATACTGGGACAGCTAGGGAGGCCAGGTCTACCACGCAGGCGCCGGCTAGGGAGGCCAGGTCTATCCCGCCAGCGCCGGCTAGGAAGACAATGTCTATCCCGCCGGCGCGGGCTTGGGAGGCCAGGTCTACCCCGCCGGCGCCGGCTTGCGAGGCCAGGTCTACGCCGCCGGCGCTGGGTAGGGAGGCCCGGTCTACCCCGCCTTCGCCGACTAGTGAGGCCAGGTCTATACCACCAGCGCCGGCTAGGAAGACAACATCTAGGCCGCCGGCGCCGGCTAGGGAGGGCAGGTCTACCCCGCCGGCGCCGCCTTGCGAGGCCATGTCTACGACGCCGGCACTGGCTAGGGAGGCCAGGTCTACGCTGCTGGCGCCGGCTTGGTTGGCCAGGTCTACCCTGCCAGCACCGGCTACGGAGGCCAGGTCTACCCATCCGGTGGCGGATTGGGAGGCCAGGTCTACCATTTTGGCACAGCTAGGGAGGCCAGGACTAGCCTGCCGGCGCCGGCTAGGAAAGCCAGGTCTATCCCACCTGCACTGGCTACGGAGGCCAGGTCTACCCCGCCGGCGCCGGATTGGGAGGCCAGGTCTACCATTTTGGCACAGCTAGGGAGGCCAGGACTAGCCTGCCGGCAACGGCTAGGGAGGCCAGGTCTATCGCGCCAGCGCCAGCATTGGAGACGAGGTCTACCCCGCCTGCGCTGGCTACGGAGGCCAGGTCTACACCTCCAGCGCCGGCTAAGGAGGCCAGGTCTACTACGCTGGCGCGGCTAGGGAGGCCAGGTCTATACCGCCGTTGCCGTCTAGGAAGACAATGTCTACGCCACCGACGCCAGCTAGGGAGGCCAGGTCTACCCCGCCGGCTCTGGCTATTGACGCCAGGTCTATCCCGCCGGCGCCGGCTTGGGAGGCCAGGTGTACCCCGCCCGCGCCGTCTTGCGAGGCCATGTCTACGCCGCCGGCACTGGCTAGGGAGGCCAGGTCTACGCCGCCGACGCAGGCTTTGGATGCCAGGTCTACCCCGCCGGCGCCGGCAGGGAGGACACGTCTACCACTCTGGTGCCGTTAGGGAGGCCAGGTCTACCTCGCCAGCGGCGTATAGGGAAGCCAGGTCTATCCCACCGGTGCAGGCTAGGAAGACAATGTGTACGCCGCTGGCGCTATCTAGAGAGGCCAGGTCTACGCCGCCGGCTCCGGCTTGGGAGGCCAGGTCTACCATTTTGGCACAGCTAGGGAGGCCAGGACTAGCCTGCCGGCAACGGTTAGGGAGGCCAGGTCTATCCCGCCGGCACCGGCTTGGGAGGCCAGGGCTACCCCGCCGGCGCCGCCTTGCGAGGCCATGTCTACGACGCCGGCACTGGCTAGGGAGGCCAGGTCTTCCCCGCTGGCGCCGGCTAGGGGCGCCAGGTCTACCCCGCTGGCGCCGGCTAGGGGCGCCAGGTCTACCCCGCTGGTGCCTGCTAGCGAGGCCAGGTCTACGCGGCCGGAGCCGGCTAGGGAGGCCAGGTCTACCCCGCCGGCGCGGGATATTGAGGCCAGGTCTATCCCGCCCGCGCTGTCTTGCGAGGCCATGTCTACGTCGCCGGCACTGGCTAGGGAGGCCAGGTCTACGCCGCCGGCACCGGCTAGGGAGGCCAGGTCTACGCCACCGGCGCTGGCTTGGAAGGCCAGGTCTACCCCGCCGCTGTCGGCAGGGAGGCCAGGTCTACCCCGCCGTCGCCGACTAGGGAGGCCAGGTCTATACCGCCAGCGCCGGATAAAGAGGTCAGGTCTATCCCGCCGGCGCAGGCTAGGAAGACAATGTCTACGCCGCTGGCGCTATCTAGTGAGGCCAGGTCTACGCCGCCGACGCAGGCTTTGGATGCCAGGTCTACCCCGCCGGCGCCGGCAGGGAGGCCAGGTCTACCCTGCCGGCGCTGGCTAGGAAAGCCAGGTCTATCACGCCGGCGCCGGCTTGCGAGGCCAGGTCTACCGCGCCGGCGCCAGCTTGGGAGACGAGGTCTACCCCGCCGGCGCTGGCTACGGAGGCCAGGTCTACACCTCCAGCGCCGGTTAAGGAGGGCAGGTCTACTACGCTGGCGCGGCTAGGGAGGCCAGGTCTATACCGCCGGCGCCGTCTAGGAAGACAATGTCTACGCCACCGACGCCGGCTAGGGAGGCCAGGTCTATCCCACCTGCACTGGCTACGGAGGCCAGGTCTACCCCGCCGGCGCCGGATTGGGAGGCCAGGTCTACCATTTTGGCACAGCTAGGGAGGCCAGGACTAGCCTGCCAGCGCCGGCTAGGGAGGGCAGGTCTATCGCACCGGCGCCGGCTAGGAAGACAATGTCTACGCCGACGGCGCCGGCTAGGGAGGCCAGGTCTACGCCGCCGGCGCCGGCTAGCGAGGCAATGTCTACGCTGCCGACGCCGGCTAGGGAGGCCAGGTCTAACCCGCCGGCACCGGCTACGGAGGCCAGGTATACCCCTTCGGCGCCGGATTGGGAGGTCAGGTCTACCAAACTGGCACAGCTAGGGAGGCCAGGTCTACCACGCAGGCGCCGGCTAGCGAGGCCAGGTCTATCCCGCCAGCGCCGGCTAGGAAGACAATGTCTATCCCGCCGGCGCGGGCTTGCGAGGCCAGGTCTACGCCGCCGGCGCTGGGTAGGGAGGCCCGGTCTACCCCGCCTTCGCCGACTAGGGAGGCCAGGTCTATACCGCCGGCGCTGGCTAGGAAGACAACGTCTAGGCCGCCGGCGCCGGCTAGGGAGGGCAGGTCTACCCCGCCCGTGCTGGCTAGCGTGGCAATGTCTACGCCACCGACACCGGCTTGCGAGGCCAGGTCTACCCCGCCGGCGCCGGCTTGGGAGGCCAGGTCTACCACGTTGGCGCTGGCTTGGGATGCCAGGTCTACCCTGCCAGCGCCGGCAGGGAGGCCAGGTCTACCCTGCCGGCGCGGGCTATTGAGGGCAGGTCTATCCCACTGGCGCCGGCTTGCGAGGCCATGTCCACGTCGTCGGCACTGACTAGGGAGGCCAGGTCTACGCCGCCGGTGCTGGCTAGGGAGGCTAGGCCTACACCGCCGGCACCGGCTAGGGAGGCCAGGTCTACCTCGACGTACCCGGATAGGGAGGCCAGGTCTATCCCGCCGGCGCAGGCTAGGAAGACAATGTCTACGCCACTGGCGCCAGCTAGGGAGGCCAGGTCTACGCCGCCGGTGCCGCCTTGGGAGGCCAGGTCTACCCCGCTGGCGCCGGCAGGGAGGCCAGGTCTATCACGCCGGCGCCGGCTTGCGAGGCCAGGTCTACCGCGCCGGCGCCAGCTTGGGAGACGAGGTCTACCCCGCCGGCGCTGGCTACGGAGGCCAGGTCTACACCTCCAGCGCCGGCTAAGGAGGCCAGGTCTACTACGCTGGCGCGGCTAGGGAGGCCAGGTCTATACCGCCAGCGCCGTCTAGGAAGACAATGTCTACGCCACCGACGCCAGCTAGGGAGGCCAGGTCTACCCCGCCGGCTCTGGCTATTGACGCCAGGTCTATCCCGCCGGCGCCGGCTTGGGAGGCCAGGTCTACCCCGCCCGCGCCGTCTTGCGAGGCCATGTCTACGCCGCCGGCACTGGCTAGGGAGGCCAGGTCTACGCCGCCGGCACTGGCTAGGGAGGCCAGGTCTATACCGCCGGCGCCGTCTAGGAAGACAATGTCTACGCCACCGACGCCAGCTAGGGAGGCCAGGTCTACCCCGCCGGCTCTGGCTATTGACGCCAGGTCTATCCCGCCGGCGCCGGCTTGGGAGGCCAGGTCTACCCCGCCGGCGCCGGCTAGGGGCGCCAGGTCTATCCCGCCGGCGCCGGCTAGCGAGGCCAGGTCTACGCGGCCGGAGCCGGCTAGGGAGGCCAGGTCTACCCCGCCGGCTCTGGCTATTGAGGCCAGGTCTATCCCACCGGCGCCGGCTTCGGAGGCCAGGTCTACCACGTTGGCGCTGGCTTGGGATGCCAGGTCTACCCCGCCAGCGCCGGCAGGGAGGCCAGGTCTTCTCTGCCGGCGCCGGCTAGGGAGGCCAGGTCTACCCCGCCGGCGCGGGCTATTGAGGGCAGGTCTATCCCACTGGCGCCGGCTTGCGAGGCCATGTCCACGTCGCCGGCACTGGCTAGGGAGGCCAGGTCTACGCCGCCGGCGCTGGCTAGGGAGGCCAGGTCTAAGCCACCGGCGTGGGCTTGGAAGGCCAGATCTATCCCGCCGGTGCTGGCTTGCGAGGCCAGGTCTACCCCGCCGGCGCCGGCTTGGGAGGCCAGGTCTACCACGCTGGTGCCGGCTTGAGAGGCCAGGTGTACCCCTTCGACGCTGGCAGGGAGGCCAGGTCTACCCTGCCGGCGCCGGCTAGGAAAGCCAGGTCTATCACGCCGGCGCCGGCTTGCGAGGCCAGGTCTACCGCGCCGGCGCCAGCTTGGGAGACGAGGTCTACCCCGCCGGCGCTGGCTACGGAGGCCAGGTCTACACCTCCAGCGCCGGCTAAGGAGGCCAGGTCTACTACGCTGGCGCGGCTAGGGAGGCCAGGTCTATACCGCCGTTGCCGTCTAGGAAGACAATGTCTACGCCACCGACGCCAGCTAGGGAGGCCAGGTCTACCCCGCCGGCTCTGGCTATTGACGCCAGGTCTATCCCGCTGGCGCCGGCTTGGGAGGCCAGGTCTACGCCGCCGGCACTGGCTAGGGAGGCCAGGTCTAAGCCGCCGGCACCGGCTAGGGAGGCCAGGTCTTCCCCGCTGGCGCCGGCTAGGAAGACAATGTCTACGCCACCGACGCCAGCTAGGGAGGCCAGGTCTACCCCGCCGGCTCTGGCTATTGACGCCAGGTCTATCCCGCTGGCACCGGCTAGGGAGGCCAGGTCTTCCCCGCTGGCGCCGGCTAGGAAGACAATGTCTACGCCACCGACGCCAGCTAGGGAGGCCAGGTCTACCCCGCCGGCTCTGGCTATTGACGCCAGGTCTACGCCGCCGGCACTGGCTAGGGAGGCCAGGTCTAAGCCGCCGGCACCGGCTACGGAGGCCAGGTCTACCCCGCCGGCGCCGGATTGGGAGGCCAGGTCTACCATTTTGGCACAGCTAGGGAGGCCAGGACTAGCCTGCCAGCGCCGGCTAGGGAGGGCAGGTCTATCGCACCGGCGCCGGCTAGGAAGACAATGTCTACGCCGACGGCGCCGGCTAGGGAGGCCAGGTCTACGTCGCCGGCGCCGGCTAGCGAGGCAATGTCTACGCTGCCGACGCCGGCTTGGGAGGCCAGGTCTAACCCGCCGGCACCGGCTACGGAGGCCAGGTATACCCCTTCGGCGCCGGATTGGGAGGTCAGGTCTACCAAACTGGCACAGCTAGGGAGGCCAGGTCTACCACGCAGGCGCCGGCTAGCGAGGCCAGGTCTATCCCGCCAGCGCCGGCTAGGAAGACAATGTCTATCCCGCCGGCGCGGGCTTGCGAGGCCAGGTCTACGCCGCCGGCGCTGGGTAGGGAGGCCCGGTCTACCCCGCCTTCGCCGACTAGGGAGGCCAGGTCTATACCGCCGGCGCTGGCTAGGAAGACAACGTCTAGGCCGCCGGCGCCGGCTAGGGAGGGCAGGTCTACCCCGCCCGTGCTGGCTAGCGTGGCAATGTCTACGCCGCCGACACCGGCTTGCGAGGCCAGGTCTACCCCGCCGGCGCCGGCTTGGGAGGCCAGGTCTACCACGTTGGCGCTGGCTTGGGATGCCAGGTCTACCCTGCCAGCGCTGGCAGGGAGGCCAGGTCTACCCTGCCGGCGCGGGCTATTGAGGGCAGGTCTATCCCACTGGCGCCGGCTTGCGAGGCCATGTCCACGTCGTCGGCACTGACTAGGGAGGCCAGGTCTACGCCGCCGGTGCTGGCTAGGGAGGCTAGGCCTACACCGCCGGCACCAGCTAGGGAGGCCAGGTCTACCTCGACGTACCCGGATAGGGAGGCCAGGTCTATCCCGCCGGCGCAGGCTAGGAAGACAATGTCTACGCCACTGGCGCCAGCTAGGGAGGCCAGGTCTACGCCGCCGGTGCCGCCTTGGGAGGCCAGGTCTACCCCGCTGGCGCCGGCAGGGAGGCCAGGTCTATCACGCCGGCGCCGGCTTGCGAGGCCAGGTCTACCGCGCCGGCGCCAGCTTGGGAGACGAGGTCTACCCCGCCGGCGCTGGCTACGGAGGCCAGGTCTACACTTCCAGCGCCGGCTAAGGAGGCCAGGTCTACTACGCTGGCGCGGCTAGGGAGGCCAGGTCTATACCGCCAGCGCCGTCTAGGAAGACAATGTCTACGCCACCGACGCCAGCTAGGGAGGCCAGGTCTACCCCGCCGGCTCTGGCTATTGACGCCAGGTCTATCCCGCCGGCGCCGGCTTGGGAGGCCAGGTCTACCCCGCCCGCGCCGTCTTGCGAGGCCATGTCTACGCCGCCGGCACTGGCTAGGGAGGCCAGGTCTACGCCGCCGGCACTGGCTAGGGAGGCCAGGTCTATACCGCCGGCGCCGTCTAGGAAGACAATGTCTACGCCACCGACGCCAGCTAGGGAGGCCAGGTCTACCCCGCCGGCTCTGGCTATTGACGCCAGGTCTATCCCGCCGGCGCCGGCTTGGGAGGCCAGGTCTACCCCGCCGGCGCCGGCTAGGGGCGCCAGGTCTATCCCGCCGGCGCCGGCTAGCGAGGCCAGGTCTACGCGGCCGGAGCCGGCTAGGGAGGCCAGGTCTACCCCGCCGGCTCTGGCTATTGAGGCCAGGTCTATCCCACCGGCGCCGGCTTCGGAGGCCAGGTCTACCACGTTGGCGCTGGCTTGGGATGCCAGGTCTACCCCGCCAGCGCCGGCAGGGAGGCCAGGTCTTCTCTGCCGGCGCCGGCTAGGGAGGCCAGGTCTACCCCGCCGGCGCGGGCTATTGAGGGCAGGTCTATCCCACTGGCGCCGGCTTGCGAGGCCATGTCCACGTCGCCGGCACTGGCTAGGGAGGCCAGGTCTACGCCGCCGGCGCTGGCTAGGGAGGCCAGGTCTAAGCCACCGGCGTGGGCTTGGAAGGCCAGATCTATCCCGCCGGTGCTGGCTTGCGAGGCCAGGTCTACCCCGCCGGCGCCGGCTTGGGAGGCCAGGTCTACCACGCTGGCGCCGGCTTGAGAGGCCAGGTGTACCCCTTCGACGCTGGCAGGGAGGCCAGGTCTACCCTGCCGGCGCCGGCTAGGAAAGCCAGGTCTATCACGCCGGCGCCGGCTTGCGAGGCCAGGTCTACCGCGCCGGCGCCAGCTTGGGAGACGAGGTCTACCCCGCCGGCGCTGGCTACGGAGGCCAGGTCTACACCTCCAGCGCCGGCTAAGGAGGCCAGGTCTACTACGCTGGCGCGGCTAGGGAGGCCAGGTCTATACCGCCGTTGCCGTCTAGGAAGACAATGTCTACGCCACCGACGCCAGCTAGGGAGGCCAGGTCTACCCCGCCGGCTCTGGCTATTGACGCCAGGTCTATCCCGCTGGCGCCGGCTTGGGAGGCCAGGTCTAAGCCGCCGGCACCGGCTAGGGAGGCCAGGTCTTCCCCGCTGGCGCCGGCTAGGAAGACAATGTCTACGCCACCGACGCCAGCTAGGGAGGCCAGGTCTACCCCGCCGGCTCTGGCTATTGACGCCAGGTCTATCCCGCTGGCACCGGCTAGGGAGGCCAGGTCTTCCCCGCTGGCGCCGGCTAGGAAGACAATGTCTACGCCACCGACGCCAGCTAGGGAGGCCAGGTCTACCCCGCCGGCTCTGGCTATTGACGCCAGGTCTACGCCGCCGGCACTGGCTAGGGAGGCCAGGTCTAAGCCGCCGGCACCGGCTACGGAGGCCAGGTCTACCCCGCCGGCGCCGGATTGGGAGGCCAGGTCTACCATTTTGGCACAGCTAGGGAGGCCAGGACTAGCCTGCCAGCGCCGGCTAGGGAGGGCAGGTCTATCGCACCGGCGCCGGCTAGGAAGACAATGTCTACGCCGACGGCGCCGGCTAGGGAGGCCAGGTCTACGCCGCCGGCGCCGGCTAGCAAGGCAATGTCTACGCTGCCGACGCCGGCTTGGGAGGCCAGGTCTAACCCGCCGGCACCGGCTACGGAGGCCAGGTATACCCCTTCGGCGCCGGATTGGGAGGTCAGGTCTACCAAACTGGCACAGCTAGGGAGGCCAGGTCTACCACGCAGGCGCCGGCTAGCGAGGCCAGGTCTATCCCGCCAGCGCCGGCTAGGAAGACAATGTCTATCCCGCCGGCGCGGGCTTGCGAGGCCAGGTCTACGCCGCCGGCGCTGGGTAGGGAGGCCCGGTCTACCCCGCCTTCGCCGACTAGGGAGGCCAGGTCTATACTGCCGGCGCTGGCTAGGAAGACAACGTCTAGGCCGCCGGCGCCGGCTAGGGAGGGCAGGTCTACCCCGCCCGTGCTGGCTAGCGTGGCAATGTCTACGCCGCCGACACCGGCTTGCGAGGCCAGGTCTACCCCGCCGGCGCCGGCTTGGGAGGCCAGGTCTACCACGTTGGCGCTGGCTTGGGATGCCAGGTCTACCCTGCCAGCGCCGGCAGGGAGGCCAGGTCTACCCTGCCGGCGCGGGCTATTGAGGGCAGGTCTATCCTACTGGCGCCGGCTTGCGAGGCCATGTCCACGTCGTCGGCACTGACTAGGGAGGCCAGGTCTACGCCGCCGGTGCTGGCTAGGGAGGCTAGGCCTACACCGCCGGCACCGGCTAGGGAGGCTAGGTCTACCTCGACGTACCCGGATAGGGAGGCCAGGTCTATCCCGCCGGCGCAGGCTAGGAAGACAATGTCTACGCCACTGGCGCCAGCTAGGGAGGCCAGGTCTACGCCGCCGGTGCCGCCTTGGGAGGCCAGGTCTACCCCGCTGGCGCCGGCAGGGAGGCCAGGTCTATCACGCCGGCGCCGGCTTGCGAGGCCAGGTCTACCGCGCCGGCGCCAGCTTGGGAGACGAGGTCTACCCCGCCGGCGCTGGCTACGGAGGCCAGGTCTACACTTCCAGCGCCGGCTAAGGAGGCCAGGTCTACTACGCTGGCGCGGCTAGGGAGGCCAGGTCTATACCGCCAGCGCCGTCTAGGAAGACAATGTCTACGCCACCGACGCCAGCTAGGGAGGCCAGGTCTACCCCGCCGGCTCTGGCTATTGACGCCAGGTCTATCCCGCCGGCGCCGGCTTGGGAGGCCAGGTCTACCCCGCCCGCGCCGTCTTGCGAGGCCATGTCTACGCCGCCGGCACTGGCTAGGGAGGCCAGGTCTACGCCGCCGGCACTGGCTAGGGAGGCCAGGTCTATACCGCCGGCGCCGTCTAGGAAGACAATGTCTACGCCACCGACGCCAGCTAGGGAGGCCAGGTCTACCCCGCCGGCTCTGGCTATTGACGCCAGGTCTATCCCGCCGGCGCCGGCTTGGGAGGCCAGGTCTACACCTCCAGCGCCGGCTAAGGAGGCCAGGTCTACTACGCTGGCGCGGCTAGGGAGGCCAGGTCTATACCGCCGTTGCCGTCTAGGAAGACAATGTCTACGCCACCGACGCCAGCTAGGGAGGCCAGGTCTACCCCGCCGGCTCTGGCTATTGACGCCAGGTCTATCCCGCTGGCGCCGGCTTGGGAGGCCAGGTCTACGACGCCGGCACTGGCTAGGGAGGCCAGGTCTAAGCCGCCGGCACCGGCTAGGGAGGCCAGGTCTTCCCCGCTGGCGCCGGCTAGGGGCGCCAGGTCTACCCCGCTGGCGCCTGCTAGCGAGGCCAGGTCTACGCGGCCGGAGCCGGCTAGGGAGGCCAGGTCTACCCCGCCGGCGCGGGCTATTGAGGCCAGGTCTATCCCGCCCGCGCCGTCTTGCGAGGCCATGTCTACGTCGCCGGCACTGGCTAGGGAGGCCAGGTCTACGCCGCCGGCACCGGCTAGGGAGGCCAGGTCTACGCCACCGGCGCTGGCTTGGAAGGCCAGGTCTACCCCGCCGCTGTCGGCAGGGAGGCCAGGTCTACACCGCCGGCGCCGGCTACGGAGGCCAGGTCTACCCCGCCGGCGCTGGCTTGGGAGGCCAGGTCTACCACGCAGGCGCTGGCTTGGGATGCCAGGTCTACCCCGCCGGCGCCGGCAGGGAGGCCAGGTCTACTCTGCCGGTGCCGGCTAGGAAAGCCAGGTCTATCACGCCGGCGCTGGTTTGCGAGGCCAGGTCTACCCCTCCGGCGCCAGCTTGGGAGGCCATGTCTACCCCGCCGGCGCTGGCTACGGAGGCCAGGTCTACCCCTCCAGCGCCGGCTAAGGAGGCCAGGTCTAGTACGCTGGCGCGGCTAGGGAGGCCAGGTCTTTACCGCCGGCGCCGTCTAGGAAGACAATGTCTACGCCGCCGGCACCGGCTCGGGAGGCCAGGTCTACCCTGCCGGCGCCGGCTAGCGAGGCAATGTCCACGCCGCCGATGCCGGCTAGGGAGGCCAGGTCTACCCCGCCGGCGCCTGCATGCAGTCCAGGTCTACCCTGATGGCGGCGCCTTGGGAGGCCTGGTCTACCACGCCAGCGCCGGCTTTGGAGGCCAGGTCTAACCCGTCAGTGCCGGCAGGGAGGACAGGTCTACCCCTCCGACGCTGGCAGGGAGGCCAGGTCTACCCCACCCGGGCCGCCAAGCAGGCCAGGTCTACCCCGCCGGCGGCGCCTAGGGAAGGTAGGTCTATCCCGCCAGCGCCGGCTTGGGAGGCCAGGTCTACCCCGCCAGCACCGGCTTGCGAGGCCAGGTCTACGCCGCCGGCGCTGGCTAGGGAGGCCAGGCCTATGCCGCCGGCACCGGCTAGGGAGGCCAGGTCTAAGCCACCGGCGTGGGCTTGGAAGGCCAGGTCTATCCCGCCGGTGCTGGCTTGCGAGGCCAGGTCTACCCCGCCGGCGCCGGCTTAGGAGGCCAGGTCTACGCCGCCGGGTCCGGCTAGGGAAGCCAGGTGTATCCCGCGGGCGCCGGCAAGGGAGGCCAGGTCTACCCCGCCGGCGCCGGCTTGCGAGACCAGGTCTACCGTGCCGGCGCCAGCTTGGGAGACGAGGTCTACCCCGCCGGTGCTGGCTACGGAGGCCAGGTCTACACCTCCAGCGCCGGCTAAGGAGGCCAGGTCTACTACGCTGGCGCGGCTAGGGAGGCCAGGTCTACCCTGCCGGCGCGGGCTATTGAGGCCAGGTCTATCCCACTGGCGCCGGCTTGCGAGGCCATGTCCACGTTGCCGGCACTGGCTAGGGAGGCCAGGTCTACACCGCCGGCGCTGGCTAGGGAGGCCAGGCCTACACCGCCGGCACCGGCTAGGGAGGCCAGGTCTAAGCCACCGGCGTGGGCTTGGAAGGCCAGGTCTATCCCGCCGGTGCTGGCTTGCGAGGCCAGGTCTACCCCGCCGGCGCCGGCTTGCGAGGCCAGGTCTACCACGCTGGCGCCGGCTTGAGAGGCCAGGTGTACCCCTTGGACGCTGGCAGGGAGGCCAGATCTTCCCCACCGGCGCCACTAGGCAGGCCAGGTCTACGCCGCCGGGTCCGGCTAGGGAAGCCAGGTGTATCCCGCCGGCGCCGGCAAGGGAGGCCAGGTCTACCCCGCCGGCGCCGGCTTGCGAAGCCAGGTCTACCCCCCCGGCGCCGGCTTGGGAGGCCAGGTCTACCACGCCTGCGCCGGCTAGGAAAGCCAGGTCTATCACGCCGGCGCCGGATTGCAAGGCCAGGTCTACCGTGCCGGCGCAAGCTTGGGAGACGAGGTCTACCCCGCCGGTGCTGGCTACGGAGGCCAGGTCTACACCTCCAGCGCCGGCTAAGGAGGCCAGGTCTACTACGCTGGCGCGGCTAGGGAGGCCAGGTCTATACCGCCGGCGACGTCTAGGAAGACAATATCTACGCCACCGACGCCAGCTAGGGAGGCCAGGTCTACCCCGCCGGCTCTGGCTATTGACGCCAGGTCTATCCCGCCGGCGCCGGCTTGGGAGGCCAGGTCTACCTCGCCCGCGCCGTCTTGCGAGGCCATGTCTACGCCGCCGGCACTGGCTAGGGAGGCCAGGTCTACGCCGCCGGCACCGGCTAGGGAGGCCAGGTCTATACCCCCGGCGCCGTCTAGGAAGACAATGTCTACACCACCGACGCCAGCTAGGGAGGCCAGGTCTACCCCGCCGGCTCTGGCTATTGACGCCAGGTCTATCCCGCCGGCGCCGGCTTGGGAGGCCAGGTCTACCCCGCCCGCGCCGTCTTGCGAGGCCATCTCTACGCCACCGGCACCGGCTTGGGAGTCCAGGTCTACCCCGCCGGCACCGGCTACGGAGGCCAGGTATACCCCTTCGGCGCCGGATTGGGAGGTCAGGTCTACCAAACTGGCACAGCTAGGGAGGCCAGGTCTACCACGCAGGCGCCGGCTAGGGAGGCCAGGTCTATCCCGCCAGCGCCGGCTAGGAAGACAATGTCTATCCCGCCTTCGCCGAATAGGGAGGCCAGGTCTATACCGCCAGCGCCGGCTAGGAAGACAACATCTAGGCCGCCGGCGCCGGCTAGGGAGGGCAGGTCTACCCCGCCGGCGCCGCCTTGCGAGGCCATGTCTACGACGCCGGCACTGGCTAGGGAGGCCAGGTCTACGCTGCTGGCGCCGGCTTGGTTGGCCAGGTCTACCCTGCCAGCACCGGCTACGGAGGCCAGGTCTACCCATCCGGTGGCGGATTGGGAGGCCAGGTCTACCATTTTGGCACAGCTAGGGAGGCCAGGACTAGCCTGCCGGCGCCGGCTAGGAAAGCCAGGTCTATCCCACCTGCACTGGCTACGGAGGCCAGGTCTACCCCGCCGGCGCCGGATTGGGAGGCCAGGTCTACCATTTTGGCACAGCTAGGGAGGCCAGGACTAGCCTGCCAGCGCTGGCTAGGGAGGGCAGGTCTATCGCGCCGGCGCCGGCTAGGAAGACAATGTCTACGCCGACGGCGCCGGCTAGGGAGGCCAGGTCTACGCCGCCGGCGCCGGCTAGCGAGGCAATGTCTACGCTGCCGACGCCGGCTAGGGAGGCCAGGTCTACCCCTTCGGCACCGGCTACGGAGGCCAGGTCTACCCCGCCGGCAACGGCTACGGAGGCCAGGTATACCCCGTCGGCGCCGGATTGGGAGGTCAGGTCTACCATACTGGCACAGCTAGGGAGGCCAGGTCTACGCCGCAGGCGCCGGCTAGGGAGGCCAGGCCTACGTCGCCGGCACCGGCTAGGGAGGCCAGGTCTAAGCCACCGGCGTGGGCTTGGAAGGCCAGGTCTATCCCGCCGGTGCTGGCTTGCGAGGCCAGGTCTACCCCGCCAGCGCCGGCTTGCGAGGCCAGGTCTACCACGCTGGCGCTGGCTTGGGAGGCCAGGTCTACCCCGCCGGCGCCGGCAGGGAGGCCAGGTCTACCCTGCCGGCGCCGGCTAGGAAAGCTAGGTCTATCACTCCCGCGCCGGCTGGCAAGGCCAGGTCTACCGTGCCGGCGCCAGCTTGGGAGACGCGGTCTACGCCGCCGGCGCTGGCTACGGAGGCCAGGTCTACACCTCCAGCGCCGGCTAAGGAGGCCAGGTCTACTACGCTGACGCGGCTAGGGAGGCCAGGTCTATACCGCCGGCGCCGTCTAGGAAGACAATGTCTACGCCGCCGACGCCGGCTAGGGAGGCCAGGTCTACCCCGCCGGCTCTGGCTAGGAAGACAATGTCTACGCCGACGGCGCCGGCTAGGGAGGCCAGGTCTACGCAACCGGCACCGGCTTGGGAGTCCAGGTCTACCCCGCCGGCACCGGCTACGGAGGCCAGGTATACCCCATCGGCGCCAGATTGGGAGGTCAGGTCTACCATACTGGGACAGCTAGGGAGGCCAGGTCTACCACGCAGACGCCGGCTAGGGAGGCCAGGTCTATGCCACCAGCGCCGGCTAGGAAGACAATGTCTATCCCGCCGGCGCGGGATTGGGAGGCCAGGTCTACCCCGCCGGCGCCGGCTTGCGAGGCCAGGTCTATACCGCCGGCGCCGGCTAGGAAGACAACGTCTAGGCCGCCGACGTCGGCTAGGGAGGGCAGGTCTACCCCGCCGGTGCCGGCTAGTGAGGCAATGTCTACGCTGCCGACGCCGGCTAGGGAGGCCAGGTCTACCCCGCCGGCTCTGGCTATTGACGCCAGGTCTATCCCGCCGACGCCGGCTTGGGAGGCCAGGTCTACTCCGCCGGCGCCGGCTTGCGAGGCCATGTCTACGCCGCCGGCACTGGCTAGGGAGGCCAGGTCTACGCCGCCGGCACCGGCTAGGGAGGCCAGGTCTTCCCCGCCGGCGCCGGCTAGGGGCGCCAGGTCTACCCTGCTGGCGCCGGCTAGCGAGGCCAGGTCTACGCGGCCGAGGCCGGCTAGGGAGGCCAGGTCTACCCCGCCGGCACGGGCTATTGAGGGCAGGTCTATCCCGCTGGAGCCGGCTTGGGAGGCCAGGTCTACCCCGCCAGCACCGGCTACTGAGGCCAGGTCTACCCCGCCGGCGCCGGCAGGCAGGCCAGGTCTACCCCTCCGACGCTGGCAGGGAGGCCAGGTCTACCCCACCGGGGCCACCAGGCAGGCCAGGTCTACCTGCCGGCGGCGCCTAGGGAAGCCAGGTCTATCCCGCCGGCGCCGGCTTGGGAGGCCAGGTCTAAATCGCCGGCGCCGGATAAAGAGGTCAGGTCTATCCCGCCGGCGCAGGCTAGGAAGACAATGTCTACGCCGCTGGCGCTATCTAGTGAGGCCAGGTCTACGCCGCCGACGCAGGCTTTGGACGCCAGGTCTACCGCGCCGGCGCCGGCAGGGAGGCCACGTCTACCACTCTGGTGCCGTTAGGGAGGCCAGGTCTACCTCGCCAGCGGCGGATAGGGAAGCCAGGTCTATCCCGCCGGTGCAGGCTAGGAAGACAATGTCTACGCCGCTGGCGCTATCTAGAGAGGCCAGGTCTACGCCGCCGGCGCCGGCTTGGGAGGCCAGGTCTACCTCGACGTACCCGGATAGGGAGGCCAGGTCTATCCCGCCGGCGCAGGCTAGGAAGACAATGTCTACGCCGCCGGCGCCAGCTAGGGAGGCCAGGTCTACGCCGCCGGTGCCGCCTTGGGAGGCCAGGTCTACCCCGCTGGCGCCAGCTAGGGAGGCCAGGTCTACCCCGCCGGTGCTGGCTAGCAAGGCAATGTCTACCCCACCGGCACCGGCTAGGGAAGCAATGTCTACGCTGCCGGCGCCGGCTAGGGAAGAAATGTCTACGCACCCGACGCCGGCTTGGGAAGCCAGGTCTACACCGCCGGTGCCGGCAGGGAGGCCAGGTCTACCCCGCCGGTGCCGGCAGCGAGTGCAGGTCTACCCCTCCTGCGCCGGGTTGTGAGGCCAGGTCTACCCCGCCGGCGCCAGCAGGGATGCCTGGTCTAGCCCTCCTGCGCAGGCTAGCGAGGCAATGTCTACGCCGCCGACGCTGGCTAGGGAGGCCAGGACTACCCCGCCGGCGCCGGCTTGGGAGGCCAGGTCTAACCCACCTGCGCCGGGTTGGGAGGCCAGGTCTACCCCGCCGGCGCCGGCAGGGAGGCCAGGTCTACCCCTCCTGTACAGGCTAGCGAGGCAATGTCTATGCCGCCGACGCTGGCTAGGGAGGCCAGGCCTACCCCGCCAGCACCTGCTACGGAGGCCAGGTGTACCCTACCGGTGCCAGCTTGGGAGGTCAGGTCTACCCAGCCGGCGCCAGAAGGGAGGCCAGGTCTACCCCGCTGGCGCCGGCAGGGACGCCAGGTCTAACTCGCCGGCGCCGGCTAGTAGGCAATGTCTACTCCATCGACGCTGGCTGGGGAGGACAGGTCCACGACGCAGGCGCCGGCTTTGGAGGCCAGGTCTACCCCGCCGGCGCTGGCTAGTAGGCAATGTCTACGCCGCCGACGCCGGCTGGGGAGGCCAGGTCCACGACGCCGGCGCCGGCTTGGAAGGCCAGGTCTACCCCACCGGCGCCGGCTAGCGAGGCAATGTCTATGCCGCCGACGACAGTTAGGGAGGCCAGGTCTACGCCGCCGGCGCCGGCTTGGGAGGCCAGGTTTACCCGGCGGGCGCCAGCAGGGAGGCCAGGTCTACTCCGCCAGCGCCGGATAGGGAGGCCAGGTCTATCGCGCCGGCGCTGCCTTGAGAGGCCAGGTCTACCATTCCGGCGGCGGCTAGGTAGGCCAGTACTACCCCGCCGGCGCCGACTAGGGAGGCCAGGTCTACGCCACCGGCGCCGGCTAGGGAAGCCAGGCCTACCATGCCGACGCCGGCTACGGAGCCCAGGTCTAACTCGCTGGCGCCGGCTTGGGAGGCCAGGTCTACCGCGCCGGCGCTGGCAGGGATGACAGGTCTAACTCTCCGGCGCAGGAAGGGAGGCCAGGTCTACCCCGCTGGCGCCGGAAGGGAGGCCAGTTCTACCACGCCGGCGCCGGCTAGGGAGGCAATGTCTACGCCGTCGGCGCCGTCTAGGGAGGCCAGGTCTACGCCGCCAGCGCTGCCTTAGGAGGCTAGGTCTACCCCGCCAACGCCGGCAGGGAGGCCAGGTCTACCCCACCAGCGCTGGCTATGGAGGCAATGACTATGCCGCCGACGCCTGATAGGGAGGCCAGGTCTACGACGCCGGCGCTGGCTTGGTTGGCCAGGTCTACCGTGCAGTCGCTGGCAGGTAGGCCAGGTCTACCCTGCCGGTGCCGGCTAAGGAGACCAGGTCTACCCCGCTGTCCCCGGCTAGGGAGGCAATGTCTACACAGTCGGCGCCGTCTAGGGAGGCCAGGTCTACCCCGCCAGCGCTGCCTTAGGAGGCTAGGTCTACCCCGCCAACGCTGGCAGGGAGGCCAGGTCTACTCCGCCAGCGCCGGATAGGGAGGCCAGGTCTATCGCGCCGGCGCCGGCTAGGAAGACAATGTCTACGCAGCCGGCGCCAGCTAGTGAGGCCAGGTCTACACCAGCGGAACCGGCTTTGGGTGCCACGTCTACCATGCCGGAGCCAGCTAGGGAGGCCAGGCCTATGCCGCCGGCGCCGGCTAGGGAGACCAGGTCTACGCCACCGGCGCTGGCTTGGAAGGCCAGGTCTACCCCGCTGGCGCCGGATTGTGAGGCAGGTCTACCATGCCGTCGCCGGATATGGAGGCCAGGTCTACCCCAACGGCACCGGCTAGGGAGGCCAGGTCTACCCTGCCGGCGCCGGCAGGGAGGCCAGGTCTACCACACCGGCAAGGATAGGGAGGCCAGGTCTACCTCGACGGCGCCGGCTTGGGAGGCCAGGTCTACCCCGCCGGCGCCGGAAGGGAGGCCAGGTCTACCCACCCCGGCGCCGCCTAGTGAGGCAATGTCTACGCTGCCGATCCCTGATAGGGAAGCCAGGTCTACCCCGCCGGCGCCGGCTTGGACGCCAGGTCTACCATGCTGGCGCGGCTAGGGAGGCAAGGTCTACCTCGCCCGAACCGGATAGGGAGGCCAGGTCTATCCCGCCGGCTCAGGCTAGGAAGACAATGTCTAAGCCGCCGGCGCCAGCTATGGAGGCCATGTCTACGCCGCCGGCGCCGCCTTGGGAGGCCAGGTCTACTTTGTCGGCGCCGGGTAGAGAGGCCAGGTCTACCACGCCGGCGCCTGCAGGGAGGCCAGGTCTACCCCGTCGTCTGCGGCTTGGGAGGCCACGTCTACACCACCTTTGCCGGCTAGCGAGGAAATGTCTAAGCCGCCGACGCCAGCAAGGGAGGCAATGTCTATGCCGCCAACGCTGGCTAGGGAGGCCAGGTCTACGACGCCGGCGCCGGCTTGGGAGGCCAGGTCAACACTGCTGGCGCCGCCTTGGGAGGCCAGGTCTACCCCGCCGGCGCCGGCTTGGGAGGCCAGGTCTATCACGCCGGCGCCGGCTAGGGAGGCCAGGTCTACCCCGACGGCGCCGGCTACGGAGCCCACCTCTACCAAGCTGGCGCCAGCTAGAGAGGCCATGTCTACCCCGCCGGTGGCGGCAGGGAGGCCAGATCTTCCCCGCTGGTGCCGGCTAGGGAGGCCAGGTCTATCCCGCCGGCGCAGGCTAGGAAGACAATGTCGACGTCACCGGCGCCAGCTAGGGAGGCCAGGTCTACGACCCCGGCGCCGGCTTGGGAGGCCAGGTCTACCCCGCCAGCGCAGGCTTGGGAGGCCAGGTCTACCCTGACAACGCCGACAGGGAGGCCAGGTCTAACCTGCCGGCGCCGGGTAAGGAGGCCAGGTCATCCACGCTGGCTCTGGCTAGGGAGGCCAGTTCTAGCCCGCCGGCGCCGGCAGGGAGGCCAGGTCTACCCCGCCGGCGCCGGGTAAGGAGGCCAGATCATCCACGCCGGCTCTGGCTAGGGAGGCCAGGTCTACCCCGCCGGCGCCGGCTACAGAGGCCAGGTCTACCCCGCCGGCGCCGGCTACAGAGGCCAGGTCTACCCCGCTGGCGCCGGCAAGGGAGGCAATGTCTACCCCCCCGGCTCCGGCTAGGGAGGCCAGGTCTACCCTGCCGGCGCCAGCTACGGAGGCCAGGTCTATTCCACCGGCGCCGCCTAGGAAGACAATGTATACACAGCCAGCGCCAGCTAGGGAGGCCAGATCTACGCCACCGACGCTGCCTTGGGAGGCCAGGTCTACGCCGCTGGCGCAGGCTAGGGAGGCCAGGTCTACCCCGCCTGCGCCGGCTAAGGAGGCCAGGTCTACCCCGCCGGCGCTGGCGAGCGAGGAAATGTCTAAGCCGCCGACGCCAGCATGGGAGGCAATGTCTACGCAGTCGGCGCCAGCTAGGGAGGCCAGGTCTACGCCGCCAGCGCCGGCTTGGTAGGCCAGGTGTACCCCGCTGGCGCCGCCTTGGGAGGCCAGGTCTATCCCGCCAGCGCCGGATTGTGAGGCAGGTGTACCATGCCGTCGCCGGGTATGGAGGCCAGGTCTACCCCAACGGCGCCGGCTAGGGAGGCCAGGTCTACCTCGACGGCGCCGGCTTGGGAGGCCAGTTCTACCCCGCCGGCGCCGGAAGGGAGGCCAGGTCTACCCCCCCCGGCGCCGGCTAGTGAGGCAATGTCTACGCTGCCGATCCCTGATAGGGAAGCCATGTCTACCCCGCCGGCGCCGGCTTGGACGCCAGGTCTACCATGCTGGCGCGGCTAGGGAGGCAAGGTCTACCTCGCCCGAGCCGGATAGGGAGGCCAGGTCTATCCCGCCGGCACCGGCTAAAGAGGCCAGGTCTACCCCGCTGGCGCCGGCAAGGGAGGCAATGTCTACCCCCCCGGCTCGGGCTAGGGAGGCCAGGTCTACCCTGCCGGCGCCGGCTACGGATGCCAGGTCTATTCCGCCGGCACCGCCTAGGAAGACAGTGTATACACATCCGGCGCCGGCTAGGGAGGCCAGGTCTACACCACCGACGCCGCCTTGGGAGGCCAGGTCTACCCCGCCAACACCGGCAGGGAGGCCAGGTCTACCCTGCCGGCGCCGGCTACGGATGCCAGGTCTATTCCGCCGGCACCGCCTAGGAAGACAGTGTATACACATCCGGCGCCGGCTAGGGAGGCCAGGTCTACGCCACCGACGCCGCCTTGGGAGGCCAGGTCTACCCCGCCAACACCGGCAGGGAGGCCAGGTCTACTTTGCCGGCACCGGGTAGAAAGGCCAGGTCTTCCGCGCCGACGCTGGCTAGGGAGGCCAGGTCAACACTGCCGGCGCCGGCAGGGAGGCCAGGTCTACGCCGCCGGCTTTGGCTTGGGAAGCCAGGTCTACCCTGCCGGCGCCTGCAGGGAGGCCAGGTCTACCCCGCCAGCGCCGGCACAGAGGCCAGGTCTTCCCCAATGGCGCCGGCTAGGAAAACAATGTCTACGCCGCTGGCGGCAGGTAGTGAGGCCAGGTCTTCACCGCCGGCGCCGGCTTGGGAGGCCATTTCTACCCTTCCGGCGCCGGCTAGGGAGGCCAGGTCTACCCCGCCAGCGCCGACTAGGGAGGCCAGGTCTACCCCACCGGCGCCGGCTACGGAGGCCAGGTCTACGCCGCCGTCGCCGGCAGGGAGGCCAGGTCTACCCGACCGGTGTCAGCAGGGAGGCCAGGTCTACCCCGGCGGAGCCGGCTAGGAAGACAATGTCTTCATCGCCGACGCCGGCTAGGGAGATCAGGTCTACGCCGCCGGCGCCGGCTTGGGAGGCCAGGTCTACCCCGACGGCGCCGGAATCGAAGGCCAGGTCTACCGCGCCGGCGCCAGCTAGGAGGCCACGTCTACCACGCCTGCGCCGGATTGGGACGCCAGGGCTACCCCACCGGCGCCAGCTAGGAAGACAATGTATACGAAGCCGGCGCCAGCTAGGGAGGCCAGTTCTACCCCGCCGGCGCCGGAAGGGAGGCCAGGTCTACACCACCAGCGCAGGCTTGGGAGGCCAGGTTTACCACGCTGGCGCAGCTAGGGACGCCAGGTCTACCTCGCCGTACCTGGATAGTGAGGCCAGGTCTTTCCCACCGGTGCCAGCTAGGAAGACAATGTATACGAAGCCGGCGCCAGCTAGGGAGGCCAGTTCTACCCCGCTGGCGCCGGCACGGAGGCCAGGTCTACCACCACAGCGCCGGATATGGAGGAAGGTCTACGCCGCCGGCGCCGGCTAAGGAGGCCGTGTATACCCCGCCGGCACCGGCTTGGGAGGCCAGGTCTACTATACCGGCGCTGGCTAGGGAGGCCCGTTCTACGCCGCCGCCGCCGGCTTGGGAGGCCAGGTCTACCCCGCCGGTGCCGGCTAGGCAGGCCAGGTCTTCCCTGCCGACACCGGCTAGGGAGGCCAGGTCTACCCCACCGGCGCCAGGCAGGTAGGCCAGGTCTACCACGCCGACGCCTGCTACGGATGACAGGTCTACCCCGCCGGCGATGGCTTGGGAGGCCAGGTCTACAACTCTGGCGCCGGCAGGGAGGCCAGGTCTACCCCGCCGGCGACAGCTACGGAGGCCAGGTCGACACCACCGGAACCAGTTTGGGAGGCCAGGTCTACGACGCTGGAGCCAGCTTGGGAGTTCAGGTCTACCCCACTGGTGCAGGCTAGCGAGGCAATGTCTATGCCGCCGACGCCGGCTAGGGAGGCCAAGTGTACCCAGCCGGCACCGGCTAGGGAGGCCAGGTCTACCCCGCCGGAGCCAGCAGGGATTCCAGGTCTGCCACGCCAGCACCGGATATGGAGGGAGGTATACCCCGCCGGCGCCGGCTAAGGAGGCCATGTATACCCCGCCGGCGCCGGCTTGTGAGGCCAGGTCTACTATACCGGCGCCAGCTAGGGAGGCCAGGTCTACGCCGCCCGCACCGGATTGGGAGGCCAGGTGTACCCCGCCGGCGCTGGCAGGGAGGCCAGGTCTACCACGCCAGCGCCGGCTATGGAGTCAATGACTATGCCGCCGACTCCTGATAGGGAGGACAGGTCTATGCTGCTGGTGCCGGCTTGGTTGGCCAGGACTACCCTGCCGGCGCTGGCAGGTAGGCCAGGTCTACCCCGCCGGCGCTGGCAGGGATGACAGGTCTAACTCGCCGGCGCAGGAATGGAGGCCAGGTCTACGCCGCCGGTGACGGCTTGGGAGGTCAGGTGTACCCCGCCGGCGACGGCAGGGAGGCCAGGTCTTCCCCGCTGGCGCCGGCAGGGAGGCCAGGTCTACCTCGCCGGCGCCGGCAGGGAGGCCAGGTCTACACCACCGGCGCCGGCTTGGGAGGCCAGGTCTACACAGATGGCGCCGGCTAGGGAGGCCAGGTCTACGCCACCGGCGCCGGCAGGTAGGTCAGATCTTCCATGCCGGCGAAGAAAGGGTGTCCAGGTCTACCCCGCCGGCGCCGGCTCGGGAGGCAATGTCTACGCCGCCGACGCTGGCTTGGGAGGCAATGTCTACGGCGCCGACGCTGGCTAGGGAGCCCAGGTCTATGCCGCCGGCGCCGGCTTGGGATGCCAGGTCCACCCCGCCGTCGCAGGCAGGGAGGCCTGGTCTACCCCACCGGCACCGGCTAGGGAAGCAATGTCTACGCTGCCGGCGCCGGCTAGGGAAGAAATGTCTA
Organism: Harpia harpyja; assembly: GCF_026419915.1. Lineage (NCBI taxonomy): Eukaryota > Metazoa > Chordata > Aves > Accipitriformes > Accipitridae > Harpia > Harpia harpyja. Next base: position 662,902 of record NW_026293320.1, read on the forward strand.
CGCACCCGACGCCGGCTTGGGAAGCCAGGTCTACACCGCCGGTGCCGGCAGGGAGGCCAGGTCTACCCCGCCGGTGCCGGCAGCGAGTGCAGGTCTACCCCTCCTGCGCCGGGTTGTGAGGCCAGGTCTACCCCGCCAGCGCCAGCAGGGATGCCTGGTCTAGCCCTCCTGCGCAGGCTAGCGAGGCAATGTCTACGCCGCCGACGCTGGCTAGGGAGGCCAGGACTACCCCGCCGGCGCCGGCTTGGGAGGCCAGGTCTAACCCACCTGCGCCGGGTTGGGAGGCCAGGTCTACCCTGCCGGCGCCGGCAGGGAGGCCAGGTCTACCCCTCCTGTACAGGCTAGCGAGGCAATGTCTATGCCGCCGACGCTGGCTAGGGAGGCCAGGCCTACCCCGCCAGCACCTGCTACGGAGGCCAGGTGTACCCTACCGGTGCCAGCTTGGGAGGTCAGGTCTACCCAGCCGGCGCCAGAAGGGAGGCCAGGTCTACCCCGCTGGCGCCGGCAGGGACGCCAGGTCTAACTCGCCGGCGCCGGCTAGTAGGCAATGTCTACTCCATCGACGCTGGCTGGGGAGGACAGGTCCACGACGCAGGCGCCGGCTTTGGAGGCCAGGTCTACCCCGCCGGCGCTGGCTAGTAGGCAATGTCTACGCCGCCGACGCCGGCTGGGGAGGCCAGGTCCACGACGCCGGCGCCGGCTTGGAAGGCCAGGTCTACCCCACCGGCGCCGGCTAGCGAGGCAATGTCTATGCCGCCGACGACAGTTAGGGAGGCCAGGTCTACGCCGCCGGCGCCGGCTTGGGAGGCCAGGTTTACCCGGCGGGCGCCAGCAGGGAGGCCAGGTCTACTCCGCCAGCGCCGGATAGGGAGGCCAGGTCTATCGCGCCGGCGCCGCCTTGAGAGGCCAGGTCTACCATTCCGACGGCGGCTAGGTAGGCCAGTACTACCCCCGCCGGCGCCGACTAGGGAGGCCAGGTCTACGCCACCGGCGCCGGCTAGGGAAGCCAGGCCTACCATGCCGGCGCCGGCTACGGAGCCCAGGTCTAACTCGCTGGCGCCGGCTTGGGAGGCCAGGTCTACCCCGCCGGCGCTGGCAGGGATGACAGGTCTAACTCTCCGGCGCAGGAAGGGAGGCCAGGTCTACCCCGCTGGCGCCGGAAGGGAGGCCAGTTCTACCACGCCGGCGCCGGCTAGGGAGGCAATGTCTACGCCGTCGGCGCCGTCTAGGGAGGCCAGGTCTACGCCGCCAGCGCTGCCTTAGGAGGCTAGGTCTACCCCGCCAACGCCGGCAGGGAGGCCAGGTCTACCCCACCAGTGCTGGCTATGGAGGCAATGACTATGCCGCCGACGCCTGATAGGGAGGCCAGGTCTACGATGCCGGCGCTGGCTTGGTGGCCAGGTCTACCGTGCAGTCGCTGGCAGGTAGGCCAGGTCTACCCTGCCGGTGCCGGCTAAGGAGACCAGGTCTACCCCGCTGTCCCCGGCTAGGGAGGCAATGTCTACACAGTCGGCGCCGTCTAGGGAGGCCAGGTCTACCCCGCCAACGCTGGCAGGGAGGCCAGGTCTACTCCGCCAGCGCCGGATAGGGAGGCCAGGTCTATCGCGCCGGCGCCGGCTAGGAAGACAATGTCTACGCAGCCGGCGCCAGCTAGTGAGGCCAGGTCTACACCAGCGGAACCGGCTTTGGGTGCCACGTCTACCATGCCGGAGCCAGCTAGGGAGGCCAGGCCTATGCCGCCGGCGCCGGCTAGGGAGACCAGGTCTACGCCACCGGCGCTGGCTTGGAAGGCCAGGTCTACCCCGCTGGCGCCGCCTTGGGAGGCCAGGTCTATCCCGCCAGCGCCGGATTGTGAGGCAGGTCTACCATGCCGTCGCCGGATATGGAGGCCAGGTCTACCCCAACGGCACCGGCTAGGGAGGCCAGGTCTACCCTGCCGGCGCCGGCAGGGAGGCCAGGTCTACCACACCGGCAAGGATAGGGAGGCCAGGTCTACCTCGACGGCGCCGGCTTGGGAGGCCAGGTCTACCCCGCCGGCGCCGCCTAGTGAGGCAATGTCTACGCTGCCGATCCCTGATAGGGAAGCCAGGTCTACCCCGCCGGCGCCGGCTTGGACGCCAGGTCTACCATGCTGGCGCGGCTAGGGAGGCAAGGTCTACCTCGCCCGAACCGGATAGGGAGGCCAGGTCTATCCCGCCGGCTCAGGCTAGGAAGACAATGTCTAAGCCGCCGGCGCCAGCTATGGAGGCCATGTCTACGCCGCCGGCGCCGCCTTGGGAGGCCAGGTCTACTTTGTCGGCGCCGGGTAGAGAGGCCAGGTCTACCACGCCGGCGCCTGCAGGGAGGCCAGGTCTACCCCGTCGTCTGCGGCTTGGGAGGCCACGTCTACACCACCTTTGCCGGCTAGCGAGGAAATGTCTAAGCCGCCGACGCCAGCAAGGGAGGCAATGTCTATGCCGCCAACGCTGGCTAGGGAGGCCAGGTCTACGACGCCGGCGCCGGCTTGGGAGGCCAGGTCAACACTGCTGGCGCCCGCCTTGGGAGGCCAGGTCTATCACGCCGGCGCCGGCTAGGGAGGCCAGGTCTACCCCGACGGCGCCGGCTACGGAGCCCACCTCTACCAAGCTGGCGCCAGCTAGAGAGGCCATGTCTACCCCGCCGGTGGCGGCAGGGAGGCCAGATCTTCCCCGCTGGTGCCGGCTAGGGAGGCCAGGTCTATCCCGCCGGCGCAGGCTAGGAAGACAATGTCGACGTCACCGGCGCCAGCTAGGGAGGCCAGGTCTACGACCCCGGCGCCGGCTTGGGAGGCCAGGTCTACCCCGCCAGCGCAGGCTTGGGAGGCCAGGTCTACCCTGACAACGCCGACAGGGAGGCCAGGTCTAACCTGCCGGCGCCGGGTAAGGAGGCCAGGTCATCCACGCTGGCTCTGGCTAGGGAGGCCAGTTCTAGCCCGCCGGCGCCGGCAGGGAGGCCAGGTCTACCCCGCCGGCGCCGGGTAAGGAGGCCAGATCATCCACGCCGGCTCTGGCTAGGGAGGCCAGGTCTACCCCGCCGGCGCCGGCTACAGAGGCCAGGTCTACCCCGCCGGCGCCGGCTACAGAGGCCAGGTCTACCCCCGCTGGCGCCGGCAAGGGAGGCAATGTCTACCCCCCCGGCTCCGGCTAGGGAGGCCAGGTCTACCCTGCCGGCGCCAGCTACGGAGGCCAGGTCTATTCCACCGGCGCCGCCTAGGAAGACAATGTATACACAGCCAGCGCCAGCTAGGGAGGCCAGATCTACGCCACCGACGCCGCCTTGGGAGGCCAGGTCTACGCCGCTGGCGCAGGCTAGGGAGGCCAGGTCTACCCCGCCTGCGCCGGCTAAGGAGGCCAGGTCTACCCCGCCGGCGCTGGCGAGCGAGGAAATGTCTAAGCCGCCGACGCCAGCATGGGAGGCAATGTCTACGCAGTCGGCGCCAGCTAGGGAGGCCAGGTCTACGCCGCCAGCGCCGGCTTGGTAGGCCAGGTGTACCCCGCTGGCGCCGCCTTGGGAGGCCAGGTCTATCCCGCCAGCGCCGGATTGTGAGGCAGGTGTACCATGCCGTTGCCGGGTATGGAGGCCAGGTCTACCCCAACGGCGCCGGCTAGGGAGGCCAGGTCTACCTCGACGGCGCCGGCTTGGGAGGCCAGTTCTACCCCGCCGGCGCCGGAAGGGAGGCCAGGTCTACCCCCCCCGGCGCCGGCTAGTGAGGCAATGTCTACGCTGCCGATCCCTGATAGGGAAGCCATGTCTACCCCGCCGGCGCCGGCTTGGACGCCAGGTCTACCATGCTGGCGCGGCTAGGGAGGCAAGGTCTACCTCGCCCGAGCCGGATAGGGAGGCCAGGTCTATCCCGCCGGCGCCGGCTACAGAGGCCAGGTCTACCCCGCTGGCGCCGGCAAGGGAGGCAATGTCTACCCCCCCGGCTCGGGCTAGGGAGGCCAGGTCTACCCTGCCGGCGCCGGCTACGGATGCCAGGTCTATTCCGCCGGCACCGCCTAGGAAGACAGTGTATACACATCCGGCGCCGGCTAGGGAGGCCAGGTCTACGCCACCGACGCCGCCTTGGGAGGCCAGGTCTACCCCGCCAACACCGGCAGGGAGGCCAGGTCTACCCTGCCGGCGCCGGCTACGGATGCCAGGTCTATTCCGCCGGCACCGCCTAGGAAGACAGTGTATACACATCCGGCGCCGGCTAGGGAGGCCAGGTCTACGCCACCAACGCCGCCTTGGGAGGCCAGGTCTACCCCGCCAACACCGGCAGGGAGGCCAGGTCTACTTTGCCGGCACCGGGTAGAAAGGCCAGGTCTTCCGCGCCGACGCTGGCTAGGGAGGCCAGGTCAACACTGCCGGCGCCGGCAGGGAGGCCAGGTCTACCCCGCCGGCTTTGGCTTGGGAAGCCAGGTCTACCCTGCCGGCGCCTGCAGGGAGGCCAGGTCTACCCCGCCAGCGCCGGCACAGAGGCCAGGTCTTCCCCAATGGCGCCGGCTAGGAAAACAATGTCTACGCCGCTGGCGGCAGGTAGTGAGGCCAGGTCTTCACCGCCGGCGCCGGCTTGGGAGGCCATTTCTACCCTTCCGGCGCCGGCTAGGGAGGCCAGGTCTACCCCGCCAGCGCCGACTAGGGAGGCCAGGTCTACCCCACCGGCGCCGGCTACGGAGGCCAGGTCTACGCCGCCGTCGCCGGCAGGGAGGCCAGGTCTACCCGACCGGTGTCAGCAGGGAGGCCAGGTCTACCCCGGCGGAGCCGGCTAGGAAGACAATGTCTTCATCGCCGACGCCGGCTAGGGAGATCAGGTCTACGCCGCCGGCGCCGGCTTGGGAGGCCAGGTCTACCCCGACGGCGCCGGAATCGAAGGCCAGGTCTACCGCGCCGGCGCCAGCTAGGGAGGCCACGTCTACCACGCCTGCGCCGGATTGGGACGCCAGGGCTACCCCACCGGCGCCAGCTAGGAAGACAATGTATACGAAGCCGGCGCCAGCTAGGGAGGCCAGTTCTACCCCGCTGGCGCCGGAAGGGAGGCCAGGTCTACACCACCAGCGCAGGCTTGGGAGGCCAGGTTTACCACGCTGGCGCAGCTAGGGACGCCAGGTCTACCTCGCCGTACCTGGATAGTGAGGCCAGGTCTTTCCCACCGGCGCCAGCTAGGAAGACAATGTATACGAAGCCGGCGCCAGTTAGGGAGGCCAGTTCTACCCCGCTGGCGCCGGCACGGAGGCCAGGTCTACCACCACAGCGCCGGATATGGAGGGAGGTCTACGCCGCCGGCGCCGGCTAAGGAGGCCGTGTATACCCCGCCGGCACCGGCTTGGGAGGCCAGGTCTACTATACCGGCGCTGGCTAGGGAGGCCCGTTCTACGCCGCCGCCGCCGGCTTGGGAGGCCAGGTCTACCCCGCCGGTGCCGGCTAGGCAGGCCAGGTCTTCCCTGCCGACACCGGCTAGGGAGGCCAGGTCTACCCCACCGGCGCAGGCAGGTAGGCCAGGTCTACCACGCCGACGCCTGCTACGGATGACAGGTCTACCCCGCCGGCGATGGCTTGGGAGGCCAGGTCTACAACTCTGGCGCCGGCAGGGAGGCCAGGTCTACCCCGCCGGCGACAGCTACGGAGGCCAGGTCAACACCACCGGAACCAGTTTGGGAGGCCAGGTCTACGACGCTGGAGCCAGCTTGGGAGTTCAGGTCTACCCCACTGGTGCAGGCTAGCGAGGCAATGTCTATGCCGCCGACGCCGGCTAGGGAGGCCAAGTGTACCCAGCCGGCACCGGCTAGGGAGGCCAGGTCTACCCCGCCGGAGCCAGCAGGGATTCCAGGTCTGCCACGCCAGCACCGGATATGGAGGGAGGTATACCCCGCCGGCGCCGGCTAAGGAGGCCATGTATACCCCGCCGGCGCCGGCTTGTGAGGCCAGGTCTACTATACCGGCGCCAGCTAGGGAGGCCAGGTCTACGCCGCCCGCGCCGGATTGGGAGGCCAGGTGTACCCCGCCGGCGCTGGCAGGGAGGCCAGGTCTACCACGCCAGCGCCGGCTATGGAGTCAATGACTATGCCGCCGACTCCTGATAGGGAGGACAGGTCTATGCTGCTGGTGCCGGCTTGGTTGGCCAGGACTACCCTGCCGGCGCTGGCAGGTAGGCCAGGTCTACCCCGCCGGCGCTGGCAGGGATGACAGGTCTAACTCGCCGGCGCAGGAATGGAGGCCAGGTCTACGCCGCCGGTGACGGCTTGGGAGGTCAGGTGTACCCTGCCGGCGACGGCAGGGAGGCCAGGTCTTCCCCGCTGGCGCCGGCAGGGAGGCCAGGTCTACACAGATGGCGCCGGCTAGGGAGGCCAGGTCTATGCCGCTGGCGCCGGCTTGGGAGCCCAGGTCTACAACGCTGGCGCTGGCAGGGAGGCCAGGTCTATCCCGCCGGTGCCGGCTTGGGAGGCCAGGTCTGCCACGTTGGCGCCAGCTAGGGAGGCCAGGTCTACCCCGCTGGCGCCGGAGGGGACGCCAGGTCTAACTCGCCGGCGCCGGTTAGGGAGGCAATGTCTACGCTGCCGACTCTGGCTAGGGAGGCCAGGTCCACGCCGCTGGCGCCGGCTTGGGAGGCCAGGTCTACCCCGCCGGCGCCAGCGGGGAGGCCAGGTCTACCCCGCCGGAGCCGGCTAGCGAGCCCAGATCTACCCCGCCGGCGCCGGCTAGGGAGGCCAGATCTACCCCGCCGGCGCCGTCTAGGGAGGCCAGGTCTACCCGGCCTGCACCGCCTAGACAGGACAGGTCTACCCGGCCGCCGCCGCCTAGAGAGGCCAGGTCTACTCCGCCAGCGCCGGCTTGGGAGGCCAGGTCTGCCACGCTGGCGCCAGCTAGGGAGGCCAGGTCTACCCCGCCGGCGCCGGCAGGGAGTCCAGGTCTACCCTGCCAACGCCGGATACGGAGGGAGGTCTACCACGCCAGCGCCGGCTATGGAGGCAATGACTATGCCGCCGACGCCTGATAGGGAGGACAGGTCTACGCTGCTGGCACCGACTTCGTTGGCCACGTCTACGCTGCCGGCGCCGGCAGGTAGGCCAGGTCTACCCCGCCGGCGCCGGCTATGGAGGCCAGGTCTTCCATGCCGGCGCCGGCTACGGAGGCCAGGTCTAACTCGCTGGCGCCGGCTTGGGAGGCCAGGTTTACCCCGCCGGCGCCGGCTACGGAGGCCATGTCTACCTCGCCAGCGCCGGCTAGGGAGGACAGTTCTACAACACCGGCGCCGGCTAGGGAGGCCAGGTCTACAACGCCGGCGCCAGCTTGGGAAGCCAGGTCTACCACGCCGGCGCCGGCTATGGAGGGCATGTCTATCCCACCGTCGCTGGCTAGGAAGACAATGTATATGCAGGCGGTGCCAGCTAGGGAGGCCAGGTCTACAACACCGGCGCCGGCTTGGGAGGCCAGGACTACCACACCAGCACCGGCTAGGGAGGCCACGTCTATGCCGCCGGTGCCGGCTAGGGAGGCCAGGTCTTGCCCGCCGGCGCTGGCTAGGGAGGCCAGGTCTACCCCGCCGGCACCGGCTTGGGAGTCCAGGTCTACTATACCGGCGCCAGCTAGGGAGGCCAGCTCTACGCCGCCGGCGCCAGCTTGGGAGGCCAGGTCTACACCGCTGGCACCGGCTATGGAGGCAATGATTATGCCGCCGGCGCCGGCTAGGGAGGCCAGGTCTACGACGCCGGCGCCAGCTTGGTTGGTCAGGTCTATACCACCAGCGCCAGCAGGTAGGCCAGGTCTAACCCGCCGGCTCCGGCTAGGGGTGCCAGGTCTACCACGCTGGCGCCGGCTTGTGAGACCATGTCTACCATGCCGGCGCAGGCTACGGAGGCCAGGTCTACCCCGCCGGCGCCGGAAGGGAGGCCAGGTCTAGGCCGCCTGCGCCGGCTATGGAGGCCAGGTCTACCCTGCCGGCGCCGGCTACGGAGGCCAGGTCTATCCCGCGAGCGCTGCCTATGAAGACAATGTACACGCAGGTGGTGCCAGCTAGGGAGGCTAGGTCTCCGCCGCCGGCGCCGGCTTGGGAGGCCAGGTCTAACCCGCTGGCGCCGGCAGGGAGGCCAGTTCTTCCTTGCTGGCGCCGCCTAGAGAGGCCAGGTCTACCCCGCCGGCGCCGGCTTGGGAGGCCATGTCTACCACGTTGGCGCCAGCTACGGAGGCCAGGTCTAACTCGCCGGCGCCAGCAGGGAGTCCAGGTCTACCACGACAGCGCCGGATATGCAGGCCAGGTCTACCCCTCCGGCGCCGGCTAAGGAGGCCATGTCTACCCCGCTGGCGCCGGATTGGGAGGCCAGGTCTACTATAACGGCACCGGCTAGGGAGGCAATGTCTATGACGCCGATGACGGCTAGGGAGCCCAGGTCTACGCTGCCGGCGCCGGCTTTGGAGGCCCGGTCTACCCCGCCGACGCCGGCTAGCGAGGCCAGTTCTATGACGCCGGCACCGGCTTCGGAGTCCAGGTCTACCACGCCGGCGCCGGCAGGGAGGCCAGGTCTTCCTTGCCGGAGCCGGCTAGGGAGGCCAGATCTACACCGCTGTCGCCGGCTAGGGAGGCCAGGTCTACGCCGCTGGAGCCGGCTTGGGAGGCCAAGTCTTCCCCGCCGGCGGCGGCTTGGGAGGCCAGGTCTACCCCGTCGTCGCCAGCTAGATAGGCCAGGTCTACCCCGTCGGCGCCGGCTATGGAGGCAATGATTATGCCGCCGACGCCTGATAGGGAGGACAGGTCTACGCTGCCGGCACCGGCTTGGGATGCCAGGTCTGACCCGCTGGCGCCGGCTTGGGAAGCCATGTCTACCCTGCCGGCGCCGGCTTGGGAGGCCAGGTCTACCACGTTGGCACCAGCTAGGGAGGCCAGGTCTACCCCGCCGGCGCCGGCAGGGAGTCCAGGTCTACCACGACAGCGCTGGATATGGAGGCCAGGTCTACCCCGCCGGCGCCGGCTAAGGAGGCCACGTCTACCTCGCCGGCGCCGGCTTGGGAGGCCAGGTCTACAACGCCGGCACCAGCAAGGAGGCCAGGTCTACGTTTCCAGCGCCGGCTATGGAGGCAATGATTATGCTGCCGACGCCTGATAGGGAGACCAGGTCTACGCCGCCGGCGCCGGCTTGGGAGGCCAGGTCTTCCTTGCCGACGCCGGCTAGGGAGGCCAGATCTATCCCGCCGGCGCCGACTAGGGAGGCCAGGTCTACGCCACCGGCGCCGGCAGAGAGGCCAGGTCTTCCTTGCAGGCGCCGGCAGGGGGTCCAGGTCTACCCAGCCGGCGCCGGCTAGGGAGGTAATATCTACGCCGCTGACGCCGGATAGGGAGGCCAGGTCTATGACGCCGGCGCCCGCTAGCGATGCAATGTCTATGACGACGATGACGGCTAGGGAGCCCAGGTCTACGCCGACGGTGCCGCCTTGGGAGGCCAGGTTTACGCCGCCGGCGCCGGCTTAGGAGGCCAGGTCTACCGCGCCTGCGCTGGCTACGGTGGCCCGGACTACCCCGCTGGCGCTGGCTACGGACTACAGGTCTACCCCGCAAGCGCCGGCAGGGAGGCCAGGTCTTCCTTGCTGGCGCTGGCTAGGGAGGCCAGATATACCCGGCCAGCGCTGACTAGGGAGGCCAGGACTTCCCCGCCAGCGCCGGCTTGGGAGGCCAGGTGTACCCCGATGGCGCCGGCTAGGGAGGCCAGGTTTACCCAGCCGGCACCAGCACGGAGGCCAGGTCTTCCCCGCTGACGCCGGCTTGGGAGGCCAGGTCTACCCCGCCGGCGCCGGCTATGGAGGCCAGGTGTACGCTGCCGGCACCCGCTTGGGAGGCGAGGATTTACTCACCTGCACCGGCTTGGTAGGCCAGGTCTACCCCGCCGACGCCGGAAGGGAGGCCAGGTCTACCCCCCCGGCGCTGGCAAGGAGGACAGGTCTAACTCGACGGCGCCGGCTAGGGAGGCCAAGTCTACAGCGCCGTCGCCGTCAGGGAGGCCAGGTCTACTTCTCCGGCGCCGAAAGGGAGGCAATGTCTACCGTGCCGGTGTCGACTAGGGAGGCAATGTCTACGCGCCGGCGCCGGCTAGGGAGGCCAGGTCTACGCCGCCGGCGCCGGCTAGGAAGACAATGTCTACACCGACGGCGCCAGCTAGGGAGGCCAAGTCTACACCACAGGTGCCGGCAAGGGAGGTAATATCAACGCTGCCGACGCCGGCTAGAGAGGCCAGGTCTACCGCGCCGGCGCCGTCCTGGGAGGCGAGGTCTACCACGCCGGTGAGGCTAGGGAGGCCAGGTCTACCAGGCCGGCGCCACCTAGACAGGCCAGGTCTACCTTGTCCACGCCGGCTAGGAAGGCCATTTCTTCCGCGCCGGCGCTGGCTAGGGAGGCCAGGTCTACCCCGCCGGCGCCGGCTTGGGAATCCAGGTCTACCCCGCCGGCGTAGGCAGGGTGGCCAGGTCTTCCCCGCTAGCGCCGGCTATGGAGACCAGGTCTAACCCGCGGGCACCGGCAGGGAGGCCAGGTCTACGCTGCCGGAACCGCCTTGGGAGGCCAGGTCTACCCCGCCGGCGCAGGCAGGGTGGCCAGGTCTTCCCCGCTGGCGCCGGCTATGGAGACCAGGTCTAACCCGCGGGCACCGGCAGGGAGGCCAGGTCTACGCTGCCGGCGCCGCCTTGGGAGGCCAGATCTACCCCGCCGGCGCTGGCAGGGAGGACAGGTCTAACTCGACGGCGCCAGCTAGGGAGGCGAAGTCTACCCCGCCGGTGCCGGCTTGGGTGGCCAGGTCTACTATACCGGCGCCGGCTACAGAGGCCAGGTCTACCCCGCCGGCGCCGGCTAGGGAGGCCAGGTCTATCCTGCCGGTGCCGGCAAGGAAGACAATGTATACGCATCCGGCGCCAGCTAGGGAGGCCAGGTCTACCCCGCCGGCGCTGGCTTGGGAGGCCAGGTCTACAACGCCGGCGCCAGCAGGGAGGCCAGGTCTACCCCGCCGGCGCCGGCTATGGAGGCAATGATTATGCCGCGAGCGCCAACTAGGTAGGCCAAGTCAACACCACCGGCGCCGGCTTGGGTGGCCAGGACTACCATGCCAGCGCCGGCTTGGGAGGCCACGTCTTCCTTGCCGGCGCCGGCTAGGGAGGCCAGATCTATCCCGCCGGCGCCAACTAGGGAGGCCAGGTCTACGCCACTGGCGCCGGCAGAGAGGCCAGGTCTTCCTTGCAGGCGCCGGCAGAGGGTCCAGGTCTACCCTGCCGGCGCCGGCTAGGGAGGTAATATCTACGCCGCCGACGCTGGATAGGGAGGCCAGGTCTATGACGCCGGCGCCCGCTAGCGAGGCAATGTCTATGACGACGACGACGGCTAGGGAGCCCAGGTATACGCCGCCGGCGCCGGCTTGGGAGGCCAGGTCTACCCCGCCTGCGCTGGCTACGGTGGCCCGGCCTAGCCTGCCGGCGCCGGCTACGGAGTACAGGTCTACCCCGCCGGCGCCGGCAGGGAGGCCAGGTCTTCCTTGCAGGCGCCGGCAGAGGGTCCAGGTCTACCCCGCCGGCGCCGGCTAGGGAGGTAATATCTACGCCGCCGACGCTGGATAGGGAGGCCAGGTCTATGACGCCGGCGCCCGCTAGCGAGGCAATGTCTATGACGACGACGACGGCTAGGGAGCCCAGGTATACGCCGCCGGCGCCGGCTTGGGAGGCCAGGTCTACCCCGCCTGCGCTGGCTACGGTGGCCCGGCCTAGCCCGCCGGCGCCGGCTACGGAGTACAGGTCTACCCCGCCGGCGCCGGCAGAGAGGCCAGGTCTTCCTTGCAGGCGCCGGCAGAGGGTCCAGGTCTACCCCGCCGGCGCCGGCTAGGGAGGTAATATCTACGCCGCCGACGCTGGATAGGGAGGCCAGGTCTATGACGCCGGCGCCCGCTAGCGAGGCAATGTCTATGACGACGACGACGGCTAGGGAGCGCAGGTATACGCCGCCGGCGCCGGCTTGGGAGGCCAGGTCTACCGCACCTGCGCTGGCTACGGTGGCCCGGCCTAGCCCGCCGGCGCCGGCTACGGAGTACAGGTCTACCCCGCCGGCGCCGGCAGGGAGGCCAGGTCTTCCTTGCTGGTGCCGGCAGGGTGTCCAGGTCTACGCCAAGCGCGCCGGCTAGGGAGGCCAGGTCTATCCTGCCGGTGCTAGCTAGGAAGACAATGTATACGCAGCCGGCGCCAGCTAGGTAGGCCTAGTCAACACCACCGGCGCCGGCTTGGGTGGCCAGGACTACCATGCCAGTGTCGGCTTGGGAGGCCAGGTCTACACCGCTGGCGCCGGCAGGGAGGCCAGGTCTACCTCGCCGGTGCCGGCTAAGGAGGCCAGGTCTACCCCGCCGGCGCCGGCTTGGGAGGCCAGTTCTACGCCACCGGCGCTGGCTTGGGAGGCCAGGTCTACCCCGCCGGTGCCGGCTAGGGAGGCCAGGTCTTCCCCGTCGGCGCCGGCTTGGGAGGCCAGTTCTACGCCGCCGGCGCTGGCTTGGGAGGCCAGGTCTACCCCGCCGGTGCCGGCTTGGGAATCCAGGTCTACCCCGCCGGCGTAGGCAGGGTGGCCAGGTCTTCCCCGCTAGCGCCGGCTATGGAGACCAGGTCTAACCCGCGGGCACCGGCAGGGAGGCCAGGTCTACGCTGCCGGAACCGCCTTGGGAGGCCAGGTCTACCCCGCCGGCGCAGGCAGGGTGGCCAGGTCTTCCCCGCTGGCGCCGGCTATGGAGACCAGGTCTAACCCGCGGGCACCGGCAGGGAGGCCAGGTCTACGCTGCCGGCGCCGCCTTGGGAGGCCAGATCTACCCCGCCGGCGCTGGCAGGGAGGACAGGTCTAACTCGACGGCGCCGGCTAGGGAGGCGAAGTCTACACCGCCGGCGCCGGCTTGGGTGGCCAGGTCTACCCCTCCGGCGCCGAAAGGGAGGTGAGGTCTACCGTGCCGGCACCGGCTAGGGAGGCAATGTCTACGCCACCTGCGCCGGCTAGGGAGGCCAGATCTACGCCACCGACGCCGCCTTGGGAGGCCAGGTCTACGCCGCCAACGCCGGAAGGGAGGCCAGGTCTACTTTGCCGGCGCCGGCAGGGAGGCCAGGTATACGCCACCGGTGCCAGCTTGGGAAGCCAGGTCTACTATACCGGCGCCGAATAGGGAGGCCATGTCATCCCCGCCGGCACCGGATTGGGAGGCCAGGTCTACCACGTTGGCGCCAGCTAGGGAGGCTAGGTCTACCCCGCCGGTGCCGGCTTGGGAAGCCAGGTCTACTATACCGGCGCCGGCTACAGAGGCCAGGTCTACCCCGCCGGCGCCGGCTAGGGAGGCCAGGTCTATCCTGCCGGTGCCGGCAAGGAAGACAATGTATACGCATCCGGCGCCAGCTAGGGAGGCCAGGTCTACCCCGCCGGCGCTGGCTTGGGAGGCCAGGTCTACAACGCCGGCGCCAGCAGGGAGGCCAGGTCTACCCCGCCGGCGCCGGCTATGGAGGCAATGATTATGCCGCGAGCGCCAGCTAGGTAGGCCAAGTCAACACCACCGGCGCCGGCTTGGGTGGCCAGGACTACCATGCCAGCGCCGGCTTGGGAGGCCACGTCTTCCTTGCCGGCGCCGGCTAGGGAGGCCAGATCTATCCCGCCGGCGCCAACTAGGGAGGCCAGGTCTACGCCACTGGCGCCGGCAGAGAGGCCAGGTCTTCCTTGCAGGCGCCGGCAGAGGGTCCAGGTCTACCCTGCCGGCGCCGGCTAGGGAGGTAATATCTACGCCGCCGACGCTGGATAGGGAGGCCAGGTCTATGACGCCGGCGCCCGCTAGCGAGGCAATGTCTATGACGACGACGACGGCTAGGGAGCCCAGGTATACGCCGCCGGCGCCGGCTTGGGAGGCCAGGTCTACCCCGCCTGCGCTGGCTACGGTGGCCCGGCCTAGCCTGCCGGCGCCGGCTACGGAGTACAGGTCTACCCCGCCGGCGCCGGCAGGGAGGCCAGGTCTTCCTTGCAGGCGCCGGCAGAGGGTCCAGGTCTACCCCGCCGGCGCCGGCTAGGGAGGTAATATCTACGCCGCCGACGCTGGATAGGGAGGCCAGGTCTATGACGCCGGCGCCCGCTAGCGAGGCAATGTCTATGACGACGACGACGGCTAGGGAGCCCAGGTATACGCCGCCGGCGCCGGCTTGGGAGGCCAGGTCTACCCCGCCTGCGCTGGCTACGGTGGCCCGGCCTAGCCCGCCGGCGCCGGCTACGGAGTACAGGTCTACCCCGCCGGCGCCGGCAGAGAGGCCAGGTCTTCCTTGCAGGCGCCGGCAGAGGGTCCAGGTCTACCCCGCCGGCGCCGGCTAGGGAGGTAATATCTACGCCGCCGACGCTGGATAGGGAGGCCAGGTCTATGACGCCGGCGCCCGCTAGCGAGGCAATGTCTATGACGACGACGACGGCTAGGGAGCCCAGGTATACGCCGCCGGCGCCGGCTTGGGAGGCCAGGTCTACCCCGCCTGCGCTGGCTACGGTGGCCCGGCCTAGCCCGCCGGCACCGGCTACGGAGTACAGGTCTACCCCGCCGGCGCCGGCAGAGAGGCCAGGTCTTCCTTGCAGGCGCCGGCAGAGGGTCCAGGTCTACCCCGCCGGCGCCGGCTAGGGAGGTAATATCTACGCCGCCGACGCTGGATAGGGAGGCCAGGTCTATGACGCCGGCGCCCGCTAGCGAGGCAATGTCTATGACGACGACGACGGCTAGGGAGCGCAGGTATACGCCGCCGGCGCCGGCTTGGGAGGCCAGGTCTACCGCACCTGCGCTGGCTACGGTGGCCCGGCCTAGCCCGCCGGCGCCGGCTACGGAGTACAGGTCTACCCCGCCGGCGCCGGCAGGGAGGCCAGGTCTTCCTTGCTGGTGCCGGCAGGGTGTCCAAGTCTACGCCAAGCGCGCCGGCTAGGGAGGCCAGGTCTATCCTGCCGGTGCTAGCTAGGAAGACAATGTATACGCAGCCGGCGCCAGCTAGGTAGGCCTAGTCAACACCACCGGCGCCGGCTTGGGTGGCCAGGACTACCATGCCAGTGTCGGCTTGGGAGGCCAGGTCTACACCGCTGGCGCCGGCAGGGAGGCCAGGTCTACCTCGCCGGTGCCGGCTAAGGAGGCCAGGTCTACCCCGCCGGCGCCGGCTTGGGAGGCCAGTTCTACGCCACCGGCGCTGGCTTGGGAGGCCAGGTCTACCCCGCCGGTGCCGGCTAGGGAGGCCAGGTCTTCCCCGTCGGCGCCGGCTTGGGAGGCCAGTTCTACGCCGCCGGCGCTGGCTTGGGAGGCCAGGTCTACCCCGCCGGTGCCGGCTAGGGAGGCCAGGTCTTCCCCGTCGGCGCCGGCTACGGAGGCCATGTATACCCCGCCGGTGCCGGCTTGGGAAGCCAGGTCTACTATACCGGCGCCGGCTAGGGAGGCCAGGTCTACGCCGCCAGCGCCGGCTAGGGAGGCCAGGTCTACCCTGCTAGCACCAGCAGGGAGGCCAGGTCTAACTCGCCGGCGCCGGCAGGGAGGCCAGGTATACGCCACCGGTGCCGGCTTGGGAAGCCAGGTCTACTATACCGGCGCCGAATAGGGAGGGCATGTCATCCCCGCCGGCACCGGATTGGGAAGCCAGGTCTACCACGTTGGCGCCAGCTAGGGAGGCTAGGTCTACCCCGCCGGTGCCGGCTTGGGAAGCCAGGTCTACTATACCGGCGCCGGCTACAGAGGCCAGGTCTACCCCGCCGGCGCTGGCTAGGGAGGCCAGGTCTATCCTGCCGGTGCCGGCAAGGAAGACAATGTATACGCATCCGGCGCCAGCTAGGGAGGCCAGGTCTACACCACCGGTGCCGGCCTGGGAGGCCAGGTCTACCCAGCCGGCGCCGGATAGCGAGGCCAGGTCTACCCCGCCGGCGCCAGCAGGGAGGCCAGGTCTACCCCGCCGGCGCCGTCTACGGAGGCCAGGTCTACCCCGCCGGCGCCGGCTAGGGAGGCCAGGTCTATCGCGCCGACGCCAGCTAGGAAGACAATGTCTACGCTGCCGGCGCCGGCTAAGGAGGCCACGTCTACCCGGCCAGCACCGGCTAGCGAGGCGAGGTCTATGCCGCCGGCGCCGGATTGGGAGGCCAGGTGTACGACTCCAGCACCGGCAGGGAGGCCAGGTCTATCCCGCTGGCGCCAGCTAGCGAGGCAATGTCTATGCCGTCGGCGCCAGCAGGGAGGCCAGGTCTACCCCGCTGGCGCCGGCAGGGAGGCCAGGTCTACCACGCTGGCACGGCTAGGGAGGCCAGGTCTACCCCGCCGTCGCCGGCTAGGGAGGCCAGGTCTACCACGCTGGCACGGCTAGGGAGGCCAGGTCTACTTCTCCGGCGCCGAAAGGGAGGCAATGTCTACCGTGCCAGCCTCGGCTAGGGAGGCAATGTCTACGCGCCGGCGCCGGCTAGGGAGGCCAGGTCTACACCGCCGGCGCTGGCTTGGGAGGCCAGGTCTACCCCGCCGGCGCAGGCTTGGGAGGCCACGTCTACCCTGCTGGCGCCGGCAGGGGCGACAGGTCTAACTCGCTGGCACCGGCTAGGGAGGCCAGGTCTACCCCGCCAACGCCAGCATGGAGACCAGGTCTACACCGACGGCGCCGGCATGGAGGCCAGGTCTATCGCGCCGGCGCCGGCTAGGAAGACAATGTCTACACCGACGGCGCCAGCTAGGGAGGTAATATCTACGCTGCCGACGCCGGCTAGGGAGGCCAGGTCTAGCCCGACGGCGCCGGCTAGAGAGGCCAGGTCTACCGCACCGGCGCCGTCTTGGGAGGCGAGGTCTACCACGCCGGTGAGGCTAGGGAGGCCAGGTCTACCAGGCCGGCGCCGCCTAGAGAGGCCAGGTCTACCTTGCCCACGCCGGCTAGGGAGGCCATTTCTTCCGCGCCGGCGCTGGCTAGGGAGGCCAGGTCTACCCCGCCGTCGCCGGCTTGGGAATCCAGGTCTACCCCGCCGGCGCAGGCAGGGTGGCCAGGTCTACGCTGCCGGCGCCGGCAGGGAGGCAGGTCTAACTCGCCGGCGCCAGCTAGGGAGGCCAGGTATACCCCGCCGGCGCCGGCTAGGGAGGCCAGGTCTACGCCACCGGCGCTGGCTTGGAAGGCCAGGTCTACCATACCGGCGCCGGCTAAGGAGGCCAGGTGTACCCCGCCGGCGCCTGTTCTGGAGGCAATGACCATGCCGCCGACGCCTGATAAGGAGGCCAGATCTACGACGCCGCTGCCGGCTTGGTTGGCCAGGTCTACCCTGCAGCGCTGGCAGGTAGGCCAGATCTACCCCTCAGAGCTCTACCCTGTATACAATGTATACGCAACCGGCACCAGCTAGGGAGTCCAGGTCTACCCTACCAGCGCCGGCATGAAGGCCACGTCTACCCCGCCGGCACCAGCTACGGAGGCCAGGTCTACCTCGCCGGCGCTGGCTTGGGTGGCCAGGTCTACCACGCTGCCGCGGCTAGGGAGTCCACGTCTACCCAGCCAGCGCCACCAGGAAGGCCAGGTCTTCCCCGCCGGCGCCGGCTTGGGAGGCCAGGTCTACCCCACCGGCACCAGCAGGGAGGCCAGGTCTACTTCGACGGCACCGGCTACGGAGGCCAGGTCTAAGCCGACGGAGCCAGCTAGGGAGGCCAAGTCTACCCGGCCTGCGCCGCCTAGAGAGGACAGGTGTACCCAGCCACCGCCTCCTAGAGAGGCCAGGTCTACCCCGCCGGAGCCGGCTTGGGAGGCCAGGTCTACCACGTTGGCGCCAGCTAGGGAGGCCAGGTCTACCCCACTGGCGCCGGCTAAGGAGGCCATGTATACCCCGCCGGCGCCGGCTTGGGAGGCCAGGTCTACTATACCGGCGCCAGCTAGGGAGGCCAGGTCTACGCCGCCCGCGCCGGATTGGGAGGCCAGGTCTACCCCGCCGGCGCTGGCAGGGAGGCCAGGTCTCCCACGCTAGCGCCGGCTATGGGTTCAAAGACTATGCCGCCGACGCCTGATAGGGAGGACAGGTCTACGCTGCTGGCGCCGGCAGGTAGGCTATGTCTACCCCGCCGGCGCCGGCTAGGGAGGCCAGGTCTAACTCGCTGGCGCCGGCTTGGGAGGCCAGGTCTACCCCGTCGGCGCTGGCAGGGATGACAGGTCTAACTCGCCGGCGCCGTCTAGGGAGGCCAGGTCTACGCCGCCAGCGCTGCCTTGGGAGGCTAGGTCTACCCCGCCAACGCCGGCAGGGAGGCCAGGTCTACCGTGCCGGCGCCGGGTAGAGAGGCCAGGTCTTCCGCGCCGGCGCTGGCTAGGGAGGCCAGGTCTACCACGCTGGCGCGGCTAGCAGGCCAGGTCTACATCGCCGTACCCGGATAGGGAGGCCAGGTCTATCCCGCCGGCGCAGGCTAGGAAGACAATGTCTACGCCGCCGGCGCCAAGCTAGGGAGGCCAGGTCTACGCCGCTGGCGCCAGCTTGGGAGGCCAGGTCTACCCCGCCAGCGCAGGCTTGGGAGGCCACGTCTACCCTGCCGGCGCCGGGTAGGGAGGCCAGGTCTTCCGCGCCGGCGCTGGCTAGGGAGGCCAGGTCTACTCCGCTGGCGCCAGCTAGGGAGGCCAGGTCTACCCTGCCGGCGCCGCCTCGGGAGGTCAGGTCTACCCCGCCGGCGCCGGCAGGGAGGCCAGGTCTTCCCCGCCGGCGCTGGCTTGGGAGGCCAGGTCTACAACGCCGGCGCTAGCAGGGAGGCCAGGTCTACCCCGCCGGCGCCGGCTATGGAGGCAATGATTATGCCGCGGGAGCCAGCTAGGTAGGCCAAGTCAACACCACCGGCGCCGGCTTGGGTGGCCAGGACTACCATGCCAGCGCCGGCTTGGGAGGCCACGTCTTCCTTGCCGGCGCCGGCTAGGGAGGCCAGATCTATCCCGCCGGCACCAACTAGGGAGGCCAGGTCTACGCCACCGGCGCCGGCAGAGAGGCCAGGTCTTCCTTGCAGGCGCCGGCTAGGGAGGTAATATCTACGCCGCCGCCGCCGGCTTGGGAGGCCAGGTCTACCCCGCCGTCTCCGGATATGTAGGCCAGGTCTACTATACCGGCGCCAGCTAGGGAGGCCAGGTCTACACCGCCGGCGCCGGCTTCGGAGGCCAGGTCTACCCTGCCGGCGCCGGCTACGGAGGCCAGGTCTATGCCGCCGGCGCCGGCTTGGAGGCCAGGTCTACCCCGTCGTTGCCGGATATGGAGGCCCGGTCTACCCCGCCGGCTCTGGCTTGGGAGGCCATGTCTACCCCGCTGGCGCCGGCTTGGGAGGCCAGGTCTACTATACCGGCACCGGCTAGGGAGGCAATGTCTAAGCTGCCATCGCCGGCTTGGGAGGCCAGGTCTAACCCGCCGGCACCAGCAGGGAGGCCAGGTCCACCCCGCCGGCGCCGGCTATGGAGGCAATGACTATGCTGCCGACGCCTGATAGGGAGGCCAGATCTACCCCGCCGGCGCCCACTAGGGAGGCCAGGTCTACAACGCCGGCGTCAGCAGGGAGGCCAGGTCTACACCGCCGGCGCCGGCTAGGGAGGCCAGGTCTATCCCGCCGGCGCAGGCTAGGGAGGCCAGGTCTATCCCACCGGTGACGGCTTGGGAGGCCAGAACTACAATGCCAGCGCCGGCTACGGAGGCCAGGTCTACCCTGCCGGCGCTGTATAGGGACGCCAGGTCTTCCCCGCTGGCGCCGGCCAGGGAGGGCAGGTCTATTCCACCGACACCGGCTAGGAAGACAATGTATACGCAGCCAGCGCCAGCTAGGGAGGTCAGGTCTTCCTAGCCGGCGCCGGCAGGGTGTCCAGGTCTACCCCGCTGGCGCCGGCTAGGGAGGCAATGTCTACGCCGCCGACGCCTGCTAGGGAGGCCAAGTCTACCATACCGGTGCCGGATAGGGAGGACAGGTCTACCCCGCGGCACCGGCTATGGAGGTAATGACTATGCCGCCGACGCCTGATAGGGAGGCCAGGTCTACGATGCCAGCCCTGGCTTGGTTGGCCAGGTCTACAACGCCGGCGTCAGCCGGGAGGCCAGGTCTACCCTGCCGGTGCCGGCTAAGGAGGCCAGGTCTACACCGCCGGCGCCGGCTAGGGAGGCCAGGTCTATCCCGCCGGCGCAGGCTAGGATGACAATGTATACGCAGCCGGCGCCAGCTAGGGAGGCCAGGTCTAGACCACCGGTGACGGCTTGGGAGGCCAGAACTACAATGCCAGCGCCGGCTACGGAGGCCACGTCTACCCTGCCGGCGCCAGCTA
This sequence comes from Harpia harpyja, assembly GCF_026419915.1. Classification (NCBI taxonomy): domain Eukaryota; kingdom Metazoa; phylum Chordata; class Aves; order Accipitriformes; family Accipitridae; genus Harpia; species Harpia harpyja. Next base: position 683,173 of record NW_026293320.1, read on the forward strand.
GGGAGGCCAGGTCTACGCCGCCAGTGACGGCTTGGGAGGTCAGGTGTACCCCGCCGGCGCCGGCAGGGAGGCCAGGTCTAACTCGCTGGCGCCGGCTAGGGAGGCCAGGATTACCCCACCAGCGCCGGCAGGGAGGACAGGTCTACCGCGCCGGCGCTGGCTAGGAATAAAATGTCTACGCTGCCGGCGCCAGCTAGGGAGGCCAGGTCTACCCCGCCGGCGCCGGCTATGGAGGCAATGACTATGCCGCCGACGCCTGATAGGGAGGCCAGGTCTACGACGCCGGCGCTGGCTTGGTTGGCCCGGTCTACCATACAGGCGCCGGCTAGGGAGGCCAGGTCTCCCCCACCGGCGCTGGCTATGGAGGCAATGACTATGCCGCCGACGCCTGATAGGGAGGCCAGGTCTACGACGCCGGCGCTGGCTTGGTTGGCCCGGTCTACCATACAGGCGCCGGCTAGGGAGGCCAGGTCTACCCCGCCGGCGCCGGCTATGGAGGCCAGGTCTACGCCGCCGGCGCCGGCTAGGGAGGCCAGGTCTATCCCACCGGCGCAGGCTAGGATGACAATGAATACGCAGCCGGCGCCAGCTAGGGAGGCCAGGTCTAGACCACCGATGACGGCTTGGGAGGCCAGGACTACAATGCCAGTGCCGGCTACGGAGACCAGGTCTACCCTGCCGGCGCCGGCTATGGAGGCCAGGTCTATTCTGCCAGCGCCAGCTCGGAAGTCAATGTATACGCAGGCAGCGCCAACTAGGGAGGCCAGGTCTACGCCACCGGCGCCGGCAGGGAGGCCAGGTCTTCCTTGCCGGCGCCGGCAGGGTGTCCAGGTCTACTCCGCCGGCGCCGGATAGGGAGACAATGTCTATGCTGCTGGCGCTATCTAGAGAGGCCAGGTCTACTTCGCCGTACCCGGATAGGGAGGCCAGGTCTACCCCTCCGGCGCGGGCAGGGAGGCCACGTCTACCATGCTGGCTCTGCGGGGGAGGCCAGGTCTTCCCCGCCGGCGCCGGCTAGGGAGGCCAGGTATACCCCGCCGGCGCCAGCTTCTGAGGCCAGGTCTACCCTGCCGGCGCCGGCTACGGAGGCCAGGTCTATTCCGCCGGCACCGGCTAGGAAGACAATGTATACGCAGCCAGCGCCAGCTAGGGAGGTCAGGTCTTCCTAGCCGGCGCCGGCAGGGTGTCCAGGTCTACCCCGCTGGCGCCGGCTAGGGAGGCAATGTCTACGCCGCCGACGCCTGCTAGGGAGGCCAGGTCTACCATACCGGTGCCGGCTAGGGAGGACAGGTCTACCCCGCGGCACCGGTTATGGAGGTAATGACTATGCCGCCGACGCCTGATAGGGAGGCCAGGTCTACGACGCCGGTGCCGTCAGGTAGGCCAGGTCTATACCGCCGGCGCCAGCTAGGAATAAAATGTCTACGCTGCCGGCTCCAGCTAGGGAGGCCAGGTCTACGCCGCCGGTGACAGCTTGGGAGGTCAGGTGTACCCCGCCGGCGACGGCATGGAGTCCAGGTCTTCCCCGCTGGTGCCGGCAGGGAGGCCAGGTCTAACACGCTGGCGCCGGATAGGGAGGCCAGGTCTATCTCGCAGGCACAGGCTTTGGAGGCCAGGTCTACCCCGCCGGCGCCGGCAGGGAGGCCAGGTCTACTTCGACAGCACCGGCTACGGAGGCCAGGTCTAAGCCGACGGAGCCAGCTAGGGAGGCCAAGTCTACCAGGCCTGCGCCGCCTAGAGAGGACAGGTGTACCCAGCCACCGCCTCCTAGAGAGGCCAGGTCTACCCCGCCGGCGCCGGCTTGGGAGGCCAGGTCTACCACGATGGCGCCGGCAGGGAGTCTAGGTCTACCACCACAGCGCCGGATATGGAGGGAGGTCTACCCCGCCGGCGCCGGCTAAGGAGGCCATGTATACCCCCCGGCGCCGGCTTGGGAGGCCAGGTCTACCCTGCTGGTGCCGGCTAGGGAGGCCAGGTCTACCCCGCTGGCGCAGGCAGGTAGGCCAGGTCTACAACGGCAACGCCGGCTACGGATGACAGGTCTACCCCGCCGGCGCCGGCTTGGGAGGCAAGGTCTACAACTCTGGCGCCGGCAGGGAGGCCAGGTCTACCCCGCCGGTGACAGCTACGGAGGCTAGGTCGACACCGCCGGCGCCGGCTTGGGAGGCCAGGTCTACCCTGCCGGCGCCGGCTTGGGAGGCCAGGTCTATGACTCCAACACCGGCAGGGAGGCCAGGTCTACACCGCTGGCGACAGCTACGGAGGCCAGGTCTACCCCGCCGGCGCCGGCTTGGGAGGCCAGGTCTATGACTCCAACACCGGCAGGGAGGCCAGGTCTACACCGCTGGCGACAGCTACGGAGGCCAGGTCTACCCCGCCGGCGCCGGCTAGGGAGGCAATGTCTATGCAGCCGACGCCGGCTAGGGCGGCCAGGTCTCCCCACCGGCGCCGGCTTGGGAGTCCAGGTCTACTATACCGGCGCCGGCTACGAAGGCCAGGTCTGCCGCGCCGGCACCGGATTGGGAGGCCAGGTCTACCCCGCTGGCACCAGCGGGGACGCCAGGACTAACTCGCCTGCGTCCGGCTAGGGAGGCAATGTCTACGCCGCTGACGCCGGCTAGGGAGGCCAGGTCTTCCCCACCGGCGCCGGCTACGGAGGCCAGATCTACCTTGACGGCGCCGACTAGGGAGGCCAGGTCCACAACGCCGTCGCCGGATAAGGAGGCCAGGTCTATCCCGACGGCGCCGGCTACGGAGGCCAGGTCTATCCCGCCGGCGCCGGCTAAGGGGGCCATGTGTACCCCGCCGGCGCCGGCTTGGGAGGCCAGGTCTACCACGCTGATGCGGCTAGGGAGGCCAGGTCTACCCCGCCGGCGCCGGCTACAGAGGCCAGGTCTACCCCGCCGGCGCCGGCTACGGAGGCCAGGTCTACGCTGCCGGCGCCGGCTTGGGAGGCGAGGATTTACTCGCCTGCGCCGGCTTGGTAGGCCAGGTCTACCCCGCCGACACCGGAAGGGAGGCCAGGTCTACCCCGCCGACGCCAGCAGGGAGGCCAGGTCTAACTCGCCGGCGCAGGCTACGGAGGCCAGGTCTACCCCGCCAGCGCCGGCAGGGAGGCCAGATCTACCCTGCTGGTGCCGGGTAGGGAGGACAGGTCTACCGTGCTCGCACTGGGAAGGAAATCCAGGTCAACTCCGACGGCGGCGGCTACGGGGGCCAGGTCTACCCCACCAGCGCTGGCTTGGGAGGCCAGGTCTACTATACCGGCGCCGGCTTGAGAGGCCAGGTCTACCACTCCGGCGCCGCAGGGACGCCAGGTCTACCCCGCCGTTGAAAGATATGGAGGCCAGGTCTACCCCGGTGGCTCCGGCTACGGAGGCCAGATCTATCCCGCCTCAGCCGGCAAGGAAGACAATGTATACGCAGCCGGCACCAGCTAAGGAGGCCAGGTCTACGCCACAGGCGCCGGCTGGGGATGCCAAGTCTAGCCACCGGCGCCGGCTTGGGAGGCCAGGCCTAACCCGCTGGCGCCGGCTTGGGAGGCCAGGTCTACCCCGCTGGCGCCGGCAGCGAGGCCAGGTCTACCCAGGCGGCGCCGGCTAGGGAGGCAATGTGTATGCCGCCGACGCCGGCTAGTGAGGCCAGGTCTACAATGCTGTCGCCGGCGAGCGAGGAAATGTGTACGCCGCCGATGCCGGCTAGGGAGGCCAGGTCTACAACGCCGGCGTCAGCAGGGAGGCCAGGTCTACACCGCCGGCGCCGGCTAGGGAGGCCAGGTCTATCCCGCCGGCGCAGGCTAGGGAGGCCAGGTCTATCCCACCGGTGACGGCTTGGGAGGCCAGAACTACAATGCCAGCGCCGGCTACGGAGGCCAGGTCTACCCTGCCGGCGCTGTATAGGGACGCCAGGTCTTCCCCGCTGGCGCCGGCCAGGGAGGGCAGGTCTATTCCACCGACACCGGCTAGGAAGACAATGTATACGCAGCCAGCGCCAGCTAGGGAGGTCAGGTCTTCCTAGCCGGCGCCGGCAGGGTGTCCAGGTCTACCCCGCTGGCGCCGGCTAGGGAGGCAATGTCTACGCCGCCGACGCCTGCTAGGGAGGCCAAGTCTACCATACCGGTGCCGGATAGGGAGGACAGGTCTACCCCGCGGCACCGGCTATGGAGGTAATGACTATGCCGCCGACGCCTGATAGGGAGGCCAGGTCTACGATGCCAGCCCTGGCTTGGTTGGCCAGGTCTACAACGCCGGCGTCAGCCGGGAGGCCAGGTCTACCCTGCCGGTGCCGGCTAAGGAGGCCAGGTCTACACCGCCGGCGCCGGCTAGGGAGGCCAGGTCTATCCCGCCGGCGCAGGCTAGGATGACAATGTATACGCAGCCGGCGCCAGCTAGGGAGGCCAGGTCTAGACCACCGGTGACGGCTTGGGAGGCCAGAACTACAATGCCAGCGCCGGCTACGGAGGCCACGTCTACCCTGCCGGCGCCAGCTAGGGAGGCCAGGTCTACGCCGCCAGTGACGGCTTGGGAGGTCAGGTGTACCCCGCCGGCGCCGGCAGGGAGGCCAGGTCTAACTCGCTGGCGCCGGCTAGGGAGGCCAGGATTACCCCACCAGCGCCGGCAGGGAGGACAGGTCTACCGCGCCGGCGCTGGCTAGGAATAAAATGTCTACGCTGCCGGCGCCAGCTAGGGAGGCCAGGTCTACCCCGCCGGCGCCGGCTATGGAGGCAATGACTATGCCGCCGACGCCTGATAGGGAGGCCAGGTCTACGACGCCGGCGCTGGCTTGGTTGGCCCGGTCTACCATACAGGCGCCGGCTAGGGAGGCCAGGTCTCCCCCACCGGCGCTGGCTATGGAGGCAATGACTATGCCGCCGACGCCTGATAGGGAGGCCAGGTCTACGACGCCGGCGCTGGCTTGGTTGGCCCGGTCTACCATACAGGCGCCGGCTAGGGAGGCCAGGTCTACCCCGCCGGCGCCGGCTATGGAGGCCAGGTCTACGCCGCCGGCGCCGGCTAGGGAGGCCAGGTCTATCCCACCGGCGCAGGCTAGGATGACAATGAATACGCAGCCGGCGCCAGCTAGGGAGGCCAGGTCTAGACCACCGATGACGGCTTGGGAGGCCAGGACTACAATGCCAGTGCCGGCTACGGAGACCAGGTCTACCCTGCCGGCGCCGGCTATGGAGGCCAGGTCTATTCTGCCAGCGCCAGCTTGGAAGTCAATGTATACGCAGGCAGCGCCAACTAGGGAGGCCAGGTCTACGCCACCGGCGCCGGCAGGGAGGCCAGGTCTTCCTTGCCGGCGCCGGCAGGGTGTCCAGGTCTACTCCGCCGGCGCCGGATAGGGAGACAATGTCTATGCTGCTGGCGCTATCTAGAGAGGCCAGGTCTACTTCGCCGTACCCGGATAGGGAGGCCAGGTCTACCCCTCCGGCGCGGGCAGGGAGGCCACGTCTACCATGCTGGCTCTGCGGGGGAGGCCAGGTCTTCCCCGCCGGCGCCGGCTAGGGAGGCCAGGTATACCCCGCCGGCGCCGGCTTCTGAGGCCAGGTCTACCCTGCCGGCGCCGGCTACGGAGGCCAGGTCTATTCCGCCGGCACCGGCTAGGAAGACAATGTATACGCAGCCAGCGCCAGCTAGGGAGGTCAGGTCTTCCTAGCCGGCGCCGGCAGGGTGTCCAGGTCTACCCCGCTGGCGCCGGCTAGGGAGGCAATGTCTACGCCGCCGACGCCTGCTAGGGAGGCCAGGTCTACCATACCGGTGCCGGCTAGGGAGGACAGGTCTACCCCGCGGCACCGGTTATGGAGGTAATGACTATGCCGCCGACGCCTGATAGGGAGGCCAGGTCTACGACGCCGGTGCCGTCAGGTAGGCCAGGTCTATACCGCCGGCGCCAGCTAGGAATAAAATGTCTACGCTGCCGGCTCCAGCTAGGGAGGCCAGGTCTACGCCGCCGGTGACAGCTTGGGAGGTCAGGTGTACCCCGCCGGCGACGGCATGGAGTCCAGGTCTTCCCCGCTGGTGCCGGCAGGGAGGCCAGGTCTAACACGCTGGCGCCGGATAGGGAGGCCAGGTCTATCTCGCAGGCACAGGCTTTGGAGGCCAGGTCTACCCCGCCGGCGCCGGCAGGGAGGCCAGGTCTACTTCGACAGCACCGGCTACGGAGGCCAGGTCTAAGCCGACGGAGCCAGCTAGGGAGGCCAAGTCTACCAGGCCTGCGCCGCCTAGAGAGGACAGGTGTACCCAGCCACCGCCTCCTAGAGAGGCCAGGTCTACCCCGCCGGCGCCGGCTTGGGAGGCCAGGTCTACCACGATGGCGCCAGCTAGGGAGGCCAGGTCTACCCCGCCGGCGCCGGCAGGGAGTCCAGGTCTACCACCACAGCGCCGGATATGGAGGGAGGTCTACCCCGCCGGCGCCAGCTAAGGAGGCCATGTATACCCCCCGGCGCCGGCTTGGGAGGCCAGGTCTACCCTGCCGGTGCCGGCTAGGGAGGCCAGGTCTACCCCGCTGGCGCAGGCAGGTAGGCCAGGTCTACAACGGCAACGCCGGCTACGGATGACAGGTCTACCCCGCCGGCGCCGGCTTGGGAGGCAAGGTCTACAACTCTGGCGCCGGCAGGGAGGCCAGGTCTACCCCGCCGGTGACAGCTACGGAGGCTAGGTCGACACCGCCGGCGCCGGCTTGGGAGGCCAGGTCTACCCTGCCGGCGCCGGCTTGGGAGGCCAGGTCTATGACTCCAACACCGGCAGGGAGGCCAGGTCTACACCGCTGGCGACAGCTACGGAGGCCAGGTCTACCCCGCCGGCGCCGGCTAGGGAGGCAATGTCTATGCAGCCGACGCCGGCTAGGGCGGCCAGGTCTCCCCACCGGCGCCGGCTTGGGAGTCCAGGTCTACTATACCGGCGCCGGCTACGAAGGCCAGGTCTGCCGCGCCGGCACCGGATTGGGAGGCCAGGTCTACCCCGCTGGCACCAGCGGGGACGCCAGGACTAACTCGCCTGCGTCCGGCTAGGGAGGCAATGTCTACGCCGCTGACGCCGGCTAGGGAGGCCAGGTCTTCCCCACCGGCGCCGGCTACGGAGGCCAGATCTACCTTGACGGCGCCGACTAGGGAGGCCAGGTCCACAACGCCGTCGCCGGATAAGGAGGCCAGGTCTATCCCGACGGCGCCGGCTACGGAGGCCAGGTCTATCCCGCCGGCGCCGGCTAAGGGGGCCATGTGTACCCCGCCGGCGCCGGCTTGGGAGGCCAGGTCTACCACGCTGATGCGGCTAGGGAGGCCAGGTCTACCCCGCCGGCGCCGGCTACAGAGGCCAGGTCTACCCCGCCGGCGCCGGCTACGGAGGCCAGGTCTACGCTGCCGGCGCCGGCTTGGGAGGCGAGGATTTACTCGCCTGCGCCGGCTTGGTAGGCCAGGTCTACCCCGCCGACACCGGAAGGGAGGCCAGGTCTACCCCGCCGACGCCAGCAGGGAGGCCAGGTCTAACTCGCCGGCGCAGGCTACGGAGGCCAGGTCTACCCCGCCAGCGCCGGCAGGGAGGCCAGATCTACCCTGCTGGTGCCGGGTAGGGAGGACAGGTCTACCGTGCTCGCACTGGGAAGGAAATCCAGGTCAACTCCGACGGCGGCGGCTACGGGGGCCAGGTCTACCCCACCAGCGCTGGCTTGGGAGGCCAGGTCTACTATACCGGCGCCGGCTTGAGAGGCCAGGTCTACCACTCCGGCGCCGCAGGGACGCCAGGTCTACCCCGCCGTTGAAAGATATGGAGGCCAGGTCTACCCCGGTGGCTCCGGCTACGGAGGCCAGATCTATCCCGCCTCAGCCGGCAAGGAAGACAATGTATACGCAGCCGGCACCAGCTAAGGAGGCCAGGTCTACGCCACAGGCGCCGGCTGGGGATGCCAAGTCTAGCCACCGGCGCCGGCTTGGGAGGCCAGGCCTAACCCGCTGGCGCCGGCTTGGGAGGCCAGGTCTACCCCGCTGGCGCCGGCAGCGAGGCCAGGTCTACCCAGGCGGCGCCGGCTAGGGAGGCAATGTGTATGCCGCCGACGCCGGCTAGTGAGGCCAGGTCTACAATGCCGTCGCCGGCGAGCGAGGAAATGTGTACGCCGCCGATGCCGGCTAGGGAGGCCAGGTCTACAACGCCGGCGTCAGCAGGGAGGCCAGGTCTACACCGCCGGCGCCGGCTAGGGAGGCCAGGTCTATCCCGCCGGCGCAGGCTAGGGAGGCCAGGTCTACCTGGGAGGAGCCGGCTAGGAAGACAATTTCTACGCCGCCGCCGCCGGCTTGAGAGGGCAGGTCTACCATGCCGGCACCGACAGGGAGGCCAGGTCTACCCCACCAGCGCAGGCTTGGGAGGCCAGGTCTACCTCGCCGTACACGGATAGGGAGGACAGGTCTATCCCGCCGGCGCAGGCTAGGAAGACAATGTCTACGCCGCCGGCGCCAGATAGGGAGGCCAGGTCTACGCCATCGGCGCCGGCTTGGGAGGCCAGGTCTACCCCGCCAGTGCAGGCTTGGGAGGCCAGGTCTACCCCGCCGGCGCCTGCAGGGGCGACAGGTCTAACTCGCCAGCGCCGGCGAGGGAGGCTAGGTCTACCACGCCGGCGCCGGCTTGGGAAGCCAGGTCTACCCCGCCGGCGCAGTCAGGGAGGCCAGGTCTAACTCGACAGCGCCGGGTAGGGAGGCCAAGTCTACCCCCTCCGGCGCCGAAAGGGAGGCCAGGTCTACTGTGCCGGCTCCGGCTCGGGAGGCAATGTCTACGCCGCCGGCACCGGCTAGGGAGGCCAGATCTACGCCACCGACGCCGCCTTGGGAGGCCAGGTCTACCCCGCCAACGCCGGCAGGGAGGCCAGGTCTACTTTGCCGGCGCCGGGTAGAAAGGCCAGGTCTTCCGCGCCGACGCTGGCTAGGGAGGCCAGGTCTACCCCACCGGCTTCGGCTTTGGAGGCCAGGTCTATCCCACGGGCGCCTGCAGGGAGGCCAGGTCTTCCCCAACGGCGCCGGCTAGGAAACCAATGTCTACGCTGCTGGCGGCAGGTAGTGAGGCCAGGTCTTCACCGCCGGCGCCGGCTAGGAAGACTGTCTACGCTGCCGTCCCCGGCTAGGGAGGCCAGGTGTACCCCGCCGGCGCCGGCTACAGAGGCCAGATCTACCCTGCTGGTGCCGGGTAGGGAGGACAGGTCTACCGTGCTCGCGCTGGGAAGGAAATCCAGGTCTACTCCAACGGCGGCGGCTACGGAGGCCAGGTCTACCCCATCGGCGCTGGCTTGGGAGGCCAGGTCTACTATACCGGCGCCGGCTTGAGAGGCCAGGTCTACCACTCCGGCGCCGCAGGGACGCCAGGTCTACCCCGCTGTCGACAGATATGGAGGCCAGGTCTACCCCGGTGGCGCCGGCTACGGAGGCCAGATCTATCCCGCCTCAGCCGGCAAGGAAGACAATGTATACGCAGCCGGCACCAGCTAAGGAGGCCAGGTCTACGCCACCGGCGCCGGCTTGGGAGGCCAGGCCTAACCCGCTGGCGCCGGTTTGGGAGGCCAGGTCTACCCAGGCGGCGCCGGCTAGGGAGGCAATGTGTATGCCGCCGACGCCGGCTAGTGAGGCCAGGTCTACAATGCCGGCGCCGGCGAGCGAGGAAATGTGTACGCCGCCGATGCCGGCTAGGGAGGCCAGGTCTACCCCGCTGGCGCAGGCACGGAGGCCAGGTCTACCCCGCCGTCGCCGGCAGGGAGGACAGGTCTACCCCACCGGTGTCAGCAGGGAGGCCAGGTCTACCCGGGCGGAGCCGGCTAGGAAGACAATGTCTACGACGCCGGCGCCGGCTTGAGAGGGCAGGTCTACCATGCCGGCGCCGACAGGGAGGCCAGGTCTACCCCACCAGCGCAGGCTTGGGAGGCCAGGTCTACCTCGCCGTACACGGATAGGGAGGCCAGGTCTATCCCGCCGGCGCAGGCTAGGAAGACAATGTCTACGCCGCCGGCGCCAGATAGGGAGTCCAGGTCTACCCCGCCAGTGCAGGCTTGGGAGGCCAGGTCTACTCCGCCGGCGCCGGCAGGGAGGACAGGCGTAACTCGCCAGCGCCGGCAGGGAGGCCAGGTCTAACTCGCCGGCGCCGGCGAGGGAGGCTAGGTCTACCATGCCGGCGCCGGGTAGGGAGGCCAAGTCTACCCCTCCGGCGCCGAAAGGGAGGCCAGGTCTAACTCGCAAGCGCCGGCAGGGAGGCCAGGTCTAACTCGCCGGCGCCGGCGAGGGAGGCTAGGTCTACCACGTCGGCGCCGGCTTGGGAAGCCAGGTCTACCCCGCCGGCGCAGGCAGGGAGGCCAGGTCTAACTCGACGGCGCCGAATGGGAGGCTAGGTCTACCACGTCGGCGCCGGCTTGGGAGGCAATGTCTACGCTTCTGGCGGCAGGTAGTGAGGCCAGGTCTTCACCGCCGGTGCCGGCTAGGAAGACTGTCTACGCTGCTGTCCCCGGCTAGGGAGGCCAGGTGTACCCCGCCGGCACCGGCTAGGGAGGCCAGGTCTAACCTGCTGACGCCAGCTAGGGAGGCCAAGTCTACCCACCCTGCGTCACCTAGACAGGCCAGGTCTACCCAGTCGGTGCCGCCTAGAGATGCCAGGTCTACACTGCCGGCGCCGCGAGCGAGGAAATGTGTACGCCGCCGTCCCTGGCTAGGGAGGCCAGGTCTACGCCGCCGGCGCCGGCTTGGGAGGCCAGGTCTTCCCCGCCGGCGCAGGCTTGGGAGGCTAGGACTACCCCGCCAACGCCAGCAGGGAGGCCAGGTCTACCCCGCTGGCGCCGGCTACGGAGTCAATGTCTACGCCGCCGACACTGGCTAGGGAGGCCAGGTCTACGACGCTGGCGCCGGCAGGGAGGCCAGGTCTACCCCGCCGGTGCCGGCAAGGAGGCCAGGTCTTCCCCGCTGGCGCCGGCTAGGGAGGCCAGTTCTACCCCGCCGGCGCCGGTTTGGGAGGCCAGGTCTACTATACCGGTGCCGGTTAAGGAGGCCAGGTCTACGCCGCCGGAGCCGGCTTGGGAGGCCAGGTCTACTATACCGGCGCCGGCTAGAGAGGCCAGGTCTACCCTGCCGGCGCCGGCTCTGGTGGCAATGACTATGCCGCCGACGCCTGATAGGAAGGCCAGGTCTACGACGCCGGCGCCGGCTTGGTTGGCCAGGTGTATCCCGCTGGCGCGAGCTAGGAATACAATGTATACGAAGCCGGCGACAGCTAGGGAGGCCAGGTCTACGCCGCTGGCGCAGGCTTGGGAGGCCAGGTCTACCCCGCTGGCGCCGGCTTGGGAGACCAGGTCTACCAAGCCGGCGCTGGCAGGGAAGCCAGGTCTTCCTTGCCGGCGCCGGCTAGGGAGTCCAGGTCTACACCACCGGTGCTGGCTAGGAAGACAATGTATACGCAGCCGGCGCCAGCTAGGGAGACCAGGTCTACACCACCGGCGCCGGCTTGGGAGGCCAGGTCTTCCCCGCTGGAACCGGCTAAGGAGACCAGCTTTACCCCGCCGGCGCTCGTTTGGGTGGCCAGGTCTACCATGCCTGTGCCGGCTAGGGAGGCCAGGTCTACCCCGCCGGCGCCGGCAGGGAGGCCAGGTCTTCCCCGCCGGCGCCGGCTAGGGAGGCCAGGTCTACGCCGCTGGCGCCGGCAGGGAGGCCAGGTCTACCCTGCCGGCGCAGGTTTTGAGGGCCAGATCTACCCCGCCAGCGCTGGCAGGGAGGACAGGTCTACCTCGACGGCGCCGGCTAGGGAGGCCAAGTCTACCCCGCCGGCGCCGTCAGGGAGGCCAGGTCTACCCCGCCGGCGCCGGAAGGGAGGCCACATCTAGCCCGCTGGTGCCGGCTTGGGAGGCCATGTCTATCACGCCGGCCCCGGCTAGCGAGGCCAGGTCTATCTCGCAGGCGCAGGCTAGGAATACAATATCTACGCCGCCGGAGCCAGCTAGGGAGGCAAGGTCTACCCCGCTAGCGCCCGCGAGGGAGGCCAGGTCTACCCCGCCGGCGCCGGCTTGGGAGGCCAGGTCTACATCACCGTCGCCGGATAAGGAGGCCAAGTCTATCCCGCCGGCGGCGGCTAAGGAGGCCATGTCTACCCCGCCGGCGCCGGCTTGGGAGGCCAGGTCTACCACGCTGGTGCGGCTAGGGGGGCCAGGTCTATCCCGCCGGCGCCTGCTAGGAAGGCAATGTATACGCATCCGGCGCCAGCTAGGGAGGCCAGGTATACACCACCGGCCCGGCTAGGGAGGCCAGGTCTACCATGCCAGCGCCGGCTAAGGAGGCCAGGTCTACGCCACTGGCGCCGGCTTGGGAGGCCAGGTCTACCTCACCGGCTCCAGCAGGGAGGCCTATTACCCTGGCGGCGCCGGCAGGGAGGCCACGTCTACCCTGCCTGCACCGGCTACGGAGGCCAGGTCTACGCCGCCAACGCCGGCTTGAGAGGCCAGGTCTACCCCGCGGGCGCCGGCAGGGAGGCAAGTTCTATCCCGGCAGCGCCGGAAGGGAGGCCAGGTCTACCCCGCCGGAGCCGGCTACGGAGGCCAGGTCTATCCCACCGGCGCCGGCTAGGAAGACAATGTATACGCAGCCAGCGCTTGCTATGGAGACCAGGTCTACGCCACCGGCGCTGGCAGGGAGGCCAGGTCTTCCTTGCTGGCGCCGCCAGGGTGTCCATGTCTACCCCGCCGGCGCCGGCTAGCGAGGCATTGTCTATGCCGCCGCCGACGGCTAGGGAGGCCAGGTCTACGCCACCAGCGCCGGATTCGGAGGCCAGGTCTACCCCGACGGCGCCAGCGGGGAGGCCAGGTCTATGCTGCCGGAGGCGGCTAGCGAGGCAATGTCTACGCCGCCGACGCTGGCCAGGGAGGCCAGGTCCAACCCGCTGGCGCCAGCTAGGGAGGCCCAGTCTACCCGGCATGCGCCGCCTAGAGAGGCCAGGTCTACCCCGCCGGCGCCAGCAGGGAGGCCAGGTCTACCATGCCAGAGCCGGCTAGGGAGGCCAGGTCTACCCTGCTGGCGCTGGGTATGGAGGACAGGTCTTCCGCGCCGGTGCTGGCTAGGGAGGCCATGTCTATACCGCCAGCGCCGGCACGGAGACCAGGCCTACCCCGCCAGCGCCTGCTAGGGAGGCCAGGTCTACCCTGCTGGCGCTGGGTAGGGAGGCCAGGTCTTCCTTGCCGGAGTCGGCTAGGGAGGCCAGGTCTACCTCGCCGGCGCCGGATAAGGAGGCCGGGTCTATCCCGCCGGCGCAGGCTAGGAAAACAATGTCTACGCCGCCGGCGCCAGCTAGGGAGGATAGGTCTACCCCGCCAACGCCGGCAGGGAGGTGAGGTCTACCCCGCTGGTGCCGGCTTGGGAGGCAATGTTTACGCCGCCGGCGCCACCTTGGGAGGCCAGGTCTACTCCGCTGGCGCCGGCTTGGGAGGACATGTCTACCCCTTGTGGCGCCGGCTTGGGAGGCCAGGTCTACCCAGCCGGCACCGGCTAGCGAGGCAATGTCTATGCTGCCGACGCCGGCTAGGGAGACCAGGTCTATGCCGCGGGCGCCGGCTAAGGAGGCCAGGTCTACCCCGCCGGCGCCGGCAGGGATTCCAGGTCTACTGCGACGGCACCGGCTACGGAGGTGTCGTGGTTTAACCCCAGCCAGCACCTAAACACCACGCAGCCGCTCGCTCACTCCCCCCCACCCAGTGGGATGGGGGAGAAAATCGGGAAAAGAAGCAAAACCCGTGGGTTGAGATAAGAACGGTTTAATAGAACAGAAAAGAAGAAACTAATAATGATAATGATAACACTAATAAAATGACAACAGCAATAATGAAAGGATTGGAATGTACAAATGATGCACAGTGCAATTGCTCACCACCCGCCTACCGACACCCAGCCAGTCCCCGAGCCGCGAAACCCTGCCCCCCACTTCCCCATTCCTATACTGGATGGGACGTCACATGGTATGGAATACACCATTGGCCAGTTTGGGTCAGGTGACCTGGCTGTGTCCTGTGCCAGCTTCTTGTGCCCCTCCAGCTTTCTCACTGGCTGGGCATGAGAAGCTGAAAAATCCTTGACATTAGTCTAAACGCTACTGAGCAACAACTGAAAACATCAGTGTTATCAACATTCTTCGCTCTGAACTCAAAACATAGCACTGTACCAGCTACTAGGAAGACAGTTAACTCTATCCCAGCTGAAACCAGGACAGGAGGCCAGGTCTAACACACCGGCGCCAGCTAGGGAGGCCAAGTCTACCCGGCCTGCGCCGCCTAGAGAGGCCAGGTCTACCCCGCCAGCGCCGGCTAGGGAGGCCAGGTCTATCCCGCCGGTGCCGGCTAGGAAGACAATGTATACACAGCCGGCGCCAGCTGGGGAGGCCAGGTATACCATACCGGCGCGGGCTTGGGAGGCCAGGACTACCATGCCAGCACTGGCTAGGGAGGCCAGGTCTAACCAGCCGGCACCAGCTAGGGAGGCAAAGTCTACCCCGCCGGCACCGGCTACGGAGGCCAGGTCTAACCCGCCGGCACCAGCTACGGAGGCCAGGTCTAACCCGCCGGCACCAGCTAGGGAGGCCAAGTCTACCCGGCCTGCGCCGCCTAGAGAGGCCAGGTCTACCCAGCCGTCGCCGCCTAGAGAGGCCAGATCTACCTTGCTGGCGCCGGCTTGGGAGGCCAGGTCTACCGTGACGACGCCGGCTATGGAGGCCAGGTCTACCCCGCCGGCACCTTCTAGCGAGGCAATGTCTACGCTGCCGACGCCGGCTAGGGAGACCAGGTACACCCCGCGGGCACCGGCTACGGAGGCCAGGTCTACCCCGCCTGCGTAGGCTAGGGAGGCCAGTCTACCCGGCCGGTTCCGCCTAGAGAGGCCAGGTCTAGCTCGCCGGCGCCGGCTAGGGAGGCCAGGTCTACACCGCTGGCACCGGCTAGCGAGGCAATGTCTAGGCTGCCGGCGCCAGCTAGGGAGACCAGGTCTACCCCGCCGGCACCGGCTACGGAGGTCAGGTCTACCGTGCCGGCGCCGGCTAGGGAGACCAGGTCTACCCCGCCGGCGCCGGCTATGGAGGCCAGGTCTAACCCGCCGGCGCCGGCAGGGAGGCCAGGTCTACCTGTCTGGCGCCGCCTACAGAGGCCTGGTCTACCCCTCCAGCGCCGGCTTGGGAGGCCATGTATACGCCGCCGGCGCCGGCTTGGGAGACAAGGTCTACCACGCAGGCGCCGGCTAGGGAGGCAATGTCTACGCCGCCGGCGCCGGCTAGGGAGGCCAGGCCTATCCCGCCGGCGCCGGCTAGGAAGAAAATGTCTACGCCGCCGGTGCCGGCTAGGGAGGCCAGGTCTACCCCGCCGGCGCTGGCTACGGAGGCCAGGTCTACCCATCCGGCGCAGGATTGGGAGGCCAGGTCTACAACGCTGGCACAGCTAGGGAGGCCATGTCTACAACGCTAGCGCTGGATAGGGAGGCCAGGTCTATCCCGCTGGCGCCAACTTGGGAGGCCAGGTCTACCCCGCAGGTCCCGGCAGAGAGGCCAGGTCTACCCCGCTGGCACCTCCTACGGAGGCCAGGTATACCCCGTCGGCGCCGGCTTGGGGGTCAGGTCTTCCACACCGGCGCCGGCAGGGAGGCCAGGTCTTCCCCGCTGGAACCGGCTTCGGAGACCAGCTCTACCCCGCCGGCGCTGGTTTGGGTGGCCAGGTCTACCATATCTGAGCCGGCTAGGGAGGCCAGGTCTACCCCGCCGGTGTCAGCAGGGAGGCCAGGTCTACCCCGCTGGCGCCGGCTACGGAGTCAATGTCTACGCCGCCGACGCTGGCTAGGGAGGCCAGGTCTACGACGCTGGCGCCGGCTTGGGAGGCCAGGTCTACACCACTGGCGCCGGCAGGGAGGCCAGGTCTACCCCGCCGGTGCCGGCAAGGAGGCCAGGTCTTCCCCGCTGGCGCCGGCTAGGGAGGCCAGTTCTACCCCGCCGGCGCCGGTTTGGGAGGCCAGGTCTACTATGCCGGTGCCGGTTAAGGAGGCCAGGTCTACGCCGCCGGCGCCGGCTTGGGAGGCCAGGTCTACGTCGCCGGCGCCGGCTAGAGAGGCCAGGTCTACCCTGCCGGTGCCGGCTCTGGTGGCAATGACTATGCAGCCGACGCCTGATAGGAAGGCCAGGTCTACGACGCCGGCGCCGGCTTGGTTGGCCAGGTGTATCCCGCTGGCGCGAGCTAGGAATACAATGTATACGAAGCCGGCGACAGCTAGGGAGGCCAGGTCTACGCCGCTGGCGCAGGCTTGGGAGGCCAGGTCTACCCCGCTGGCGCCGGCTTGGGAGACCAGGTCTACCAAGCCGGCGCCGGCAGGGAAGCCAGGTCTTCCTTGCCGGCGCCGGCTAGGGAGTCCAGGTCTACACCACCGGTGCTGGCTAGGAAGACAATGTATACGCAGCCGGCGCCAGCTAGGGAGACCAGGTCTACACCACCGGCGCCGGCTTGGGAGGCCAGGTCTTCCCCGCTGGCACCGGCTAAGGAGACCAGCTTTACCCCGCCGGCGCTCGTTTGGGTGGCTAGGTCTACCATGCCTGCGCCGGCTAGGCAGGCCAGGTCTACCCCGCCGGCGCCGGCAGGGAGGCCAGGTCTACCCCGCCGGCACCGCCTACGGAGGCCAGGTCTACCCCGCCGGCGCCAGCTAGGGAGGCGATGTCTACCCGGCCTGCGCTGCCTAGAGAGGCCAGGTCTACCCGGCCGGCGCTGCCTAGAGAGGCCAGGTGTACCCCGCTGGCGCCGGCAGAGAGACCATGTCTACCCCGCCGGCGCCGGAAGGGAGGCCAGGTCTACACTCCGGCGACGGCAGGGAGGCCAGGTCTATGCCGCCAGCGCCACGATGGGAGGCCAGGTCTACCTCGCCGGCGCCGGCTAGGGAGGCCAGGATTACCCCACCGGCGCCGGCTAGGGAGTCAATGTCTACACCGCTGACGCTGGCTAGGGAGGCCAGGTCCACGACGCCGGTGCCGGCAGGGAGGCCAGATCTACCCTGCCGGCGCAAGCTAGGGAGTCAATGTCTACGCCGTCGCCGCCGGCTAGGGAGGCAAGGTCTACCCTGCCGGTGCCGGCTTGGTAGGCCACGTCTACGCCGCCTCCGCCACCGGCTTGGGAAGCCAGGTATACGCTGCCGGCGCCGGCTAGGGAGGCCAGGTCTATGCCACCGGCGCTGGCTTGGAAGGCCAGGTCTACACCGCCGGCGCCGGCAGGGAGGCCAGGTCTACGACTCCGGCGCCGGCTACAGAGGTCAGGTCTACTCCGCCAGCGCCGGCTAGGGAGGCCAGGTCTACCCCGCAGCGCCAGCTAGGGAGTCAATGTCTACGCCGTCGCTGCCGGCTAGGGAGGCCAGAGCTACCCCGCCGGCGCAGGCTAGGGAAGCCAGGTGTATCCCACCGGCGCCGGCTAGGGAGGCCAGGTCTACCCAGCCGTTGCCGGCTTGGGAGGCCATGTCTACTATACCGGCGCCGGCTAGAGAGGCCAGGTCTACGCCGCCGGCGCCGGCTTGAGAGCCCAGGTCTACCCCGCCGGCGCTGGCAGGGAGGCCAGATCTTCCCCGCCGGCGCCGGCTATGGAGGCCAGGTCTACCCTTCCGGCGCCGGCAGGGAGGCCAGGTCTAACTCGCCGGCGCCATCTAGGGAGGCCAGGTATACGCCACCGGCGCCGGATAGGGAGGCCAGGTCTACGCCACCGGCGCTGGCTTGGAAGGCCAAGTCTACCATACCGGCACCGGCTAGGGAAGCCAGGTCTACCCCGCCGGCACCGGCAGGTAGGCCAGCTCTACCCCTCCATCGCCGGCTACGGAGGCCAGGTCTACCCTGCCGGCGCCGGCTAAGGAGGCCAGGTCTACCCCGCCGGCGCGGGTTAGGGAGGCCAGGTTTACCCCGCCGGCGCCGGCTTGGGGGCCAGTTCTACCCAGCCTGCACCGGCTACGGAGGCCAGGTCTACACCGCCGGCGCCGGCTAGGGAGGCCAGGTCTAAACCACCGGTGCCGGTTTCGGAGGCCAGGTCTACCATGCCAGCGCCACCTAGGGAGGCCAGGTGTACGCCCCCTGCGCAGCCTTGGGAGGCCAGGTCTACCCCGTCGGCGCCGACTTGGGAGGCCAGGTCTACCCCGCTGGTGCCAGCAGGGAGGCCAGGTCTAACTCGCCGGTGCCGGCTAGGGAGGCCAGGTCTACCCTTCCGGCGCCGGCAGGGAGGCCAGGTCTAACTGGCCGGCGCCGTCTATGGAGGCCAGATATACGCCGCCGGTGCCGGCTAGGGAGGCCAGGTCTACGCCGCCGGCGCCGGAAGGGAGGCCAGGTCTACCCCTCTGGCGCCAGCTAGGGACGCCAGGTCTACCCCGCCGGCACTGCCTACAGAGGCCACGTCTACCCCGCCGGCGCCAGCTATGGAGGCGAAGTCTACCCGGCCTGCGCCGCCTAGAGAGGCCAGGTCTACCCGGCCGGAGCCGCCTATAGAGGCCAGGTGTACCCCGCTGGCGCCGGCAGAGAGGCCAGGTCTACACCGCCGGTGCCGGAAGGGAGGCCAGGTCTACCCCCCGGCGACGGCAGGGAGGCCAGGTCTACGCCGCCAGCACCACCTTGGGAGGCCAGGTCTACCCCACCGGCGCCGGCAGGGAGGCCAGATCTACCCCGCCGGAGCAGGCTAGGGAAGGCAGGTCTACCCCACCGGTGCCGGCTTGGGAGGTCAGGTCTACCCCGCCGGCACCAGCTTTGTAGGCCAGGTCTACCCCGCAGGCGCTGGCACTGAGTCCACGTCTACACCGCCGGTGCCGGCTAGCGAGGAAATGTCTAAGCCGCCAACTCCGGCAAGGGAGGCAATGTCAATTCCGCCGGCGTCGGCTACGGAGGCCAGGACTACCTTGCCAGCGCTGGCTTGGTAGGCAATGTGTACCCCGCTGGGGCCGGCTAGGGAGGCCAGGTCTAACTCGCCGGTGCCGGTTAGGGAGGCCAGGTCTACCCCGCTGGCGTCGGCTAGGGAGGCCAGGTCTACCCCGCAGGCAACGGCAAGGGAGGCAATGTCTACGCCTGGGACGCCGGCTAGGCATCCCATGTCTACGCCGCCGGCGCCGGCAGGGAGGCCAGGTCTACCCCGACGGCGCCGGTAGGGAGGCCAGGTTACCCTACCGGTGCCGGCAGGGAGGCCAGGTGTACCCCGTCGGCGCCTGCTAGGGAGGCCAGGTCCATCCTGCTGGCGCCGGCAGGGAGGCAAGGTATAACTCGCCGGTGCCGGCTGGGGAGACCAGGACTACCTCGACGGCGCATCCTTGGGAGGCCAGGTCTACGCTGCCGACGCCTGCTATGGAGGCCAGGTCTACCCCGCCGGCGCCGGATTGGGATGCCAGGTCTACCACGCTGGCACTGCTAGGGAGGCCAGGTCTACCTTGCCGTACCCGAATAGGGAGGCCAGGTCTATCCCGCCGGCGCAGGTTAGGAAGAAAATGTCTACGCCGCCGGCGCCAGCTAGGGAGGCCAGGTCTACCCCTCCAGCGCAGGCTTGGGAAGCCAGGTCTACCCCGCCGGCGCCAGTTTGGGAAGCCAGGTCTACCATGCCGGCTCTGGCTAGGGAGGCCAGGTCTACGCCGCTGGCGCCGGCTTGGGAGGCCAGGTCTACCCCGCCGGCAGCGGCAGAGAGGTCAGGTCTAACCCCCCGGTGCTGGCAGGGAGGCCAGCTCTACCCCAACCGCGCCGGCAAGGAGGCCATGTCTAACCCGCCGTAGCCGACAGGCAGACCAGGTTTACGCCGCCGACGCCGGCAGTGAAGTCAGGTCTACCCAGCCGGCGCCGCAAGGGATGCCAGGTCTACTCCGCCGGCGCCGGCAGGGAGGCCAGGTCTACGACTCCCGCGCCGGCAGGGAGGCCAGGTCTACCACGCAGGCGCCGGCTGGGACCCAGGTTTACACTGCCCGTGCCGGAATTTAGGCCAGTTCTACCCCTCCCACGCCGGCAGTGAAGCCAGGTCTACCCGGCCCGCGCGGGCAGGTAGTCCAGGTCTAGCCGGCACGCGGCGGCAGAGAGGCCAGGTCTAACCCTCCGGTGCCGGCAGGGAGGCCAAGTCTACCCCGACCGTGCCGGCAAGGAGGCCAGGCCTACCCGGTCCGCGCAGGCAGGGAGGCCAGGTCTACGCTGCCGGCGCCAGCAGGGAGTCCAGGTCTACCCCGCCGGCAGCGGCAGAGAGGTCAGGTCTAACCCTCCGGTGCCGGCAGGGAGGCCAGGTCTACCCCGACCGCGCCAGCAAGGAGGCCAAGTCTACCCGGTCCGCGCCGGCAGGGAGGCCAGGTCTTGCCCGCCAGCGCCGGCAGGGAGCCAAGGTCTACCCAGCCTGTGCCGGCAGGGAGGCCATGTCTACCCCGCCGGCGTTGGCAGGGCGGCCAGGTCTACCCCGCCGGCAGCGGCTGATAGGGCAGGTCTAACCCGCCAGCACAGGCTGGGAGCCCAGGTCTACCCGGTCTGCGCCGGAATTTAGGCCAGGTCTACCCCTCCCGCGCCGGTAGGGAGGCCAGGTCTACCCCGCCGGCGCCGGCAGTAGAGGTCAGGACTACCCCGCCGGCGCCGGCAGTGAGGTCAGGACTACCCCGCCGGCGCCGGCAGTGAGGTCAGGACTACCCCGCCGGCGCTGGCAGGGAGGCCAGGTCTACCCGGCCCACGCCGGCAGGGAGGCCAGGTCTACCCCGCCAGCGCCGGCAGGGAGCCAAGGTCTACCCAGCCTGTGCCGGCAGGGAGGCCACGTCTGCCCCGACCGTGCCAGCAAGGAGGCCAAGTCTACCCGGTCCGCGCCGGCAGGGAGGCCAGGTCTTGCCCGCCAGCGCCGGCAGGGAGCCAAGGTCTACCCAGCCTGTGCCGGCAGGGAGGCCATGTCTACCCCGCCGGCGTTGGCAGGGCGGCCAGGTCTACCCCGCCGGCAGCGGCTGATAGGGCAGGTCTAACCCGCCAGCACAGGCTGGGAGCCCAGGTCTACCCGGTCTGCGCCGGAATTTAGGCCAGGTCTACCCCTCCCGCGCCGGTAGGGAGGCCAGGTCTACCCCGCCGGCGCCGGCAGTAGAGGTCAGGACTACCCCGCCGGCGCCGGCAGTGAGGTCAGGACTACCCCGCCGGCGCCGGCAGTGAGGTCAGGACTACCCCGCCGGCGCTGGCAGGGAGGCCAGGTCTACCCGGCCCACGCCGGCAGGGAGGCCAGGTCTACCCCGCCAGCGCCGGCAGGGAGCCAAGGTCTACCCAGCCTGTGCCGGCAGGGAGGCCACGTCTACCCCGACCGTGCCAGCAAGGAGGCCAGGTCTAACCCGCCGTAGCCGACAGGCAAGCCAGGTCTACCCCGCCGGCGCCGGCAGTGAGGTCAGGACTACCCCCCGGCACCGGTAGTGAGGTCAGGTCTACCTAGCCGGCGCCGCAAGGGATGCCAGGTCTACTCCGCCGGCGCCGGCAGGGAGCCAAGGTCTACCCAGCCTGTGCCGGCAGGGAGGCCATGTCTACCCCGCCGGCGTTGGCAGGGCGGCCAGGTCTACCCCGCCGGCAGCGGCTGATAGGGCAGGTCTAACCCGCCAGCGCCGGCTGGGAGCCAAGGTCTACCCGGCCTGCGCCGGAATGTAGGCCAGGTCTACCCCTCCTGCGCTGGTAGGGAGGCCAGGTCTACCCCGACCGTGCCGGCAAGGAGGCCAGGTCTACCCCGCCGTAGCCGGCAGTGAGGTCAGGACTACCCCGCCGGCGCCGGCAGTGAGGTCAGGTCTACCCAGCCGGCGCCGCAAGGGATGCCAGGTCTACCCCGCCGGCGCCGGCAGTGAGGTCAGGTCTACCCTGCCAGCGCCGCAAGAGATGCCAGATCTACCCCGCCGGCGCTGGCAGAGAGGCCAGGTCTACCATGCCCGCGCCGGCAGGGAGGCCATGTCTACCCCGCCGGCGCTGGCAGGGCGGCCAGGTCTACCCCGCCGGCAGCGGCAGAGAGGTCAGGTCTAACCCTCCGGTGCCGGCAGGGAGGCCAGGTCTACCCCAACCGCGCCAGCAAGGAGGCCATGTCTAACCCGCCGTGGCTTGTAGTGAGGTCAGGTCTACCCAGCCGGCGCTGGCAGGGATGCCAGGTCTACCCCGCCGGCGCCGGCAGGGAG
The DNA here is from genome assembly GCF_026419915.1 of Harpia harpyja. Classification (NCBI taxonomy): domain Eukaryota; kingdom Metazoa; phylum Chordata; class Aves; order Accipitriformes; family Accipitridae; genus Harpia; species Harpia harpyja. Next base: position 705,290 of record NW_026293320.1, read on the forward strand.
GCCAGGTCTACCACGCCCGCGCCGGCAAGGAGGCCATGTCTAACCCGCCGTAGCCGACAGGCAGGCCAGGTCTACCCCGCCGGCAATGGCAGGGTGGCAAGGTCTATGCCGCCGGCAGCAGCAGAGAGTCCAGGTGTACCACGCAGGCGCCGGCAGGGAGCCCAGGTCTAGCCTGCCCGTGCCAGAATTTAGGCCAGCTCTACCCCTCCCATGCCGGCAGTGAGGCCAGGTCTACCCGGCCCGCGTGGGCAGGGAGTCCAGGTCTAGCCGGCGCGCGGCGGCAGAGAGGCCTGGTCTAACCCTCTGGTGCCGGCAGGGAGGCAAGGTCTACCCCGACCGCACCAGCAAGGATGCCAGGTCTACCCGGTCCGCGCCGGCAGGGAGGCCAGGTCTAACCCGCCGTAGCCGACAGGCAGGCAAGGTCTACCCCGCCGGCGCTGGCAGTGAGGCCAGGTCTTGCCCGCCAGTGCCGGCAGGGGGCCAAGGTCTACCCAGCCTGTGCCGGCAGGGAGGCCACGTCTACCCCGCCGGCGTTGGCAGGGCGGCCAGGTCTACCCCGCCGGCAGCGGCTGATAGGGCAGGTCTAACCCGCCAGCGCCGGCTGGGAGCCCAGGTCTACCCTGCCCGTGCCGGAATTTAGGCCAGCTCTACCCCTCCCACGCCGGCAGTGAGGCCAGGTCTAACCCTCCGGTGCCGGCAGGGAGGAGAGGTCTACCCCGACCGCGCTGGCAAGGAGGCCAGGTCTACCCGGTCCGCGCCGGCAGGGAGGCCAGCTCTATGCTGCCGGCGCTGGCAGGGAGGCCAGGTCTACCTGGCCCACGCCGGCAGGGAGGCCAGGTCTACCCCTCCAGCGCCGGCAGGGAGCCAAGCTCTACCCAGCCTGTGCCGGCAGGGAGGCCACGTCTACCCCGCCGGCGTTGTCAGGGCGGCCAGGTCTACCCCGCCGGCAGCGGCTGATAGGGCAGGTCTAACCTGCCAGCGCCGCCTGGGAGCCCAGGTCTACCTGGGCTGCGCCGGAATTTAGGCCAGGTCTACCCCTCCCGCGCCGGTAGGGAGGCCAGGTCTACCCCGACCGCGCCAGCAAGGAGGCCAGGTCTAACCCGCCGTAGCCGACAGGCAAGCCAGGTCTACCCCGCCGGCGCCGGCAGTGAGGTCAGGACTACCCCGCCGGCGCCGGCACGGAGGTCAGGTCTACCTAGCCGGCGCCGCAAGGGATGCCAGGTCTACCCCGCCGGCGCCGGCAGTGAGGTCAGGTCTACCCCACCAGTGCCGCAAGGGATGCCAGGTCTACCCCGCCGCCGCCGGCAGGGAGGCCACGTCTACCCTGCCGGCGCTGGCAGGGCGGCCAGGTCTACCCCGCCGGCAGCGGCAGAGAAGCCAGGTCTACCACGCAGGCGCCGGCTGGGAGCCCAGGTCTACTCTACCCTTGCCGGAATTTAAGCCAGCTCTACCCCTCCCACGCCGGCAGAGAAGCCAGGTCTACCCGGCTCGCGCGGGCAGGGAGTCCAGGTCTAGCCGGCGCGCGGCGGCAGAGAGGCCAGGTCTATGCCTCCGGTGCCGACAGGGAGGCCACGTCTACCCCGCCCGCGACAGCAAGGAGGCCAGGTCTACCCGGTCTGCGCCGGCAGGGAGGCCAAGTCTACGCTGCCGGCGCCGGCAGGGAGGCCAGGTCTACCTGGCCCACACCGGCAGTGAGGCCAGGTCTTGCCCGCCAGCGCCGGCAGGGAGCCAAGGTCTACCCAGCCTGTGCGGGAAGGGAGGCCACGTCAACCCCGCTGGCGTTGGCAGGGCGGTCAGGTCTACCCCGCCGGCAGCGGCTAATAGGGCAGGTCTAAGCCGCCAGCGCCGGCTGGGAGCCCAGGTCTACCCGGCCTGCGCCGGAATTTAGGCCAGGTCTACCCCTCCCGCGCCGGTAGGGAGGCCAGGTCTACCCCGACCGCGCCGGCAAGGAGGCCAGGTCTAACCCGCCGTAGCCGACAGGCAAGCCAGGTCTACCCCGCCGGCGTCGGCAGTGAGGTCAGGTCTACCCCTCCCGCGCTGGCAGTGAGGCCAGGTCTACCTGGCCCGCGCCGGCGGTGTGGCCAGGTATAGCCGGCGCGCGGCAGCAGAGAGGCCAGGTCTAACCCTCCGGTGCCAGCAGGGAGGCCAGGTCTACCCGGTCCGCGCCGGCAGGGAGGCCATGTCTACGCTGCCGGCGCCGGCAGGGAGGCCAGGTCTACCCTGCCAGCGCCGGCAGAGTGGCAAGGTTTACCCCGCCAGCAGCGGCAGAGAGGCCAGGTCTACCCCGCAGGCACCGGCAGGGAGCCCAGGTCTACCTTGCCCGTGCCGGAATTTAGGCCAGCTTTACCCCTCCCACGCCGGCAGAGAAGCCATGTCTACCCGCCCCACGCGCGCAGGGAGTCCAGGTCAAGCCGGCGCGCGGCGGCAGAGAGGCCAGGTCTAACCCTCCGGTGCCGGCAGGGAGGCCAGGTCTTGCCCACCACGCCGGCAGGGAGCCAAGGTCTACCCAGCCTGTGCCGGCAGGGAGGCCACGTCTACCCCGCCGGCGTTGGCAGGGCGGCCAGATCTACCCCGCCGGCAGTGGCTGATAGGGCAGGTCTAACCCGCCAGCGCCGGCTGGGAGCCCAGCTCTACCCGGCCTGCGCCGGAATTTAGGCCAGGTCTACCCCGACCGCGCTGGTAGGGAGGCCAGGTCTACCCCGACCGCGCCGGCAAGGATGCCAGGTCTAACCCGCCGTAGCCGACAGGCAGGCCAGGTCTACCCCGCTGGCGTCGGCAGTGAGGTCAGGTCTACCCCGCCAGCGCCGGCATTGAGGTCAGGTCTACCCCGCCAGCGCCGGCAGTGAGGTCAGGTCTACCCAGCCGGCGCCGCAAGGGATGCCAGGTCTGCGCCGCAAGGGATGCCAGGTCTACCCCGCCGGCGCCGGCAGGGAGGCCAGATCTACCACGCCCGCGCCGGCAAGGATGCCAGGTCTAAACCGCCGTAGCCGACAGGCAGGCCAGGTCTACCCCTTTCTCTTTTGAAATCTAACCTTTTCAAGGATTGGTCTTTCAGTTATCAAGATGGGAAAGGTAGGGAGTTTCCAAAAGCAAATCTTCTTGGCTTCTTAAAGGAAAATATAAGCCAATGATAATCAGCTAAAAGTACAGTACTACACATTCTTTAAGATCTTTATCTACTATAGTCACACACAATAACTTTATATTCCTAAGATTTTAGCTGTAATCAGATTTGATTTTTTTAAAATGTAACACTGGCTCTGGCAGGGTGGCCAGGTCTACCCCACAGGCACCGGCAGAGAGGCCAGGTCTATCACGTCAGCGACGGCAGGGAGGCCAGGTCTACCCGGCCCGCGCCGGAATTTAGGCCAGTTCTACCCCACCGCCCCCGGCAGGGAGGCCAGGTCTACCCTGCCGGCACCGGCAGAGATGCCAGGTCTACCCCGCCGGCACCACCAGGGAGGTCAGGTTTACCCTGCCGGTGCAGGCAGGGAGGCCATTTCTACCCCTCCCACGCCGGCAGGGAGGCCAGGTCTACCCCGCGGCACCACCAGGGAGGTCAGGTCTACCCAGCCGGCCCCGCCAGCGAGGCCAGGTCTACCCCGCCGGCACTGCAAGAGATGCCAGGTCTACCCCACCAGCGCCGGCAGGGAGGCCAGGTCTACCCTGCCTGTGCCGGCAGGGAGGCCACGTCTACCCCGCCGGCGCTGGCAGGGCGGCCAGGTCTACCCCGCCGACACCGGCAGAGAGGCCAGGTCTACGCTGCCGGCGCCGGCAGGGAGGCCAGGTCTACCCCTCCCGCGCCGGCAGGGAGGCCGGGTCCACCCCGCCAGCTCCACTAGGGAGGCCATGTATACCCCGCCGGCGCCGGCAGGGAGACCAGGTCTACCCGGCTCGGCAGCAGGGAGGCCAGGTCTACCAGGGCTGAGCGGCAGGGAGGCCAAGTGTACTCGGCCCGCAGCGGCAGGGAGGCTAGTTCTACCCCGTTGGCGCCGGCAGGGAGGCCAGGTCTACCCTGCTGGCGACGGCAGGGAGGCCAGGTCTACCCATCCAGAGAGGGTAGGGAGGCCATGTCTACCCTGGTCACGAAAAGGGAGGCCAGGTCTACCCCGCCCGCGAGGGTACGGAGACCAGGTTTATACCGCCTGCGCTGGCAGGGAGGCCAGGTCTGTTGACGCGGAAGTCACGGACACTGCACACAATCACTATGATCAAGCAGATGCCACTTTATTGCCAAGATAGCTCGATGTATATGTTCATTCTAGTTTCTGTTCACGCATAAGCAAATTAGAGATTGGTTAGCATGAGCTGTCCACGCGCCTAGTTACACCTAATGATTGGTTATATCAACACTGTACACGCGCATAAACATAAGGTATAATTGGTTGTATTAACTAAAACATGTGAAACTTGTCTCAGTCTAATTGGTCAAGATAAGCTGTGGAATTGAGGTTCTTTGTGCCAAGTTCCCTTTATCGTGGAATGCGCACCTGTGTTCTTCTAATTGGCATCTTTCTTTTTTTGTCTTCTTGTTTATTCTGTTCAAAGCCTTCTAAAGGCGTCTGGAATGCTCTTACTACCGTTAGCTAAAAATGTGTCCACAAGCAAAGCGTCCTTGAAGCCTGCTGCCTACAAAACATGCTTGGCTCACAAATTGATCAATTACATCGAGTCTGGATTGTTCACTATGTGCCCATTACTTTCCAAGTATCCCACACAGACCAGCCTCCCAGCTGCCGCGGGAAGGGTAGACCTGGCCTGCGTGATAGCGCCAGCGGGGTAGACCTGGCCTCCCTGCCAGCGCGAGTGGGGTAGACCGGGCCTCGCTGCCGGGGCAGGCCGGGTAGACAGGCCTCCCTGCCGGCGCGGGAGGGGTAGACCGTCCTCCCTGCTGCTGCGAGAGGGGTAGACATGTCCTCCCTGCTGGCGCCAGCGGGGTAGACCTGGCCTCCCTGCCGGCGCCAGCGGGGTAGACCTGGCCTCCCTGCCGGCGCCGTCGGGGTAGGACTGGCCTCCCTGCCGGCGCCAGCGGGGTAGACCTGGCTTCCCTGCCTGACGCGGCAGGGTAGAACTGGCTTCCCTGACGATGCGGGCCAGGTAGACAGGCGTCCGTGCCGGCGCCGGCGCGCTAGACCTGGCCTCCCTGCCGGCACCAGTGGGGTAGACCTCCTTCCCTGCCGGCGCCGGCGGGGTAGAACTGGCTTACATGCCGGACGCGGCAGGGTAGAACTGGCTTCCCTGCCGATGTGGGCCGGGTAGACAGGCGACCCTGCCGGCGCCGGCGCGCTAGACCTGGCCTCCCTGCCGGCGACGGTAGGGTAGACATGGCCTCCCTACCGTCGCTGACGGGGTAGACATGGCCTCCCTACCTGCACCAGCGGGGTAGAACAGGCTTCCCTGCCCTCGCGTGCGGGGTATACCTGGCCTCCCTACCCATGCGGGTGGGGTAGACATGGCCTCCTTGACTGCGCGGGCGGGGTAGACCTGCCCTCCCTGCACACACGGGCGGGGTAGACCTGACCTCCCTGCCGGTGCCTGCGGGGTAGACCTGGCCTCCATACCCACGCGGGTGGGGTAGACCTGGCCTCCCTACCCGCGTGGGCGGGGTAGACCTGGCCTCCCTACCAACGCGGGTGGGGTCGACATGGCCTCCCCGTCCGCGCAGGTGGGGTAGACCTGTACTTCCTGCCCGCGCGGGCCGGGTAGACCTGGCCTCCATACCAGCGCGGGCGGGGTAGACCTGGCCTCTCTAGAGGCGTGGGGGAGGTAGACATGGCTTCCCTACCCGCACAGGCGCGGTAGACCTGGCGTCCCTGCCGGTGCCCGCAGGGTAGACCTGGCCACCCTACCGGCGCTGGCAGTGTAGACCTGGCCTCCCTACACTGGCGGGCGGGGTAGACCTGTCCTCCCTACCCGCATGGGCGGGGTAGACCTGGCTTCCCTACCCGCACGGGCGGGGTAGACCTGGCCTTACTACCGGCACGGGAGAGGTAGACCTGGATTCCCATCCCACACGGGTGGGGTAGACCTGGCCCCCCTGCCGGCGCCGTCAGGGTAGACATGGCCTCCCTAACCGCGCGGGCGGGGTAGACCTGGCCTCCCTACGGGCTCTGGCGGGGTAGACCTGGCCTCCCTACCTGCATGGGTGGGAAACACCTTGCCTCCCTACCTGCGCGGGCAGGGTAGACCTGGCCTCACTACCGGCACGTGAGAGGTAGACTTGGCCTCCCTACCCGAGCTGGGGGGTAGACCTGGCCTCACTGTCCACGCAGGTGGGGTAGTCCTGGCCTCCATACCCGCGCGGGCAGATTAGACCTCGCCTCCCTGCCCGCGCTGGCGGGTAGACCTGGCCTCCCTGCCCACGTGGGCGGGGTAGACCTGTCCTACTTACCCTCTCAAGCAGGTTAGACCTGGCGTCCCTGCCGGACCCCGTGGGGTAGACCTGGTATCCCTGCCGGCGCCGGTGGGGTAGATCTGGCCTCCCTGTCTGCGCGTTCGAGGTAGACCTGGCCTCCCTACCCACGCGGGAGGGGTAGACCTGTCCTCCATACCCGTGCTGGCGGGGTAGATCTTGCCTCCCTTCCTAGAACAGTTGGGGTAGACCTGGCCTCCCTACCCGCACGGGTGGGGCAGACCTGGCCTCCCTACCCCCGCGGGCGATGTAGACCTGGCCTGCCTATGGGCTCTGGCCGGGTTGACTGGCCTCCCTACCCGCGCGGGTGGGGTAGACATTGCCTCCCTGTCCGCGCGGGCGGGGTAGACCTGGCCCCCCTACCCGCGCGGGATTTGTAGACCTGCCCTCCGTACCCACGTGGGCGGGGTAGACCTGGCCTCCCTACCCACGTGGGTGGGGTAGACCTGGCCTTCCTGTCCACACGGGATGGTTAGACCTTGCCTCCCTACCTGCGTGAGCGCAGTAGACCTGGCCTCACTACCAGAATGGGAGAGGTAGACTTGGCCTCCCTACCGGAGCAGGGGGGTAGACCTCGCCTCCCTGCCGGTGCCGGCTGGGTAGAACTGCCCTCCCTACCCACGCGGGCGGTGTAGAACTGCCCTCCCTACCCCTTTGGGCAGGGTAGACCTGGCCTCACTAGGGGCATGGGAGAGGTAGACTTGACCTCCCTACCCACGCGGGCGAGGTAGACCTGGCCTCACGATCCGCGTGGGCGGGGTACATCTGGCCTCCCTACCCGTGTGGGCACGGTAGACCTGGCCTCTGTACCCGCGCGGAAGGGGTAGACCTGGCATCCCTGCTGGCAGTGGTGTTATAGACCTGACCTCCCTACCCGCGTGGGCGGGGTACACCTGGCCTCCTTACCCGCGCTGGCAGGGTACACCTGCCCTCCATACCCACGTGGGCGGGGTAGACATGGCCTCCCTGCCCGCTCGGGTGGGGTAGACCTGCCCTGCCTACCAGCGTGGGCGGGATAGACCTGGCCTCACTACCTGCACGGGAGAGGTAGACTAGATCTCCCTACCCGGGCGGGCGGGGTAGACCTGGCTTCCGTACCCACGTGGGCGGGGTAGACTTGCCCTCCCTGCCCGGGCAGGCGAGGTAGACGTGGCCTCCCTACCAACGCAGACGGGGTAGACCTGGCCTCCCTACAGCTCTGGCGGGGTAGAGCTGGCCTCCCTACCCACGCGAGCGAAGTAGACCTGGCCTCACTACGGGCACAGAGAGGTAGACTTGGCCTCCCTACCCGAGTGGGGGGTAGACCTGGCCTCCCTGTCCGTGCAAGAGGGGTAGACCTGAGCTCACTACCCGTGTGGGCGGGGTAGACCTGGCCTCCCAACCCACGTGGGCGGGGTTGACCTGGCCTCCCTGCCCGCTCGGGTCGGGTAGACCTGGCCTGCCTACCAGCGTGGGCGGGGTAAACCTGGCCTACCTACCCGCGCGGGCTGCGTAGACCTGGCTGCCCTACCCACGTGGGCGGGGTAGACCTGGCATCACTACCGGCACAGGAGGGATAGACCTGGTTTCCCTACCCACATGGGCGGGGTAGACCTGGCCCACCTGTTGGTGCCGGCGGGGTAGACCTGGCTTCCCTACACGCGCGGGCAGGGTAGACCTGGACTCCCTACCTGCGCCGGCGGGGTAGACCTGGCCTCACTACCAGCGCGGGCGAGGTAGACCTCGCATCCCTGCCGGCGCCGGCGGGGTAGACCTTACCCCCCTGCCGGCTCCGGCACGGTAGACCTGACCTCCCTGCCGGCGCCGATGGGGTAGACCTGGCCTCCCTACCCATGCGGGCGTGGTAGACCTGGTCTCCACACCCACGCTGTCGTGGTAGAGCTGGACTCCCTACCGGCGCAGGCGACGTAGAACTGGCTCCCCTACACGCGCAGGTGGGGTACACCTGGCCTCCCTACCTGCGCCGGCGGGGTAGACCTCGCGTCACTACCGGCACGGGAGAGGTAGACCTGGCTTCCCTACCCGAGCGGGCGGGGTAGACCTGGTCGCCCTGCAGGCGCCGGCGGGGTAGAATTGGCGTCCCTACCCACATGGGATGGGTAGACCATGCCTCCCTACCCACACGGGTGTGGTAAACCTGGCCTCCATACCTGCATGGGTGGGGTAGACCTCACCTTCTTGCCGGTGCCTTCGGGGTTGACCTGGCCTCCCTACCCACACGGGAGAGGTAGACCATGCCTCCCTGCCCACGCACTTAGGGTAGACATGGCCTCCATACGAGCACGGGCGGGGTAGACCTGGCCACCTTGCCGGCGCCGGTGGGATAGACCTGGCCTCCCTACCCAGTGGGGTATACCTGGCCTCCCCGCTGGCGCGGGCGGGTTAGACCTGGCCTTCCTACCCGCCTGTGCGAGGTAGACCTGGCCACCCTGCCAGCGAACAGCGGGGTAGACCTGGCCTCCCAACCTGCGATGGCGGGGTCGACCTGGTCTCCCTGCCGGCCCCGGCGGGGTTGACCTGGCCTTCTTACCCGTGCGGGCGGAGTAGAGCTGGCCTTCTTACCCGCGCGGGCGGAGTAGTCCTGGCCTCCTTGCCGGAAGAGTTGGCTTAGATCTGGTCTTCCTACCCACACGGACAGGGTAGACCTGGCCTCACTTTGGTTCCGGCGGGGTAGAGCTGGCCACCCTGCCGGTGCCGGAGGTGTAGATCTGGCCTCCTTGACGGCGCAGATGGGGTAGACTTGGTTTCCCTACCCGCGCGGGCGGGGTAGAGCTGACCTCCATTTTGGCGCCGGCGGGGTAGACCTGGCATTCCTGCCCATGCGCGCAGGGTACAACTGGCCTCCCTACCCGCGTGGTCGAGGTAGACCTGGCCTCCATACCCGCACGGGCGGGGTAGACCTGGCCTCCCTATCCGCGTGGGCGGGGTAGACCTGGCCTTCCTTCCGGAGCGCGCAGTGTTCACCTGGCCTCCCTTCCCGCCCGGGCAGGGTAGATTTGGCCTCCCTGCCTGCGCGGGCGGCGTAGACCTTGCCTCCACACCCGCACGGGGGAGGTAGACCTGGCTTCCCTGCCAGCACCGACGGGGTAGACCAGGCCTCCCTACCCGTGCGGGCTGGATAGACCTTGCATCCCTACCCATGCAGGAGGGGTAGACCATGCCTCCCTACCCAAGCGGGTGTGGTAGACCTGGCCTCCATACCCGCATGGGCAGGGTAGACCTCGCCTCCTTGCCGGTGCCTTCGGGGTAGACCTGGCCTCCTTAAACGCGTGGGCATTGTAGACCTGGCCTCACTATACCTCGCGGGTGCTGTAGACCTGTCCTCCATGACGGCATCGGTGGGATAGACCTTGCCTCCCTATCCACGCAGGCAGGGTCGACCTGTCCTCTCTAGCTGCGCAGGCGGGGTAGACCAGGCCACCCTAACTGTGAGGGCTTGGTAGACCACGCCTCCCTACCCGCGCGGGTGGGGTAGACCTGGCCTCCCTGCCAGCAAGGGAGTCTTAGACCTGGCCGTCTTGCTCGCAAGGGCTGGGTACAACTGGCCTCCCTACCCACGCGGGCGGGTCAGTCCTGGGCTCCCTACCTGCATTGGTGGGGTAGACCTCTCCTCCCTGCCGACAAGTGTGGGGTAGACCTTGCCTCCCTGATGGCAATGGCGGGGTAGGTCTGGCCTTTCTGCCTGCGCTGGGAGGGTAGACCTGGTCTACCTGTGGGAAGGGTGGTGTAGACCTGGCCTCTCTTCCCGCATGGACTGGGTAGACCTGGCCACCCTGCCAGCGCCAGTGGGGTGGACCTGGCTTCCCTACCGATAAGGACGGGGTAGATCTGGCCTCTTTCCTGTCGCTGGTGGGGTAGACCTTGCCTCCCTACCCGCGCAGGTGGGGTAGACCTGACCTCCCTGCTGGCAATGCCGGGTTAGACCTGGTCTCCATGCCGGCCCCAGTGGGGTATACCTGGCCTCCCTACCACCGAGGGCGGGTAGACATGGCCTCCCTGCCGGCACAGGTGGGGTAAAACTGGCCTCCTTCTGGTGCCACTGGAGTAGACCTGGACTGCCCTGCCAGCAAGAGCGGGGTAGACCTGGCCTGCCCTGCCAGCAAGAGAGGGGTAGACTTGGCCTCCCTACTGGCAAGGGCTGTGTAGAACCGGCCTCCCTACCTTCGCGGGCTGAGTAGACCTGGCCTCCCTACCCGTGCATGCGGGGTAGACCTGGCCGCCTTGCCGGCAAAGGCGGGGTAGACCAAGCCTCCTTACCCTCGCGGGCGGGTCACGCATGGCCTCCCTACCCGCATGGGCTGGGTAGACCTGACCTCCCTAACCGCGCAGGTGGGGTAGACCTGGCCTCCCTGTTGGTAAGGGCAGGGTCGACCTGGCCTCCCTGCTGGCAATGGCAGGTAGAACTCGCATCCCTGTCAGCAAGGGCAGGGTAGATCTGGTCTCTCTGCCCGCGCTCGGAGGGTAGACCTGGCCTCTCTGCCGGCGCCAGTGGGCCAGACCCGCCCTCCCTACTTGATGCTCTTGGCTCGCCCTGCTATCCCTACTTGATTCTCCGGGTTAGGCCTGGCATCCGTTCCTTGACCCTGCACAATAGTACCGTTACCCCTACTGGTACTCCAGAGTAATATGGGTACCCCTACTGGTACTCCAGGGTACACCTCCTGTCCCTATGGACGTGCAGGGGTTAACCCGCTGTCCCTACCTAACCCTCTGTGGCAGGCCTGGCGTCCCTACCTGATGCTCTGGGGTAGGCCTGGATCCCTACCTGATCCTGCGCAGTCGTACCGGTACCCCTACTGGTACTCCGGGGTACACCTGCTGTCCCTACAGGCTCGCGGGGGAAGATCCAACCTCCCCACCTGAACCTCTGGGGTTGGACTGTTATCCCTACCTGATGCTCCGGGGTAGGCCTGGCGTCCCTAACCATTCCAGGGTAGACCTGACCTCCCTACTTGCAAGGGCGGGGTTGACCTGTTCTCTGTACCGATGTGGGCTGGGTAGACCTGGCCTCCCTACCTTGACGTGCAGAAACAGACTCCACAATCAGTGAGACTGTAAAGTAGGTATGTTCATTCAGCACTGGGCAGCACGGGGGGTAGTCCCACCAAAGTCGTGCACGCCCGACTCGGCAGTTCGTCTCAAGTTTATACAGTCAAGTGTTACATATTCACAATACACCTATACATATGCATGACCTATCCCCGCTTCATATTAAAATTCGCTCCGAGAGGTCATTTCCATAGTCTCCTCTCAACTGCGCTTGTGCACTGCCTCTTTATGGTGTTCATCTGGTGGTCGCAGAGATGAAGATAGATGACTCCGTCACCCCTAGTAACCTCTTTTCTTGCACAGGCTCAGTGGTTTCTTGGTATTCACCCAAGCCGCAAGACCAGTCTTAGCTGGCTCTTGGGGCCTGCTCCTGCTTCTTATCAGGAACTGTCTCTACCTCATTGGCTAGTTCTTGGGGCCAGCTCTTCTTATCAAAGACTGTCTCTGGCTCAGCTAATTTCAACAATGTAAGCGCTAAACATCATCTCTCATCCCCCTTTATTATGTCTATTGAGATTCTTTTGACTCGCCTTGTCTCACAGTCATCCTCGAGGTAGCAAAGTGAAAGCGCAGGGCAGCTGGGAACAAGACAAATGGACACCGCAGCTCTCTTGACCGTGCTGAGCCACAGAGCACTGAGCCCTTTTGCCTGTTTTGTCTTAAGACTCCACACTTTCAGTCACAAAAATGAGGATTTCTACCCCTAAAAACAGTACTCGCCAGCTGTGATGCTGGAAATTAAAAAAAAAACCAAAACAAAAACAGAGAAAAAATTATCATAAAGACATGCTAAGCCTCTCTTCTGCAGCTCACATTCTTGCAAGTCCCAAGTGCAAATATTGAACTTTTCCATTAAAGTTGGTTTACATCTGACGTTGGTTGCTGTCATAATCCAGCAGGGCAGAGCTGACTCCTTGGCAGTGTACAGGCAGAGGTCCTGCTCCTCAAAGCACACTCAGCCAGCACAAAGCAAAGAAAGGAAATGCGCTGGAATTCATGTGGGGGTGGATTTCTAGGAAGAAGGGCGTGGCTTTGCTCAGAGAAGTCTGTTGTAATTTTCCCCTGTCTTTTCCTTCTTAGGACAGCGCCCCCATTTCAAGAACCAGCAAATGTCCAATGGCAGCTCCATGAGCGAGTTCTTCTTGGCATTTGCAGATACACGGGAGCTGCAGCTCTTGCACTTCTGGCTCTTCCTGGGCATCTACCTGGCTGCCCTCCTGGCCAACGGCCTCATCATCACTGCCGTAACCTGTGACCACCGCCTCCACACCCCCATGTACTTCTTCCTCCTCAACCTCGCCCTCCTCGACCTGGGCTCCATCTCCACCACTGTCCCCAAATCCATGGCCAACTCGCTCTGGGACACCAGGGCCATCTCCTACCAAGGATGTGCTTCTCAGGTTTTTTTCTTTTTTATTCTGATGTCAGCAGAGTTTTATCTTCTGACTGTCATGGCCTATGACCACTACGTTGCCATCTGCAAACCCCTGCACTACGGAACCCTCCTGGGCAGCAGAGCTTGTGTCCACATGGCAGCAGCTGCCTGGGGCTGTGGGTTTCTCAACGCTGTGCTGCACACGGCCAACACATTTTCACTACGATTCTGCAATGGCAATGCTGTGGACCAGTTCTTCTGTGAAGTTCCCCAGATCCTCAAGCTCTCCTGTTCTGATGCCTACCTCAGGGAGGCTGGGCTTATTGTGGTTAGTGTCTGTGTGGCATTTGGGTGTTTTGTTATCATTGTGCTGTCTTACGTGCACATCTTCAGGGCCATGCTGAGGATCCCCTCTGAGCAGGGGCGGCACAAAGCCTTTTCCATGTGCCTCCTTCACCTGGCCGTGGTCTTCCTGTTTATCAGTACGGGCATGTTTACCTACCTGAAGCCCCTCTCCATCTCCTCCCCACGCCAGGACCTATGCTGGCAGTTCTGTATTCGGTGGTGCCTCCAGCAGTGAACCCTCTCATCTACAGCATGAGGAACCAGAAGCTCAAGGATGCAGTTCAGAAACTGATGACCAGAAGTTTTTTTAGTAGCAATATACTGCCCATCTGCTTCTACATATCACTCATAACGTAATTCATTACAGGCCCAACCTATCATTTATATGTTTTGTAGTTGTTGATGTTAGTGTTGATTTATTTTTTTTATTTTGTTTTTTTCAATTCTGATAATGTTGTCCATGCTTGCATTGTACAGATGAGTTGTAAGCGTGCAAATCACAGGCGTGTGTGGAGACGAACCTGAGTGAGCACAAATGCCATCAGCTATTCCTGGGGATGCCATGAATGTCAGTGTCCTGAAGTCACTTCGCTTTGAGAGTAACGTCCCCTGGGAAACCAACAGAATGCAGCGCTGGGATGTGCTTCCTTGACCTGAGGTCCCCGTGTCCATTCCTCATGCCTTGGGGCATCTCCGATGAGTGCAGAGCAGGGCAATACACCGCAGGGCTGAGGCACCTGCCAGCCTCTGGGAGTGTCAAGAGGAGGCCAGAGAGACACTATGACTGCTGCAATGCACCGCCTGTGCGTGTGCAAGCGTAGGACCCGTGTCTCTGAACACCCTGTGTGTATGAAGAGTGCATGAGGACAGCTCAGCTGTGGACACCTCACAGAGCCCTGACATTTCTGTCTGTGACTATGGAGTGATTGCTGGAGGTGACTTACTGATATGTGTCCCCCCCTTAAGGGAAGGTAAACCTCCAGGGTGGAATGCGGTGGATATGCAAGAGATCTGTTCCATAATAATTCCCTCAGCAACATAACCTGCAAGCTTAGATGTTAGCAACACCAGGGGAGCTTGGTATGCTGACTCTAAGAGAAACAACACGGAGGGTGGAGCAGAGTGGAGACACCACGGCCAGGCTCTGTGATATCACCGCAGGGATAGGGAACTGGAACTACTAGAACAAGAATGGAAGGTCCCTGCATTGAATCCACTGAAGCAAGGAGGTGAAACAATGGGGGTTCTGTCAACGCTATGGCCTTACTTCTGATTTATATCATAAGTGCCCAGTTCTGGAGTAGTGACATGCTAAACCATGTCCTCTGGGTGAACTTTGCTTATATAATATCATTATACTACCAAAACACACCTCCATCCCAAAACTTACCCACCTCCAAGGTGCAAGCACCCCCCCCACGGAGCATGTGCTCTGAATTTTTTCTAGCATATACCTTTAAAAGCAAAGCAAGAGAACTTTATACCAATCAAAGTAAAGATGTGTATGACTAGAGTCACTCAAGCTCCACCTACAAGAAAAATTGTACAAAAAGACCCCCAAAGAGGAAGACCGTTAGGGAAGATACCATCATAGACAAGTCAGGAGGACATTGCTGACTTCTGCGACCAGTCGACTGGTCCCATAGGAAGTCCATAGCCCACAGGTTTCCATAGGGAAGCCTAGTGGGTGAGATTTGAACACTCGGCTGTACCAAGTGCTTCCCCAGGAAACTTAAAAATCTCTATATAGAGAGTTGCTTTATTTTTTGATTTTGTGCACTGTATTCAACATTTGCACGTGCTTTGCAGACAGCGTATTTATCACCGGCAATCCGCAACAACCTGTACTGTCACTTTAATAAACTGCGCTGCTCATTAATCTAGTCATGATAATTCCTTAATGCAACCAAACTCCCTAAGTCTGGTAATTCTTGTGCGTTGAACGTGGCTAAGCTGAGAGTGCAGTGTGCTATAAGTACATCGGTCATCGTGATAGTTACGCGACTGGACTTATAGTGCTGAATCGGACATTACTCAGAAACTAAACCTAGCCACCCCCAGTGCCTCTGACATCTGAGGCTAAGCTGGAACGCAAGGGGGTTTATTATCTGCCAAATTCCTTTACCCTTTACCGCAACAGTGACTCCAGGAACAACTCCCACTATCACAGTGAGATTCGTCCAACTCATCTTGGAAAGGCTCATTGCCAGTTCCTCTGTCTGCTACGATACCTATCCTTGGCTTTCTGGCCTGTGCCTTCAAATACACAGCATGGCAGAAGCATGCCTGTGGAGCATCTCACCTGTGTAGTCAGAAGGGGTTCCGCAAGCATCAGCGACATTGCCCTCTAGAAGGCGGCATTTCTCCCCTTTCAGAAGGCACAGAGCACATCTAGGGACTCTTAATACACTCAGAAGCACACCCCTCCATGTTTCACCTCTCTGAACTTCCTTCACCATTTCTTTCAGCAATGACCAAAGAAAAAAAAGGTTCTTCCTCATAGGTGTCCTATTAGGAGAGAGTGGACAAGAAGGACCTTAGCCTCCCACAGAGTCGCAGAAGAGCGGAATGCACCTCATTCAAAAGAGAGCAGCAGCAGTATGTTGTATTGAGGTAAAATAATAATTTGACAGAGTTCAGTAAGTTCAATGGAATTTAACAAAGTTTTAACACTGGTTTGACAAGGTTCAGTAAGTTTGATGGCAAGGTTCACCTTACCATTTATATATATATATATATAGAACATTTATAAAGCTATAGAAATCAAATTAATATAGCCACAAAAGCATAGGTATGAAATGGATATAACCTTCTTTAATAAGATCTAATGAAGTGAAGAATTATAAGTGTGAATAGAAACAAAAGGAAAAGGCCGGGCTGGGGTCGCCCACTTCACCAGGCTGCAGAATGAGCCCTGACTGGTCTGGTGTGTGTGTGGGGACACTTCAAGAGGGTGGAAGGGTGCCTGGAAGGTGGTGGGGCATGGACAAGCTGGAACATGCCCAAAGACTATGGCCCCTTTCTAGGACGCCTCCAAGGGGCCCCCATAACAAATCCTGTCACGTGCAAAGAAGGGCACAGAAGGCAGGCTCCCACATCCCAGCCCAGCCCTGCAGGGTGGCCATGCAGGGTTACTGGGGCAGAGTCTGGGCTTTGCACGGTGCAGCAAGACACAGGCCTTGTGAGCTGTGAGAATAGAAAACCAGGACCAAATGCCAACCTCAGAAGAACATGTGCATGGGGACAAAGAGGAAAAGACCTGAAGGGAATCCCCAGGAAGAACCACATGAATGAGAAAGAACAGCCAATGGGCCTGTGAACTGCAAATTTCATTTTGAGGTATCGCACTCAGAAGATGAGTGGTGGTGGTGGTGAGCTCCCTTTCCCCATGGTTGTAGGGGATCTCAGAGCTACCTGTAAGACTCTTGCAGGGTACGGTCTGGTGCTACATGTTTTGCCTTGTCCTTAGGTTGATGACCTGACTGGATGTTTCAAAAAACTCCAGATGACTGAGGGAGGGGAGAAATCAGGAGTGGGCTGGGACATGTCCAGGTCCACCTGAGCCACACCAGCCAAACCCAGTACACTCTGTGTATATCATGTCAAAGGATGGGGAAGGGGGTGATGGTGGTTGACAGAAGTGCATTGAATACTGCAGGAACTGAGCAGGATGCAAATGGTGTGGAAGAAGGGGTGGAGATTGTCCTGGGTCTGGCTGGGATGGAGTTCATTGTATGGTGCCATGTGTTGTGCTGATGGCTAAACCAGCATTGATAACGCACTGATGTTGTAGCTGTTGCTGATCAGTGCTGGCATAATGCCACGGCCTTCTCTGTTTCTCATTCTGACCCCCCAGCGAGGAGGCTGGGGCTGGGCAAGAGGCTAGGAGGGGACAAAGTCAGGACAGCTGACCCCAACTGACCAAAGAGCTATTCCATGCCATATGGTGTCTTGTTGAGAAATAAAACTGGGAGGAGACTTTCTCCAAAGTAGCCATTGCTGAGAGACTGGCTGGGCCTCAGTCTGCTGCTGTGAATGATTGCTTCTCCATCCCTTGTTTCCTTTCCTTTTTTCCCCTCCAATTCCTAAACTATGTTTCTCATCAGCCATGAGTTTTGCTCTCGCTTTTGCCCTCCCAGTTTTCTCCCCCATCCTGCTGTGGGGGAGTGAGTGAGTAACTGGGTGGGGGTTTAGCTGCCGGCTGGGGTCACTGCACCACATGAGCACATAGCAAACAGGTTAGTATGAGCTTGTGAGGTCACTGCTGCCTGAGTAACTGATAGGCCAAGAGTAGGCTCATGGCTTGTATAGGTGCTTGTGAGGTCCCTGGAGACCAAATACCTCAACAACCAGTAGATGGCAAATAGGGGGATTTGTGCTTGGGAGGTCACTCTCGACTAGAGTAGCTGACAGGGCCGGAGCAGGAACGTGGGTGAGAGGAAATGGCCTCAACTTGTGGCAAGGGAGATTTAGGTTAGATATTAGGAAAAATTTCTTTCCTGAGAGGGTTGTCAGACATTGGAATAGTCTGCCCAGGGAAGTGGTTGAGTTGCCATCCCTGGAGGTACTCAAAAAGCGCGTAGACGGGGTACTCCATAACATGGTTTAGTGGGCATGGATGATGGTTGGACTCGATGATCTTGAAGGTCTTTTCCAACCTAACTTATATTATGATTCTATGTGGTTTGTGCAGGTGGCTGTGAGGTCACTGACTCCCGAGTAGCTGATAGGCCAGGTGAAGGCCAAAAGCTTGTGTAGGGTGTTGGGAGATCATAGTGCCTGAATACTTCATAGGCCAGGAGAAGGCCCATGGTTTGTACAGGTTCTTATAAGGTCACTCATGCCTGAGTAGCTAGTAGGCCAGGAGAAGGCTTATAGATTGTGTAGATGCTTGTGAGGCTACTGGTGCCTGAGCAGATGATAGGCCAGGAGCTGGCACATGGCTGGTGAATGTCTTTGTGATGTCAGCAGTGCCTGAATACCTGATAAGCCAGGAAGAGGTACGTGGCAGTTGTAGATGCTATGACATCACCTGTGACTGAGTGGCGGATAGACCAGGAGCAGGCACATGGCTTGTGTATGAGCTTGGGATTTCACTGGTGCCGGAGTAGCTTTTAGGCAAAGAGTAGGCATATGGCTTGTGTGGGTGCTTCTGATGTCATCGAAGTAATATTTAGGCCTCACCCAAATGTGGCTTTTTGGAAGAATCATTGTCAGTGGAAGCTCATACACAGTGGTGCACACACACACACGTGTGACAGTGCAACTCGTGAGCACACAGCGATGGCTGTGGGAGGGTGTGAGGTCACATCCTCAATGGCACCCTGTGGACGTGGGGCTCGGTGCAGAGCGGCTGTATACATCACAGGGGCATCACGAGGGATGGGATCCGCCCGGCCCCGTGTCTGCGAGGCCGAAGGAGCAGCCCCTGCAGCCCTGGCTGGAGCAGTCGGGGTAGGGGTGGCTCGGGGGCACCGCAGGGATGTGCCTGGGCACGGCGCCAGGAGGAAACCACAGACTTCCTCCGGAGCGCTGCGAGGTCACGTGGGCTGTGGTTTGTGCACCTGCAGGCTGCAGGTCCCGAGCCACCCGCGGGGAATAACGGCCCCTCGGTAACATGCCAAGAGTCAGGGATATGTCTGAGCCTCTGGGCTGCATGTCTGCTGCTGGGCAGGGACATGTCCCAGCTCTGTCTCCAGCTTCTGCGGGGGACCCACCATGGGGTTCTCTGGGGAGGGATGAACGAGCTGGCACTCGTAGAATGGAGCTGTTCCTCTGGCCAAGATCCTTTCCCAGCTGCTGCTCCCAGCAGAGCGGAGTCTGAAGCAGGGGCAGGGGTTGTTTCCTTCCCTTCCTGACACAGCCCCCACTGCAGTCTCAGCCCTGTGATTCCCATGGCACAGGGGTGGCTGGAGACTCGCACCTGAGGCTCTTGGATGTGCCAGGAATACAAGATGCTCAGTGCTCCCGGTCCACACAGCACGGTTCAGGGGGTGAAAAACCTTCCCCCCACACACAACTGGCCCTGTCTTGTGATGCCCCCCCACCACAGTGACGTGACACCTGTAACGGAGCCATCTCTCATATATGGTCATGAATGGCGCTGGAGAAGTTCATTGGAGGGCTGGGCTGTGTCGGAGGGGAGATGGCTCCCGATAATGTCTAAAAAGGTGCTGCTGCTTCGATTGGCTCCTCCTGTAGCTGGGTCGGCATCTGCAGAGATATATAACCCTCCCATCGCTGTTGTCCCCGTGAGTCCCCGGGAGCCGTGGCAGGGAGTGGGGTGGAGCAGGGCTGTGCCAGCAGGGCAGGACTCTCAGGATGGGGAGAGAGGGACTGGTGTTCCCTCAGGTGCTGTGGCTTCTCCTCTGGGTGCAGATGTGCAGGGGTAAGTGCTGGTTCCCTCATCCCACTTCCTGGGGCCAGTGGGATCATGGGGATCCCTCTGGGGACGCGGTTCCTTTCCAGGCTCCCCTGAGACAAGGGTCAGAAGGTGTTCAAGCCCATGGACCTTCTGCCTTTCCCTGGGCCTGTCTGTGTTTATGGCAGCCCCTGCCTGGCTGCATTTATAGACACCCCATCCTGGGTTACCCTTTTGGGACCCCTTGTTCCCCAGTGCTGTACCCTTGAGGCTGGCGGTGTCCCAGCTGGTGATGGCAGCACTCAGCGATCCCCAGGGCACAGCCAATCTCTAGGGTGCCCTGGAGGGTTTGTGTGCTGCTCGCTGCCCCCAGGCTCCAGGGGAGCCCCGACCCCAGGAAGGCAGTTTGTGCCCCACAGAGAGAAGGGGACGGGGCTGTCTGCACCCACAGGTGGCAGAGAAGTTTCCTTCCTAGGGGCCCTGGCCAAGCACGGGGGCTGGGCTGATGTCAAGGGCGAGGAGGGGACATGCGTTGGGGTTATCCTTGGGGTTGTCTCGGTGCTCCCTGAGGACATGGAAAGCTCGGGGTGTGGTGTGGGTTTGGGTGGTGCCAGGGCAGGTGGTGGGCAGGGGAAGCTGTGGGCCTGGGGGCACAGGGCTGTGCAGGGTGTGCTGGGCTGGGGAGGAGATGGTGCCCTGGGCAGGGCCTGGGGGCACAGTGTGGAGGTGGGCATGGGGCTGTTGGAGTGGAAGGAGGTGCCAAGGGCTGTGAGATGGTGAATGGCCCAGCAGGGCTGGCATTGGGCACTCCCAGCCTGCACAGCCCGTGGGGAGAGGAGGGGCTCCCACTGCGGCCCGGGGACAGCATGGAAGCGGGAGGGCTCCCATGCCGGTGCCTGTGACTCCGCGTGGGAAGGGGGGCTCCCAGACCTGCAGTCCGGGGCTCGGTGCTCTTCTGACTCATCCCATGTTGGTGTTTGAAGGAGCTGCGGAGGTGAGGCTGGAGGGTGGCAGCTGGCGCTGTGCTGGAAGAGTGGAGGTGAAACAACAGGGCCAGTGGGGGACCGTGTGTAGTTTTTACGAGTGGGACATGAATGACACTGCAGTGGTTTGTAAGCAGCTGGGCTGTGGATCTGCTCTTGAAGCTCATGGGGAAGCACGCTTTGGGCCAGGATCTGGCCCCATTTGGATGTCTGCTGTAGAGTGTGATGGCACCGAGTCTGCCCTGTCTGACTGCACAAACACAGAATGGATTCGAGAGTACTGTGATCACGGTTGGGATGCTGGAGTGACGTGTTCAGGTAAGGGGCCAGCCCATTCCCTACCTTTGTGGCCAGGATGGGGGAAGGGACCTGGCTGCACCCTCAGGGAACAACGGAAGGGTACTGGAGCAGGTCCCGGTGTGGCCAGGCACACTGCCGAGCTGTGACTGTCATTGCTGGTTTCCCTGAGGAAAGCCCCGGGAGAACTCGCCACTGCCTGGCCTGGGACATGGCTCAGCCCACCCTCCATCGGAGCCTCCGGCTGGGAGATGAATGCCGCGCCCTGCTCCGCAGTCTCCTTTGGTTCCCATCTTTCTCCTCCCATTCAGCCAGGACCTGTCTGGCAGCACCGAGGACCAGGTCTCACCATGGCAGAGGCAGTGAGAGCAGCTCACATGGCCGCCCACAGTCCTGAGGAAGGGCCCAACATGGCCAGGGACTTTTGGGTTGTGTCCCCTGGCAGACATGAGTCCCCCAAAGCAGAGGGGCTGCTTAGAGGGGAGGAGCACTGGGCTTGGGCAGAAGAACAGGGTGGCCCGTGGCCACTTCATTCCTCTTCCAGGCTCACCCCATGAGAGGCAGCCCACAGGGAAACAACCCTGTGCAGGCAGTGCTGACCTGCTGCCCAGCCTCTCCTGCCTACCCCAGCCCCTGGCTGCCCTGGGGATTTGCCAGCACTTTCTGGTTCTCCTTGGTGCCCGTCCTTGCACTGGGAGCTTGTGTCAGCCCAGGGCTGCTCCTTTGCCCACTCTCCTGCCCTCTACCCAGCTGTTGGCCGGGGATGTGCACACCTGGCAGCGTATTCTGGCCCTGGCTGAGGACCCCCTCCTCATTCAGGCGCTGGAGCCAGGGGCTGGAGAAGACAGCGACAGCAGGTACACCTGCACCGCATCTGTACCCTGTCCCCTCTAATAGCAGTGCCCCAATGGCCCGAGAACCAGCTGGGAACGGGGTGCATTTCCAGTGGCTCCAAGGGGTTCCTGAGCCTGGCTCAGAGCTTGGTGGGGCAGAGCAGGCTGCAGCAGCCAACAGTACCTCGGCCCGCCTCCTTGGGCTCAAGTGCTCTGGGTGCTGCAGTGCCTGGGGCCAGTGCCAGGCAGCCCAGGGTCTGCAGGATGGCACCAGTTTGTACGAGCGGTTCCTGCGGCTGGGGGTTTGGAAGGGGAGGCAGCCCCCGAGAGCCGTGCTAATGCCTGAGGAGCAGCAGGAGGGCTCTGGTGTGTTTGTGCCATCGGCACCCAGTGGGAACTGCTGGGATGGTTGTGGGGCTCTTTGCCTGCAGCCACCTTAGAGATTAGGTGGCCTGTGGTCAGGTAACTAACTGCCAGAGGGCTCTGGGAACTCACGGGGGTCTTTGGTTGCTACAGGATTTGTCCAGCTGGTTGGAGACAACAGCCCCTGCTCAGGACGAGTGGAGATCCGTGATGGGGACCAGTGGAAAACCATCTGTGACTCAGACTTTGGTCCCAAAGCTGCCACCGTGGTCTGCAGGGAGCTGCAGTGCGGCACAGCCCTGTCTGTCGCTGGGGCAGCTCACTTTGGAGAAGGGGATGGTCCCATCTGGGACAGAGAGCTGCAGTGTGTGGGGAATGAATCCCTTCTTGCTTCCTGCCCCAGGGGATCCCCAAGGGGCGAGCCCTGCTCCCACGCAAAGGATGTCGGTGTCACCTGCACACGTAAGGACTCAGGGTGGGGGGTTCAACGCCAGGGGTGTGCTGAGGACGGGAGAGCAGGGCAAGGGCTGTGCTGGAGGGGAGGACAGAAGGGGTGATCATAAAATTATGGAGTGGTTTGGGTTTGAAGGGACCTTTAAAGGTCATCTAGTCCAGCCGCCCCTGGAATGAGCAGGGACATCTTCACCTAGATCAGGTTGCTCAGAGCCCCATTAGACCTGACCTTGAATGTTTGTCTGCAGCCCTAAAATTGTGCAGAAGGAGGAAAAAGGAAAGGCGTCCATTTGGCCTCTCCTCTACCTCCCGAGGGAGCAAAAGCACAAGTCTGTCCTTTCTCACCCTTCTCTGTTCCCAGAGTTCACAGGGTTCAGGCTGGTGAACGGCAGCACGGAGTGTGAGGGGAGGGTGGAGGTCCAGGTGCTGGGGACCTGGGGCACCCTCTGTGCCTCCCACTGGGATCTCTTGGACGCCCACGTTCTCTGTCGTCACCTTGACTGCGGGTTTGCCGAGTCCATTCCCAGGCCAGGTCATTTTGGGAGAGCCACCCACCCCTTCTGGAGAGACTCATTTCACTGTGATGGGACTGAAGGCCACCTGGGGCAGTGCCCAGTGACTGCTCTGGGGGCCTTGTGCTCCCACGAGAGCGATGCTGCTGTCATTTGCTCAGGTGAGCGCTGCTCAGGGAAAATGCTGCGTTAACTCCATTTGCCCCTTGGGTGTGACGTGGCCACGCAAAGCAGGGGACCCCATGGCAGCATGAGTGTGAATTTCTCCCTGGAGAAACCCTGGCTTCACCAGCAGTGGTCTGGAGAGCTTTGTCTGCTCAGACTTGCTGCTCTGATGTGGGAGAGCTGAGTGCTGAACTGGGAGAGGTGTCTCTGGTCCCTGGGGCAGCAGCTCATGCCCCGGGGCCACTGCCAGGCCTGGGCTCATCTGCTCTCATGCTGCAGGACAGAGCTGTGGGGCTCTGCTCCATCCCTCTGGCTGCAGACAGCCCTGTCCTAGCCCCACAGAGTCCTTCTCAGAGCCCAATCCCACACCCGCAGGGGCTGCTCGGGTACCCCTGGCAGCAGCAGCAGCAGCAGAGCTGGGATATGAGCTGCAGAGCAGGGTTGGGCCCTTGCTTCTAGTCAGCGCAAGTCCCAGACTTGTCCTGTTTGATCGGAAAGGCCCCCCCTCGCTCTGCTCCCTGCCAGGGACACAGGCTCCCAGTCCATGATCCCCAGGGATGCAGAGGGGCAGAGACGTGTGTGCCGTGCACCGTGTCTCAACGGTGTCGGTGTCAGCGCTGAGGTTCGGCAAGGCTTTTCCTGGCGTTGCCTGTCCCTGGGTAACTCCACTCGTTGCTTCTCCCTCCTGTGGGAGCTGCCCCACCTGCCTAGGCAGGGACGTGTTGAAGTGGCCCTACCCCAGCAAAAGCAAAGACAGTGTCTTGCTCAGGGACTGGGAAACAAATGCTGTGGAAACCTGCTCCTGAAGCTCACTGCAGAGGGCTGGGGCCAGGCGGGTGAGCTTCAGGACACCGTGAGGGTCCCAGAGCTTTGAGAGGCACTGCAGGTTTCTGGGTTCTCTGGTGCTGCTGAGGGTTGGGGCATGGCTGCTCTCCCCAGGCCCAGCTGACTCCGCGTCCCTGCGGCTGGTTGGTGGAGGGAGCCGGTGCGACGGGCGAGTGGAGATCCTCCAGCGTGGGACGTGGGGCAGAGTCCTGGATGACCAGTGGGACGTGCAGGAGGCCAGCGTGGTGTGCCGGCAGCTAGGGTGCGGAGAGGCAGAGAAAGCCTACAATCCCCCAAAGCCTCAAAGAGGGTCGGGTCCCGTGGGGCTACGAGGGGTCCGGTGCACAGGGCACGAGGCCAACCTGACCCTCTGCAACACCTCCCTGCCCGAGAGTTCAGCGGCGGCAGGGACTGCAGAGGACGTGGGAGTCATTTGCTGGGGTGAGTGACACTGCAGAGGCCCCCCAGGCTCTGGGCTGGGTGGGTGCCGGCCCCTGACAGCAGCTGGGGTTTCTTCCCACTGCAGGGAGCCGGCAGGTCCGGCTGGTGAATGGGCCCGGGCGCTGTGCTGGGAGAGTGGAGGTCTACTACCAGGGCAGCTGGGGAACCATCTGCGATGACGGCTGGGACCTGTCGGATGCCACCGTCATTTGCCACCAGCTGGGCTGTGGCGGGGCAGTGCAGGCGGTTGGCTCCGCTCGGTTCGGGGAAGGCTCTGGTCAGATCTGGCTGGATGGCGTGAACTGCTCCGGGGCCGAAGATTCTCTCTGGGACTGCCCAGCAGGGTCCTGGGGGCAGCACGACTGCGGGCACAAAGAGGACGCAGGAGTCGTCTGCTCAGGTCTGTGCCGGGAGCTGTGGTGGAAGCCCATTGCCCGGGGAGACCGAGACGAGGGGAGAGCTGGCAATGGCCGGGGCTGTCCTTGGCTGCCTCTGAGCCCCTGCCCAAGCCCATCCCGCAGACACCCACGCACGCATCCCCTCAGTCCCACTGGGGAGCTCGGCTGTCCCCAAGGGTAAGCAGGGAGGGCAGGGTTTTCTGTCCGTCGGGGACTTCTCTCTGCCAATGGGTGCAAGGGGGACTTGCTGGCCATGCCTTTGCCTGCCTGAGGGTCTGGGGCTGTTAGGGGCATCCCTGCTCCCACAGCCCCAGACCAGCCTGTTCCCCTTTGGGGCCCTTCCTCCCAGAGTTCGTGGCTCTGAGGCTGGAGAACAGCAACAACTGCTCTGGGCGCCTGCAGGTTTTCTATAACGGGACGTGGGGCAGCATTTGCTCCAACTCCATGACTCGCAAAACGGTGTTGCTGGCATGCAAGGAGCTGGGCTGCGGGGATGAAGGGTCCCTAGAAACACAACGGCCCTACGGCAGGACGTCTGGCCCCACCTGGCTAGATCACGTGCAGTGTGGGGAGAGAAACAGCTCCTTCTGGCAAGTGTCCTTCGGCTCCCTGGGATCCTCAGTCATGCGATGACCTGCAAGATGAGACCCACATCACCTGCAATGGTAATTCTGAGCTACCTGGGCACCAAGCTACCAGAGCTAATCCCCAACTCCTGCTCCTTCCTAGGCAGGGTCAAATGTAGAGACAGCCCGTAGGAACTTTTTCTTTATGTGCCAGACTCTGCTGCTGCTCGTAGCAAAATTGGGATTTCAGGTCTCAGAGCCCCACACCTTCACCAGCAGTTGCCAGCTGGGCTCGCAGCAGCGCCCAGGGGAGGCAGAGGTGTCTCCAGGCAAGGTCTCAGAAGAGACCAGCCACGGCTCCGAGGACTGTCCCCTCCATGGACATCCTCTTGCTGCTCTGTGAAGCAAGGTCCCTTTTGGGGCTGAGCAGTCTGGGTCCCCCACATTGCCATGCATGTCCCCCGAATGACTGGGGTTCAGCTGCTGCCATGAGTGAGGTGGCACGAGCAGAGCTCAGCCCTGCTCTCTGCTGCATGACCCCCCCTTCAGCAGCCCCTTCACGGCAGCATTGCCTTCTGCAGGGAGACGGCCAGAAACGCCCCCATCCCTGGGGACTGCGTGCCCAGACTCCACAAGCTGCACAGGTAGCTGCTCCTCCGCATGCCCCTCTCACCCAGCAGGGATCTGCCTGCTGTCCCGGTGCTGTGGGAGGTCTTTGCCTTCTCCAGACAGGGAGAAGATTCGTGCCGTGGGAGGTGAGGACGGGTGCTCGGGCAGAGTGGAGGTCTGGCACCGTGGCTCTTGGGGGACGGTGTGCGACGACTCCTGGGACATGCGGGATGCTGAGGTGGCGTGCAGGCAGCTGGGCTGTGGCCCCGCGGTGTCTGCCCTGCATGAGGCTGCGTTTGGGATGGGGACGGGCCCCATCTGGCTGGAGCAGGTGGAGTGCCGGGGGACAGAGCCGTCTCTGCAGGACTGCTGGGCCCGGCCTGGGGACAGCGGTGCCTGCCGGCACAAGGAGGACGCTGCCGTGAACTGCTCAGGTGAGCGGCAGGTCTGGGACCCTTGCTGGGGTATTGGCAAGGAGCTGGGGAAGATGTTTTCCCCACTGGGTCCCATCACAGCCCCAGAGCTCCCGAGAGCCAGGCCATCCCTGCAGAGCATGGGAGCCTGGTGCCAAGTGGGCAGCAGCCTCTGTGGGGTTGGATGTTGTCCAGCTTCTGCCCGCAGGGCCCTGCAGCCCCCAGGGGCATCTCCCGGGCTTCCTGCATCATCCTGCCCAATACCCAGAGCAGGGCCCTGGGCTCTGCCTCAGCCACCCTGACCAGCCCCACAGGAGGGGCGATTTGGGTGCGATGTGTCAGTCATAGATGTGCGCGCGCGCACACACACATACACACAGTTTTTCAGAGAGGATGCTTGGTGGTACCCTCACACCCACCCTCTCAGCCCAGCTCTTCTTCTCCTCTGCAGCTGCACCCAGGACAGCAGCACCAACCCCCCGAGCAGGTAACCTGTCCTCCCCACCAGCACTGGGTCTTCATGGGGCCAGGCTGTGATCCACAGCCAGAGGGAAGGGGCTCCTCGCTAGGGTGTGAAACTCCCCCAAAAGAAGTACCGGGGCAGTGGTGTGGGGTTTGGGGAGGGCTGTCATTTACCCAGTGGGGTGGGAGCTTCCCCATCACTCACACCCTGGGGTCCCTCACCACCTTTTCAGTGGGGGTCAGGACCAGTGTGTCCTGGCCCCACACCTCTCCCAGGCCTGGTGCTGCCTGTTCTGTGTTCCTGCCCGTGCAGATCCCACGCGGGGCCGTCCAACCAGCAGTGGGAGAGTCTCATTGCCCGTCATCATCTGCATCGTCCTGGGGGCCCTTCTCTGCCTGCTCCTGGCCCTCCTGGCTGGGCAACTGCGAAGCGCCAGGGCTGGGCGCAGAGGTGGGTCCTTCCCCTGCGGCACCGGGGGAAGATGCCTCCCGGCAAGGCCAGGGATGCTGTGAGGTGCCAGTGAGTGGCACAGGCAGAGCCGGGAGGACAAGGGTGTGCTCTGCCTTCATTCCCATGCACCGCCTCATTGACTGCCTGACCGTGGGCCACCAGCAGCAAGGGGTAGAGAGTGCAGACACGGGGGGAGTTAGGGATGGGGCGAGGACAGAAACGGCAGAGCTGGGCTGGGGCAGATGGGAGTAGGGAGGAGACAGACGAGGACGTCATGCTGCAAGCGCTGTGGGCAGCTCTGGAGGGGGCTCTGGGGCAGGGGAGATGCCAGGAGGAGTGTGGGACAGCAGGGGCAAGGCCCATGGTTTCAGGCCCCCAGGCTGCTCCTCTGTCCAACCCTAACCTTCTTCCAGCAGGGCAAGGGCCGTTGCTATGGATCCATGGGCAGAGAGGGGGAGAGGAAAGGTGGGAGCTGCTTCAAGCTCAGCACCAGGGACCTGACCCAGGGGCCAGAGGGGCACAAGGGCTGTCTCTGAGGGGACAGTGCGAGGGTGTCGCTGCTCCAGACCATCTCCATGGGGACGTTGCCCTCACTGAGGAAGTGGTAGCGGCAACCAGACGGTGCAGCGGGGCTGTGCTGCGGCAATAGCCTTTTGCTGGCCCAGGGGACCAAAGCTGGGGGGGCAGAGCGGGATCCTGTCCCCTCTCTGCCTGTCCCTGGGCCAGCCCTGCCACTGTCCGCAGGCTCCAGGAGAGCTTGGGAGCCCTTCCCTGAGGCCGTGTATGAGGAGATCGGTTACAGCCCGGCGTGGGAGAAGCAGGCGAGGTTCAGTCGCTCAGGTGGGTGTGGGTCCCTCCCAGGGGGCACATCTGCCAGGCTCTCTCCCCTTGCCCCCCCACTCAGGGCTGACCCCCTGCAGTCCCATGGCCAATGGTCCCTGCAGCACTGGGGCTGTGTAGTCTGTGGGGAGAGCAGCCAGGTCCTGGGCCCAAGAGAGGAGCTTCCTCCCCACCAGTTCCTCCCATCCAAGTGGGGGACAGCCCCTCTCTGCCTGCCCCCGCACCCTGGGTGACACCTGAGGGCTGAGGGAAGGTGCTGTCCTGGGGTAGCTCTGGGAGTCCCTTTGAGATGGGGTTTGTCCCAGGGCGGCAGGGTGAGTCCTGAGCCCTCCTCCTCACTCAGCCCTGGCTCTGTGGGTCCCCTGTCCCCAGAAGCACTGACCACAGTCTGGGTCAGCAGAGTGCACTCCCATAGCACCTGCTGCACCTCTCTCCAGGCTCCTATTCAGAGGGCTTCCTGACCAATCTGCAGCCCTACCCTGGGGACAGCGAGGAGGAGGACGGTCTGGGGTCAGCACCAGGTAATAGGGTGTGGGAAGGAGTGGATGCCTCCTCCCTGCAGGCATGTGAAGAACAGCAGTGTCACTGTTGAAGTTGGAGAGGACATGGGGGCCTCCTGTGGTGCTGCCAACACCCCCGTCTGAGCCTCGTGTCCCTGCATATCCTCCCATCCTCTGCTCTGCATGTGTATCTTCTCATTGTCACCAGCTCCCCTCTCCTTGCAGGCATCCCTGTGCTGCCCGGAGGTGACCCATTGGACGGCTATGATGATGCCCGGGAGGTTTCTGACCCTGGGGAGGATCCTGTGTCTGGGCAGGGAGACTGGGAGATGCCCAGGGCACCAGAGGAGGGAGCAGGGCCCAGGGATGCAGCTGGAGGTGAGGGGGAAAGATAGCGCTGCCAGTTCCTGGGGTGCCATCCCCAGTGCCGGATGAATTGGTGCTGTCCTGAGAGAGAGCCAAACCTCCTGGGGTGAAGGAACGTGTCCTGGGAGTTTGCGGGTGGGAGAGGGAGCGGAACATCTCAGGACTGGTGAGGAGAAGGGAGGAAGGTGATGTGGAGGCCAGGAGGGGCACCCCAGGGGGCAAATGGGCAATGGCCTGCCTTGCTGCTTGCAGGGGCAAACCTGCGCTCCCAGAGAAGTGCTGGGGCCCCTGGAGCTGAGGCAGATGCCTGGTCCCTGTCCCCAGAGAGCACAGGCTATGACGATGCTGAAGAGGGGTCTCAGGCACATGCCCCTGAGGACACAACGGCTGTGACACCGGAGCTCAGTGCACAACAGTCCCTGATGCCAGGGCAAGCAGAGCCCATCCCTGCCGTGGGGCTGGGTGCAGTCAGGAGGGAGAGGTCTGTGCAGCTGGGAGAGCCGTGAGCACCAGGGAACCGTCTCCCTTTTCCCACAGGCAGCAGAAGCAGCTGGGCATTTCCTCTATTTTTAGGACCCTGTTTTTACGCTGTTCTTATTAAAAGCCTTTGGGGCTCTGAGCCAGAGCTGGTGCTTGCCTGCTCAGGTCTCGGGGTGTCTCCCTGAGACTGACTGGGGGGAGAAGAGCACAAAGACATGGCGGTGGGGAAGGGACATATCTCAGGGACAGCAGTCTTGGGGTCAGGCTGTGGGTCTGCAAGAGCCCATGGTCCCTGGGGAATATTCCTGCTGACATTTCCATCTCGCCAGCCACAGTGTGATGGGTTAACCCTGGCTGGATGCCAGGTGCCCACCAGAGCCGTTCTATCACTCCCCCTCCTTCTCAACTGGACAGGGGAGAGAAAATATAACAAAGAGCTTGTGGGTCGAGATAAGGATAGGAGAGATCACTCACCAATTACCGTCACGGGCAAAACAGACTCAACCTGGGGAAAATTAACTTGATTGATTACAAATCAACCAGAGTAGGGTAATGAGAAATAAAACCAAATCTCAGAACACCTTCCCTCCACCCCTCCCTTCTTCCCGGGCACAACTTCACTCCCGGATTCTCTACCAACCCCCCAGTGGCACAGGGGGACGGGGATGGGGTTTACGGTCAGTTCATCACACGTTATTTTCTGCCGCTTCATCCTCCTCAGGGGGAGGACTCATCACACTCTTCCCCTGCTCCAGCGTGGGGTCCCACCCACGGGAGACAGTCCTCCACGAACTTCTCCAACGTGGGTCCTTCCCACGGGCTGCAGTTCTTCACGAACTGCTCCAGCATGGGTCCTTTCCACGGAGTGCAGTCCTTCAGGCACAGACTGCTCCAGCGTGGGCCCCCCACGGGGTCACAAGTCCTGCCAGAAAACCTGCTCCGTGGGCTCCTCTCTCCACAGATCCGCAGGTCCTGCCAGGAGCCTGCTCCAGCGCGGGGTTCCCACGGGGTCACAGCCTCCTTCGGGAACCCACCTGCTCCGGCGTGGGGTCCTCCACAGGCTGCAGGTGGATATCTGCTCCACCGTGGACCTCCATGGACTGCAGGGGGACAGCCTGCCTCACCATGGTCTTCACCACGGGCTGCAGGGGAATCTCTGCTCCGGCGCCTGGAGCATCTCCTCCCCCTCCTTCTTCACTGACCTTGGTGTCCGCAGGGTTGTTTCTCTTACATGTTCTCACTCCTCTCTCCGTCTGCCGAATACCGCCGTCCCAACTTTTTTCCTTCTTAAAAATGTTATCACAGAGGCGTTACCACTATCGCTGATTGGCTCGGCCTTAGCCGGCGGCGGGTCTGTCTTAGAGCCGGCTGGTATGGGCTCTCTCGAACACAGGGGAAGCTTCCAGCAGCTTCTTACAGAAGCCACCCCTGTAACCCCCCCCGCTACCAAAACCTTGCCACACAAAACCAATACACACAGGTTCCATCAAAATGGTCCTTTGCAAGTTCCCGTCATGCACCTCAGCGAGAGCACCCATCTCCTCATCCCGGCATTCCCTGGTCGTTCTTTCCCCTAGGCCCTGCCTGGGCCACGCTGGTCGAACACGGCCGAGGCCGTGGCAGAGCTGCCGTGCTGGGGCGAGCCCTGGGCTGTAGCCCCACACAAGTGAGCCCTAAGTTTTCCATCATGCTGTGAACACCCTGGCCAGCCCCAGGGTGTATCATGGTCCATGGATCACCTCCGACAGTGGTTAGGAGGCAGCTCTGCTCCCCACTGCCCTGGCACAGGGTGCTGAGCCACTTGCTGGGGCACACGGGCTGGGATTGCCCCTTTGATGGCTCTGCCAGGACCCCAGTCTCCATGGGCTGCTCCTGCTGCCTTGGGCCCTTGCAGACCCCAGCTGCTCATGAGCAGCTCTTTCTTTTTCTGGGCAGGGACTGATGGCTGTGAGGGGCTGCAGCTGGGCTGGGCAGTGCAGTCTGGTGGGTGAGGTTTGAGTAAGGGAACTGGGGACTACTGAGACACTTGTGCTGTGAGCCCTGGGTCTGGTACTGGGGGGATGGAGAACACAGAAGTGTATACGATGCCAGGACATGCAGAAGAGGGTAAATTTGGAGAGTAAAAATAACAGGGAGTGGTTGAGCTGGGTCTGTTGTGAAGAGACGGTGTGAGAGTTGGTGACCTTCCATGCTGGACCGCAGGGGAGCCACTGCTGGCATTTGTGTCCCAACTTGTGCCCTTGCAGCAGGCATGAACTGATGCAGAGCGATGTTCATGTGGGGCCCCAGAGGGATCCCGCTGTGCTCTGTATCTCCCTGCTGATGCCCAGAGAGGAGCACATAGGTGTTTCGTCAATCATTGCAGCGGGGCCAAGAAACTCTGCTCGAGACAGCGTGTGAGTAAATAATACTGGTGCCCAGGCACTACAGTGGCTTACCCTCAGCACAGCTTTCTCAGCTCTCCTGGGCACATCAGAGGTGTCGCTGTGACAGACCTTTGGAGGGAGGAGGATGCCATTGAGGCCTCAGCTCCAGGGAGTGCCTCTCCCTGGGACTGGGGGGATGGTGGCCTCAGGTCTGGGAACTGAGGAGCAGGTGGAGGAGGTGTATGAGGATGGGAGCAGTCTGTGCACCATCGAGAATGACAAGCAGGAGAGAGAGGGGGTCTTTGCAGAGACCCCGCAGAGGAAAGATCCCAATCCGTGTGGAGCAGGGAAGGAGGGACAGCTGGAGAGCACCCCAGAGGAGCACTGAATGGAGAGTCCTGCCCAGGGGAAGGCTGGGGACTGTTGGTGCTGGAGGAAGGCTCCTTCTTCGCCACAGATCTGCAGCTACAAGGCAGGGACAGTGCTCTGACAAGGGGTGAAGGAGCAAGCAGGGCTGGGGCAGGCTGGAAGGCGACAGATGGGCTGTGAAAAAATGAAAGGGAGCAAATCACTGCTGAAGCCCGGGGTTGAACCAGGGACCTTTAGATCTTCAGTCTAACGCTCTCCCAGCTGAGCTACTTCAGCCCTGCCCCAGCAGCCCTTGTCCCTGTGCCACCCGTGCCAGGCCACAGGCTGACACACGGGAGGAGAGCTCCTCAGGGAGGTTCCCAGGGAAAAGCTGTGCCCAGCCCTGGGCAGAGGGGACCTGGCCCCTCTCTGTCTCCAAGGCCACCTGGGCTCCAGGTATGGTGGAGGCCAGCTTACACTGCGTGTGCCAAGATGTATGTGGGCCTTGTACAAACGTGACAGTGGCAAAGATACGTGGGCAGACCAGGCATATGCAGTTGCAAAGGCGGAGGGTGGAAGAAGTGTGGGGCTGGTGGAGATAAGGAAGACCTTATCTCCTTCCCCATGGAAGGCCTCTCCCCACCCTTTTCTCCCTTGCTCAACTTCCCTCCTTAGCTCACAACTCTTCTACCTCCTCCCCCCTGAGCAGTGCAGGGGGTGGGGAGTGGGGGGTTGTGGTCAGTCCATACCAGTTCCTCTTTGCTGCTCCTTCCTTCTAACACTTTTCCCATGTGTTCCCTCCTATGGGCTACAGTCCTTTGACATAAACCTGCTTCAGCATGGGCTCTCCTCAAGCCACCGTTCCTTCAGGAATTATCCAACGTCTCCAGTGTTGGGTCATCCACAGGCTGCAGGGATTACTTTCTCCACTGTGGTCTTCTCCATGGGCTGCAGGAGACCATCTGCTCTGGCACCTGGAGCACTTCCTCCTTCTTCACAGACCTTGATGTTTGCAGGGCTGTTTCTCACACTTTTTCTCCTCGCTCCTCTCCCAGTTCAGCAGTTGTGTCCTTTCTTAAATATACCTTCACAGAGGTTCCCCCAGTTTTGCTGATGGGCTCAGGTTTTGGCCAGTGGTGGGTGCATTTTGGAGCCAGCTGGAACCAGATGTGTCTGGCATGGAGGCAACCCCTCGTCTCTCCTCACAGAGGCCTTCCCTGCACCACCCCTGCTACCAAGATGTGGACATGGACACCAATAGACAGTGTAAAGCTTTGACTTGCTAAATGACATGCCCTGCTCTTCCCTCACCAAGAAAAACTGTTTAGTCACTGGGGAGGAAGAAAGAGAACAGAGAGGGTCTTGATGCTGTGCAAACACGGTTCAGCAATAGCTACAACATTGGTGTGTTGTCAACACTCTTTTGGTCACAGATCCCAGACATAGCCCCATAGGGACCCCCATGAAGAAAATTAACTCCACCCCAGCCAAAACCAGTACAATGTGCCTGCAAATATTTCCAGGCTCACCTACTCCATTACCTTCCCAGGGAGAGAGGTAAGGCTGATTGGCCTGTAGGTCTCTGGGTCCATCTTGGAGATAGGAGGGACATGTGATTTCTTCCAGTCTTCAGAGGACTGTATTGAGTGCACCTGAACTGGGGCAAGAGGATTCCCACCACCCATGGGTTTGTGGCAGGAACGGGAGGCAGCTGAGTCCCTGGGATGGATGCACTCGACTCTTTGGCCAAACTAGTGGTAGTTTGGTTCAGGCTCCGAAAGAGGTAAAGGCCTAGGTATAACAGGACCAAGAACCTCTCTGGTTCCAAGCTGTTCTCTGGAAACCCACACAGGAAGAGAGTGACATGGTGAACATTGATGCATATGGGCTTGGAAACTGGAACAGCGAGCATGCGATTAACACATGAATAGCAGGTGTTTCCTCCATGGTTCCTTTGTCAAGGAACAAAGAAAGTTGTGGGTACAAGGAGTCTCATGCATACCTTTTCCATTGCATGTAATTTGACTGCAAGCCAACCACTTTAGGCCATAAATATGACAGCCTAAGTGAGCCTTCTTTGAGCTCTCCCTGCTAAGCAGCTGGCTGCATGGCAGTGCTCTCCCCTTGAGCTGGGACATCTCTCAAGGTTCTCGAGGCTGAAAGACTTCTTACCATCTGCAGATCTTTGGGAAGTGACCAATATCACGTATAACCTTGTATGATAGTGCTCTATACAGCTTTTGTATTGGTACCTTTGATTCTGTGTTGCTAATTTTGAATCATTTTTATCTCCTTTGTGCAGTAAGTGATAGAGTGAACCTTGCCATCAAACGTTGTTAAGGTTCAAGACAACCACTTTTGCTGATACCTCTGGCAGTGGTTCTTTAAGCAGTCTAAATCGCCTGTGTGCGACAAATTGGTGTGCTTGGCAGAATTCTAAATCAGGATCTGTGACAGGAGACCTTAGTGCAGCCATACAATATATAAAGGAGGCTTTTAAGAAGATGGAGAGAGACTTTTTTCCAAGGTCTGTAGTGACAGGACAAGGGGTAAGGGATTTAAAATAAAAGAGGGTAGATAGTATATAAGTAGAAAATTTTTATGGTGAGGGTGGTGAGACATTGGGACAGGTTGACCAGAGAAGTTGTGAATGCCCCATCATTGTCAGTGTTCAGGGTCAAGTTGGATGGGGCTTTGAGCAAGCTGATCTAGTGAAAGATGTCCCTGCCCACGGCAAGGGGTTTGAACTAGGTGGTCTTTAAAGGTTCCTTTCCAACCAAAACCATTCTATGATCCTATGAGTCTGTGATTCTATTCTTATCAGCTTCCTTCTTCTTAGTATCAGGCAGGTGAATAGAGGTTCAGAGAGAGGAGAATAGCCCGGGGCTGAGAACACAGGCACAGGGGAGGGCACCCTGCTGTGATCTGCTTCCCAGCCCTGCATCACCACGGGTGTAGATGGCATGGCCTTGCATCAATGCCGTGGTGCTGTCATTCAGGTAGTGGCACGTAGTCACCGGACCCCTTTGGGATGCCCTGGGGTGTCTGCCCCCCACCAGCTCTAAGAGAACATGGCTTTCCTGGAGGTTGGGTGCTGTGTTTGCCTACTGAGTGGAGTTGTGTTTGCCACCCAGGCACCTGGCATGGCACTAGAGGCTTTTCAGGTATTTTACAAGGCACATTCAGGTGCCCTAAACATCTGATGTCATTGTGGGTGGCCAAGATCTCTCCATTCCCCCTCTGGCCCTCAGCTGATGCTCAGGGAGGAGGTGGCTATTCTCAGAGATTTTTCCATCAGGGCTTGCAAACACTTGCACATGTCTTGGACCACCTCTGGCACCTCAGTCATCACAAAGTATCTGTATGGGAGCACCTGAGTCCCCAGTGACTAAAGTTAAGGGGCTCAGAGCAGGGCTCACACACTGGCAACTCTTTTGTGCACACCTGAACTGAAGCAGGAGGCTTCCCAGCTCCTCTGGGTCTGTGGAGTCAAAGCAGGGAGCTGAGTCCTGCTTCAACCCAAGGTCTTCCTGGTCAGGATGAGAAGCCTGCATTGCCTCAGCTGAATCCCTGGCCTGCACAAGGGAAGCCAAGCCCCTCCCTGGCCCTGTCTGTGTGTCCCTTTTCTTGTGGGTGAAGAATATCGATGTCCAGAGGGGAACGTTGACACCTGTCACAGAGAACCGCACTCTGGCAGGGCAAACCATGCTGCTGGAATCATCAATCTTTCTCTCTACTGTTGGTGATTACTTCAGGTGTTTTTGCAGCATGGTCCCCAGGGGTGTCCCCAGGGCCTTTCAGGAGCTGTCAGTCCCAGAGCTCCAGAGACATCTTCAGGGAGCCCAGAGCAGGCAGAGGAAATGGTGCCTTGGGCTGGTCCTCTGCTGCTGGGCTGGGCCGGGCTGCTGGGCTGGAGCGAGCTCCTTACAAGGAGACAGCACTGCAGAGAGACAGCTCTGCCCAGGAGCAGCTCCTCTGCAAAGCGCAGCAGGGCTGAGGGCACTGCCTGCAGGCACCCAGGGGAGAGGAGTGAGGAAGAGGGAGGTTAAAGGCAGTCAGCAGTTGGAGGACAGAGGAGGGCTTGTTGCAGGACACATCTTCACACGGTAGGTCTCTGACTGCAGGGCAATGCACAAGAGTATCCTGAAGGGATCTCCAAAAGCTGGCACAATCCACAGCTTGTGAGCTCTCTAAGTAAAACTCACAGTTTCTCTACAGCAGACAAGAAGGATGTGCTCCAGAGCAGGAATTCCCTGCTGCACCACCAGAAGGACAAGGCGTGACAGCTACCTTTTTCCGGGGATGGCTGCAGGGGTGTGAAGGCATTTGTGCAGGGCACCCCCCTGAGCTGTCCTTTAGAGCAGGGTCCCTCTGCCCCAGGGGGCTGTGTACCGGGGCACAGTGATCAGTAGGTCTGCTAGGAGGCTGTTAAAGTGCCTTGAGCCACTGCTCTGCCTACGGACAGCACCCCCTTTTCTGGACCCATCAGGGTTGTTCTGAGCTGCCCTTTTGCACCTGCAAACAAGAACATGCACCCAGCCAGTGCTCTGCAAACAGGCAGCTTTCTGTAGGGCCAAGATAGGTGTGCAAATTTGGGATGGTGTCTGTGAGTGCTCACAGGGAAAAGAAATGGGATAGGAAAACATCTCCCAGGAAAAAATCTCCAGGCAACAGGAATATGATCAGGGGATGAGAGGAAACAAAATGCAGAAATGTTGTGGGAGGGAGCATTCAGAAAATTCTTTATGATGTCCTCCAGTGCAGACCCCTTTCTCTGAGCAAGCTCCCTTGCCTCCTCTCCCTCCCAGCAAAGCCTCTGCCCTCAGAGCTGGGGGGTCCAAGGCATGAACCATCTCCTCAGCAGCCAGAATTCCAGCAGAGCCGTGGGTGCAGCTCTCCAGCCACGTGCCCATTTCCCTCTGCAGAGCTCAGGGCTGAGAGCATCTGCCTGGCAATGCTGGTGTCTGGGAGGAGGTCTGAACAGCTGAGTAAGCAGAACTTTCCTGAGTGCCCAGCTGCCTCCCTGCTTGCCTCTCTCAGCCAGACCCTCACTGCATTTTCCCATGTTTCTCCAGTTGTCTGTGTTGTTTGTATTGTTATTTCATCCTTGCTGTCAGGCTCTCTGGGAATGGGTGTTTCAGCTGCAGAGTTACACTCTGACCTTGTGGGTCCTCCTATGCAGGTGTGTCCATGGAAATGAGGTGTCACAGCTTTCACCTGTGGGGTTGTAGGAAATGCAGTCTGTGGGGCTGGGGAATGAGCTGGTTTTCCCTAGATTACATGTAATCATTAGGACATTGGCTATCTCTTTGGGGTGTCTTTCCAAGCTGTGAGCTGTCCTTAAGCATGAAAATCTTCACATAGCATCTTTTTGTTATCTGAAAGCCCACAAAGAGAAGTGTGGAGATGCTATGACTGAGGAAATGTTGTTGGGTTGATGAAATGAGCCGTGTGTGTCCTTGGCTAGAAACAGGGTGTTGAGACCTTGAGAAAGGGTGAGGCATTTAGTAGTCTGCAGTGGGTCCCTCTCCTTTCAGTAGTGTCTGCTGGCTTTTACTGGTACCACGGGAGCGTGATCACCCTCCATGTGGGAAAACTGCAAGCACAAGGTAGCTGGGAACAAGCCCAACCAATTCCATTCACTTCTCACTAAGCCACAGTGAATCCCGTTGCCTCTCATGTCTCACAGCTGGTCACTCTGAGTGCAGTAGAAATGCGCACGATTTCTGATTTCAGAGAACACTCACAGGGAAGGATGGGGGAAGTAGGTAAAAAACCCCAAAGCCCCTAAAACTTCTTTCTGCCACCCACTTTCTTTAACACTGGGAGTGCAGATGCTGACAAACCCTCCTGTGTTAGGAGTGATTTTATCTGATGTATTCTGAATATCAAACCCAGCCCCCCCTGCCACATTCCCATATACCCACTGCAGTGGGGCTGGGTCGACTCCTCAGGAGACAATGGGCAGACGCCCTGCTCCAGCACAAAGAGCCACAGAAAATGAAGCTGAAGACCAAAGGCAGAATGAAAGTTTCTCCTGAGGAAGGAAAAAGGGTGAGTATTTGACAGGGGGAGGGTCTATGAGACATATCTTTGGTTTTACTCAGAGATGTTTCTGGTAACTTGTCACTGCCTTTTCCTCCTTGGACAGTCCCCTTGTCCAGAGGACGCATATGCCCAACAGCAGTTCCATGACTGTGTTCCTCCTCCTGGAATCTGCAGACACGCAGGACCTGCAGCTCTTGCACTTCTGGCTCTTCCTGGGCATCTACCTGGCTGCCCTGCTGGGAAACAGCCTCATCATCACTGCAGTAGCCTGTGACCACTGCCTCCACACCCCCATGTACTTCTTCCTCCTCAACCTCGCCCTCCTCGACCTGGGCACCATCTCCACCACTGTCCCCAAATCCATGGCCAATTCCCTCTGGGACACCAGGGCCATTTCCCACCCAGGATGTGCTGCTCAGGTCTTTCTGTTTACCTTTCTGATGTCAGCAGAATTGTATCTCCTTACCGTGATGGCCTATGACCGCTATGTTGCCATCTGCAAACCCCTGCACTACGGAACCCTCCTGGGCAGCAGAGCTTGTGTCCACATGGCAGCAGCTGCCTGGGGCAGTGGGATTCTCCATGCTGTGCTGCACACTGCCAATACATTTTCACTACCCCTCTGCCAAGGCAATGCTGTGGACCAGTTCTTCTGTGAAGTTCCCCAGATCCTCAAGCTCTCCTGCTCGGATGCCTACCTCAGGGAAGTTGCGGTACTTGTGGTTAGTGCCTGTTTAACGTTTGGATGTTTTGTTTTCATTGTGCTATCCTATGGGCAGATCTTCAGGGCTGTGCTGAGGATCCCCTCTGAGCAGGGACGGCACAAAGCCTTTTCCACCTGCCTCCCTCACCTGGCTGTGGCCTCCTTGTTTGTAAGCACTGGCCTTTTTGCCTACCTGAAGCCCCCCTCCATCTCCTTCCCATCCCTGGAACTGGTGCTGGCAGTTCTGTACTCGGTGGTGCCCCCAGCCATGAACCCCCTCATCTACAGCATGAGAAACCATGAGATCAAGGATGCCCTCAGAAAACTAATGACTGGATACTTTCAGAAGCAATAAAGTTCCTGTTGTCTTCTGCATAGTACTTATATCTCATTACAGACCCAACCTGTCTTTTGCTGATCTTTTTATGCTGATTTTGAGTATGGTTTATTCCTTCTATTTCATTTTGCTTTACTTATCTGAGTGTTTTCCACAAACACATGTCTTTATTCCTCCAGTTTCTAACTCACACTCTATGCAGATTTTCTGTGCCCTGGAGGCTGTGCAAATGAGGAGCTGTACCCTCTGTGTATTTAACCAAAATAAAGGGCCCTGCAGTGACTTGTTCTTCTGAGATCCTTCCTCCAAGACCTTCTCTGCAGCTGCAGGGAGCAGTGCCTGTGTGCAGAGGGGAAGAAGAAAAGAGTCCCGCCACAGCAGCACTGCCAGGGAGCACCAGCGCTTGGTCTTTCCCGAGCTGCTCTCTTCCCACTTCCATGCTTTCCTTCCGAACCCTTGGGTTGGTGGAACGCCTGAGTGCTCTTCAAGCTTGGTTACAGTCCTGCTGTGTGGCAGGCCTGTGACTGCAGGCAAGGACAGGCAGTGGGCACTTGTGTGACAGAGCTGGCCTCCATAGCAGCATTTCCATCATACAAGGGGATCTCCTCAGGCCTTGTGCCTCAGATGCCCCCCAGCCCTGGGGCTCACCCTTCTCCACCCCTGAGGAGCTGCTGTGCCCTTCAGAGGGTCTGGGGCTGTGGGGTGAGTGCCCAGAGCTCTGCCGCACCCTGTGGTGGGCACTGCTGTGGGGCCATGCCAGACTGGGCTGCAGTGGGGAGAGGGCAGGGGAGGTGGAGACAGGTCAGGGGAGGTGGGAAGAGTTTATGGGGAGCTGGTCTGTGCTGGAAAGTGCCCAGGAGAGAAAAATATCAATGTATGGCTTGCAGTGTGTGACCATGCAGGGTGAGGACTGACATGGGGGTTTGTGCTGCAGAGGCAGGGCTTGTGGTAAGCATGGAAGACATGTAGGTGCAGAGGAAAGGAGGAGTCTGGTCTGTGCGTTTGGTGGTGTGGACAGACAGGGAAGGTGGCTTAGGGCCTTTGTCACTCCCAGCATCTCTTTCTGGTCATTTGCAACACTTGGCGGTCACCCCAGTTTTACAGGTGAGTTTTGCTGTCAGGCCACCTCCATCTTCCTGCTGGGCCAAGGGCTGGTTTGGGGGAATGGACAGCCCTGCCCAGCCTCGCTCCTTCCCCAGACCCTGGCAGACCCTGGAGCAGAGCTGTCTGCAAAGCTCCACATGGGACAAGGCTACGGCAGAGCTGGGGTCGGGTGCTGGGGAAGCTGCAAAAGTAGGAGGGTCATGGGAGAACTGTGACCTGAAGGCCGTCATAGGGCTCACAATGGGGGGAACTTTCACACCCCTGAATCTACCTTCTCCCATGCTGTGCCTGCAGAGTGGGGCTGTAAGACCACGTATGGGCAGTGGGGCTGGGCCAGCATAAGGACAGGCCATTGACATGGGCCATGACGCAGCTGCCAGGAGGTGTCAGCAAGGACAGGTCCAAAGCAGGAATTTCTGTTGCCTTTGTTGTGGAGGTATGTGTGTAGGAAAAGAAGAGCTCACCTGGAGATGCTGGTGGCAACGGAATTCAAAAGCAAACAGAAGAGCTTTGGTCACTTCTGAAAGACCAAGGCTGAACAAGGAAAATGCAGGGCTGCTGCTGACTGGGAAAGGTGGTTTAATAACAGCAGACACAGCTGGGGCTGAAGGAATGAATGCCTGCTGTGCCTGAGTCTTTCCTGAAATGGTCTCCAGGCCCCTGTGCTCAGGGAAAGGCTTCAAGGAAGAGGAGAGCATGCATTGGCATGAAAGTCAGGAAAGCCCACAAGGACAGATGCCAGTCTCTCTCCCTGCAGGGGACTAACCCTGGCAATGACACAGGCGGGGGGCTGCCTGGCTGGAAGGAGGCGTTTTGGAAAGGTCTTGGTGGACAGTGAGATGGACAGGATGCAGCCGTGTGCCGTGGCAGCAAGGAAGGACAGGAGCACCCTGGGCTATATGAACAGGAGCACGGCCAGGTGATGGAGGGGAGGGATTATACCAAACACTGTGTCCAGATTTCAGATCCCAGTACAGGAAAGATGTCGGCAAGAAGGAGCCAGTTTTGCAAAGGACCCCCATAATGGTCCCAGTCTGGAGCACTTTACCTGTGAGGAGAGGCTGAGGGAGCTGGGCTTGTCCAGCCCGGAGAAAGGAAGATCTTGGGCGAAACATGTAGCAGCATTGCAGTGTTCCCAGGAAGACTGAGTCAGGCTCATGTCCATGGTACAAGACACAAGCACAAGAGGCAATGGGCTGAAAGAAGGGGGTTAGTGTACATACAGAGAAATACATTTCCAACATTTCCTTTTCCACGTGCCTCCCTCACCTGGCGGTGGTCTTCCTCTTTATCAGCACTGCCATGTTTGCCTACCTGAATCCCCCCTCCATCTCCTCCCCATCTCTGTACCTGGTGGAAGCAGTGTGTATTGGGGTTGTGTGGCAAGGTTTGGGTAGCGAGGGTGTTGCAGGCGTGGCTTCTGTGAGAAGCTGCTGGAAGATTCCAGTATGTCCGACAGAGCCAATACCAGCTGGCTCTAAGACGGACCTGCCGCCGGCCACGGCCGAACCAATCAGCGATAGTGGTAGTGCCTCTGTGATAACATATTTAAGAAGGGAAAAATTTGCAGGACACACAGAAACGGCAGCCGGCGAGAGAGTGAGAACATGTAAGAGAAACAACCCTGCGGACACCAAGGTCAGTGAAGAAGGAGGGGAAGGAGATGTTCCAGGTGCTGGAGCAGAGATTCCCCTGCAGCCCATGGGGAAGACCACGGTGAGGCAGGCTGTTTCCCTGCAGCCCATGGAGGTCCACGGTGGAGCAGATATCCACCTGCAGCCCGTGGAGGACCCCACGCTGGAGCAGGTGGGTGCCTGAAGGAGGCTGTGAACCCCTGGGAATCCCATGCTGGAGCAGTTTGTGAAGAACTGCAGCCCGTGGGAAGGACCCACGTTGGAAAAGTTCATGGAGGACTGTCTCCCGTGGGTGGGACCCCACGCTGGAGCAGGGGAAGAGTGTGATGAGTCCTCCCCCTGAGGAGGATGAAGCGGCATAAAATAACGTGTGATGAACTGACCGTAAACCACATTCCCCATCCCCCTGTGCCGCTGCCAGGGCATAGGTAGAGAATCCGGGAGTCAAGTTGTGCCCAGGAAGAAGGGAGGGGTGGAGGGAAGGTGTTTTGAGATTTGGTTTTATTTTGCATTACCCTACTCTGGTTGATTGGTAATAAATTGAGTTAATTTTCCCCAAGTTGAGTCTGTTTTGCTCGTGATGGTAATTGGTGAGTGATCTCTCCTGTCCTTATCTCAACCCACAAGCCCTTTGTTATATTTTCTCTCCCCTGTCCAGGGGAGTGATAGAACGTCTTTGGTGGGCACGTGGCATCCAGCCAGGGTCAACCCACCACACAGTGCTATACTCAGTGGTGTCTTCAGCAGTGAATCCCCTTATTTACAGCTCGAGGAACCAGGAGCTCAAGGATGCCCTTAAGAAAGTGATTTCATTGACAATTTGCAGCAGTGAGAATATTAACACCTCTCTCCACAAATGATTCCCAGACTATCTGATTCTAGGCAGGGGTTTGTTGATTTTTTTTTGTTTGATGTGTCTTCTTGTGGTTGTTTTTTTTTCTTTTTCTTTTTTTAATATCATTGTAATTATCATTATTGTTGCTGTTATTTTTCATTCATGGTTTTTATGTGTCCCCACAAATATTTGCATTTGCATCACTACCTCTCAGTCATGTACCTACTTTGCATGCATAAGTGCCCCTGGTGC
The DNA here is from genome assembly GCF_026419915.1 of Harpia harpyja. Classification (NCBI taxonomy): domain Eukaryota; kingdom Metazoa; phylum Chordata; class Aves; order Accipitriformes; family Accipitridae; genus Harpia; species Harpia harpyja. The sequence continues at coordinate 748,416 of NW_026293320.1, forward strand.
CCTTATAAAAGTATGTTTAACACTGGCTCAGAGTTAGCCTCTCTTGTAGAAGCTCTGTAATCAAATGGGATCTTGCTGATGCCCTGCTTTCATGCCAGGCTATTTCTCCAAAGAGGCCTGAGGAACTGCACCCCTGAAATTCCTCTTCCTCCATGTGTTCAGGACTAAAAAGCTTAGTGTCTGTTTGTGAGCTTTAACAGACACAGGACTGGATTTAGGAGTCACCAGCTGGTGTCTGATGACAGGTGAGATGGTGAGTGTAATTGAGGGATGTACCCAGGGCTTTCCACAGGTGACATTAAGGACACTCATCCTCTAGGAGGGGAATCTGGAACTGCCTGGAGAGCACAGTGGTTCTTCCAGGACCGCATGTTGCCAGGGTTGAGTGGGTAGAGAAGAGCTCTGCACAGATGGGGTTTGGGGGCTGAAGAAGAGGAAATGTGCAGACCTCCTCTGGGCACTCTCCAGTTCCTCCCCGCCTGTCTACAGCAGGAATTCCCACCGAGGGACACACTAGTCTAGGTGCGGCCACACTGCGGCTCCCTGGAGGGGGATGAGAACTCCGGATGCCTGGGGTGGCCACGTTCCTCCTAATGCAGCCCCAGATGCAGTTGACCTTGTTCATGGTGAGCATGCACCACTGGCTTGTATGGTGTCCCTCGTAGTGCTCAGGTCCTTCTCATGGGGGTCACTGCTCAGCCAGTGCGGACCCAGCCTGCCCTGATATATGGGGTTATTCTTCCCCCTGACACAGGACTGGCCACTTCTCCTTGAAAAACTTGAGAAGTTTCTGTTGGCCAAATCCCAGAGTTTCTCAAGGTCCCCCTGGAGTGAAGCTCCATTTTGCCAGCTGTTAATATTTGTGTGCAGATGGCTCACCCTGATTGTGGTGAACCATCCACACAAGGTCACAGCTTGAGAAGTTGCAGGACACTACAGCTAATAAAAGGAGTTACTGGGTTTGTACTGACCAATGTAGGAATCAGCACAACAACCACCTTAGAAACACCACACGAGGGTACAAAGCCAGAAAATCCAGGGCCAGCGGGGAAGGAGCACAGTTGGGCTGTTTGTAGAGGAATGTGTGAGGATGATCAAAGGAGAACTCGGGAGGGAAAAGAAGGAAAAAGAAAACCAGAGGTTAAGCTCAGCTATGATGAGGCCTGCTTGGGGTTACCTGCCTAGCAGCCTTGCATCCATGACTTCAGTGGGACAAAAAAGCCACAGCTGATCACTCCAAACTTATGGCTGCTTGCTTCCATGGTCATGGGGAACCTGAGCGCTCTCCCTACCATCATCAAGGGAAGACTAGTGGTGGAAGAAAATGCACAATCGTTCATCCTGGAAAGGATCTTGGGAGGTCTGTAAGCCAAGCAAAACCACTGTCAGTGGAGAAAAGAGAAACAAGGGCTGGGCTGTTTGTCTGCTAGGCTGTGTTAGTGGAAAACTTAGGCCTCTATAGACATGCATAACAGTAGTCATCTCTCCAGGAGCTGATCTGAGGCTCTCCATTTATCCAGGAGCTGGCCTTGGGATCGCCTCATCCCTCCAGTTCCCCCACGCACAAACACACACACGTCTCTCTCCAGCACAGAATCACAAAACCACTGAGGCTGGAAAGCAGCCAGCTTCCACCTTCTCTGTGCTTCCTCTTCATGCTTGATTTTTGTCAGGAGCTCCTTTCTCACCCACACCAGCCTCCCGCAATGTTGCTTGACTTCCTGCATGTCCCGGTGTACTGTTCTGGTGCTCGAAGAGGAGATCCTTGACCATCAAACAGCTCTCCCCTCTTCTCTGCAGGACCATATCCCATGGGATACTGCCAAGGATGTCCCTTGGCAGACCAAAGCCTGCTCTCCTGAAGTCCTGCTCTTTGCCTTGTTCCCTTCTCTCAGGAACCTCAACTCTATTTTCTCACCCCTGACTGTTACACCCCTGACCAGCTCTTCCTTGTTTCCAAGGATGACGTCCTGCAGGACACTCCCCTTCACTGGCTCCTCACTCACCCTTGTCGGGAAGACATTGTCAATGAACTCCAAACACCTCCTGGATGGCTTTCGCCTTGCTATGTGTCCCCTTCAGCAAATGTTGGCATAGTTTAGGTGTGCCATGAGGACCGGGGCCTGCAAACAGAAGACTTCTTCCAGTTGTCTGAAGAAGGCCTCATCTACTTCCTCTTCCTCATCAGGGGCACCGGAGAAGACATCCACCCACCACAGGGTTGCCCATGACCCTTCAGCTCTCATCTGACTCATCGTCCATTCCCAGGCAGAGCTCCGCCTGTTCCTGCCGCTCTCTGCCATAAAAGGCAACTTTGCCTCTGGGTCCAGACCTATGGCCTTATCCCTACCAGACCCCCAGGACCCCACAGTTTCTCCAGGAGAGGGGATTTGTAGGGGCCTGCAATTCCTCATGCTGTTATCTTGTGGGAGACACCCCAATCAGATAAGCCAGCTGCACGCAAACATGAAAAGCTGACCAAATGCTTCTTCAGTCCACGGGGACCTTGAGAAAGTCTGCGGTTCCGCAAATGGAAATCACTTGAAGTTTTACAAGGAGAAGTGGCCAGTCCTGCATAGGTGGGTGGCAGGGGCATGTGGGGAGAATAACGCCATACATCAGGACAGGCTGTGACCTGACCGACTGAGAGGTGACCCTGAGGAGAAGGGCCTGGGCACTACGAGGGATGTCCTATGAGCCAGTAGAGTATGGACACTGTGAACAAGGCCACCTACATATGGGGCTGCGTTAGGAGGAGCGTGGGCTGCCCAGACAACCTGAGTTATCATGCCCCTCAACTCAGCCCTGGTGTGACCCACACACAAGGGTGCGTCCCAGGGTGATGCTCCCCGTTTTGGAGAAGTAGGGAGGAACCACAGAGTGTGGAGTGAAGGTCTGCCAAGGTGGGGTTTGGGACCTAGTGCACATGACCTGTGTGGAGTGGCTGAGGGACGTGGAGTTCTTTGGCCTAGTGGTGTGGAGGCGCCAGACAGTATAGGAGTAGCCTGAGCATGCTTCCAGGGTGGTTTCAGAGATGGTGGAGGTTTTCTTTGTAGTAAGAGACAGCATGAGAAAGAACTAGTGCCACAAGGGGCAGCTGGGGAGGCCCAGACTGCACACAAAGAAATGTCCCTCAAAGGGCAGTGCTGTGGTGTAAGAAGTCACCCAGAGGGAGACGGGATCAGCCCAAGGCTTTGTGTTTCAAGGAACCGCCAGTGAAGGTGGAGAGATCAGTGAAGATATAGAAATGCTGGGCTGAGAGTTAGGTGGGAAATAAAGATGGGTGTCTGCAGCCTGAAGGGAAAGAAGTGCAGGCATTGGACAGTGTAGGACAGGCTGCAATAGAGATGGCCAAGGTCTCTGGCAAGGCTGAAAGGCCCAAAGTCTTTGTCTCCTTGGCTATGGCAGCTGTCTCTGCCACCGAGGCCTACCAGGAGGAACTATTTTGAGGCTCTGGACTGGGTGCATTGGGAGTGACAATGCTGAAAAGCTTTTTGATGTCACAAAGTTGGATTTAATCTTAGAACAGACTGAGTTCCTACTTACCCATTGCTGTAGGGCAGGAGTGACTCCTGCAGAGCCCACAGCAGAGCCCCCCTGCTCCCTGGGGCACCCTCAGCCAGCACCAATCAACCACAGCCCATGAAAGGGACGTGACACAGGTGAGGCAATATCAGTGGGACTTCTGTGAGACATGCATCAGGTTTTGTTTAGAGAAGTCTCTTCAAACTTGTCACTGCCTTTTGCCTCTTGGGCAGTCCCCCATGCCCAGAGGAAGTTAATTTCCAACTGCAGGTCCATCACTCAGTTCCTCCTTCTGGCATTTGCCAACATGCGGGAGCTGCGTCTTTTGCACTTCTGGCTCTTCCTGGGCATCTACCTGGCTGCCCTCCTGGGAAACGGCCTCATCATCATCATGCCACTGTGTGCGACCACCACCTCCACACACCCATGTACTTCCTCCTCCTCAACCTCTCTTTTCTTGACCTGGGCTCCAACTTCACCACTCTCCCCAAAGCCATGGCCAATTCCCTCTAGGACATCAAGGCCATCTCCTACTTGGGATGTGCTGCACAGGTCTTTGTGTTAGTCTTTTTGATCTCAGCAGAGTATTTTCTTCTCACTGTCATGGCCTATGACCGCTGCGCTGCCATCTGCAAACCCCTGCACTACGGGACCCTCCTGGGCAGCAGAGCTTGTGTCCACATGGCAGCAGCTGCCTGGGGCAGTGGGTTCCTCAATGCTGTGCTGCACACTGCCAATACATTTTCAGTACCCCTCTGCAAGGGCAATGCCCTTGACCAGTTCCTGTGTGAAGTACCTCAGATCCTTAAGGTCTGCTGCTCAGATGCCTACCTCAGGGAATTTCAGCTTCTCATGTTTACTGTTTCCCTCTTTTTGGGGGTGTTTTGCTTTCTTTGTGCTGTCCTGTGTGCAGATCTTCAGGGCTGTGCTGAGGATCCCCTCCGAGCAGGGACGGCACAAAGCCGTTTCCGTGTGCCTCCCTCACCTGGCCATGGTCTCCTTGTCTATAAGCACTGCCGTATTTGCCTACCTGAAGCCCCCCTCCATCTCCTCCCCATCCCTGGACCAGGTGCTGGCAGTTCTGTACTCAGTGGTGCCTCCAGTTGTGAACCCCCTCATCTACAGCAGGAGGAATCAGGACCTCAGGGATGCAGCGTGGCAACTGATGACTGAATGTTTTCCAGAAGCTGCAGAGTGTCCATCCTCTTCAGCATAAGACTCATAATGGAACTCATTGCAGGTCCAGCCTTTATTAGTGTTTGTTGTTGTCATTGTTGTTGGATGAGGTTTTTTCCTTTTTTGATTTTTTTATTTGTGATAATGCTGTCCACAAAGAACTGTGGACACCCCACTTCTTCATTATCTACCTCACTAGTGTGACCCAGCGACTGTGTGAACAGGGAGCTATACCCTTTCTTTAATTAAACAAAATAAATGTACTCGCGGTGGCAAACCAACACCTGTGCACCCCCATGGGCTTCTTCTTGGGGCATTGGTCTTCCCTGGAGATCTTCTACAGATCCACCACCCTGCCCCAGCTGATGGCCAGCTTCATGACCGGGGACAGCAGCACCTCTGCTCATCATGGTGTTAGTGTTTTTTCCTGCACCTTTTGCAGGTACAGAGTGTTTACTGCTGGTGACTACATCCTACGATCAGTACTGGGCTGCGTGACACGCCCTGCTCTCTGCAGGACTCAGGAACTGCCAGGTCTGTCTCCTTTGCTAGGGGGATTTCTGTCACCTACAGTAATCATTTCAGTCATGTCCCAGATACGGTTTTGTGGCCCCAGTGGAGTGGACCACTTCTTCTGTGATTTCACCCCATTGCTGGAGCTTTCACACACTGGCACTGTGACACTCATGCTCTTTGCTGTCATGACCTGCTTTTTAGATCCCACCCTCCCCTTCCTGTTCACATGGTCATCCTGTGTGCATCAGAGCTGCCACCCTGAGGAACGTCTCCAATTGGGCGCAGGCAGGCAGAAAGACTTCTCCACCTGCTTCTCCCGCCTCACTAGTGCCACTCTTTTCTACAACACCCTCATCCTTGACTGTGTGATGCCCAGAATAGCCCTCCTGAGATAGGCTGACAAAGCCCTTTTTCTATACAATCCTCACATCCCTGTTCATTCCTCTTATCTACAGCCTGTGGACTAGAAAGGTTGAGGGAGGGGGACACTGAGAAAAATGCTCAGGGAAGCTGTGAGCTGCACGGAGACCCCATGGGAGCTGTGGGCCTGCAGGAAGAGATCACTTCTGGTTCTCTTTTGAACCAGACCAGAGGACCTGGACTGGCATGTGCGGCGGCCTGGGCACTAACCTGCAAGTGTGGGATATGAAGACAGCTTTTGGTGTGCGATGCAGCAGAGAGGTGCTGGTGGAGCTGGCTGGTGTCATCACGAGGCCTCTCTCAAACATCTTGGAAGGGGCAGAGAGATCAGGGAGGTTCCAAGATCCTCAGAAAAGGCAAATCTCAAACCCATCTTCAAGAAGGGCAAGAAGGAGGATGGGGAGTGTTACAGGTCGGCCACCTTCACCTCAGTCCGTAGCAAGGTACAGGGAAAATGCTCTTGCAGCCATCTCCATGGCTTGAAGGAGAAGAAAAGGATTGCTGAACCCATGTGGGAGGGGAAAGAAGGGCATGCTGTGTACCTGGACTTCTGCAAGTCCTTGGAAGTGGTTTCCCGTAGTCTCCTTAGAGCGGACTGTTGACATCTGGACTGAAGACGTGAATGATGCAGTGCATGGGAAGTTGGCTGGATGATCAGGAACGAATTTCCATCAGTGGTACAAAGTCCTCTGAGGGGCCAAATACTAGCAGCATCCCTCCGTGATCAGCAAAATTTCATAAAAGATCATTAAAAGCTGGAAATTAAGACTTTTTCTGCTATTACATAGGTTTCCTTTTCTGCATAAGCTTCAACATTTTTCTAAAATTTACATTCTGGTCTTGATTCAGTTGCCCACACAGAGGTGGCCATGGCATCCAAACTGCCCTGTGGGAACTGAAGCACCCATGTGGGAAAAGTGATGCAGGAATCCTTCGGATGTACAAGTGGGTTTGCAGGCAGGGAAGCTCTGGGGTGGTGCAGGACAACACCTTCCTCCAGTGCTGCTGGGTAGGCTGTGAAGAGGCCTCTCAAGCACAGCAGACAGTATGTCCCCTTGGATGGTGGCTGTGAGGTCACTTCTGACTGGTCAGCAGCAGCAGGGAGAGAGATACTCTGAGGTCATGAAGGTCATCAGGAAGCCACCCTCAACAAGATGACACATTTGGGGAGGTCAGGAGGAGACTGGGCAAAAGAAATAGGAGATTTGGGGGAGGAAAGAGGGGCTTGACCAAGAGACACGAAAGATTTTGAAGAGGTAAAATGGGTTAAGGGGACGTTGCTGCGAAAACGTACCTGTTAAGCCCTTACACTATCTCTAAGTAGTAACATTAAGCCCTAACCCTACCCCTAAATACTCCTCCTCCCCATGACAGTAATCTACTGTTACTAACCTAACTGAGCTTAGGCTATCCCTAACCTCAAAGCTTACATCTAAGCCAAATCCCAAACCCATAACCCCTTTCCCTTACACTTACCCGGTTGCTCAGCCTGGCCCCTAGCCTCTACCCCTACTATTAACATGTTGGCCTTAATCCTAGCTCTCACTCCAGCCCTAAACAAAACCCTAACCCACCATGCTAGCCCATACCTTAAACGCTAGCCAGGGAACCTCAGCAGGACACCAAACTCTCTCCCTAAGCCTTTGCCTAATCCCCAACCCTGAAAGGTGAGCTCTAATCCCTAAGCTCCAACCTGAACAACAAATCCCTGAAGCTCTCTTTCTCACGCTCTACTGCCCTCATCTTGGTCACCTCTCCTCATCCTTACTTAAGCTGTTTGGCCCCCTGGGACTGGGGCAGGGATCGTGAGGTCCCAGAACAGTCGCAGGGCATTGGGAGAGGAATGTGAGGTGACCTGTATCTGATGAGCTCATAAGCCACAAGGAGGAGATGGGTGGGAATGCTATGGTGAGGTCAGCTGTGCCTCAGGATCTCATGGGACAGCAAGAGGCACAAGGCTGGGAAGGTGGCTGCGAGGTCCCTTCTGTCCTTGGAGTTGATAGGCCAGCAGCAGCAACATGGCTGGGAAAGGGACTGTGAGGTCACTTCTTTCTGAAGGAGCTGATAGATAGGTCAGCCCTCGACTTATGAGCGGGATATCTGCTTTTACGCTCACATCTTCCAAGCCAGCAAAAGCATGTTGCTTGTGAGAATCCCTTTCCCTAAGTACCTGGTAGGCCCGTCCAGGACGAGGGCTCGGATATGGGTTCTCACACCTCTTCTGCCTGAGTACGTGACGGGACAGCAGCAGGCACGTGGCTTGGAAGATCATGGTGAGGTTACTTCTGTCTGGTCAGTTGACATGCCACAAGAAGGCTGATGGGTTAGGCTATCATTCTGACACCAATTATGTCTGAGAAGCTCGTAGGCCAGCAGGAGGCACATGGCCATGAAGGCGAGTGTGAGGTCATTGGAATCTCCACTCTCTTGGGGTCATTGGCCATCAGCAGACACATGGCTGGCATGTCGACTATGACATCACTTCTGCCTGAGAATCTGACAGCCAGCAGCAGGCACGTGCCTTGGTTGTAGTTCTGTACCTGGAGGTTCTGGTTTGTTACGTCCCCAGTAAGAAAGGCACGCAGCCTCGGTGCAGTACCATTTAAAATGCCATTTGAGAGAGCAAACACTACAAACAGTGAATAAGGCCAACTACATACAGGGCTGTATTAGGAGGAGCGTGGCCACCCAGCCAAGGCTGTTCTCATCCCTCTGGCCTCGGCACTGGTGTGGCCACATCTGGACTAGTGTGTCTGGGTGTGGGGTTGCCCGGTCTGGAGGAGTGGGGAAGAACTGGAGTGGTCCCAGAGGACATCTGCCAAGATGGGCATTGGAACCTCTTTGGAGAGGCTGAGGGACTTGGGCTTCTTTAGCCTGGTGAAGTGGAGGCTCAGGGCACTCTAGTAGTAGAGTGCAGCTGCGTGAAGGGTGGCTTCAGAGATGATGGAGCTTTTCTTGGTGAAGTGGGAAGAGAAGGAAACCTGCACAAAGTGCAGCTTGGAAGGTTCAGACTGGATGTGTTGAGAAAGAAATGTCACTCAAAGAGTAGCCTTGTGGTGCAAGAGGTCACCCAGAGAGAGCCCGGATCAGCCCATGGCGTTGTGTTTCAAGGAAAATCCAGCCAGGCTGGAGAAACATCAGCAAAGGAATAGAAATGCTGGAGTGAGAGCTAGGTGGGAAAGCAAGATGGACGTCAACAGCCTGAAGGGAAAGAGATAATGCCTGGGACAGGTTATGGCAACCTGCAGTAGAGATGGCCAAGTGCTCTGGCAAGGTGGAAAGGCAGAACAGGTCCAAGGTATTAGTTGTCTTGGCTTTGTCAGCTGCCTCTGCCACCAAGGCCTACCAGGCAAAACTTGTTTTGAGGTTCTGGACTTAGTTTCTTCCTCACCCCTGCTTGGGGAGGCTGGGAGGTGTTGCAGACTATCCCTACACTTGGCATTGCTCACCCTCATGTCCTGCTGACCCAGGAAGAGCCCTGAGCCATGCATGAGGGACAGGATCTGCCTTCCCAGGGCCTGAGGATCAGGGCTTGGCCTTTCTGCTGCATGAAACAAACCAAGGGTTTTCTCAGCATTACAGCCACCTGCAAGGGGCTTTGCCTACCTGCAATCACAGCCTCCAGTTATGTGCTCTAACGAGTCCCTGGGGAGGCTTTGTCAGTAATGGCCCTCAGTGGGGCCCATTAATGCTTCAAGGTACTTTGCTTCTGGCTTTGACTTCTTGAGAAGTTTCTTTCAGTCTGCTCTCAGTAGCTGAGGTTCATGGACTCAGCCTCAAACACACCATGGGGCTCATTAAGATACAGAAAGCCCTAACGAGCCTTCTTTCTTCCTGCAATTTTCTTCAACTCTTCAAGACTTGTACAGCTAATTAGAAAAACTTCATAGTGTGGTTAAGGAGGAAGATTTCAAAGTGCACCTATACCCATGACTTTTTTCTTTTAAAGGATAGTTTTTACTACTTTTCAGTTTAGAGTTGTCGTGGTTTAACCCCAGCCAGCAACTAAACACCACGCAGCCGCTCACTCACTCCCCCCCACCCAGTGGGATGGGGGAGAAAATCGGGAAAAGAAGCAAAACCCGTGGGTTGAGATAAGAACCGTTTAATAGAACAGAAAAGAAGAAACTAATAATGATAATGATAACACCAATAAAATGACAACAGCAATAATGAAGGGATTGGAATGTACTAATGATGTGCAGTGCAATTGCTCACCACCCGCCGACCGACACCCAGCCAGTCCCCGAGCGGCGAAATCCCTGCCCCCCCACTTCCCCGTTCCTATACTGGATGGGGCGTCACATGGTATGGAATACACCGTTGGCCAGTTTGGGTCAGGTGCCCTGGCTGTGTCCTGTGCCAACTTCTTGTGCCCCTCCAGCTTTCTCACTGGCTGGGCATGAGAAGCTGAAAAATCCTTGACTTTAGTCTAAACACTACTGAGCAACAACTGAAAACATCAGTGTTATCAACATTCTTCGGTCTGAACTCAAAACATAGCACTGTACCAGCTACTAGGAAGACAGTTAACTCTATCCCAGCTGAAACCAGGACAGACATCAAAAAGCTTCTCAGCTTTGTCACTCCCAAGTCACACAGTCCAGAGCCTCAAAATAGTTCCTCCTGGTAGGCCTCAGTGGCAGAGGCAACTGACGTAGCCAAGGGGACAAAGACTTTGGGCCTTTCAGCCTTGCCAGAGACCTCGGCCATCTCTATTGCAGCCTGTCCTACACTGTCCAATGCCTGCATCTCTTTCCCTTCAGGCTGCAGACACCCATCTTTATTTCCCACCTAGCTCTCAGCCCAGCATTTCTATATCTTCACTGATGTCTCTCCACATTCACTGGCTTTTCCCTGAAACACAAAGCCTTGGGCTGATCCAGTCTCCCTCTGGGTGACTTGTTACACCACAGCACTGCCTTTTGAGGGACGTTGTGTTCAGTCTGGGCCTCCTCAGCTTCCCTTTGTGGCACTAGTTCTTTCTCATGCTGTCTCTTACTACAAAGAAAACCTCCACCATCTCTGAAACCACCCTGGAAGCACGCTCAGGCTACTCCTATACTGTCTGGTGCCTCCACACCACTGGGCCAAAGAACTCCAGGTCCCTCAGCCACTCCACACAGGCCATGTGCACTAGGTCCCAAACCCCACCTTGCAGACCTCCAGTCCACACTCTGTGGTTCCTCCCTACTTCTCCAAAACGGGGAGCATCACCGTGGGACGCACCCTTGTGTGTGGGTCACACCAGGGCTGAGTTGAGGGGCATGATAACTCAGGTTGTCTGGGAAGCCCACGCTCCTCCTAACGCAGCCCCATATGTAGGTGGCCTTGTTCACAGTGTCCATACTCTACTGGCTCATAGGACATCCCTCGTAGTGCCCAGGCCCTTCTCCTCAGGGTCACGTCTCAGTTGGTCAGGTCCCAGCCTGTCCTGATGTATGGGGTTATTCTCCCCACACCCCCCTGCCACCCACCTATGCAGGACTGGCCACTTCTCCTTGTAAAACTTCAAGTGATTTCCATTTGCGGAACCGCAGACTTTCTCAAGGTCCCCGTGGACTGAAGAACCATTTGGCCAGCTTTTCATGTTTGCGTGCAGCTCACCTTGATTGGGGTGTCTCCCACAAGATAACAGCATGAGGAATTGCAGGCCCCTACAAATCCCCTCTCCTGGAGAAACTGTGGGGTCCTGGGGGTCTGGTAGGGATAAGGCCATAGGTCTGGACCCAGAGGCAAAGTTGCCTTTTATGGCAGAGAGCGGCAGGAACAGGCGGAGCTCTGCCTGGGAATGGACGATGAGTCAGATGACAGCTGAAGGGTCATGGGCAACCCTGTGGTGGGTGGATGTCTTCTCCGGTGCCCCTGATGAGGAAGAGGAAGTAGATGAGGCCTTCTTCAGACAACTGGAAGAAGTCTCCTGTTTGCAGGCCCCGGTCCTCATGGCAGGCCTAAACTATCCCGACATTTGCTGAAGGGGACACATAGCAAGGCGAAAGCCATCCAGGAGGTGTTTGGAGTTCATTGACAATGTCTTCCCGACAAGGGTGAGTGAGGAGCCAGTGAAGGGGAGTGTCCTGCAGGACGTCATCCTTGGAAACAAGGAAGAGCTGGTCAGGGGTGTAACAGTCAGGGGTGAGAAAGTAGAGTTGAGGTTCCTGAGAGAAGGGAACAAGGCAAAGAGCAGGACTTCGGGAGAGCAGGCTTTGGTCTGCCAAGGGACATCCTTGGCAGTATCCCATGGGATATGGTCCTGCAGAGAAGAGGGGAGAGCTGTTTGATGGTCAAGGATCTCCTCTTCGAGCACCAGAACAGTACACCGGGACATGCAGGAAGTCAAGCAACATTGCGGGAGGCTGGTGTGGGTGAGAAAGGAGCTCCTGACAAAAATCAAGCATGAAGAGGAAGCACAGAGAAGGTGGAAGCTGGCTGCTTTCCAGCCTCAGTGGTTCTGTGATTCTGTGCTGGAGAGAGACGTGTGTGTGTTTGTGCGTGGGAGAACTGGAGGGATGAGGGGATCCCAAGGCCAGCTCCTGGATAAATGGAGAGCCTCAGCTCAGCTCCTGGAGAGATGACTACTGTTATGCATGTCTATAGAGGCCTAAGTTTTCCACTAACACAGCCTAGCAGACAAACAGCCCAGCCCTTGTTTCTCTTTTCTCCACTGACAGTGGTTTTGCTTGGCTTACAGACCTCCCAAGATCCTTTCCAGGATGAACGATTGTGCATTTTCTTCCACCACTAGTCTTCCCTTGATGATGGTAGGGAGAGCGCTCAGGTTCCCCATGACCATGGAAGTAAGCAGCCATAAGTTTGGAGTGATCAGCTGTGGCTTTTTTGTCCCACTGAAGTCATGGATGCAGGGCTGCTTGGCAGGTAACCCCAAGCAGGCCTCATCATAGCTGAGCTTAACCTCTGGTTTTCTTTTTCCTTCTTTTCCCTCCCGAGTTCTCCTCTGATCATCCTCACACATTCCTCTACAAACAGCCCAACTCTGCTCCTTCCCCGCTGGCCCTGGATTTTCTGGCTTTGTACCCTCGTGTGGTGTTTCTAAGGTGGTTGTTGTGCTGATTCCTACATTGGTCAGTACAAACCCAGTAACTCCTTTTATTAGCTGTAGTGTCCTGCAACTTCTCACGCTGTGATCTTGTGTTGATGGCTCACCACAATCAGGGTGAGCCATCTGCACACAAATATTAACAGCCGGCAAAATGGATCTTCACTCCAGGGAGACCCTGAGAAACTCTGGGATTTGGCCAATAGAAACTTCTCAAGTTTTTCAAAGAGAAGTGGCCAGTCCTGCGTCAGGGGGAAGAATAACCCCATATATCAGGGCAGGCTGGGTCCGCACTGGCTGAGCAGTGACCCCCATGAGAAGGACCTGAGCACTACGAGGGACACCATACAAGCCAGTGGTGCATGCTCACCATGAACAAGGTCAACTGCATCTGGGGCTGCATTAGGAGCATGGCCACCCCAGGTGTGGGAGAAATTGTGGGAGAACGAAGGAAACTGCATAAGGCACTGAAACTGGATAAGGCACAACTGTTATTCTTTGTTTGCTAGCACAAGACATCACTGTTCTTTGTTATAAGTTTGCTGAAGTAAGCACAAAAAGTAGATCAAGGTCGGGCATACGTGAGTGATAACAGGAGGGCGACGTGACGGAAGACAGAGTGCAAGACAGCATGCAGGCGGAGGAAACTATTCGCGTGATCAGAAGACTTTATCCAATTACACTATTGTTTAAGCACGTGAACAGCACATGTTAACCAATCAACAAATGGCTTATGCGTGAGTAGATACTAGAAACATATATAACCGAGTGTTGCGCAGTTAATAAACAGAGAAACCATTTGATCCACAGTATCTGTGTTAGTCCGTTTTCTTCCCAGGGCGAGTCCCTGGCGATGCGTCGTTTTCCCTAGATTGTCGAAGCGAAGAAAGTGCGGCACCCAGGCATCCGGAGTTCTCATCCCCCTCCAGGGAGCCGCAGTGTGGCCACACCTAGACTAGTGTGTCCCTCGGTGGGAATTCCTGCTGTAGACAGGTGGGGAGGAACTGGAGAGTGCCCAGAGGAGGTCTGCACATTTCCTCTTCTTCAGCCCCCAAACCCCATCTGTGCAGAGCTCTTCTCTACCCACTCAACCCTGGCAACATGCGGTCCTGGAAGAACCACTGTGCTCTCCAGGCAGTTCCAGATTCCCCTCCTAGAGGATGAGTGTCCTTAATGTCACCTGTGGAAAGCCCTGGGTACATCCCTCAATTACACTCACCATCTCACCTGTCATCAGACACCAGCTGGTGACTCCTAAATCCAGTCCTGTGTCTGTTAAAGCTCACAAACAGACACTAAGCTTTTTAGTCCTGAACACATGGAGGAAGAGGAATTTCAGGGGTGCAGTTCCTCAGGCCTCTTTGGAGAAATAGCCTGGCATGAAAGCAGGGCATCAGCAAGATCCCATTTGATTACAGAGCTTCTACAAGAGAGGCTAACTCTGAGCCAGTGTTAAACATACTTTTATAAGGGCACCAGGGGCACTTATGCATGCAAAGTAGGTACATGACTGAGAGGTAGTGATGCAAATGCAAATATTTGTGGGGACACATAAAAACCATGAATGAAAAATAACAGCAACAATAATGATAATTACAATGATATTAAAAAAAGAAAAAGAAAAAAAAACAACCACAAGAAGACACATCAAACAAAAAAAAATCAACAAACCCCCGCCTAGAATCAGATAGTCTGGGAATCATTTGTGGAGAGAGGTGTTAATATTCTCACTGCTGCAAATTGTCAATGAAATCACTTTCTTAAGGGCATCCTTGAGCTCCTGGTTCCTCGAGCTGTAAATAAGGGGATTCACTGCTGAAGACACCACTGAGTATAGCACTGTGTGGTGGGTTGACCCTGGCTGGATGCCACGTGCCCACCAAAGACGTTCTATCACTCCCCTGGACAGGGGAGAGAAAATATAACAAAGGGCTTGTGGGTTGAGATAAGGACAGGAGAGATCACTCACCAATTACCATCACGAGCAAAACAGACTCAACTTGGGGAAAATTAACTCAATTTATTACCAATCAACCAGAGTAGGGTAATGCGAAATAAAACCAAATCTCAAAACACCTTCCCTCCACCCCTCCCTTCTTCCTGGGCACAACTTGACTCCCGGATTCTCTACCTATGCCCTGGCAGCGGCACAGGGGGATGGGGAATGTGGATTATGGTCAGTTCATCACACGTTATTTTCTGCCGCTTCATTGTCCTCAGGGGGAGGACTCATCACACTCTTCCCCTGCTCCAGCGTGGGGTCCCACCCATGGGAGACAGTCCTCCATGAACTTTTCCAACGTGGGTCCTTCCCACGGGCTGCAGTTCTTCAAGAACTGCTCCAGCATGGGATTCCCAGGGGTTCACAGCCTCCTTCAGGCACCCACCTGCTCCAGCGTGGGGTCCTCCACGGGCTGCAGGTGGATATCTGCTCCACCGTGGACCTCCATGGGCTGCAGGTGGATATCTGCTCCACCGTGGACCTCCATGGGCTGCAGGTGGATATCTGCTCCACCGTGGACCTCCATGGGCTGCAGGGGAACAGCCTACCTCACCATGGTCTTCACCACGGGCTGCAGGGGAATCTCTGCTCCAGCACCTGGAACATCTCCTTCCCCTCCTTCTTCACTGACCTTGGTGTCTGCAGGGTTGTTTCTCTTACATGTTCTCACTCTCTTGCCGGCTGCCGTTTCTGTGTGTCCTGCAACTTTTTTCCCTTCTTAAATATGTTATCACTGAGGCGCTACCACTATGGCTGATTGGCTCGGCCGTGGCCGGCGGCAGGTCCGTCTTAGAGCCGGCTGGTATGGGCTCTGTCAGAAATACTGGAATCTTCCAGCAGCTTCTCACAGAAGCCACGCCTGCAACACCTTTCCTACCCAAACCTTGCCACACAAACCCAATACACACTGCTTCCACCAGGTACAGAGATGGGGAGGAGATGGAGGGGGGATTCAGGTAGGCAAACATGGCAGTGCTGATAAAGAGGAAGACCACCGCCAGGTGAGGGAGGCACGTGGAAAAGGAAATGTTGGAAATGTATTTCTCTGTATGTACACTAACCCCCTTCTTTCAGCCCATTGCCTCTTGTGCTTGTGTCTTGTACCATGGACATGAGCCTGACTCAGTCTTCCTGGGAACACTGCAATGCTGCTACATGTTTCGCCCAAGATCTTCCTTTCTCCGGGCTGGACAAGCCCAGCTCCCTCAGCCTCTCCTCACAGGTAAAGTGCTCCAGACTGGGACCATTATGGGGGTCCTTTGCAAAACTGGCTCCTTCTTGCCGACATCTTTCCTGTACTGGGATCTGAAATCTGGACACAGTGTTTGGTATAATCCCTCCCCTCCATCACCTGGCCGTGCTCCTGTTCATATAGCCCAGGGTGCTCCTGTCCTTCCTTGCTGCCACGGCACACGGCTGCATCCTGTCCATCTCACTGTCCACCAAGACCTTTCCAAAACACCTCCTTCCAGCCAGGCAGCCCCCCGCCCGTGCCATTGCCAAGGTTATTCCCCTGCAGGGACAGAAACTGGCATCTGTCCTTGCGGGATTTCCTGACTTTCATGCCAATGCATGCTCTCCTCTTCCTTGAAGCCTTTCCCTGAGCACAGGGGCCTGGAGACCATTTCAGGAAAGACTCAGGCACAGCAGGCATTCATTCCTTCAGCCCCAGCTGTGTCTGCTGTTATTAAACCACCTTTCCCATTCAGCAGCAGCCCTGCATTTTCCTTGTTCAGCCTTGGTCTCTCAGAAGTGACCAAAGCTCTTCTGTTCGCTTTTGAAATCCCCTGCCACCAGCATCTCCAGGTGAGCTCTTCTTTTCCTACACACATACCTCCACAACAAAGGCAACAGAAATTCCTGCTTTGGACCTGTCCTTGCTGACACCTCCTGGCAGCTGCGTCATGGCCCATGTCAATGGCCTGTCCTTATGCTGGCCCAGCCCCACTGCCCATACGTGGTCTTACAGCCCCACTCTGCAGGCACAGCATGGGAGAAGGTAGATTCAGGGGTGGGAAAGTTCCCCCCATTGTGATCCCTATGACGGCCTTCAGGTCACAGTTCCCCCATGACCCTCCTACTTTTGCAGCTTCCCCAGCACCCGACCCCAGCTCTGCCGTAGCCTTGTCCCATGTGGAGCTTTGCAGACAGCTCTGCTCCAGGGTCTGCCAGGGTCTGGGGAAGGAGCGAGGCTGGGCAGGGCTGTCCATTCCCCCAAACCAGCCCTTGGCCCAGCAGGAAGATGGAGGTGGCCTGACAGCAAAACTCACCTGTAAAACTGGGGTGACCGCCAAGTGTTGCAAATGACCAGAAAGAGATGCTGGGAGTGACAAAGGCCCTAAGCCACCTTCCCTGTCTGTCCACACCACCAAATGCACAGACCAGACTCCTCCTTTCCTCTGCACCTGCATGTCTTCCATGCTTACCACAAGCCCTGCCTCTGCACCACAAACCCCCATGTCAGTCCTCACCCTGCATGGTCGCACACTGCAAGCCATACATTGATATTTTTCTCTCCTGGGCACTTTCCAGCACAGACCAGCTCCCCATAAACTCTTCCCACCTCCCCTGACCTGTCTCCACCTCCCCTGCCCTCTTCCCACTGCAGCCCAGTCTGGCATGGCCCCACAGCAGTGCCCACCACAGGGTGCGGCAGAGCTCTGGGCACTCACCCCACAGCCCCAGACCCTCTGAAGGGCACAGCAGCTCCTCAGGGGTGGAGAAGGGTGAACCCCAGGGCTGGGGGGCTTCTGTGGCACAAGGCCTGAGGAGATCCCCTTGTATGATGGAAATGCTGCTATGGAGGCCAGCTCTGTCACACAAGTGCCCACTACCTGTCCTTGCCTGTGGTCACAGGCCTGCCACACAGCAGGACTGTAACCAAGCTTGAAGAGCACTCAGGCGTCCCACCAACCCAAGGGTTCGGAAGGAAAGCATGGAAGTGGGAAGAGAGCAGCTTGGGAAAGACCAAGCGCTGGTGCTCCCTGGCAGTGCTCCTGTGCCGGGACTCTTTTCTTCTTCCCCTCTGCACACAGGCACTGCTCCCTGCAGCTGCAGAGAAGGTCTTGGAGGAAGGATCTCAGAAGAACAAGTCACTGCAGGGCCCTTTATTTTGGTTAAATACACAGACGGTACAGCTCCTCATTTGCACAGCCTCCAGGGCACAGAAAATCTGGATAGACTGTGACTTAGAAACTGGAGGAATAAAGACATGTGTTTGTGGAAAACACTCAGATAAGTAAAGCAAAGTGAAATAGAAGGAATAAACCATACTCAAAATCACCATAAAAAGATCATCAAAAGACAGGTTGGGTCTGTAATGAGATATAAGTACTATGCAGAAGACAACAGGAACTTTATTGCTTCTGAAAGTATCCAGTCATTAGTTTTCTGAGGGCATCCTTGATCTCATGGTTTCTCATGCTGTAGATGAGGGGGTTCATGGCTGGGGGCACCACCGAGTACAGAACTGCCAGCACCAGTTCCAGGGATGGGGAGGAGATGGAGGGGGGCTTCAGGTAGGCAAAAAGGCCAGTGCTTACAAACAAGGAGGCCACAGCCAGGTGAGGGAGGCAGGTGGAAAAGGCTTTGTGCCGTCCCTGCTCAGAGGGGATCCTCAGCACAGCCCTGAAGATCTGCCCATAGGACAGCACAATGAAAACAAAACATCCAAACGTTAAACAGGCACTAACCACAAGTACCGCAACTTCCCTGAGGTAGGCATCCGAGCAGGAGAGCTTGAGGATCTGGGGAACTTCACAGAAGAACTGGTCCACAGCATTGCCTTGGCAGAGGGGTAGTGAAAATGTATTGGCAGTGTGCAGCACAGCATGGAGAATCCCACTGCCCCAGGCAGCTGCTGCCATGTGGACACAAGCTCTGCTGCCCAGGAGGGTTCCGTAGTGCAGGGGTTTGCAGATGGCAACATAGCGGTCATAGGCCATCACGGTAAGGAGATACAATTCTGCTGACATCAGAAAGGTAAACAGAAAGACCTGAGCAGCACATCCTGGGTGGGAAATGGCCCTGGTGTCCCAGAGGGAATTGGCCATGGATTTGGGGACAGTGGTGGAGATGGTGCCCAGGTCGAGGAGGGCGAGGTTGAGGAGGAAGAAGTACATGGGGGTGTGGAGGCGGTGGTCACAGGCTACAGTGGTGATGATGAGGCCGTTTCCCAGGAGGGCAGTCAGGTAAATGCCCAGGAAGAGCCAGAAGTGCAAGAGCTGCAGGTCCCGCGTGTCTGCAAATTCCAGGAGGAGGAACACAGTCATGGAACTGCTGTTGGGCATATGCGTCCTCTGGACACGGGAGACTGTCCAAGGAGGAAAAGGCAGTGAGAAGTTACCAGAAACATCTCTGAGTAAAACCAAAGATATTTCTCATAGACCCTCCCCCTGTCAAACACTCACACTTTTTCCTTCCTTAGGAGAATCTTTCATTCTGCCTTTGGTCTTCGGCTTCATTTTCTGTGGCTCTTTGTGCTGGAGCAGGGCCTCTGCCCATTGTCTCTTGAGGAGTCGACCCAGCCCCACTGCAGTGGGTATATGGGAATGTGGCGGGGGGGCTGGGTTTGATATTCAGAATACATCAGATAAAATCACAGCTAACACAGGAGGGTTTGTCAGCATCTGCACTCCCAGTGTTAAAGAAAGTGGGTGGCAGAAAGAAGTTTTAGGGGCTTTGGGGTTTTTTACCTACTTTCCCCATCCTTCCCTGTGAGTGTTCTCTGAAATCAGAAATCGTACGCATTTCTACTGCACTCAGAGTGACCAGCTGTGAGACATGAGAGG
This sequence comes from Harpia harpyja, assembly GCF_026419915.1. Taxonomy (NCBI): domain Eukaryota; kingdom Metazoa; phylum Chordata; class Aves; order Accipitriformes; family Accipitridae; genus Harpia; species Harpia harpyja. The sequence continues at coordinate 767,902 of NW_026293320.1, forward strand.
CAATGGGATTCACAGTGGCTTACTGAGAAGTGAATGGAATTGGTTGGGCTTGTTCCCAGCTACCTTGTGCTTGCAGTTTTCTCAGATGGAGGGTGATCACACTCCCATGGTACCAGTAAAAGCCAGCAGACACTACTGAAAGGAGAGGGACCCACTGCAGACTACTAAATGCCTCACCCTTTCTCAAGGTCTCAACACCCTGTTTCTAGCCAAGGACACACACGGCTCATTTCATCAACCCAACAACATTTCCTCAGTCATAGCATCTCCACACTTCTCTTTGTGGGCTTTCAGATAACAAAAAGATGCTATGTGAAGATTTTCATGCTTAAGGACAGCTCACAGCTTGGAAAGACACCCCAAAGAGATAGCCAATGTCCTAATGATTACATGTAATCTAGGGAAAACCAGCTCATTCCCCAGCCCCACAGACTGCATTGCCCACAGCCCCACAGGTGAAAGCTGGGACACCTCATTTCCATGGACACACCTGCATAGGAGGACCCACAAGGTCAGAGTGTAACTCTGCAGCTGAAACACCCATTCCCAGAGAGCCTGACAGCAAGGATGAAATAACAATACAAACAACACAGACAACTGGAGAAACATGGGAAAATGCAGTGAGGGTCTGGCTGAGAGAGGCAAGCAGGGAGGCAGCTGGGCACTCAGGAAAGTTCTGCTTACTCAGCTGTTCAGACCTCCTCCCAGACACCAACATTGCCAGGCAGATGCTCTCAGCCCTGAGCTCTGCAGGGGGAAATGGGCACGTGGCTGGAGAGCTGCACCCACGGCTCTGCTGGAGTTCTGGCTGCTGAGGAGATGGTTCATGCCTTGGACCCCCCAGCTCTGAGGGCAGAGGCTTTGCTGGGAGGGAGAGGAGGCAGGGGAGCTTGCTCAGAGAAAGGGGTCTGCACTGGAGGAGATCATAAAGAATTTTCTGAATGCTCCCTCCCACAACATTTCTGCATTTTGTTTCCTCTCATCCCCTGATCATATTCCTGTTGCCTGGAGATTTTTTCCTGGGAGATGTTTTCCTATCCCATTTCTTTTCCCTGTGAGCACTCACAGACACCATCCCAAATTTTGCACACCTATCTTGGACCTACAGAAACCTGCCTGTTTGCAGAGCACTGGCTGGGTGCATGTTCCTGTTTGCAGGTGCAAAAGGGCAGCTCAGAACAACCCTGATGGGTCCAGAAAAGGGGGTGCTGTCCATAGGCAGAGCAGTGGCTCAAGGCACTTTAACAGCCTCCTAGCAGACCTACTGATCACTGTGCCCCGGTACACAGCCCCCTGGGGTAGAGGGACCCTGCTCTAAAGGACAGCTCAGGGGGGTGCCCTGCACAAATGCCTTCACACCCCTGCAGCCATCCCCGGAAAAAGGTAGCTGTCACGCCTTGTCCTTCTGGTGGTGCAGCAGGGAATTCCTGCTCTGGAGCACATCCTTCTTGTCTGCTGTAGAGAAACTGTGAGTTTTACTTAGAGAGCTCACAAGCTGTGGATTGTGCCAGCTTTTGGAGATCCCTTCAGGATACTCTTGTGCATTGCCCTGCAGTCAGAGACCTACCGTGTGAAGATGTGTCCTGCAACAAGCCCTCCTCTGTCCTCCAACTGCTGACTGCCTTTAACCTCCCTCTTCCTCACTCCTCTCCCCTCGGTGCCTGCAGGCAGTGCCCTCAGCCCTGCTGCGCTTTGCAGAGGAGCTGCTCCTGGGCAGAGCTGTCTCTCTGCAGTGCTGTCTCCTTGTAAGGAGCTCGCTCCAGCCCAGCAGCCCGGCCCAGCCCAGCAGCAGAGGACCAGCCCAAGGCACCATTTCCTCTGCCTGCTCTGGGCTCCCTGAAGATGTCTCTGGAGCTCTGGGACTGACAGCTCCTGAAAGGCACTGGGGACACCCCTGGGGAGCATGCTGCAAAAACACCTGAAGTAATCACCAACAGTAGAGAGAAAGATTGATGATTCCAGCAGCATGGTTTGCCCTGCCAGAGTGCGGTTCTCTGTGACAGGTGTCAACGTTCCCCTCTGGACATCGATATTCTTCACCCACAAGAAAAGGGACACACAGACAGGGCCAGGGAGGGGCTTGGCTTCCCTTGTGCAGGCCAGGGATTCAGGTGAGGCAATGCAGGCTTCTCATCCTGACCAGGAAGCCCTTGGGTTGAAGCAGGACTCAGCTCCCCGCTTTGACTCCACAGACCCAGAGGAGCTGGGAAGCCTCCTGCTTCAGTTCAGGTGTGCACAAAAGAGTTGCCAGGGTGTGAGCCCTGCTCTGAGCCCCTTAACTTTAGTCACTGGGGACTCAGGTGCTCACATACAGATACTTTGTGATGACTGAGGTGCCAGAGGTGGTCCAAGACATGTGCAAGTGTTTATAAGCCCTGATGGAAAAATCTCTGAGAATAGCCACCTCCTCCCTGAGCATCAGCTGAGGGCCAGAGGGGGAATGGAGAGATCTTGGCCACCCACAATGACATCAGATGTTTGGGGCACCTGAATGTGCCTTGTAAAATACCTGAAAAGCCTCTAGTGCCATGCCAGGTGCCTGGGTGGCAAACACAACTCCACTCAGTAGGCAAACACAGCACCCAACCTCCAGGAAAGCCATGCCCTCTTAGAGCTGGTGGGGGGCAGACACCCCAGGGCATCCCAAAGGGGTCCGGGGACTACGTGCCACTACCTGAATGACAGCACCACGGCATTGATGCAAGGCCATGCCATCTACACCCGTGGTGATGCAGGGCTGGGAAGCAGATCACAGCAGGGTGCCCTCCCCTGTGCCTGTGTTCTCAGTCCCGGGCTATTCTCCTCTCTCTGAACCTCTACTCACCTGCCTGATACTAAGAAGAGGGAAGCTGATAAGAATAGAATCACAGACTCACAGGATCATAGAATGGTTTTGGTTGGAAAGGAACCTTTAAAGACCACCTAGTTCAAACCCCTTGCCGTGGGCAGGGACATCTTTCACTAGATCAGGTTGCTCAAAGCCCCATCCAACTTGACCCTGAACACTGACAATGATGGGGCATCCACAACTTCTCTGGGCAACCTGTCCCAATGTCTCAGCACCCTCACCATAAAAATTATCTTCTTATGTCCAATCTACCCTCTTTTATTTTAAATCCCTTACCCCTTGTCCTGTCACTACAGACCTTGGTAAAAAGTCTCTCTCCATCTTCTTAAAAGCCTACTTTATATATTGTATGGCTGCACTAAGGTCTCCTGTCGCAGATCCTGGTTTAGAATGATGCCAAGCACACCAATTATTTGTCGCAGACAGGCGATTTAGACTGCTTAAAGAATCACTGCCAGAGGTATCAGCTAAAGTGGTTGTCTTGAAGCTTAACAAAGTTTGATGGCACGGTTCACTCTATCACTTACTGCACAAAGGATCTAACAATGATTCAAAATTACCAACACAGAATCAAAGGTACCAATACAAAAGCTGTATAGAGCACTATCATACCAGGTTATATGTGATATTGGTCACTTCCCAAAAATCTGCAGACGGTAAGAAGTCTTTCAGCCTCGAGAACCTTGAGAGATGTCCCAGCTCAAGGGGAGATCACAGCTGTGCAGCCAGCTGCTTAGCAGGGAGAGCTCAAAGAAGACTCACTTAGGCTGTCATATTTATGGCCTAAAGTGGTTGGCTCATGGCCAAATTACATGCAACGGAGAAGGTATGCATGAGACTCCTTGTACCCACAACTTTCTTTGTTCCTTGACAAATGACCCATGGAGGAAACACCTGCTATTCATGTGTTAATCGCATGCTCGCTGTTCCAGTTTCCAAGCCCATATGCATCAATGTTCACCATGTCACTCTCTTCCTGTGTGGGTTTCCAGAGAACAGCTTGGAACCACAGAGGTTCTTGGTCCTGTTATACCTAGGCCTTTACCTCTTTCGGAGCCTGAACCAAACTACCACTAGTTTGGCCAAAGAGTCGAGTGCATCCATCCCAGGGAATCAGCTCCCTCCGATTCCTGCCACAAACCCATGGGTGGTGGGAATCCTCTTGCCTCAGTTCGGGTGTGCACTCAATACGGTCCTCTGAAGACTGGAAGAAATCACATGTCCCTCCTATCTCCAAGAAGGACCCAGGGAACTACAGGCCAATCAGCCTTACCTCTCTCCCTGGGAAGGTAATGGAGTAGCTAATCTTGGAAATATTTGCAGGCACATTGTACTGGTTTTGGCTGGGGTGGAGTTAATTTTCTTCATGGGGGTCCCTATGGTGCTATGTCTGGGATCTGTGACCAAAAGAGTGTTGAAAACACACCAATGTTGTAGCTATTGCTGAACCGTGTTTGCGCAGCACCAAGGCCCTCTCTGTTCTCTCTCTTCCTCCCCAGTGACTAAACTGTTTTTCTTGGTGAGGGAAGAGCAGGGCATGTCATTTAGCAAGTCAAAGGTTTCCACTGTCTATTGGTGTCCATGTCCACATCTTGGTAGCGGGGGTGGTGCAGGGAAGGCCTCTGTGAGGAGAGACGAGGGGCTGCCTCCATGCCAGACACATCTGGTTCCAGCTGCCTCCAAAATGCACCCACCACTGGCCAAAACCTGAGCCCATCAGCAAAGCTGGGGGAACCTCTGTGAAGGTATATTTAAGAAAGGACACAACTGCTAGAGTGGGAGAGGAGCGAGGAGAAAAAGTGTGAGAAACAGCCCTGCAAACACCAAGGTCAGTGAAGAAGGAGGGAGTGCTCCAGGTGCCAGAGCAGATGGTCTCCTGCAGCCCATGGAGAAGACCACAGTGGAGAAAGTAATCCCTGCAGCCTGTGGACGACACAACACTGGAGATGTTGGATAATTCCTGAAATAGTGGCTTGAGGAGAGCCCATGCTAGAGCAGGTTTATATCAAAGGACTGTAGCCCATAGGAGGGAACACATGGGAAAAGTGTTAGAAGGATGGAGCAGCAAAGAGGAACTGGTATGGACCGACCACAACCCCCCATTCCCCACCCCCTGCACTGCTCAGGGGGGAGGAGGTAGAAGAGTTGTGAGCTAAGGAGGGAAGTTGAGCAAGGGAGAAAAGGGTGGGGAGAGGCCTTCCATGGGGAAGGAGATAAGGTCTTCCTTATTTCCACCAGCCCCACACTTCTTCCACCCTCCACCTTTGCAATTGCACATGCCTGGTCTGCCCACGTTTCTTTGCCACTGTCACGTTTGTACAAGGCCCACACAGATCTTGAAACACACCAGTGTAAGCTGGCCTCCACCAAACCTGGAGCCCAGCTGGCCTTGGAGACAGGGAGGGGCCGGGTCCCCTCTGCCCAGGGCTGGGCACAGCTTTTCCCTGGGAACCTCCCTGAGGAGCTCTCCTCCTGTGTGTCAGCCTGTGGCCTGGCATGGGCAAGGGCTGCTGGGGCAGGGCTGAAGTAGCTCAGCTGGGAGAGCGTTAGACTGAAGATCTAAAGGTCCCTGGTTCAACCCCGGGCTTCGGCAGTGATTTGCTCCCTTTCATTTTTGCACAGCCCATCTGCCACCTTCCAGCCTGCCCCAGCCCTGCTTGCTCCTTCACCCCTTGTCAGAGCACTGTCCCTGCCTTGTAGCTGCAGATCTGTGGCGAAGAAGGAGCCTTCCTCCAGCACCAACAGTCCCCAGCCTCCCCCTGGGCAGGACTCTCCATTCAGTGCTCCTCTGGGTTGCTCTCCAGCTGTCCCTCCTTCCCTGCTCCACACGGATTGGGATCTTTCCTCTGCAAAGACCCCCTCTCTCTCCTGCTTGTCATTCTCGATGGTGCACAGTCTGCTCCCATCCTCATACACCTCCTCCACCTGCTCCTCAGTTCCCAGACCTGAGGCCACCATCCCCCCAGTCCCAGGGAGAGGCACTCCCTTGAGTTGAGGCCTCAATGGCATCCTCCTCCCTCCAGAGGTCTGTCACAGCGAGACCTCTGATGTGCCCAGGACAGCTGAGAAAGCCGTGCTGAGGATCAGCCACTGTAGTGCCTGGGCACCAGTGTTATTTAGTCACACACTGTCTTGAGCAGAGTTTCTTGGCCCCGCTGCAATGATTGACGAAACACCTATGTGCTCCTCTCTGGGCATCTGCAGGGAGATACAGAGCACAGCGGGATCCCTCTGGGGCCCCACATGAACATCGCTCTGCATCAGTTCATGCCTACTGCAAGGGCACAAGTTGGGACACAAATGCCAGCAGTGGCTCCCCTGCGGTCCAGCATGGAAGGTCACCAACTCTCACACCGTCTCTTCACAACAGCCCCAGCTCAACCACTCCATGTTATTTTTACTCTCCAAATTTACCCTCTTCTGCATGTCCTGGCATCCCATACACTTCTGTGTTCTCCATCCCCCCAGCACCAGACCCAGGGCCCACAGCACAAGTGTCTCAGTAGTCCCCAGTTCCCTTACTCAAACCTCCTCACCCACCAGACTGCACTGCCCAGCCCAGCTGCAGCCCCTCACAGCCATCAGTCCCTGCCCAGAAAAAGAAAGAGCTGCTCATGAGCAGCTGGGGTCTGCAAGGGCCCAAGGCAGCAGGAGCAGCCCATGGAGACTGGGGTCCTGGCAGAGCCATCAAAGGGGTAATCCCAGCCCGTGTGCCCCAGCAAGTGGCTCAGCACCCTGTGCCAGGGCAGTGGGGAGCAGAACTGCCTCCTAACCACTGTGGGAGGTGATCCATGGGCCATGATACACCCTGGGGCTGGCCAGGGTGTTCACGGCATGATGGAAAACTTAGGGCTCACTTCTGTGGGGCTACAGCCCAGGGCTCGCCCCGACACAGCAGCTCTGCCACGGCCTCGGCCGTGTTCGACCAGCGTGGCCCAGGCAGGGCCTAGGGGAAAGAACGGCCAGGGAATGCCGGGATGAGGAGATGGGTGCTCTCGCTGGGGTGCATCACGGGAACTTGCAAAGGACCATTTTGATGGAACCTGTGGCTGGCGGGATGGAAATGCCAGCAGGAATATTCCCCAGGGACCGTGGGCTCTTGCAGCCCCACAGCCTGACCCCAAGACTGCTGTCCCTGAGATGTGTCCCTTCCCCACCGCCATGTCTTTGTGCTCTTCTCCCCCCAGTCAGCCTCGGGGAGACACCCCAACACCTGGGCAGGCAAGCACCAGCTCTGGCTCAAAGCCCCAAAGGCTTTTAATAAGAACAGCGTAAAAACAGGGTCCTAAAAATAGAGGAAATGCCCAGCTGCTTCTGCTGCCTGTGGGAAAAGGGAGACGGGTCCCTGGTGCTCACAGCTCTCACAGCTGCACAGACCTCTCCTTCCTCCTGGCTGCACCCAGCCCCACGGCAGGGACGGGCTCTGCTTGCCCTGGCATCAGGGACTGTTGTGCACTGAGCTCCGGTGTCACAGCCGTTGTGTCCTCAGGGGGATGTGCCTGAGACCCCTCTTCAGCATCGTCATAGCCTGTGCTCTCTGGGGACAGGGACCAGGCATCTGCCTCAGCTCCAGTGGCCCCGGCACTTCTCTGGGAGCGCAGGTTTGCCCCTGCAAGCAGCAAGGCAGGCCATTGCCCATTTGCCCCCTGGGGTGCCCCTCCTGGCCTCTACATCACCTTCCTCCCTTCTCCTCACCAGTCCTGAGATGTTCCGCTCCCTCTCCCACCTGCAGACCCCCAGGAAAAACTCCTGGGACACGTTCCTTCACCCCAGGAGGTTGGGCGCTCTCTCAGGACAGCACCAATTCATCCAGCACCCAGGAACTGGCAGCGCTATCTTTCCCTCTCACCTCTGGGTGCATCCCTGGGCCCTGCTCCCTCCTCTGGTGCCCTGGGCATCTCCCAGTCTCCCTGCCCAGACACAGGATCCTCCCCAGGGTCAGAAACCTCCCGGGCATCATCATAGCCATCCACTGGGTCACCTCCGGGCAGCACAGGGATGCCTGCAAGGAGAGGGGAGCTGGTGACAATGAGAAGATACACATGCAGAGCAGAGGATGGGAGGATATGCAGGGACACGAGGCTCAGACGGGGGTGTTGGCAGCACCACAGGAGACCCTCGTGTCCTCCCCAACTACAACAGTGACACTCAGTGACACCGCTGTTCTTCACATGCCTGCAGGGAGGAGGCATCCACTCCTTCCCACACCCTATTACCTGGTGCTGACCCCAGACCATCCTCCTCCTCGCTGTCCCCAGGGTAGGGCTGCAGATTGGTCAGGAACCCCTCTGAATAGGAGCCTGGAGAGAGGTGCAGCAGGTGCTATGGGAGTGTAGTCTGCTGACCCAGGCTGTGGTCAGTGCTTCTGGGGACAGGGGACCCACAGAGCCAGGGCTGAGTGAGGAGGAGGGCTCAGGACTCACCCTGCCGCCCTGGGACAAACCCCATCTCAAAGGGACTCCCAGAGCTACCCCAGGACAGCACTTTCCCTCAGCCCTCAGGTGTCACCCAGGGTGCGGGGGCAGGCAGAAAGGGGCTGTCCCCCACTTGGATGGGAGGAACTGGTGGGGAGGAAGCTCCTCTCTTGGGCCCAGGACCTGGCTGCTCTCCCCACAGACCCCACAGCCCCAGTGCTGCAGGGACCATTGGCCATGGGACTGCAGGGGGTCAGCCCTGAGTGGCGAGGCAAGGGGAGAGAGCCTGGCAGATGTGCCCCCTGGGAGAGACCCACACCCACCTGAGCGACTGAACCTCGCCTGCTTCTCCCACGCCGGGCTGTAACCGATCTCCTCATACACGGCCTCAGGGAAGGGCTCCCAAGCTCTCCTGGAGCCTGCGGACAGTGGCAGGGCTGGCCCAGGGACAGGCAGAGAGGGGACAGGATCCTGCTCTGCCCCCCCAGCTTTGGTCCCCTGGGCCAGCAAAAGGCTATTGCCGCAGCACAGCCCCACTGCGCCGTCTGGTTGCCGCTACCACCTCCTCAGTGAGGGCAACATCCCCATGGAGATGGTCTGGAGCAGTGACACCCTTGCACTGTCCCCTCAGAGACAGCCCTTGTGCCCCTCTGGCCCCTGGGTCAGGTCCCTGGTGCTGAGCTTGGAGCAGCTCCCACCTTTCCTCTCCCCCTCTCTGCCCATGGATCTGTAGCAACGGCCCCTGCCCTGCCGGGAGAAGGTCAGGGTTGGACAGAGGAGCAGCCTGGGGGGCCTGAAACCATGGGTCTTGCCCCTGCTGTCCCACACTCCTCCTGGCATCTCCCCTGCCCCAGAGCCCCCTCCAGAGCTGCCCACAGTGCTTGCAGCATGACGTCCTCATCTGTCTCCTCCCTACTCCCTTCTGCCCCAGCCCAGCTCTGCCATTTCTGTCCTCGCCCCATCCCTAACTCCCCCCGTGTCTGGACTCTCTACCCCTTGCTGCTGGTGGCCCACGGTCAGGCAGTCAAAGGGGCGGTACTTGGGAATGAAGGCAGAGCACACCCTTGTCCTCCCGGCTCTGCCTGTGCCACTCACTGGCACCTCACAGCATCCCTGGCCTTGCCGGGAGGCTTCTTACCCCGGTGCCGCAGGGGAAGGACCCACCTCTGCGCCCAGCCCTGGCGCTTCGCAGTTGCCCAGCCAGGAGGGCCAGGAGCAGGCAGAGAAGGGCCCCCAGGACGATGCAGATGATGATGGGCAATGAGACTCTCCCGCTGCTGGTTGGACGGCCCCGCGTGGGATCTGCACGGGCAGGAACACAGAACGGGCAGCACCAGGCCTGGAGGAGTTGTGGGGCCAGCACACACTGGTCCTGACCCCCACTGAAAAGGTGGTGAGGGACCCCAGGGTGTGAGTGATGGGGAAGCTCCCACCCCACTGGGTAAATGACAGCCCTCCCCAAACCCCACACCACTGCCCCGGTACTTCTTTTGGGGGAGTTTCACACCCCAGCAAGGAGCCCCTTCCCTCTGGCTGTGGGTCACAGCCTGGCCTCATGAAGACCCGGTGCTGGTGGGGAGGACAGGTTACCTGCTCGGGGGGTTGGTGCTGATGTCCTGGGTGCAGCTGCAGAGGAGAAGGAGAGCTGGGCTGAGAGGGTGGGTGTGAGGGTACCACCAAGCATCCTCTCTGAAACACTCTGTGTGTGTGCGCACTCGCACACATCTATGACTGACACATCGCACCCAAATCGCCCCTCCTGTGGGGCTGGTCAGGGTGGCTGGGACAGAGCCCAGGGCCCTGCTCTGGGTATTGGGCAGGATGACGCAGGCAGCCCGGGAGATGCCCCTGGGGGCTGCAGGGCCCTGCGGGCAGAAGCTGGACAACATCCAGCCCCACAGAGGCTGCTGCCCAGTTGGCACCAGGCTCCCATGCTCTGCAGGGATGGCCTGGCTCTCGGGAGCTCTGGGGCTGTGATGGGACCCAGTGGGGAAAACATCTTCCCCAGCTCCTTGCCAATAGCCCAGCAAGGGGTCCCAGACCTGCCGCTCACCTGAGCAGTTCACGGCAGCGTCCTCCTTGTGCCGGCAGGCACCGCTGTCCCCAGGCCGGGCCCAGCAGTCCTGCAGAGACGGCTCTGTCCCCCGGCACTCCACCTGCTCCAGCCAGATGGGGCCCGTCCCCATCCCAAACGCAGCCTCATGCAGGGCAGACACCGCGGGGCCACAGCCCAGCTGCCTGCACGCCACCTCAGCATCCCGCATGTCCCAGGAGTCGTCGCACACCGTCCCCCAAGAGCCACGGTGCCACACCTCCACTCTGCCCGAGCACCCGTCCTCACCTCCCACGGCACGAATCTTCTCCCTGTCTGGAGAAGGCAAAGACCTCCCACAGCACCGGGACAGCAGGCAGAGGCCTGCCGGGTGAGAGGGGCATGCGGAGGAGCAGCTACCTGTGCAGCTTGTGGAATCTGGGCACGCAGTCCCCAGGGATGGGGGCGTTTCTGGCCGTCTCCCTGCAGAAGGCAATGCTGCCGTGAAGGGGCTGCTGAAGGGGGGGTCATGCAGCAGAGAGCAGGGCTGAGCTCTGCTCGTGCCACCTCACTCATGGCAGCAGCTGAACCCCGGTCATTCGGGGGACATGCATGGCAATGTGGGGGACCCGGACTGCTCAGCCCCAAAAGGGACCCTGCTTCACAGAGCAGCAGGAGGATGTCCATGGAGGGGACAGTCCTCGGAGCCGTGGCTGGTCTCTTCTGAGACCTTGCCTGGAGACACCTCTGCCTCCCCTGGGCGCTGCTGCGAGCCCAGCTGGCAACTGCTGGTGAAGGTGTGGGGCTCTGAGACCTGAAATCCCATTTTTTGCCACCAGCAGCAGCAGAGTCTGGCACATAAAGAAAAAGTTCCTACGGGCCGTCTCTGCATTTGACCCTGCCTAGGAAAGAGCAGGAGTTGAGGAGTAGCTCGGGTAGCTTGGTGCGCGGGTAGCTCAGAATTACCATTGCAGGTGATGTGGGTCTCATCTTGCAGGTCATCGCATGACTGAGGATCCCAGGGAGCCGAAGGACACTGCCAGAAGGAGCTGTTTCTCTCCCCACACTGCACGTGATCTAGCCAGGTGGGGCCAGACGTCCTGCCGTAGGGCCGTTGTGTTTCTAGGGACCCTTCATCCCCGCAGCCCAGCTCCTTGCATGCCAGCAACACCGTTTTGCGAGTCATGGAGTTGGAGCAAACGCTGCCCCACGTCCCGTTATAGAAAACCTGCAGGCGCCCAGAGCAGTTGTTGCTGTTCTCCAGCCTCAGGGCCATGAACTCTGGGAGGAAGGGCCCCAAAGGGGAACAGGCTGGTCTGGGGCTGTGGGAGCAGGGATGCCCCTAACAGCCCCAGACCCTCAGGCAGGCAAAGGCATGGCCAGCAAGTTCCCCTTGCACCCATTGGCAGAGAGAAGTCCCTGACGGACAGAAAACCCTGCCCTCCCTGCTTACCCTTGGGGACAGCCGAGCTCCCCAGTGGGACTGAGGGGATGCGTGCGTGGGTGTCTGCGGGATGGGCTTGGGCAGGGGCTCAGAGGCAGCCAAGGACAGCCCCGGCCATTGCCAGCTCTCCCCTCGTCTCGGTCTCCCCGGGCAATGGGCTCCCACCACAGCTCCCGGCACAGACCTGAGCAGACGACTCCTGCGTCCTCTTTGTGCCCGCAGTCGTGCTGCCCCCACGACCCTGCTGGGCAGTCCCAGAGAGAATCTTCGGCCCCGGAGCAGTTCACGCCATCCAGCCAGATCTGACCAGAGCCTTCCCCGAACCGAGCGGAGCCAACCGCCTGCACTGCCCCGCCACAGCCCAGCTGGTGGCAAATGACGGTGGCATCTGACAGGTCCCAGCCATCATCGCAGATGGTTCCCCAGCTGCCCTGGTAGTAGACCTCCACTCTCCCAGCACAGCGCCCGGGCCCATTCACCAGCCGGACCTGCCGGCTCCCTGCAGTGGGAAGAAACCCCAGCTGCTGTCAGGGGCCGGCGCCCACCCAGCCCAGAGCCTGGGGGGCCTCTGCAGTGTCACTCACCCCAGCAAATGACTCCCACGTCCTCTGCAGTCCCTGCCGCTGCTGAACTCTCGGGCAGGGAGGTGTTGCAGAGGGTCAGGTTGGCCTCGTGCCCTGCGCACCGGACCCCTCGCAGCCCCACGGGACCCGACCCTCTCTGGGGCTTTGGGGGCTTGTAGGCTTTCTCTGCCTCTCCGCACCCTAGCTGCTGGCACACCACGCTGGCCTCCTGCACGTCCCACTGGTCATCCAGGACTCTGCCCCACGTCCCACGCTGGAGGATCTCCACTCGCCCGTCGCACCGGCTCCCTCCACCCACCAGCCGCAGGGACGCGGAATCAGCTGGGCCTGGGGAGAGCAGCCATGCCCCAACCCTCAGCAGCACCAGAGAACCCAGAAACCTGCAGTGCCTCTCAAAGCTCTGGGACCCTCACGGTGTCCTGAAGCTCACCCGCCCGGCCCCAGCCCTCTGCAGTGAGCTTCAGGAGCAGGTTTCCACAGCATTTGTTTCCCAGTCCCTGAGCCTTCCTGAGCAAGACACTGTCTTTGCTTTTGCTGGGGTAGAGCCACTCAACACGTCCCTGCTGAGGCAGCTGGGGCAGCTCCCACAGGAGGGAGAAGCAACCAGTGGAGTTACCCAGGGACAGGCAGCGCCAGGAAAAGCCTTGCCAAACCTCAGCGCTGACACCAACACTGTTGAGACACGGGGCACTGCACACGTCTCTGCCCCTCTGCATGCCTGGGGATCATGGACTGGGAGCCTGTGTCCCTGGCAGGGAGCAGAGCGAGGGGGGCCTTTCCGATCAAACAGGACAAGTTTGGGACTTGCGCCGACTAGAAGCAAGGGTCCAACTCTGCTCTGCAGCTCATATCCCAGCTCTGCTGCTGCTGCTGCTGCCGGGGGCACCCGAGCAGCCCCTGCGGGTGTGGGATTGGGCTCTGAGAAGGACTCTGTGGGGCTAGGACAGGGCTGTCTGCAGCCAGAGGGATGGAGCAGAGCCCCACAGCCCTGTCCTGCAGCATGAGAGCAGAGGAGCCCAGGCCTGGCAGTGGCCCCGGGGCATGAGCTGCTGCCCCAGGGGCCAGAGACACCTCTCCCAATTCAGCACTCAGCTCTCCCACATCAGAGCAGCCAGTCTGAGCAGACAAAGCTCTCCAGACCACTGCTGGTGAAGCCAGGGTTTCTCCAGGGAGAAATTCACACTCATGCTGCCATGGGGTCCCCTGCTTTGGTGGCCACGTCACATCCAACGGGCAAAAGGAGTTAACGCAGCATTTTCCCTGAGCAGCGCTCACCTGAGCAAATGACAGCAGCATCACTCCCGTGGGAGCACAAGGCCCCCAGAGCAGTCACTGGGCACTGCCCCAGGTGGCCTTCAGTCCCGTCACAGTGAAATGAGTCTCTCCAGAAGGGGTGGGTGGCTCTCCCAAAATGACCTGGCCTGGGAATGGACTCGGCAAACCCGCAGTCAAGGTGACGACAGAGAACATGGGCGTCCAAGAGATCCCAGTGGGAGGCACAGAGGGTGCCCCAGGTCCCCAGCACCTGGACCTCCACCCTCCCCTCACACGCTGTACTGCCGTTCACCAGCCTGAACCCTGTGAACTCTGGGAACAGAGAAGGGTGAGAAAGGACAGACTTGTGCTTTTGCTCCCTCGGGAGGCAGAGGAGAGGCCAAATGGACGCCTTTCCTTTCTCCTCCTTCTGCACAATTTTAGGGCTGCAGACAAACATTCAAGGTCAGGTCTAATGGGGCTCTGAGCAACCTGATCTAGGTGAAGATGTCCCTGCTCATTCCAGGGGCGGCTGGACTAGATGACCTTTAAAGGTCCCTTCAAACCCAAACCACTCCATAATTTTATGATCACCCCTTCTGTCCTCCCCTCCAGCACAGCCCTTGCCCTGCTCTCCCGTCCTCAGCACACCCCCGGTGTTGAACCCCCCACCCTGAGTCCTTACGTGTGCAGGTGACACCGACATCCTTTGCGTGGGAGCAGGGCTCGCCCCTTGGGGATCCCCTGGGGCAGGAAGCAAGAAGGGATTCATTCCCCACACACTGCTGCTCTCTGTCCCAGATGGGACCATCCCCTTCTCCAAAGTGAGCTGCCCCAGCGACAGACAGGGCTGTGCCGCACTGCAGCTCCCTGCAGACCACGGTGGCAGCTTTGGGACCAAAGTCTGAGTCACAGACGGTTTTCCACTGGTCCCCATCACGGATCTCCACTCGTCCTGAGCAGGGGCTGTTGTCTCCAACCAGCTGGACAAATCCTGTAGCAACCAAAGACCCCTGTGAGTTCCCAGAGCCCTCTGGCAGTTAGTTACCTGACCACAGGCCACCTAATCTCTAAGGTGGCTGCAGACAAAGAGCCCCGCAACCATCCCAGCAGCTCCCACTGGGTGCCGATGGCACAAACACACCAGAGCCCTCCTGCTGCTCCTCAGGCATTAGCACGGCTCTCGGGGGCTGCCTCCTCTCCCAAACCCCCAGCCGCAGGAAATGCTTGTACAAACTGGTGCCATCCTGCAGACCCTGGGCTGCCTGGCACTGGCCCCAGGCACTGCAGCACCCAGAGCACTGGAGCCCAAGGAGGTGGGCCGAGCCACTGTTGGCTGCTGCAGCCTGCTCTCCCCCACCAAGCTCGCAGCCAGGCTTAGGAACCCCTTGGAGCCACTGGAAATGCACCCCGTTCCCAGGTGGTTCTTGGGCCATTGAGGCACTGCTATTAGAGGGGACAGGGTACAGATGCGGTGCAGGTGTACCTGCTGTCGCCGTCTTCACCAGCCCCTGGCTCCAGCTCCTGAATGAGGAGGGGGTCCTCAGCCAGGGCCAGAGTACGCTGCCAGGTGTGCACTTCCCCGGCCAACAGCTGGGTAGAGGGCAGGAGAGCGGGCAAAGGAGCAGCCCTGGGCTGACACAAGCTCCCAGTGCAAGGACGGGCACCAAGGAGAACCAGAAAGTGCTGGCAAATCCCCAGGGCAGCCAGGGGCTGGGGTGGGCAGGAGAGGCTGGGCAGCAGGTCAGCACTGCCTGCACAGGGTTGTTTCCCTGTGGGCTGCCTCTCATGGGGTGAGCCTGGAAGAGGAATGAAGTGGCCACGGGCCACCCTGTTCTTCTGCCCAAGCCCAGTGCTCCTCCCCTCTAAGCAGCCCTTCTTCTTTGGGGGACTCATGTCTGCCAGGGGACACAACCCAAAAGTCCCTGGCCATGTTGGGCCCTTCCTCAGGACTGTGGGCGGCCATGTGAGCTGCTCTCACTGCCTCTGCCATGGTGAGACCTGGTCCTCGGTGCTGCCAGACAGGTCCTGGCTGAATGGGAGGAGAAAGATGGGAACCAAAGGAGACTGCGGAGCAGGGCGCGGCATTCATCTCCCAGCCGGAGGCTCCGATGGAGGGTGGGCTGAGCCACGTCCCAGGCCAGGCAGTGGTGAGTTCGCCCGGGGTTTTCCTCAGGGAAACCAGCAATGATAGTCACAGCTCGGCAGTGTGCCTGGCCACACCGGGACCTGCTCCAGTACCCTTCCGTTGTTCCCTGAAGGTGCAGCCAGGTCCCTTCCCCCATCCTGGCCACAAAGGTAGGGAATGGGCTGGCCCCTTACCTGAACACGTCACTCCAGCATCCAAACCGTGATCACAGTACTTTCGAGTCCATTCTGTGTTTGTGCACTCAGACAGGGCAGACTCGGTGCCATCACACTGTACACCAACCATCCAAATGGGGCCAGATCCTGGCCCAAAGCGTGCTTCCTGATGAGCTTCAAGAGCAGATCCACAGCCCAGCTGCTTACAAACCACTGCAGCATCACTCATGTCCCAGAAGACACCACACACAGTCCCCCACTGGCCCTTTTGTTTCACCTCCACTCTTCCAGCACAGCGCCAGCTGCCACCCTCCAGCCTCACCTCCGCAGCTCCTTCAAACACCAACATGGGACCAGTCAGAAGAACACCGAGCCCCAGACTGCAGGTCTGGGAGCCCCCCTGCCCACGCGGAGTCACAGGCACCGGCATGGGACCCCTCCCCCTTCCACGCTGTCCCCGGGCCGCTGTGGGAGCCCCTCCTCTCCCCACGGGCTGTGCAGGCTGGGGGTGCCCAACGCCAGCCCTGCTGGGCCATTCACCATCTCACAGCCCTTGGTACCTCCTTCCACTCCAACAGCCCCATGCCCACCTCCACACTGCGCCCCCAGGCCATCCCCAGGGAACCATCTCCTCCCCAGCCCAGCACACCCTGCACAGCCCCGTGCCCCCAGGCCCACAGCTTCCCCTGCCCACCACCTGCCCTGGCACCACCCAAACCCACACCACACCCCGAGCTTTCCATGTCCTCAGGGAGCACCGAGACAACGCCAAGGATAACCCCAATGCATGTCCCCTCCTCGCCCTTGACATCAGCCCAGCCCCTGTGCTTGGCCAGGGCCCCTAGGAAGGAAACTTCTCTGCCACCTGTGGGTGCAGACAGCCCCGTTCCCTTCTCTCTGTGGGGCACAAACTGCCTTCCTGGGGTCGGGGCTCCCCTGGAGCCTGGGGGCAGCGAGCAGCACACAAACCCTCCAGGGCACCCTAGAGATTGGCTGTGCCCTGGGGATCACTGAGTGCTGCCATCACCAGCTGGGACACCGCCAGCCTCAAGAGTACAGCACTGGGGAGCAAGGGGTGCCAAAAAGGTAACCCAGGATGGGGTGTCTATAAATGCAGCCAGGCATGGGCTGCCATAAACACAGACAGGCCCAGGGAAAGAGAGAAGGTCCATGGGCTTGAACACCTTCTGACCCTTGTCTCAGGGGAGCCTGGAAAGGAACCGCATTCCCAGAGGGATCCCTACGATCCCACTGGCCCCAGGAAGTAGGATGAGGGAACCGGCACTTACCCCTGCACATCTGCACCCAGAGGAGAAGCCACAGCACCTGAGGGAACACGAGTCCCTCTGTCCCCATCCTGAGAGTCCTGCCCTGTTGGCACAGCCCTGCTCCACCCCACTCCCTGCCACGGCTCCCGGGGACTCACGGGGACAACAGCGATGGGAGGGTTATATATCTCTGCAGATGCCGACCCAGCCACAGGAGGAGCCAATCAAAGCAGCAGCACCTTTTTAGACATTATCGGGAGCCATCTCCCCTCCGACACAGCCCAGCCCACCAATGAACTTCTCCAGCGCCATTCATGACCATATATGAGAGATGGCTCCGCTAGAGGTGTCACGTCACTGTGGTGGGGGGGCGTCACAAGACAGGGCCAGTTGTGGAGGGGAACAGGTTTTTCACCCCCTGAACCATGCCGTGTGGACTGGGAGCACTGAGCATCTTGTATTCCTGGCACATCCAAGAGCCCCAGGTGCGAGTCTCCAGCCACCCCTGTGCCATGGGAATCACAGGGCTGAGACTGCACTGAGGGCTGTGTCAGGAAGGGAAGGAAACAGCTCCTGCCCCTGCTTCAGACTCCGCTCTGCTGGGAGCAGCAGCTGGGAAAGGATCTTGGCCAGAGGAAGAGCTCCATTCCACGAGTGCCAGCTCGTTCATCCCTCCCCAGAGAGCCCCATGGTGGGTCCCCCGCAGAAGCTGGAGACAGAGCTGGGACATGTCCCTGCCCAGCAGCAGACATGCAGCCCAGAGGCTCAGTCATATCCCTGACTCTTGGCATGTCACCGAGGGGCCGTTATTCCCCACGGGTGGCTCGGGACCTGCAGCCTGCAGGTGCACAAACCACAGCCCACGTGACCTCGCAGCGCTCCCCGTGCTCCGGAGGAAGTCTGTGGTTTCCTCCTGGCGCCGTGCCCAGGCACATCCCTGCGGTGCCCCCGAGCCACCCCTACCCCGACTGCTCCAGCCAGGGCTGCAGGGGCTGCTCCTTCGGCCTCGCAGACACGGGGCCGGGCGGATCCCATCCCTCGTGATGCCCCTGTGATGTATACGGCCGCTCTGCACTGAGCCCCATGGCCACGGGGTGCCATTGAGGATGTGACCTCACACCCTCCCAAGGCCATCGCTGTGTTCTTACGAGTTACACTGTCACATGTGTGTGTGTGCCACTGTGTATGGCTTCCACTGACAATGATTCTTCCAAAAAGCCACATTTGGGTGAGGCCTAAATATTACTTCAATGACATCAGAAGCACCCACACAAGCCATATGCCTACTCTTTGCCCAAAAGCTACTCCGGCACCAGTGAAATCCCAAGCTCATACACAAGCCATGTGCCTGCTCCTGGTCTATCTGCCACTGAGTCACAAGTGATGTCATGGCATCTACAACTGCCACGTACCTCTTCTTGGCTTATCAGGTATTCAGGCACTGCTGACATCACAAAGATGTTCACTAGCCATGTGCCAGCTCCTGGCCTATCATCTACTCAGGCACCAATAGCCTCAAAAGCACCTACACAATCTATAAGCCTGCTCCTGGCCTATTAGCTACTCAGGCATGAGTGACCTTATAAGAACCTGTACAAACCATGGGCCTTCTCCTGGCCTATGAAGTATTCAGGCACTATGATCTCCCAACACCCTACACAAGCTTTTGGCCTTCACCTGGCCTATCAGCTACTCGGGAGTCAGTGACCTCACAGCCACCTGCACAAACCACATAGAATCATAATATAAGTTAGGTTGGAAAAGACCTTCAAGATCATCGAGTCCAACCATCATCCATGCCCACTAAACCATGTTATGGAGTACCCCGTCTACGCGCTTTTTGAGTACCTCCAGGGATGGCAACTCAACCACTTCCCTGGGCAGACTATTCCAATGTCTGAAAACCCTCTCAGGAAAGAAATTTTTCCTAATATCTAACCTAAATCTCCCTTGCCGCAACTTGAGGCCATTTCCTCTCGTCCACATTCCTGCTCCAGCCCTGTCAGCTATTCAGGAAGTAGTGACCTCACAAGAACCTACAGTCCATGGGCCTGCTCTGGGCCTATCAGCTACTCCAGCCAAGAGTGACCTCACAAGCACAAATCCTCCTATTTGCCATCTACTGGTTGTTGAGGTATTTGGTCTCCAGGGACCTCATAAGCACCTATACAAGCCATGAGCCTACTCTTGGCCTATCAGTTACTCAGGCAGCAGTGACCTCACAAGCTTATACTAATCTGTTTGCTATGTGCTCATGTGGTGCAGTGACCCCAGCCGGCAGCTAAACCCCCACCCAGTCACTCACTCACTCCCCCACAGCAGGATAGGGGAGAAAACTGGGAGGGCAAAAGCAAGAGCAAAACTCATGGCTGATGAGAAACATAGTTCAGTAAGTGGAGGGGAAAAAAGGAAAGGAAACAAGGGATGGAGAAGCAATCATTCACAGCAGCAGACTGAGGCCCAGCCAGTCTCTCAGCAATGGCTACTTTGGAGAAAGTCTCCTCCTAGTTTTATTTCTCAACAAGACACCATATGGCATGGAATAGCTCTTTGGTCAGTTGGGGTCAGCTGTCCTGACTTTGTCCCCTCCTAGCCTCTTGCCCAGCCCCAGCCTCCTCGCTGGGGGGTCAGAATGAGAAACAGAGAAGGCCGTGGCATTATGCCAGCACTGATCAGCAACAGCTACAACATCAGTGCGTTATCAATGCTGGTTTAGCCATCAGCACAACACATGGCACCATACAATGAACTCCATCCCAGCCAGACCCAGGACAATCTCCACCCCTTCTTCCACACCATTTGCATCCTGCTCAGTTCCTGCAGTATTCAATGCACTTCTGTCAACCACCATCACCCCCTTCCCCATCCTTTGACATGATATACACAGAGTGTACTGGGTTTGGCTGGTGTGGCTCAGGTGGACCTGGACATGTCCCAGCCCACTCCTGATTTCTCCCCTCCCTCAGTCATCTGGAGTTTTTTGAAACATCCAGTCAGGTCATCAACCTAAGGACAAGGCAAAACATGTAGCACCAGACCGTACCCTGCAAGAGTCTTACAGGTAGCTCTGAGATCCCCTACAACCATGGGGAAAGGGAGCTCACCACCACCACCACTCATCTTCTGAGTGCGATACCTCAAAATGAAATTTGCAGTTCACAGGCCCATTGGCTGTTCTTTCTCATTCATGTGGTTCTTCCTGGGGATTCCCTTCAGGTCTTTTCCTCTTTGTCCCCATGCACATGTTCTTCTGAGGTTGGCATTTGGTCCTGGTTTTCTATTCTCACAGCTCACAAGGCCTGTGTCTTGCTGCACCGTGCAAAGCCCAGACTCTGCCCCAGTAACCCTGCATGGCCACCCTGCAGGGCTGGGCTGGGATGTGGGAGCCTGCCTTCTGTGCCCTTCTTTGCACGTGACAGGATTTGTTATGGGGGCCCCTTGGAGGCGTCCTAGAAAGGGGCCATAGTCTTTGGGCATGTTCCAGCTTGTCCATGCCCCACCACCTTCCAGGCACCCTTCCACCCTCTTGAAGTGTCCCCACACACACACCAGACCAGTCAGGGCTCATTCTGCAGCCTGGTGAAGTGGGCGACCCCAGCCCGGCCTTTTCCTTTTGTTTCTATTCACACTTATAATTCTTCACTTCATTAGATCTTATTAAAGAAGGTTATATCCATTTCATACCTATGCTTTTGTGGCTATATTAATTTGATTTCTATAGCTTTATAAATGTTATATATATATATAAATATATATATATATATATATATAAAAATGGTAAGGTGAACCTTGCCATCAAACTTACTGAACCTTGTCAAACCAGTGTTAAAACTTTGTTAAATTCCATTGAACTTACTGAACTCTGTCAAATTATTATTTTACCTCAATACAACATACTGCTGCTGCTCTCTTTTGAATGAGGTGCATTCCGCTCTTCTGCGACACTGTGGGAGGCTAAGGTCCTTCTTGTCCACTCTCTCCTAATAGGACACCTATGAGGAAGAACCTTTTTCTTCTTTGGTCATTGCTGAAAGAAATGGTGAAGGAAGTTCAGAGAGGTGAAACATGGAGGGGTGTGCTTCTGAGTGTATTAAGAGTCCCTAGATGTGCTCTGTGCCTTCTGAAAGGGGAGAAATGCCGCCTTCTAGAGGGCAATGTCGCTGATGCTTGCGGAACCCCTTCTGACTACACAGGTGAGATGCTCCACAGGCATGCTTCTTCCATGTTGTGTATTTGAAGGCACAGGCCAGAAAGCCAAGGATGGGTATCGTAGCAGACAGAGGAACTCTCAATGAGCCTTTCCAAGATGAGTTGGACGAATCTCACTGTGATAGTGGGAGTTGTTCCTGGAGTCACTGTTGCGGTAAAGGGTAAAGGAATTTGGCAGAAAATAAACCCCCTTGCGTTCCAGCTTGTCCTCAGATGTCAGAGGCACTGGGGGTGGCTAGGTTTAGTTTCTGAGTAATGTCCGATTCAGCACTATAAGTCCAGTCGCGTAACTATCACGATGACCGATGTACTTATAGCACACTGCACTCTCAGCTTAGCCACGTTCAACGCACAAGAATTACCAGACTTAGGGAGTTTGTTTGCATTAAGGAATTATCATGACTAGATTAATGAGCAGCGCAGTTTATTAAAGTGACAGTACAGGTTGTTGTGGATTGCTGGTGATAAATACGCTGTCTTCAAAGCACGTGCAAATGTTGAATACAGTGCACAAAATCAAAAAATAAAGCAACTCTCTATATAGAGATTTTTAAGTTTCCTGGGGAAGCACTTGGTACAGCCGAGTGTTCAAATCTCACCCAGTAGGCTTCCCTATAGAAACCTGTGGGCTATGGACTTCCTATGGGACCAGTCGACTGGTCGCAGAAGTCAGCAATGTCCTCCTGACTTGTCTATGATGGTATCTTCCCTAACGGTCTTCCTCTTTGGGGGTCTTTTTGTACAATTTTTCTTGTAGGTGGAGCTTGAGTGACTCTAGTCATACACATCTTTACTTTGATTGGTATAAAGTTCTCTTGCTTTGCTTTTAAAGGTATATGCTAGAAAAAATTCAGAGCACATGCTCTGTGGGTGGGGTGCTTGCACCTTGGAGGTGGGTAAGTTTTGGGATGGAGGTGTGTTTTGGTAGTATAATGATATTATATAAGCAAAGTTCACCCAGAGGACATGATTTAGCATGTCACTACTCCAGAACTGGGCACTTATGATATAAATCAGAAGTAAGGCCATAGCGTTGACAGAACCCCCATTGTTTCACCTCCTTGCTTCGGTGGATTCAATGCAGGGACCTTCCATTCTTGTTCCAGTAGTTCCAGTTCCCTATCCCTGCGGTGATATCACAGAGCCTGGCCGTGGTGTCTCCACTCTGCTCCACCCTCCGTGTTGTTTCTCTTAGAGTCAGCATACCAAGCTCCCCTGGTGTTGCTAACATCTAAGCTTGCAGGTTATGTTGCTGAGGGAATTATTATGGAACAGATCTCTTGCATATCCACCGCATTCCACCCTGGAGGTTTACCTTCCCTTAAGGGGGGGACACATATCAGTAAGTCACCTCCAGCAATCACTCCATAGTCACAGACAGAAATGTCAGGGCTCTGTGAGGTGTCCACAGCTGAGCTGTCCTCATGCACTCTTCATACACACAGGGTGTTCAGAGACACGGGTCCTACGCTTGCACACGCACAGGCGGTGCATTGCAGCAGTCATAGTGTCTCTCTGGCCTCCTCTTGACACTCCCAGAGGCTGGCAGGTGCCTCAGCCCTGCGGTGTATTGCCCTGCTCTGCACTCATCGGAGATGCCCCAAGGCATGAGGAATGGACACGGGGACCTCAGGTCAAGGAAGCACATCCCAGCGCTGCATTCTGTTGGTTTCCCAGGGGACGTTACTCTCAAAGCGAAGTGACTTCAGGACACTGACATTCATGGCATCCCCAGGAATAGCTGATGGCATTTGTGCTCACTCAGGTTCGTCTCCACACACGCCTGTGATTTGCACGCTTACAACTCATCTGTACAATGCAAGCATGGACAACATTATCAGAATTGAAAAAACAAAATAAAAAAAATAAATCAACACTAACATCAACAACTACAAAACATATAAATGATAGGTTGGGCCTGTAATGAATTACGTTATGAGTGATATGTAGAAGCAGATGGGCAGTATATTGCTACTAAAAAAACTTCTGGTCATCAGTTTCTGAACTGCATCCTTGAGCTTCTGGTTCCTCATGCTGTAGATGAGAGGGTTCACTGCTGGAGGCACCACCGAATACAGAACTGCCAGCATAGGTCCTGGCGTGGGGAGGAGATGGAGAGGGGCTTCAGGTAGGTAAACATGCCCGTACTGATAAACAGGAAGACCACGGCCAGGTGAAGGAGGCACATGGAAAAGGCTTTGTGCCGCCCCTGCTCAGAGGGGATCCTCAGCATGGCCCTGAAGATGTGCACGTAAGACAGCACAATGATAACAAAACACCCAAATGCCACACAGACACTAACCACAATAAGCCCAGCCTCCCTGAGGTAGGCATCAGAACAGGAGAGCTTGAGGATCTGGGGAACTTCACAGAAGAACTGGTCCACAGCATTGCCATTGCAGAATCGTAGTGAAAATGTGTTGGCCGTGTGCAGCACAGCGTTGAGAAACCCACAGCCCCAGGCAGCTGCTGCCATGTGGACACAAGCTCTGCTGCCCAGGAGGGTTCCGTAGTGCAGGGGTTTGCAGATGGCAACGTAGTGGTCATAGGCCATGACAGTCAGAAGATAAAACTCTGCTGACATCAGAATAAAAAAGAAAAAAACCTGAGAAGCACATCCTTGGTAGGAGATGGCCCTGGTGTCCCAGAGCGAGTTGGCCATGGATTTGGGGACAGTGGTGGAGATGGAGCCCAGGTCGAGGAGGGCGAGGTTGAGGAGGAAGAAGTACATGGGGGTGTGGAGGCGGTGGTCACAGGTTACGGCAGTGATGATGAGGCCGTTGGCCAGGAGGGCAGCCAGGTAGATGCCCAGGAAGAGCCAGAAGTGCAAGAGCTGCAGCTCCCGTGTATCTGCAAATGCCAAGAAGAAGAACTCGCTTATGGAGCTGCCATTGGACATTTGCTGGTTCTTGAAATGGGGGCGCTGTCCTAAGAAGGAAAAGACAGGGGAAAATTACAACAGACTTCTCTGAGCAAAGCCACGCCCTTCTTCCTAGAAATCCACCCCCACATGAATTCCAGCGCATTTCCTTTCTTTGCTTTGTGCTGGCTGAGTGTGCTTTGAGGAGCAGGACCTCTGCCTGTACACTGCCAAGTAGTCAGCTCTGCCCTGCTGGATTATGACAGCAACCAACGTCAGATGTAAACCAACTTTAATGGAAAAGTTCAATATTTGCACTTGGGACTTGCAAGAATGTGGGCTGCAGAAGAGAGGCTTAGCATGTCTTTATGATAATTTTTTCTCTGTTTTTGTTTTGGTTTTTTTTTTAATTTCCAGCATCACAGCTGGCGAGTACTGTTTTTAGGGGTAGAAATCCTCATTTTTGTGACTGAAAGTGTGGAGTCTTAAGACAAAACAGGCAAAAGGGCTCAGTGCTCTGTGGCTCAGCACGGTCAAGAGAGCTGCGGTGTCCATTTGTCTTGTTCCCAGCTGCCCTGCGCTTTCACTTTGCTACCTCGAGGATGACTGTGAGACAAGGCGAGTCAAAAGAATCTCAATAGACATAATAAAGGGGGATGAGAGATGATGTTTAGCGCTTACATTGTTGAAATTAGCTGAGCCAGAGACAGTCTTTGATAAGAAGAGCTGGCCCCAAGAACTAGCCAATGAGGTAGAGACAGTTCCTGATAAGAAGCAGGAGCAGGCCCCAAGAGCCAGCTAAGACTGGTCTTGCGGCTTGGGTGAATACCAAGAAACCACTGAGCCTGTGCAAGAAAAGAGGTTACTAGGGGTGACGGAGTCATCTATCTTCATCTCTGCGACCACCAGATGACCACCATAAAGAGGCAGTGCGCAAGCGCAGTTGAGAGGAGACTATGGAAATGACCTCTCGGAGCGAATTTTAATATGAAGCGGGGATAGGTCATGCGTATGTATAGGTGTATTGTGAATATGTAACACTTGACTGTATAAACTTGAGACGAACTGCCGAGTCGGGCGTGCACGACTTTGGTGGGACTACCCCCCGTGCTGCCCAGTGCTGAATGAACATACCTACTTTACAGTCTCACTGATTGTGGAGTCTGTTTCTGCACGTCAAGGTAGGGAGGCCAGGTCTACCCAGCCCACATCGGTACAGAGAACAGGTCAACCCCGCCCTTGCAAGTAGGGAGGTCAGGTCTACCCTGGAATGGTTAGGGACGCCAGGCCTACCCCGGAGCATCAGGTAGGGATAACAGTCCAACCCCAGAGGTTCAGGTGGGGAGGTTGGATCTTCCCCCGCGAGCCTGTAGGGACAGCAGGTGTACCCCGGAGTACCAGTAGGGGTACCGGTACGACTGCGCAGGATCAGGTAGGGATCCAGGCCTACCCCAGAGCATCAGGTAGGGACGCCAGGCCTGCCACAGAGGGTTAGGTAGGGACAGCGGGTCTACCCCCTGCACGTCCATAGGGACAGGAGGTGTACCCTGGAGTACCAGTAGGGGTACCCATATTACTCTGGAGTACCAGTAGGGGTAACGGTACTATTGTGCAGGGTCAAGGAACGGATGCCAGGCCTAACCCGGAGAATCAAGTAGGGATAGCAGGGCGAGCCAAGAGCATCAAGTAGGGAGGGCGGGTCTGGCCCACTGGCGCCGGCAGAGAGGCCAGGTCTACCCTCCGAGCGCGGGCAGAGAGACCAGATCTACCCTGCCCTTGCTGACAGGGATGCGAGTTCTACCTGCCATTGCCAGCAGGGAGGCCAGGTCGACCCTGCCCTTACCAACAGGGAGGCCAGGTCTACCCCACCTGCGCGGTTAGGGAGGTCAGGTCTACCCAGCCCATGCGGGTAGGGAGGCCATGCGTGACCCGCCCGCGAGGGTAAGGAGGCTTGGTCTACCCCGCCTTTGCCGGCAAGGCGGCCAGGTCTACCCCGCATGCACGGGTAGGGAGGCCAGGTCTACTCAGCCCGTGAAGGTAGGGAGGCCGGTTCTACACAGCCCTTGCCAGTAGGGAGGCCAAGTCTACCCCTCTCTTGCTGGCAGGGCAGGCCAGGTCTACCCCGCTCTTGCTGGCAGGGCAGTCCAGGTCTACTCCAGTGGCACCGGAAGGAGGCCAGTTTTACCCCACCTGTGCCGGCAGGGAGGCCATGTCTACCCGCCCTCGGTGGTAGGGAGGCCAGGTATACCCCACTGGGGCCGGCATGGAGACCAGGTCTAACCCGGCATTGCCAGCAGGGAGGTCAGGTCTACCCCACCTGCGCGGGTAGGGAGGCAAGGTCTACCCCACCAGCGACAGGAAAGAGGCCAGATCTACCCCATCCTTATCGGTAGGGAAGCCAGGTCCACCCCACTGGCGCTGGCAGGGTGGCCAGGTCTACCCAGTCCATGCGGGAAGAGAGGCCAGGTCTACACCACCCTTCCCACAGGTAGACCAGGTCTACCCTCCCAGCGCAGGCAGAAAGGCCAGACCTACCCCGCCATTGCCATCAGGGAGGCAAGGTCTACCCCACACTTGTCGGCAGGGAGGAGAGGTCTACCCCACCAATGCGGGTAGGGAGCCCAGGTCTGACCCGCCCGCGTGGGTAGGGAGGCCAGTTGTACCCAGCCCTTGCGAGCAAGACGGCCAGGTTTAAGACTCCCTTGCTGGCAGGGAGGCCAGGTCTACCCCACCCGCACGTGTAGGGAGGCCAGGTCTACCCCACTGGCACTGGCAGGGAGGCCAGGTCTACCCCGCCCACGCGGGTAGGGAGGCGTGGTCTACCAAGCCCTCACAGTTAGGGTGGCCTGGTCTACCCCGCCTGCGCAGCTAGAGAGGACAGGTCGACCCTGCCTGCATGGATAGGGAGGCAAGGTCTATCCCAACGATGCCGTCATGGAGGACAGGTCTACAGCACCCGCGAGGTATAGTGAGGCCAGGTCTACAATGCCCGTGCGTTTAAGGAGGCCAGGTCTACCCCGAAGGCACCGGCAAGGAGGCGAGGTCTACCCCGCCCATGCGGGTATGGAGGCCAGGTCTACCACACCCGCTTGGGTAGGGAGGCATGGTCTACCCCTCCTGCATGGGTAGGGATGCAAGGTCTATCCAGCCCGCACGGGTAGGGAGGCCTGGTCTACCCCGTCGGTGCTGGCAGGGAGGCCAGGTCTACCCGACCCGCACGGGCAGGGAAGCCAGGTCTACCTCCCCCGTGCGGGTGTAGAGGCAAGGTCTACGCCGCCCGCGCAGGCAGGGAGGCCAAATCTACCCTGCCCGGGCAGGAAGGGAGGCCAGGTGAACACTGCGCGCTCCGGAAGGAAGGCCAGGTCTACCCCGCCCATGCGGATAGGGAGGCCAGGTCTACCCCGCCCGTGCGGGTATGGAGGCCAGGTCTACCTCGACCATGCGGGTAGGGAGGCCAGTTGTACCCTGCGCGCATGGGCAGGAATGCCAGGTCTACCCCGCCGGCGCCAAAATGGACTTCAGCTCTACCCTGCCCGCGCGGGTAGGGAAACCAAGTCTACCCCATCTGCGCCGTCAAGGAGGCCAGATCTACACCTCCGGCACCGGCAGGGTGGCCAGCTCTACCCCGCCGGAACCAAAGTGAGGCCAGGTCTACCCTGTCCGTGTGGGTAGGAAGACCAGATCTAAGCCAACTCTTCCGGCAAGGAGGCCAGGACTACTCCGCCCGCACGGGTAAGAAGGCCAGCTCTACTCCGCCCGCACGGGTAAGAAGGCCAGGTCAACCCCGCCGGGGCCGGCAGGGAGACCAGGTCGACCCCGCCATCGCAGGTTGGGAGGCCAGGTCTACCCCGCTGTTCGCTGGCAGGGTGGCCAGGCCTACCTCGCACAGGCGGGTAGGAAGGCCAGGTCTAACCCGCCCGCACCAGCGGGGAGGCCAGGTATACCCCACTGGGTAGGGAGGCTAGGTCTATCCCGCCGGCGCCGGCAAGGTGGCCAGGTCTACCCCGCCCGTGCTCGTATGGAGGCCATGTCTACCCTAAGTGCGTGGGCAGGGAGGCATGGTCTACCTCTCCCGTGTGGGTAGGGAGGCCAGGTCAACCCCGAAGGCACCGGCAAGAAGGTGAGGTCTACCCCACCCATGCGGGTATGGAGGCCAGGTTTACCACACCCGTGTGGGTAGGGAGGCATGGTCTACCCATCCCATGTGGGTAGGGACGCCAATTCTACCCCGCCGGCGCCTGCAGGGCGACCAGGTCTACCCCGCCCGCTCGGGTAGGGAAGCCAGGTCTACCTCTCCCGTGCCGGTAGTGAGGCGAGGTCTACCCCGCCGGCGCAGGTAGGGAGGCCAGGTGTACCCCACCTGCGCGTGTAGGGGAGCCAGTTCTACGTCGCCTGCGCCGGTAGGGAGTCCAGCTCTACCACGACAGCGTGGGTGTGGAGACCAGGTCTACCACGCCCGCATGGGTAGGGAGGCCAGGTCTACCCCATCGACGCCGGCAGGGAGGTCAGGTCTACCGTGCTGGAGCCGGCAGGGAGGTAAGGTCTACCCCGCCGGCGCCGGCAGGGATGCGAGGTCTACCTCGCCCGCGCTGGTAGTGAGGCCAGGTCTACCCCGCCGGCGCAGGTAGGGAGTCCAGGTCTACCCTGCCCGCGCGTGTAGGGAAGCCAGGTCTACCCCGCCGGCGCCAACAGGTGGGCCAGGTCTACCCCGCCCATGTGGGTAGGGAAACCAGGTCTATCCCTCCTGTGCCGGTAGTGATGCCAGGTCTACCCCGCCCGCTCGGGTAGGGCAGCCAGGTCTACGCAGCCCGCGCGGGTAGGTAGGCCAGGTTTACCCCACCCACGCTGGTAGGCAGGCCAGGTCTACCCCACCCGAGCGGGCAGGGAGGCCAGGTCAACCCCGCCCACGTGGGTTGGGAGGCCAGGTCTACCCCGCCCACACGGGTAGTGAGCTCAGGTCTACCCCTCTTGCACGGACAGGGAGGCCAGGTCTACCCCCCACTCGGGTAGGGAGGCCAAGTCTACCTCTCTGTGCCCGTAGTGAGGCCAGGTCTACTTCGCCCGCGTGGGTAGGGAGGCCAGCTCTACCCCGCCAGAGCTGTAGGGAGGCCAGGTCTACCCCGTCTGCGTTGGTAGGGAGGCCACGTCCACCTCGCCTGCCCGGGCAGGGAGGGCAAGTCTACCCCGCCCACGTGGGTACGGAAGCCAGGTCTACCCCGCCCGCCCGGGTAGGGAGATCTAGTCTACCTCTCCCGTGCAGGTAGTGAGGCCAGGTCTATCCCGCCCACGCTGGTAGGCAGGGCAGGTCTACCCCGCCCGAGCGGGCAGGGAGGCCATGTCTACCCCGCCCACGTGGGTATGGAGGGCAGGTGTACCCTGCCAGCGCGGGTAAGGAGGCCAGGTGTACCCCGCCCATGCGGGTAGGGAGGTCAGGTCTATAACGCCACTGCCGGCAGGGATGCCAGGTCTACCCCTTCCGCGCGGGTACAGAGGCCAGGTCTACCGTGCCCACGCGGGTAGGGAGGCCAGATGTACCCCGCCCACGCGGATCGTGAGGCCAGGTCTACCTCGCCCGCGTGGGTAGGGAGGTCAAGTCTACCTCTCCCATGCCCCTAGTGAGGCCAGGTCTACCCTGCCCAAAGGGGTAGGGAGGGCAGTTCTACACCGCCCGCGTGGGTAGGGAGGGCAGTTCTACCCAGCCGGCACCGGCAGGGAGGCGAGGTCTACCCCCCTGCTCCGGTAGGGAGGCCAAGTCTACCTCTCCCATTCTGGTAGTGAGGCCAGGTCTACTGCGCTCGCGCAGGTAGGGAGGCAAGGTCTAACCATCCCGTGTGGACAGGAAGGCCAGGTCTACCCCACCCACGTGGGTAGGGAGGCCAGGTCTACCCCGCCCACGTGGGTACGGAGGGCAGGTCTACAAATCCCGCGCGGGTAGGGGGGCCAGGTCTACCCCGCCCGCGCGGACAGGGAGGCAATGTCTACCCCACCCGCGCGGGTAGGGAGGCCAGTCAACCCGGCCAGAGCCCATAGGCAGGCCAGGTCTACATCGCCCGCGGGGGTAGGGAGGCCAGGTCTGCCCCACCCGCGTGGGTAGGGAGGCCAGGTCTACCCCAACTGTTCTAGATAGGGAGGCAAGATCTACCCCGCCAGCACGGGTATGGAGGACAGGTCTACCCCGCCCGCGTGGGTAGGGAGGCCAGGTCTACCTCGAACACGCGGACAGGGAGGCCAGATCTACACCACCGGCGCCGGCAGGGATACCAGGTCTACCCCACGGGGTCCTGCAGGGACGCCAGGTCTAACCCGCTTGAGAGGGTAAGTAGGCCAGGACTACCCCACCTGCGTGGACAGTGAGGCCAGGTCTACCCCCCAGCTTGGGTAGGGAGGCCAAGTCTACCTCTCACGTGCCGGTAGTGAGGCCAGGTCTACCCCGCCCGCGCAGGTAGGGAGGCAAGGTGTTTCCCACCCATGCAGGTAGGGAGGCCAGGTCTACCCCGCCACAGCCCGTAGGGAGGACAGGTCTACCACGCCCGTGTGGGTAGGGAGGCCAGGTCAACCCTGCTTGCGCGGACAGGAACTCCAGGTCTACCCCAGCCACGCGGGTAGGGAGGCCAGGTCTACCCCGCCAGAGCCCGTAGGGAGGCCAGGTCTACCCTGCCTGCGTGGGTAGGGAGGCCAGGTCTACCCCGCCCGTGCGGTTAGGGAGGCCATGTCTACCCTGACGGTGCCGGCAGGGGGGCCAGGTCTACCCCACCCATGTGGGATGGGAATCCAGGTCTACCTCTCCCGTGCCGGTAGTAAGGCCAGGTCTACCCCGCCCGTGCGGGTAGGGAAACCAGGTCTACCCCGCCCGTGCGGGTAGGGAGGACAGGTCTACCCCGCCCGCCAGTGTAGGGAGGCCAGGTCTACACTGCCAGGGCCGGTAGGGTGGCCAGGTCTACCCTGCGGGCACCGGCAGGGACGCCAGGTCTACCGCGCCTGTGCGGGTAGGGAAGCCATGTCCACCTCCCCCACGCCTCTAGAGAGGCCAGGTCTACCCCGCCCACGCTGGTATGGAGGCCAGGTCTACCCGGCCCGCGCGGGCAGGAAGTACAGGTCTACCCCACCTGCGCGGACGGGGAGGCCATGTCGACCCCACCCGCGTTGGTAGGGAGGCCAGGTCTACCCCGCCCACGCGGGTAGGGAGGCCAGGTCTACCCCACCCGCGTGGGTATGGAGGCCAGGTCTACCCCGCAGGCGCCGGCAGGGAGGTCAGGTCTACCCCGCCCGTGTGTGCAGGGAGGGCAGGTCTAGCCCGCCCGCGCAGTCAGGGAGGCCATGTCTACCCCGCCCGCATGGGTAGGGAGGCCAGGTATACCCCGCACGCGAGGGCAGGGAAGCCAGTTCTACCCCGCTGGTGCAGGTAGGGAGGCCATGTCTACCCCGTCAGCGCAGGTAGGGAGGCCATGTCTACCCTACCGGCGCCGGCAGGGAGGCCAGGTCTAGCGCGCCGGCGCCGGCAGGGTCGCCTGTCTACCCGGCCCACATCGGCAGGGAAGCCAGTTCTACCCTGCCGCGTCCAGCAGGTAAGCCAGTTCTACCCCGCCGGCGCCGGCAGGGAAGGAGGTCTACCCCGCTGGCGCCGGCAGGGAGGCCAGGTCTAGCGCGCCGGCGCCGGCAGGGACGCCTGTCTACCTGGCCCGCAACGTCAGGGAAGCCAGTTCTACCCTGCCGCGTCAGGCAGGGAAGCCAGGTCTACCCCGCTGGCGCCGGCAGGGAGGCCAGTCCTACCCCGACGGCGCCGGCAGGGAGGCCAGGTCTACCCCGCTGGCGCCAGCAGGGAGGACATGTCTACCCCTCTCGCAGCAGCAGGGAGGACGGTCTACCCCTCCCGCGCCGGCAGGGAGGCCTGTCTACCCGGCCTGCCCCGGCAGCGAGGCCCGGTCTACCCCACTCGCGCCGGCAGGGAGGCCAGGTCTACCCCGCCGGCGCTATCACGCAGGCCAGGTCTACCCTTCCCGCGGCAGCTGGGAGGCTGGTCTGTGTGGGATACTTGGAAAGTAATGGGCACATAGTGAACAATCCAGACTCGATGTAATTGATCAATTTGTGAGCCAAGCATGTTTTGTAGGCAGCAGGCTTCAAGGACGCTTTGCTTGTGGACACATTTTTAGCTAACGGTAGTAAGAGCATTCCAGATGCCTTTAGAAGGCTTTGAACAGAATAAACAAGAAGACAAAAAAAGAAAGATGCCAATTAGAAGAATACAGGTGCGCATTCCACGATAAAGGGAACTTGGCACAAAGAACCTCAATTCCACAGCTTATCTTGACCAATAGATTGAGACAAGTTTCACATGTTTTAGTTAATACAACCAATTATACCTTATGTTTATGCACGTGTACAGTGTTGATATAACCAATCATTAGGTGTAACTAGGCGTGTGGACAGCTCATGTTAAGCAATCTCTATTTTGCTTATGAGTGAACAGAAACTAGAATGAACATATACATCGAGCTATCTTGGCAATAAAGTGGCATCTGCTTGATCATAGTGATTGTGTGCAGTGTCCGTGACTTCCGCGTCAACAGACCTGGCCTCCCTGCCAGCGCAGGCGGTATAAACCTGGTCTCCGTACCCTCGCGGGCAGGTTAGACCTGGCCTCCCTTTTCGTGACCAGGGTAGACATGGCCTCCCTACCCTCTCTGGATGGGTAGACCTGGCCTCCCTGCCGTCGCCAGCAGGGTAGACCTGGCCTCCCTGCCGGCGCCAACGGGGTAGAACTAGCCTCCCTGCCGCTGCGGGCCGAGTACACTTGGCCTCCCTGCCGCTCAGCGCTGGTAGACCTGGCCTCCCTGCCGCCGAGCCGGGTAGACCTGGTCTCCCTGCCGGCGCCGGCGGGGTATACATGGCCTCCCTAGTGGAGCTGGCGGGGTGGACCCGGCCTCCCTGCCGGCGCCAGCAGCGTAGACCTGGCCTCTCTGCCGGTGTCGGCGGGGTAGACCTGGCCGCCCTGCCAGCGCCGGCGGGGTAGACGTGGCCTCCCTGCCGGCACAGGCAGGGTAGACCTGGCCTCCCTGCCGGCGCTGGTGGGGTAGACCTGGCATCCCTTGCAGTGCCGGCGGGGTAGACCTGGCCTCGCTGGCGGGGCCGGCTGGGTAGACCTGACCTCCCTGGTGGTGCCGCGGGGTAGACCTGGCCTCCCTGCCGGCGTGGGAGGGGTAGAAATGGCCTCCCTGCCTGCACCGGCGGGGTAAACCTGACCTCCCTGGTGGTGCCGGCGGGGTAGACCTGGCATCTCTGCCGGTGCTGGCAGGGTAGACCTGGCCTCCCTGCCGGGGGCGGTGGGGTAGAACTGGCCTAAATTCCGGCGCGGGCCGGGTAGACCTGGCCTCCCTGCCGTCGCTGACGGGATAGACCTGGCCTCTCTGCCGGTGCCTGTGGGGTAGACCTGGCCACCCTGCCAGCGCTGGTGTTACATTTTAAAAGAAATCAAATCTGATTACAGCTAAAATCTTAGGAATATAAAGTTATTGTGTGTGACTATAGTAGATAAAGATCTTAAAGAATGTGTAGTACTGTACTTTTAGCTGATTATCATTGGCTTATATTTTCCTTTAAGAAGCCAAGAAGATTTGCTTCTTAAAAAAACTCCCTACCTTTCCCATCTTGATAACTGAAAGACCAATCATTGAAAAGGTTAGATTTCAAAAGAGAAAGGGGTAGACCTGGCCTGCCTGTCGGCTACGGCGGTTTAGACCTGGCCTCCTTGCCGGCGCGGTCGGGGTAGACCTGGCCTCCCTACCAGCGCGGGAGGGGTAGACCTGGCCTAAATTCCGGCGCAGGCCGGGTAGAGCTGGGCTCCCAGCCGGCGCTGGCGGGTTAGACCTGCCCTATCAGCCACTGCCGGCGGGGTAGATCTGGCTGCCCTGCCAACGCCGGCGGGGTAGACGTGGCCTCCTCCCGGCACAGGCTGGGTAGACCTTGGCTCCCTGCCGGCGTGGTGGGCAAGACCTGGCCTCCCTGCCGGCACCGGAGGGTTAGACCTGGCCTCTCTGCCGCCGCGCGCCGGCTTGACCTGGACTCCCTGCGCGCGTGGGGCGGGTAGACATGGCTTCTCTGCCGGCGTGGGAGGGGTAGAGCTGGCCTAAATTCCGGCACGGGCAAGGTAGACCTGGGCTCCCTGCCGGTGCCTGCGGGGTAGACCTGGCCTCTCTGCCGCTGCTGGCGGGGGTAAACCTTGCCACTCTGCCAACGCCGGCGGGGTAGATGTGGCCTCCCAGCCGGCGCCGGCGGGGTAGACCTTGGCTCCCTGCCGGCGCTGGCGGGGTAGACCTGGCCTCCCTGCCGGTGCCGGCAGCGTAGACATGGCCTCTCTGCCGGCGCGGACCGGGTAGACCTGGCCTCCTTGCCGGCGCGGTCGGGGTAGACCTGGCCGCCCTGCTATCGCCGGTGGGGTAGACGTGGCCTCCCTTCCGGCGCCGGCGTGGTAGACCTGACCTCACTGCCGGCCCCGGCGGGGTAGACCTGGCCTGCCTGTCAAATACGGCGGGGTAGACCTGGCCTCCCTGCCCGCGCCGGCAGCGTAGACCTGGCCTCCCTTCCGGCGCGGACCGGGTAGACCTGTCCTCCCTGCTGGCACTGGAGGGTTAGACATGGCCTCTCTGCTGCCGCGCGCCGGCTATACCTGGCCTCCTTGCCGGCGCGGGCCGGGTAGATCTGGCCTCACTGCCAGCGCGGGATGGGTAGAGCTGGCCTAAATTCCGGCGCTGGCAGGGTAGACCTGGGCTCCCAGCCGGCGCCTGCGTGGTAGACCTGGCCTCTCTGCCGCTGCCGGCGGGGTAGACCTTGCCACCCTGCCAGCGCTGTCGGGGTAGACGTGGCCTCCCTGCCGGCACGGGCATGGTAGACCTGGCCTCCCTGCCGGCGCCGGCGGAGTAGACCTGGCATCCCTTGCGGCGCTGGCTGGGTAGACCTAACCTCACTGCCGGCGCCGGCGGGGTAGACCTGGCCTGCCTGTCGGATACGGCGGGTTAGACATGGCCTCCTTGCCGGTGCGGTTGGGGTAGACCTGGCCTCCCTGCCGCTGCCAGCGGGGTAGACCTGGCCGCCCTGCTAGCTCCGGCGGGGTAGACGTGGCCTCCCTTCCGGCGCGGGCGTGGTAGACCTGACCTCACTGCCGGCGCCGGCGGGATAGACCTGGCCTGCCTCTCGGCTACGGCGGGTTAGACCTGGCCTCCCTGCCGCTGCCGGCGGGGTAGAACTTGCCACCCTGCCAGCGCTGTCGGGGTAGACGTGGCCTCCCTGCCGGCACGGGCGTGGTAGACCTGGCCTCCCTGCCGGCGCCGGCGGAGTAGACCTGGCATCCCTTGCGGCGCCGGCTGGGTAGACCTAACCTCACTGCCGGCACCGGCGGGGTAGACCTGGCCTGCCTCTCGGCTACGGCGGGTTAGACCTGGCCTCCCTGCCGGCGTGGGCCAGGTAGACCTGGCCTCCCTGCCGGCGCCGGCAGCGTAGACCTGGCCTCCCTGCCGGCACCGGAGGGTTAGACCTGACCTCTCTGCCGCTGCCGGCGGGGTAGACCTGGCCGCCCTGCCAGCGCCGGCGGGGTAGACGTGGCCTCCCTGCTGGCACGGGCGTGGTAGACGTGGCCTCCCTTCCGGCGCCGGCTGGGTAGACCTGACCTCAGTGCCAGCGCTGGCGGGGTAGACCTGACCTCACTGCCGGCGATGGCGCGGTAGACCTGACCTCACTGCCGACGCCGGTGGGGTAGACCTGGCCTGCCTGTCGGCTACGGCGGGTTAGACCTGGCCTCCTTGCCGGCGCGGTCGGGGTAGACCTGGCCTCCCTACCGGTGCGGGAGGGGTAGACCTGGCCTAAATTCCGGCGCAGGCCGGGTAGACCTGGGCTCCCAGCCGGCACTGGCGGGTTAGACCTGCCCTATTAGCCGCTGCCGGCGGGGTAGACCTGGTCGCCCTGCCAACGCCGGCGGGGTACACGTGGCCTCCCTGCCGGCACAGGCTGGGTAGACCTTGGCTCCCTGCCGGCGCTGGCGGGCAAGACCTGGCCTCCCTGCCGGTGTGGGCCAGGTAGACCTGGCTTCCCTGCCGGCGCCGGCAGCGTAGACCTGGCCTCCCTGCCGGCGTGGACCGGGTAGACCTGGCCTCCTTGCTGTCGCGGTCGGGGTAGACCTGGCCTCCCTGTCGGCACCGGAGGCTTAGACCTGGCCTTTCTGCCGCCGCGCGCCGGCTAGACGTGGACACACTGCCCGCGCCGGCAGGGTAGACCTGGCTTCTCTGCCGGCGTGGGAGGGGTAGAGCTGGCTTAAATTCCGGCACGGGTAGGGTAGACCTGGGCTCCCAGCCGGCGCCTGCGTGGTAGACCTGGCTTCTCTGCCGCTGGCGGCGGGGTAGACCTGGCCGCCCTGCCAGCGCCGGCAGGGTAGACGTGGCCTCCCTGCTGGCGCAGGCGTGGTAGACCTGGCCTCCCTGCCGGCGCCGGCGGGGTAGACGTGGCCTCCCTTCCGGCGCGGGCGTGGTAGACCTGACCTCACTGCCGGCGCCGGCGAGGTAGACCTGGCCTGCCTGTCGGCTACGGTGGGTTAGACATGGCCTCCTTGCCGGCGCGCGAGGGGTAGACCTGGCCTCCCTACCGGCTCGGGAGGGGTAGACCTGGCATCCATTGAGGCGCCGGCGGAGTAGACCTGGCCTCTCTGCTGCTGCTGGCGGTGTAGACGTGGCCTCCCTGCCGGCACGGGCGTGGTAGACCTGGCCTCCCTACCGACGCCGGCTGGGTAGACCTGGCATCCCTTGCGGCGCCGGCTGGGTAGACCTGACTTCACTGCCGGCATCGGCGGGGTAGACCTGACCTCTCTGCTACTGCCGGCGGGGTAAACCTGGCCGCCCTGCCAGCGCCGGCGGGGTAGACCTGGCCTCCCTGCCGGCGCCGGCGGGGTAGACCTGGCATCCCTTGCGGCGCTGGCAGGGTAGACCTGACCTCACTGCCGGCGCCGGAGGGGTAGACCTGGCCTGCTTGTCGGCTACGGCGGGTTAGACCTGGCCTCCTTGCCGGCGCAGTCGGGGCAGACCTGGCCTCCCTACCGGTGCGGGAGGGGTAGACTTGACCTAAATTCCGGCGCAGCCGGGTAGACCTGGCCTCCCTGCCGGCACAGGCTGGGTAGAGATTGGCTCCCTGCCGGCGCTGGCGGGCAAGACCTGGCCTCCCTGCCTGCGCAGACCGGGTAGACCTGGCCTCCTTGCTGTCGCGGTCAGGGTAGACCTGGCCTCCCTGCCGGCACCGGAGGCTTAGACCTGGCCTCTCTGACGCCGCGCGCTGGCTAGACCTGGAATCCCTGCCCACGCGGGCCGGGTAGACCTGGCCTCACTGCCGGCGTGGGAGGGGTAGAGCTGGCCTAAATTCCGGCACGGGCAGGGTAGACCTGGGCTCCCAGCCGGCGCCTGCGTGGTAGACCTGGCCTCTCTGCCGCTGGCGGCGGGGTAGAACTTGCCGCCCTGCCAGCGCCGGCGGGGTAGACGTGGCCTCCCTGCCCGCGCCGGCAGCGTAGACCTGGCCTCCCTGCTGGCGCTGGCAGGGTAGACTGGCATCCCTTGCGGCGCCGGCTGTGTAGACCTGACTTCACTGCCGGCGTCGGCGGGGTAGACCTGGCCTGCCTGTCGGCAACGGCGTGTTAAACATGGCCTCCTTGCCGGCGCAGTCGGGGTAGAGCTGGCCTCCCTGCCGGCACCGGAGGGTTACACCTGCCCTATCAGCCGCTGCCGGCGGGGTAGACCTGGCCACCCTGCCAACACCGGCGGGGTAGACGTGGCCTCCCTGCCGGCACAGGCTGGGTAGACCCTGGCTCCCTGCCGGCGCTGGCGGGCAAGACCTGGCCTCCCTGCCGGCGTGGGCCAGGTAGACCTGGCCTCCCGGCCGGCGCCGGCAGCGTAGACCTGGCCTCCCTGCCGGCGCGTACCGGGTAGACCTGTCCTCCCTGCTGGCACTGCAGGGTTAGACCTGGCCTCTCTGCCGCCGCGCGCCGGCTATACCTGGACTCCCTGCCCGCGCAGGCCGGGTAGACCTGGCCTCACTGCCGGCGTGGGAGGGGTAGACCTGGCCTAAATTCCGGCGCAGGCAGGGTAGACCTGGGCTCCCAGCCGGCGCTGGCGGGTTAGACCTGCCCTATCAGCCACTGCCGGCGGGGTAGACCTGGCCGCCCTGCCAACGCCGGTGGGGTAGACGTGGCCTCTCTGCCGGCACAGGCTGGGTAGACCTTGGCTCCCTGCCGGCGCTGGCGGGCAAGACCTGGCCTCCCTGCCGGCGTGGGCCAGGTAGACCTGGCCTCCCTGCCGGCGCGGACCGGGTAGACCTGGCCACCTTGCCGGCGCGGTCGGGGTAGACCTGGCCTCCCTGCCGGCACCGGAGGCTTAGACCTGGCCTCTCTGACGCCGCGCGCCGGCTAGACCTAGACTCCCTGCCCGCGCGGGCCTTGTAGACCTGGCCTCACTGCCGGCGTGGGAGGGGTAGAGCTGGCCTAAATTCCGGCACGGGCCGGGTAGACCTGGGCTCCCTGCCGGCGCCTGCGTGGTAGACCTGGCCTCCCTGCCGGCACCGGAGGGTTAGACCTGACCTCTCTGCCGCTGCCGGCGGGGTAGACCTGGCCGCCCTGCCAGCGCCGGCGGGGTAGACATGGCCTCCCTGCCCACGCGGGCGTGGTAGACCTGGCCTCCCTGCCGGCGCCGGCGGGGTAGACCTGGCATCTCTTGTGGCGCTGGCGGGGTAGACCTGACCTCACTACCGGCGCCGGTGGGTTATACCTGGACTGCCTGTCGGCGCGGGCGTAGTAGACCTTGCCTCTCTGCCGCTGCCGGCGGGGTAGACCTGGCCTGCCTGTTGGCTACGGCGGGTTAGACATGGCCTCCTTGCCGGCGCGGTTGGGGTAGACCTGGCCGCCCTGCCAGCGCTGGCGGGGTAGACGTGGCCTCCCTGCCGGCGCGGGCGTCATAGACCTGGCCTCCCTGCCGGCGCCTGCGGGGTAGACCTGGCATCCCCTGCGGCGCCGGCTGGGTAGACCTGACCTCACTGCCGGCGCCGGCGGGGTAGACCTGACCTCACTGCTGGCGCCGGCGGGGTAGACCTGGCCTGCCTGTCGGCTACGGCGGGTTAGACGTGGCCTCCTTGCCGGCGCGGTTGGGGTAGACCTGGCCTCCCTACCGGCGCGGGAGGGGTAGACCTGGCCTAAATTCCGGCGCAGGCCGGCTAGACCTAGACTCCCTGCCCGCGCGGGCCTTGTAGACCTGGCCTCACTGCCGGCGTGGGAGGGGTAGAGCAGGCCTAAATTCCGGCACGGGCCGGGTAGACCTGGGCTCCCTGCCGGCGCCTGCGTGGTAGACATGGCCTCTCTGCCGCTGCCGGCGGGGTAGACCTTGCCGCCCTGCCAGCGCCGGCGTGGTAGACCTGGCCTCCCTGCCGGCGCCGGCGGGGTAGACCTGGCATCCCTTTCGGAACTGGTGGGGTAGACCTGACCTCACTGCCGGCGCCGGCGGGGTAGACCTGGCCTCCCTTGCGGCGCCGGCTAGGTAGACCTACCTCACTGCCGGCGCCGGCGGGGTAGTCCTGACCTCACTGCCGGCGCCGGCGGGGTAGACCTGGCTTGCCTGTCGGCTACGGCGGGTTAGACCTGGCCTCCTTGCTGGCGCGGTCGGGGTAGACCTGGCCCCTACCGGCGCGGGAGGGGTAGACCTGGCCTAAATTCCGGCGCAGCCCAGGTAGACCTGGGCTCCCAGCCGGCGCTGGCGGGTTAGACCTGCCCTATCAGCTGCTGCCGGCGGGGTAGACCTGGCCGCCCTGCCAACGCCGGCGGGGTAGACGTGGCCTGCCTGTCGGCTACGGCGGGTTAGACATGGCCTCCTTGCCGGTGCGGTTGGGGTAGACCTGGCCTCCCTGCCGGCACCGGAGGGGTAGACCTGACCTCTCTGCCGCTGCCGGCGGGGTAGACCTGGCCGCCCTGCCAGCGCCGGCGGGGTAGACATGGCCTCACTGCCGGAGTGGGAGGGGTAGAGCTGGCCTAAATTCCGGCACGGGCAGGGTACATCTGGGCTCCCAGCCGGCGCATGCGTGGTAGACCTGGCCTCTCTGCCGCTGCCGGCGGTGTAGACCTTGCCGCCCTTCCAGCGTCGTCGGGGTAGACGTGGCCTCCCTGCCGGCGCGGGCATGGTAGACCTGGCATCCCTTGCGGCGCCGGCTGGGTAGACCTTACCTCACTGCTGGTGCCAGCGGGGTAGACCTGGCCTGCCTGTTGGCTACGGCGGGTTAGACATGGCCTCCTTGCCGGCGCGGTTGGGGTAGACCTGGCCTCCCTGCCGGCATCGGAGGGTTAGACCTGACCTCTCTGCCGCTGCCGGCGGGGTAGACCTGGCCGCCCTGCCAACGCCGGCGGGGTAGACGTGGCCTGCCTGTCGGCTACGGCGGGTTAGACATGGCCTCCTTGCCGGTGCGGTTGGGGTAGACCTGGCCTCCCTGCCGGCACCGGAGGGGTAGACCTGACCTCTCTGCCGCTGCCGGCGGGGTAGACCTGGCCGCCCTGCCAGCGCCGGCGGGGTAGACGTGGCCTCCCTGCCGGCGCGGGCGTGGTAGACCTGGCCTCCCTTTCCGGCGGCGGCGGGGTAGACCTGGCATCCCTTGCGGCGCTGGCTGGGTAGACATGACCTCACTGCCGGCGCCGGCGGGGTAGACCTGGCCTCTCTGCCGCTGCCGGCGGGGTAGACCTTGCCTCCCTTCCAGCGCCGGCGGGGTAGAGCTGGCATCCCTAGCCATCGCGGGCGTGGTAGACCTGGCCTCCCTGCCCGCGCCGGCGGGGTAGACCTGGCATCCCTTGCGGCGCCGGCTAAGTAGACCTGACCTCACTGCCGGCGCCGGCGGGTTAGACCAGTCCTGCCTGTCGGCTACGGCGGGTTAGACCTGGCCTCCTTGCCGGCGCGGTCAGGGTAGACCTGGGCTCCCTGCCGGCACCGGAGGGTTAGACCTGGCCTCTATGCCGCCCCGCGCCGGCTATACCTTGACTCCCTGCCCACGCGAGCCGGGTAGACCTGTCCTCACTGCCGTCGCGGGAGGGGTAGACCTGGCTTAAATTCCGGCGCGGGCAGGGTAGACCTGGGCTCCCAGCCGGTGCCTGCGGGGTAGACCTGGCCTCCCAGCCGGTGCCTGCGGGGTAGACCTGGCCTCCCTGCCGGCGCCGGCATGGTAGACCTGGCCTCCCTGCCGGCGCCGGCGGGGTAGACTTGGCATCCCTTGCGGCGCCGGCTGGGTAGACCTGACCTCTACTGCCAGCGCCAGTGGTGTAGACGTTGCCGCCCTGCCAACGACGGAGGGTTAAACGTCGCCTCCCTGCCGGCACAGGCAGGGTAGTCCTGGCCTCCCTGCCGGTGCTGGCCGGGTAGACCTGGCCTCCGTGCCGGCGCGGTCGGGCTAGACCTGGCTCTCTGCCGGTGCCGTCGGGGTAGACCTGGCCTGCCTTCCGGCGCCAGCAGGGTAGACATGGCCTCCCTGCCGGCGCTGGCGGGGTAGACATGGCCTCCCTGCCGGCGTGGGTCGGGTACACCTGGCCTCACTACCGGCGTGGGAGGGGTAGACCTGGCCTAAATTCTGGCGCTTGCTGGGTAGACCTGGTCTCCGTGCCGGCGCCGGTGTTGTAGACCTGGGCCTCCTACCGGTGCCGGTAGGGTAGACCTGGCCTCCCCTGTGGCGCTGGCGGGGAAGACCTTTCCTCCCTGCCGTCACCGGTAGGGTGCACCTGGCCTTCTTGTCGGCGCGGGCGAGGTAGTCCTGGCTTCCCTTCCGCCGCCGGCGGGGTAGACATGGCCTCTCTGCCAGCGTGGGTCGGGTAGACCTGGCCTCTCTGCCTGCACGGGCCAGGTAGACCTGTCCTCCTTGCCGGCGCGGGACGCGTATACCTGGCTTCCCTGCCAGCACTGGCTGGATAGACCTGGCCTCCCTGCCAGCGCCGGAGCAGTAGCCCTGGCCTCCCTGTCGCCGTGGGCCCTGTAGACCTGCCCTACCTGCCGGCGCTGGCGGGGTAGACTTGGACTCCCTGCCGGCGCCGGCAGGGTAGACCTGGTCTCCCTGCTGGATCCGGCGGGGTAGACCTGCCCTCCCTGCGGGCGCCGGGTGGGTACACCTGGCCTCCCTGCCAGCGCCGGCTCGTTAGAGGTGGCCTCCATGCCGGCGCCGGCGGAGTAAACCTAGCCTCCCTGCCGCCGCGGGCCGGGTAGACCTGGCCTCCCTGGCGCCAAGGGCCAGGTAGACCTGGCTGCCCTTTTGGTGCCGGCGGGGTATATCTATCCTCCCTGCCGGCACCGGCGGGGTAGACCTGGTCTCCCTGCCGGATCCGACTGGGTAGACCTGCCTCCCTGCAGGCGCCGGAGGAGTAGACCTGGCCTCACTGACGGTGCCAGCGGGGTAGACCTGGCCTCCCTGCCGGCGTGGACCGTGTAGACCTGGCCTCCCTGCCAGCGCCGGCAAGTCAGACCTGGCCTCTCTGCCGGAGCCGGCCGGGTAGGCTTAGCCTCCCTGCCGGTGCGAGGGGTAGACCTGGGCTCCCTGCCGACGCGGTTGGGGTAGACATGGCCTCCCTGACGGCGCCGGACCAGGTAGACCTGGCCTCCTTGCCGGCGCTGGCAGTCAATACCTGGCCTCCCTGTCGGCGCGGGCCGGGTATTCCTGGCCTCCCTGCCAGCGCCGGCAGGGTAGACGTGGCCCCTTGCCGGCACGGGCTGGGTAGACCTGGTATCCC
Source organism: Harpia harpyja (assembly GCF_026419915.1). Lineage (NCBI taxonomy): Eukaryota > Metazoa > Chordata > Aves > Accipitriformes > Accipitridae > Harpia > Harpia harpyja. The sequence continues at coordinate 810,885 of NW_026293320.1, forward strand.
TGCCGGCGCGGAACGCGTAGACCTGGCTTCCCTGCCGGCGCGGGCCAGGTAGACCTGGCCTCACTGCTGGCGCGGGCGGGGTAGACAAGGCCTAAATTCTGGCGCGGGCAGGGTAGACCTTGCCTCCTTACTCGCGCAGGCAGAGTAAACCTGGCCTCCCTATACCCCACGGGGGTTTAGACGTGGCCTCCCTAACGGCGCGGGCGAAGGAGACGTTGCGTCCCTACCTGCGCGGGCAGGGTAGACCTGGCCTCCCTACCCACGCGGGCGGGGTAGACCTGGCGTCCCTGCTGGCACCGGCGGGATAGACATGGCCTCCCTACCAGCGCCGGAGGGGTGGAACTGGCCTACATACCTGCGCGGGCAGGGTAGACCTGGACTCCGTACCGACGTGGGCGAGGTTGACCTTGCCTCCCTACCTGCATGGCCGTGGTAGAACTGGCCTCCCTATCCACACGGGCGGGGTAGACCTGGCCTCCCTACCTGCGCGGGCGGTGTAGACCTGGATTCCCTACCGGCGCCGGAGGGGTAGACCTGGCCTCCCTACTCGCGCGGGTGGGGTAGACCTGGCCTCCCTACCCCCACGGGCGGGATAGGTTTGGCCTCCAAACCCGCGCGGGCGGGGTAGACCTGGTTTCCCGACCCGCGTTAGCGGGGTACACCTGGCCTTCCTACCCGTGCGGGCGAAGTAGATCTGGCCTTCCAGCTGGCGCCGGCTGGGTGGTCCTGGCCTCCATACCCATGCAGGTGTGGTAGACCTGCCTCCCTGCTGGCGCCGGAGGGGTAGACCTGGCCTCCCTACCCAGTTGGGCCGGGTAGACCTAACCTCTCTGCCCACAACGGCGGGGTAGACTTGGCCTCCCTACCCACGCGAGCAGGCTAGACCTGGCCTCCCTGCCTGTACCAGCGGCCTAGACCTTGCCTCTCTATCTGCGCGAGCGGTGTAGACCTGGCCACCTTACCCGCTCGGGCGGGGTAGACCTGGCCTTCCTGCCACGCCGGCGGGGTGGATCTGGCCTCCCTACCCTCGCCTGCGGGGTAGACCTGGCCTCCCTGCCGGCGCCAGGGGGTATACCTGGCCTTCCTACCCACGCGGGCGAAGTAGATCTGGCCATCCTGCCTGCCCCGGCTGGGTAGACCTGGCCTCCTTACCCACGCAGTCGGGCTAGACCTGGCCTCTCTGCCGGCACCGGCGGGGTAGACGTGGCCTCCCTTCCTGCGCAAGCGGGGTAGACCTGTCCCTCGTACCCATGCCATCGAGGTAGACCTAGAATCCCTACCCGCGCGGGCGGGGTAGACCTGGCCTATCTTCCCGCGTGGGCAGTGTAGACCTGGCCCCCCTACCCGCTCTAGCAGGGTAGACCTGGCCTCCCTAACCGCTTCGGCGGGGTAGACATGGCCTCCCTACTGGCATTGGCGGGGGAGATGTGCCCTCCCTACCCTTGCCGCAGAGGTAGACCTGGCCTCCCTACCCGCGAGGGTGGGGTAGACCTGGCCTCCTTACCCGTGAGGGTGGGGTAGACCTGGCCTCCTTGCCACACCGGCGGGGTACGCGTGGCCTTTCTACCCACGCGGGCAAGGTAGAACTGGCCTCCCTCCCCGCGCGGGCAGGGTAGACCTGGTTTCCATACCTGCGTGGGCGGGGTAGACCTGGCCTTCCTACCCGTGCATGCAGAGTAGATCTGGCCTTCCTGCCGGCGCCGGCTGTGTAGACCTGGCCTCCATACCCACGCATGTGGAGTATACCTGGCCTCCCTACCCGTGCGGGCCGGGTAGACAGGGCCTCCCTGCCGGCACCAGCTGGGTAGACCTGGGCTCCTTACGCACTCAGGCTGGGTAGACCTGGCCTCCCTACCCGCGTGGGCGGGGTAGACCTGGCCTCCCTACATACGCGTGTGGGGTAGACCTGGTCTCCCTAGTCGCGCGGGCGGGCTAGACCTGGCCTCCCTACCGACGCCGGCGAGGTAGACATGGCTTCCTTACCCACACAGGCGGGGTAGACCTGGCGTCCCTGCCGGCGCCGGAGGGGTAGATCTGGCCTCTATACCCGTGCGGGCATGGCGGACCTGTCTTACCTACCCACGCGGGAAGGGTTACACCTGGCCTCCCTACCCGCGTGGGCGGGGTAGACATGGCGTCCCTGCCAGCGCCGGTGGGGTAGGCCTGTCCTCCCTACCCGAGCAGGCGGGGTAGACCTGGCGTCCTTACCCGCGCAGGCTGTGTAGACCTGGCGTCCCTGTCCGCGCTGGCGGGGTAGACCTTGACTCCCTACCCGCGCAGGCGGGGAGACCTGTCCTCAATACCCGTGTGGGCGGGGTAGACATGGCCTACTTAACCTCACGGGCAGGGTGGACCTGGACTCCCTACTGGCGCGGGCGAGGAAGAACTGGCTTCCCTATCCACACGAGCAGGGTAGACTTGACGTCCCTGCCGACGCTGGCGGGGTAGACATGGACTCCCTACTGGCTCCAGAGGGGTAGACCTGGCTTACATACCCGCGCGGGCGGGGTAGACCTGGATTCCGTACTGACGCGGGCGAGGTTGACCTGGCCTCCCTACCCGAGCAGGTGGGGTAGACCTGGCCTCCCTAACATCGTGGGTGGTGTAGACATAGCGTTCCTACAGGCACCAGTAGGTTAGATCTGGTCTCCCTACCCACGCGGGCGGGGTAGACCTGTCCTCCATACCCGTGCTGGCGGGGTAGACCTGGCCTACTTACCCTCGTGGGGGGGTAGAACTTGACTCCCTACCATCGCGGACGAGGAAGACCTGGGTTCCCTACCCCCTCGGGAGGGGTAGACCTGGTGTCCCTGCCGGTGCCAGTGTGGTAGACCTGGCCTCCCTACCCACGTGGGTGGGATAGAGCTGGCCTCCATACCCGTGCTGGCGGGGTAGACCTGGCCTACTTACCCTCGTGGGGGGGTAGAACTTGACTCCCTACCGTCGCGGACGAGGAAGACCTGGGTTCCCTACCCCCTCGGGAGGGGTAGACCTGGTGTCCCTGCCGGTGCCAGTGTGGTAGACCTGGCCTCCCTACCCACGTGAGTGGGGTAGACCTGGCCTCCCTACCGGCGCGGGCAGGGTAGACCTGGCCTCCCTACCCCCACGGGCGGGGTAGAGCTGGCCTCTCTGCCGGCACCAGCGGGGTAGACCTGGCCTCCCTACCTGTGCGAGCGGGGTAGACCTGGCCTATCTTCCCACGTGGGCAGTGTAGACCTGGCCACCCTACCTGCTCCAGCGGGGTAGACCTGGCCTCCCTACCCGCTTCAGCAGAGTAGACCTGGCTTCCCTGCTGGCATCGGCGGGGTAGACGTGGCCTCCCTACCTGTGTTGCAGAGGTAGACCTGGCCTCCCTACCCGCGAGGGTGGGGTAGACCTGGCCTCCTTGCCACACCGGCGGGGTACGCGTGGCCTCTCCACCCACGCGGGCAAGGTAGACCTGGCCTCCCTAAGCGCACATGCGGGGTAGATTTGGCTTCCCTGCCGGCACCGGCGGGGTAGACATGGCCTCCCTACCCACGCGGGCGGTGTGGTCCTGACGTCCCTGCCAGCGCCGGCGGACTACACCTGGCCTCCCTACCGGCACTGGCGGGGTACACCTACATCCCTACCGGCGCCGGCGGGGTAGACCTGGCCTTCCTAACCGCGTGGACGGGGTACACCTGGCCTCCCTACCCGCGCAGGTGGGGTAAACCTTGCTTCCCTACACACACGGCTGGGGTAGACCTGGCCTCCCAACCTCCACGGGTGGGGTAGACCTGGTCTCCCTACTCGCGCCAGCGGGCTAGACCTGCCCTCCATACCTGCGCGGGCTGGTTAGACATGGCCTCCCCTTCGGCGCGACGAGGTAGATCTGGCCTCACTAGTGGCACGGTAAAGGTAAACCTGACTTCCCTACCCGCGCGGGCGGGGTATATCTGGCCTCACTACCGGTACTTGAGCGGTAGACCTGGCCTCCCTACTCGCACGGGTGGGGTAGACCTGGCCTCCCTACCCCCACGGGCGGGATAGGTTTGGCCTCCAAACCCGCGCGGGCAGGGTAGACCTGGCCTCCCTTCCTGCGCACGCGAGGTGGACCTTTCCTCCCTACCCACGCGGGCAGGGTAGACATAGCCTCAACACCGGCACGGGACAGGTAAACCTGGCTTCGTTACCTGCGCGCACGGGGTATAACTCGCCCACCTGCCGGTGCCAGCAGTGTAGACTTGGCGTCCCTACCCAAGCGGGTGGGGTAGACCTGTCCTCCCTGTCGGAGCAGGTGGGGTAGACCTGGCCTCCCTACCCGCTCAGGAGGGGTAGACCTGCCCTCCCTACCCGTGCGGGCAGGGTAGACCTGGCCTCCCTATCCGCGCGGGCGGTGTAGACCTGGTGTCCCTGCTGGCACTGGTGGGATAGATATGGCCTGCCTACCGGCGCAGGAGGGGTAGACCTGCCCTCCCTACCTGAGCGGGCAGGGTAGACCTGTCCTCCATAGCCTTGAGGGCGGGGTAGACCTGGCCTCCCTACCCCCGTGGGCGGGGTAGAGTTTGACTCCATAGCCGCGCGGGCGGGGTAGACCTGGCCTCCCTACCCGCGCGGGTGGGGTAGACCTGGCCTCCCTAGTCGCGCGGGCGAGATAGAGCTGGCCTCAATACCAGTACGGGAGTGGTACACCTGGTCTCCGTACCCTCGCGGGCGGGGCAGACCTGGCTACTCTACCCGCGCAGGTGAGGTAGACCTGGCCTCACTAACGGTACGGGAGAGGTAGACCTGGCCTCCCTGCCGGCACCGGCAGGGTAGACCTGGGCTTTCTACCCGTTCGGGCCGGGTGGACCCGGCCTCCCTGCCGGCGCCGGCTGGGTAGACCTGGGTTTCTTTCCGCACTCAGGTGGGGTAGACCTGGCCTCCCTACCCACGCGGGCAGGATATACCTGACCTCTGTACCCACGCGGGTGGGGTAGTCCTGGCCACCCTATCCACACGGGCATCGTTGTAGGAGTCGGTCAGAAAATCAGCATTGTCTTAACATCGTCATCAGGAACATGAACAGTATGGACAGAAAATCAGCATTGTCTCAACATCGTCATCAGGAACATGAACAGTACGTTATCTGACAACAGCCTGTTTGGGAGTGCAGTGGCCGATCCCAAGAACAGAATGCGCGGTACAAGGCTCTGTTAAAGATAACCACACAGCTACTGTCCAAAAAGGATGGATTGCAATTCTTACCATAACATCGATGAAGAAATCATGAACTTTAGACGAACTTTGCTTCATTATAGTACCAAAACACACCTCCAAGACTTACCATGCCTCGGACACTGACCCTGTGCCTGCGTAATAGCCTCGCTCGAGAAGGGCGGAGACTCCTGAGGCAGAGGTGGAGCAAGGTGTGTTACTAAGCATAAAAGATGACTTCTGAACAACGGAAATTTGAAGCTTCCCCACCAAGGACCACGACGATCGATGACGCAGCATTAGCTGGACCCGGAACTGTTAGGACATCTTGTGATCAGCGGCGGTAGCTATAACTTCTCTTTCTCCTCTCTCTAAACTTTACTTTACTTTTCTCCTTTCTTTCACCCATCTCTAAGTATCGCATGCCTCTTCAAAGGAATACAATAAAGTTTTACTGTGTGATTATTGCTATCCCCTTTGGTGTTGGTCACCTTAATTTTGCACTTTCGAGATCGTAGCAAACGAACAATCACGAGTCCACCGAGTGGACCGTGACAGGGGTAGACCTGGCCTCCCTGCCGGCTCCAGCGGGGTAGACCTGGCCTCCCTAACCGTGTGGGCAGGGTAGACCTGGCCTCTCGGCCGGCACCGGCGGAGTAGACGTGGCCACCCTACCCGCGCGGGCAGGGTAGACCTTGCCTCCCTGCCTGCGTGGGTGGGGTAGACCTGGCCTTCCTAACCGCGTGGGCGGGGTAGACCTGGCCTTTCTACCCTCGCGGGCGAGGTACACCTGGCCTCCGTCCCCGCGCGGGCGGGGTAGACCTGGCCTTCCAACCCACGCGGGCGAAGTAGATCTGGCCCTCTTGCCTGCGCCGGCTGGGTAGACCTGGCCTCCTTACCCACGCAGTCGAGCTAGACCTGGCCTCTCTGCCGGCACCGGCGGAGTAGATGTGGTCTCCCTGCCCGCGCGAGCGGGGTAGACCTGTCCCTCGTACCCACGCCGTCGGTGTAGACCTGGCATCCCTACCCACGTCAGCGGGCTAGACCTAGCCTATCTTCCCGCTCCGGCGGGGTAGACCTGGCCTCCCTGCCAGCGTTGGCGGGGTAGACGTGGCCTCCCTACCCGCGCAGGCGGGGAGACCTGTCCTCAATACCCGTGCGGGCAGGGTAGACGTGGCCTACTTAACCTCGCGGGCAGGGTGGACCTGGACTCCCTACTGGCGCGGGCGAGGAAGAACTGGCTTCCCTATCCACACGAGCGGGGTAGACTTGGCGTCCCTGCCGACGCTGGCGGGGTAGACATGGACTCCCTACTGGCTCCAGAGGGGTAGACCTGGCTTACATACCCGCGCGGGCAGGGTAGACCTGGATTCCGTACTGACGCGGGCGAGGTTGACCTGGCCTCCCTACCCGAGCAGGTGGGGTAGACCTGGCCTCCCTAACATCGTGGGCGGTGTAGACATGGCGTTCCTACAGGCGCCAGTAGGTTAGATCTGGTCTCCCTACCCGCGCGGGCGGGGTAGACCTGTCCTCCATACCCGTGCTGGCGGGGTAGACCTGGCCTCCCTACCCCCACGGGCGGGCTAGAGCTGGCCTCCCTACCCCCGCGGGTGGGGTAGACCTGGCCTCCCTGCTGGTGCCAGCGGGGTATACCTGGCCTTCCTACCCACGCGGGCGAATTAGATCTGGCCATCCTGCCTGCCCCGGCTGGGTAGACCTGGCCTCCTTACCCACGCAGTCGGGCTAGACCTGGCCTCTCTGCCGGCACCAGCGGGGTAGACGTGGCCTCCCTACCTGTGCAAGCGGGGTAGACCTGGCCTATCTTCCCACATGGGCAGTGTAGACCTGGCCACCCTACCTGCTCCAGCGGGGTAGACCTGGCCTCCCTACCCGCTTCAGCGGAGTAGACCTGGCTTCCCTGCTGGCATCGGCGGGGTAGACGTGGCCTCCCTACCAGTGTTGCAGAGGTAGACGTGGCCTCCCTACCCGCGCGGGTGGTGTAGACCTGGCCTCCTTACCCGCGAGGGTGGGGTAGACCTGGCCTCCTTGCCACACCGGCGGGGTACGCGTGGCCTCTCCACACACGCGGGCAAGGTAGACCTGGCCTCCCTAAGCGCACATGCGGGGTAGATTTAGATTCCATGCAGGCGCCGGCGGGGTAGACATGGCCTCCCTACCCACGCGGGCAGTGTGGTCCTGACGTCCCTGCCAGCGCCGGCGGACTAGACCTGACCTCCCTAGCCGGCGCCGCCGGTGTAGACCTGGCCTACTTAGCTGGCGTCAGCGGCGTAGACATTGCCTCCCTAGCCGGCGCCAGCAGGGTAGACCTGGCCTCCCTGCCTGCGCCGGCGGGGCAATCCTGGCCTCCCAAGCCGGCGCCGGCGTCGTAGACCTGGCCTCCGTATCAGGCGTCGGCGGCGTAGACATTGCCTCCCTAGCCGGCGCCGGTGGGGTAGACCTGGCATCCCTGCCGGCGCCAGCGTTGTAGACCTGGCCTCCCAAGCCGGCGCCGGCAGGGTAGACCTGGCCTCTCAAGCCGGCGCTGGCGGCGTAGACCTGGCCTCCCTAGCTGGCGCCGGCGGGGAAGACCTGACCTCCCAAGCTGGAGCCAGCGGGATAGACCTGACCTCCCTAGCAAACGCCGGCGCAGTAGACCTGGCCTCCCTACCCGGCGCCGGTAGGGTAGACCTGGCCTTCCTCCCGGCGCCGGCAGGGTAGACCTGGCCTTCCTCCCGGTGCCGGCGAGTTAGACCTGGCCTCCCTGCCAGCGCCAGCAGTGTAGACTTGGCCTCCCTAGCCGGCGCCGGCGGGGAAGACCCTGCCTCCCTGCTGGCGCCAGCGGGGTAGACCTGACCTCCCTAGCCGGCGCCGGCGGGGAAGACCCTGCCTCCCTGCCAGTGTCAGCGGGGTAGATCTGACCTCCCTAGCCGGCGTCGGCGGCGTAGACATCTCCTCCCTAGCCAGCGCCGCGGGGTAGACCTGGCCTCCCTGCCGTCGCCGGCGGGGTAGACCTGGCCTCCCAAGCCGGCGCCGGCATCGTAGACCTGGCCTCCCTGCCAGCACCGGCGGGGTAGACCTGGCCTCCCTAGCTGGCACCGGCTGGGAAGACCTGGCCTCCCAATCCTGCGCCGGCATGGTAGACCTGGCCTCCCAAGCCGGTGCCACGGGGTAGACCTGGCCTCCCTAGCCGGCGCCGGTGGGATAGACCTGGCCTCCCAAGCTGGCGCAGGCGGGGTAGACCTGGTCTCCGTAGCTGCGCCAGTGTGGTAGACCTAGCCTCCCAAGCCAGCGCCAGCAGGGTAGACATAGCCTCCCAAGCAGGCGCCGGCGGCGTAGACCTGGCCTCCAAGCCGTTGCCGGCGGCGTAGACATTGCCTCCCTAGCTGGTGCCGGCGGGGTAGACCTAGTCTCCCTAGCCAGTGCCAGTGGGGTAGACATGGCCTCTCTAGGCGGCGCCGGCCGGGTAGACCTGGCCTCCATGCCGGCACCTGCGGGGTAGACCTTGCCTCCCAAGCCGGCGTCGGCGTCGTAGATCTGGCCTCCTTAGTCGCCGTCTGCGGCGTAGACATTGCCTCCCTAGCCGGCACGAGCGGGGTAGACCTGGCCTCCCAAGCCCGCGCCGGCAGGGTAGACCTGGCCTCCCTAGTCGGCGTCGGTGGCGTAGACATTGCCTCCCTACCCGGCTCCGGCGGGGTAGGCCTGGCCTCCCTACCTGTCACCGGCAACGAAGATATTGTCTTCCTAGCCGGTTCCAGCGGGATAGACCTGGCCTCCCAAGCCAGCACCGGCGGGGTAGACCTGGTCTCCGTAGCCGCGCCAGCGTGGTAGACCTGGCCTTCCAAGCCGGCACCGGCGGGGTAGACCTGTCTTCCTTAGCCGGCGTCGGCGGCATAGACCTGACCTCCCTAGTCGGCCCCGGCGGGGAAGACCTGGCCTCCCTTCCGGCGCCGGCGGGGTAGACTTGGCCTCCCTGCCGGCGCGGGCGGGGTGCACCGGGTATCCTTACCTGATGCTCCAGGGTAGGCCTCGCATCCCATACCTGATCCTCCATTGTAGTACCTCTACCCAAATTGGTAATCAGGTCTAGTACAATTACCACCCGCCGGTACTCCGAGCTAGTATCGGTACCACCTGTTGGTACTCCGGGCTAGTACCTGTACCCCACCCCCGCCCCCCGCCTGGTACTCCGGGATGGTAGCGATAACCAGTGCCGGTAATCCGGTGTAGTACCAGTACGCACACCGGTACTCCGGGGTAGCACCCGTACCCCCACCGGTACTCCAGGGTACACTTGCTATCCCTACGGGCGATCGGAGGTAGGCCCGACCTCCCTACATGACCCTCTGGGATAGGCCGGCTATCCCTACCTGATGCTCAGGGCTAGGCCTGGCCTCCCAAGCCGGCGCCGGCGGGGTAGACCTGGCCTCCCTAGCCGGCGCCGACGGGGTAGACCTGGCCTCCCTGCCGGCGCCGGCAAGGAAGACCTGGCCTCCCTAGCCAGCGCCAGCAGGGTAGACCTTGCCTCCCTTCCGGTGCCAGCGGGGTAGACCTGGCCTCCCTGCCTGCGCCGGCGGGGTAGACCTGTCTTCCCTGCCGGCGCCGGCGGGGTAGACCTGGTCTCCCTGCCGGCGCCGGCGGGGCAATCCTGGCCTCCCTAGCCGGCGCCGGCGCGGTAGACCTGGCCTCCCAAGCCAGCGCCGGCGTCGTAGACCTGGCCTCCTTGCCGGCGCCGGCAGGGTAGACGTGAGCTCCCTGCCGTCGCCGTTAGGGTAGACCTGGCCTTCCTGCCGGCGCTGGCAGGGTAGAATCAAAGAATCATTTTGGTTGGAAAAGACCTTCAAGATCATCGACTCCAACCATTAACCATGCCCCCTAAACCATGCCCTGGAGTAATCTGTCCAGTCGCTTTTTTAATACCTCCCGGGATGGTGAATCAATCACTTCCCTGGGCAGCCCATTCCAATGTTTGACAACCCTCTCAGTAAAAAAATTTTTCCTAATATCTAAGCTAAATCTCCCTTGCCTCAACTTGAGGCCATTTCCTCTTGTCCTATCTCCAGACACCTGACAGAAGAGACCAACACCCACCTCACTACAACCCCCTTTCAGGTAGTTGTAGAGAGCTATAAGGTCTCCCCTCAGCCTCCTCTTTTCTAGACTGAACAACCCGAGGTCCTTCAGCCGCTCCTCATAAGACTTGTGCTCAAGGCCCCTCACCAACTTGGTTGCCCTTCTCTGGACACGCTCTAGCAGCTCAATGTCTTTCCTGTAGTGAGGGGCCCAAAACTGAACACAGTACTCGAGGTGCGGCCTCACCAGTGCCGAGTACAGGGGAACAACCACCTCCCTGTTCCTGCTGGCCACACTGTTCCTGATACAGGCTAGGATGCGATTGGCCTTCTTGGCCACCTGGGCACCCTGCTGGCTCATATTCAGCCGGCTGTCGACCAGCACGCCCAGGTCTTTCTCTGCCGGGCAGCTTTCCAGCCACTCTTCCCCAAGCCTGTAGCGCTGCATGGGGTTGCCGTGACCGAAGTGCAGGACCCGGCACTTGGCCTTGTTAAACTTCATACAATTGGCCTCAGCCCATCGATCCAGCCTGTCCAGATCTCTTTGAAGAGCCTCCCTACCCTCAAGCAGATCGACCCTGCCTCCCAACTTGGTGTCGTCTGCAAGTCTGCTGAGGGTGCACTCAATCCCCTCATCCAAATCATCAACAAAGATATTAAACAGAACAGGGCCCAACACCGAGCCCTGGGTGACGTGCGGAAAACAGACTCCACAATCAGTGAGATTGTAAAGTAGGTATGTTTATTCAGCGCTGGGCCGCACGGGGGGTAGTCCCACCAAAGTCGTGCGCGCCGCACTCGGCAGTTTGTCTCAAGTTTATACAGTCAAGTGTTACATATTCACAATACACCTATACATATGCATGACCTATCCCCGCTCCATATTAAAATTAGCTCCGAGAGGTCATTTCCATAGTCTCCTCTCAACTGCGCTTGCGCAGTGCCTCTTTATGGTGGTCGTCTGGTGGTCGCAGAGATGAAGATAGATGACTCCTCTTCGTCACCGCTAGTAACCTTTTTTCTTGCGCAGGCTCAGTGATTTCTTGGTATTCACCCGAGCCGCAAGACCAGTCTTAGCTGGCTCTTGGGGCCTGCTCCTGCTTCTTATCAGGAGCTGTGTTTACCTCATTGGCTGGTCCTTGGGACTAGCTCTTCTTATCAAAGACTGTCTTTGCCTCAGCTAATTTCAACAATGGAAGCGCTAAACATCATCCTTCATCCCCCCTTATTATGTCTACTGAGATTCTTTTGACTCCCCTTGTCTCAGTCCCCCCTTTTCTAGAAAATAGTAAATTCTTTTACTATATCTAATCCTAGTACTTCTAATACATTGTTTCCCTATCTAGCATCCTCTCAAAGTATTTGTTGGTCTCGAGTTTTCGTCGTAACTGATTCTTTTTCCATTCACTGTAAGAGTCTCCTGTACTCTTACAGCACAAGAAGCCACACCGAACCATTATGCAAAGGACCACAGACGAGAGAATAATGATTATTATAGTGACAAACAATTGCTTCAACCATGCCAAATTTGGCAACCAGGAGGTTAATTTTTCCCATATCTCAGTGAATTCCCATGAAGTGTCATCTTGTGACATTAAATGTAAAAGCTGGGTTTGTTTCCAAATTTGAGAGACATCTGTTTCTATTCGTCTTTTTTGGTTAACATAGGTGCAGCAGCGTTCATTAATTACAGTACACAGGCCCCCTTGTTGAGCGAAGAGCATATCTAGACCTAGTCGATTCTGGAGCACCATTTTTCCTAGGGAAGTGGTTTCTTCCTGGAGGGTCTTTATAGCATCGATTGTGGCATTATTAATAATTTCCATAGTGGCAGAAAGATTTAGCAGAGCTTTCTCTAACTCACTAACTCCCAATGATGGAATGAGCCATCGTACAAAACTATGAAATCTAGTTGGTCTTTCCACTAGGGGATTGCTGGTGCGTTTTTGCCTTATTACTGGTTTCATATAAGTCCGTAAAAATTTTTTTGAATCATTGTCAGTCAAATTTTTAACCACAATGGTATTAGGGACTATGGTTCCTACGGCACATTGGCCAGTCCAGCCTAGAGGCAGCACTTTATATCCTGTCTGTCCACAAATCCAATACCATCCTAGTCCTACTGGAGTGGGCCATCCCCTGGGTCTAGTAGAATTATGCCCCCGGGTTCTTGCAATCCGGGTTTGATTGAAGTTCCACATGTTTGCGCTACCATATTTAATATATTCAGTATATATTTAATATATTCAGTATATATTTATATAAGTATATATTTATATTTATATTTATATCAATTATATTTATATAATATATTTATTGTATTATTTAATTATATTTAATATATTATTCAGTATATATTTATATTATTTATATTTATATATTTATATTATATTCAGTATGTATTTATATAATATATATATTTATATTTATATTTATATTCAGTATATATTTATCTATATAATTCAGTATATATTTAATATATTCAGTATATCACCGTCAGTATAAATCATGAGCACGTAGCGGTGGCCGTGGGAGGATGGCAGTGTTCACATCACCGATGGCACCCCATGGCTGCGGGGCTCGGTGCAGATCGGCCGTGCGCTGTCACAAGGGCATCAGAGGGGATGGGATCTGCCCAGGCCCGTCTTTGCGAGGCCGAAGGAGCAGCCCCTGCAGCCCTGGCTGGAGCAGTCGGGGTAGGGGTGGCTCGGGGGCACCGCAGGGATGTGCCTGGGCACGGCGCCAGGAGGAAACCACAGACTTCCTCCGGAGCACGGGGAGCGCTGCGAGGTCACGTGGGCTGTGGTTTGTGCACCTGCAGGCTGCAGGTCCCGAGCCACCCGCGGGGAATAACGGCCCCTCGGTAACATGCCAAGAGTCAGGGATATGACTGAGCCTCTGGGCTGCATGTCTGCTGCTGGGACAGAGACGTGTCCCAGCTCCAGCTCATTGGAAGGGACCGTCCATGGGGCTCTCCAGGGAGGGACGAATGAGCCGGCACTCGTGGAATGGAGCTCTTCCCCTGGCCAAGGCCCTTTCCCAGCTGCTGCTCCCAGCAGAGGGGGGTCTGAAGCAGGGGCAGGGGCTGTTTCCTTCCCTTCCTGACACAGCCCCCGCTGCAGTCTCAGCCCTGTGATTCCCATGGCACAGGGGTGGCTGGACACTCGCACCTGGGGCGCTTGGATGTGCCCAGTATAGGAGATGCTCAGTGCTCCTTGTCCACACGGCACGATTCAGGGGGTAAAAAACCTGTTCCCCCCCCACAACTGGCCCTGTCTTGTGATGGCCCCCCACCACAGTGACGTGACACCTGTAGCGGAGCCATCTCTCATATATGGTCATGAATGGCGCTGGAGAAGTTCATTGGAGGGCTGGGCTGTGTCGGAGCAGAGATGGCTCCCGATAATGTCTAAAAAGGTGCTGCTGCTTCGATTGGCTCCTCCTGTAGCTGGGTCGGCATCTGCAGAGATATATAACCCTCCCATCGCTGTTGTCCCCGTGAGTCCCCGGGAGCCGTGACAGGGAGTGGGGTGGAGCAGGGCTGTGCCAACAGGGCAGGACTCTCAGGATGGGGACAGAGGGACTCGTGTTCCCTCAGGTGCTGTGGCTTCTCCTCTGGGTGCAGATGTGCAGGGGTAAGTGCTGGTTCCCTCATCCCACTTCCTGGGGCCAGTGGGATCATGGGGATCCCTCTGGGGATGCGGTTCCTTTCCAGGCTCCCCTGAGACAAGAGTCAGAAGGTGTTCAAGCCCATGGAACTTCTGCCTTTCCCTGGGCCTGTCTGTGTTTATGGCAGCCCGTGCCTGGCTGCATTTATAGACACCCCATCCTGGGTTACCCTTTTGGGACCCCTTGTTCCCCGGTGCTGTACCCTTGAGGCTCGCAGTGTCTCAGCTGGTGATGACAGCACTCAGCGATCCCCCGGGCACAGCCAATCTCTAGGGTGCCCTGGAGGGTTTGTGTGCTGCTCGCTGCCCCCAGGCTCCAGGGGAGCCCCGACCCCAGGAAGGCAGTTTGTGCCCCACAGAGAGAAGGGGACGGGGCTGTCTGCACCCACAGGTGGCAGAGAAGTTTCCTTCCTAGGGGCCCTGGCCAAGCACGGGGGCTGGGCTGATGTCAAGGGCGAGGAGGGGACATGCGTTGGGGTTATCCTTGGGGTTGTCTCGGTGCTCCCTGAGGACATGGAAAGCTCAGGGTGTGGTGTGGGTTTGGGTCTAGGGCAGGTGGTGGGCAGGGGAAGCTGTGGGCCTGGGGGCACGGGGCTGTGCAGGGTGTGCTGGGCTGGGGAGGAGATGGTGCCCTGGGGATGGCCTGGGGGCGCAGTGTGGAGGTGGGCATGGGGCTGTTGGAGTGGAAGGAGGTGCCAAGGGCTGTGAGATGGTGAATGGCCCAGCAGGGCTGGCGTTGGGCACCCCCAGCCTGCACAGCCGGTGGGGAGAGGAGGGGCTCCCACAGTGGCCCGGGGACAGCGTGGAAGGGGGAGGGGTCCCATGCCGGTGCCTGTGACTCCGCGTGGGAAGGGGGGCTCCCCGACCTGGAGTCTGGGGCTCGGTGCTCTTCTGACTGGTCCCATGTTGGTGTTTGAAGGAGCTGCGGAGGTGAGGCTGGAGGGTGGCAGCTGGCGCTGTGCTGGAAGAGTGGAGGTGAAACAACAGGGCCAGTGGGGGACTGTGTGTGGTGGTTACTTCTGGGAAATGAGTGATGCTGCAGTGGTTTGTAAGCAGCTGGACTGTGGATATGCTCTTGAAGCTCATCAGGAAGCACGCTTTGGGCCAGGATCTGGCCCCATTTGGATGGTTGGTGTAGAGTGTCATGGCACTGAGTCTGCCCTGTCTGAGTGCACAAACACAGAATGGACTCGAAAGTACTGTCATCACGGTTTGGATGCTGGAGTGACGTGTTCAGGTAAGGGACCAGCCCATTCCCTACTTTTGTGGCCAGGATGGGGGAAGGGACCTGGCTGCACCTTCAGGGAACAACAGAGGGATACTGGAGCAGGTGCCGGTGTGGCCAGGCACACTGCTGAGCTGTGACTGTCATTGGTGGTTTCCCTGGTCCCTGAGGAAAGCCCCGGGAGAACTTGCCACTGCCTGGCCTGGGACGTGGCTTAGCCCACGCTCCATCGGAGCCTCCGGCTGGGAGATGAATGCCGCGCCCTGCTCCGCAGTCTCCTTTGGTCCCGTCTTTCTCCTCCCATTCAGCCAGGACCTGTCTGGCAGCACCGAGGACCAGGTCTCACCATGGCAGAGGCAGTGAGAGCAGCTCACATGGCCGCCCACAGTCCTGAGGAAGGGCCCAACATGGCCAGGGACTTTTGGGTTGTGTCCCCTGGCAGACATGAGTCCCCCAAAGCAGAGGGGCTGCTTAGAGGGGAGGAGCACTGGGTTTGGGCAGAAGAACAGGGTGGCCCGTGGCCACTTCATTCCTCTTCCAGGCTCACCCCATGAGAGGCAGCCCACAGGGAAACAACCCTGTGCAGGCAGTGCTGACCTGCTGCCCAGCCTCTCCTGCCTACCCCAGCCCCTGGCTGCCCTGGGGATTTGCCAGCACTTTCTGGTTCTCCTTGGTGCCCGCCCTTGCACTGGGAGCTTGTGTCAGCCCAGGGCTGCTCCTTTGCCTGCTCTCCTGCCCTCTACCCAGCTGTTGGCCGGGGATGTGCACACCTGGCAGCGTATTCTGGCCCTGGCTGAGGACCCCCTCCTCATTCAGGCACTGGAGCCAGGGGCTGGTGAAGACAGCGACAGCAGGTACACCTGCACCGCATCTGTACCCTGTCCCCTCTAATAGCAGTGCCCCAATGGCCCGAGAACCACCTGGGAACGGAGTGCATTTCCAGTGGCTCCAAGGGGTTCCTGAGCCTGGCTGCGAGCTTGGTGGGGCAGAGCAGGCTGCAGCAGCCAACAGTGCCTCGGCCCGCCTCCTTGGGCTCAAGTGCTCTGGGTGCTGCAGTGCCTGGGGCCAGTGCCAGGCAGCCCAGGGTCTGCAGGATGGCACCAGTTTGTACGAGCGGTTCCTGCGGCTGGGGGTTTGGGAGAGGAGGCAGCCCCCGAGAGCCGTGCTAATGCCTGAGGAGCAGCAGGAGGGCTCTAGTGTGTTTGTGCCATCGGCACCCAGCAGGAGCTGCTGGGATGGTTGCGGGGCTCTTTGCCTGCAGCCACCTTAGAGATTAGGTGGCCTGTGGTCAGGTAACTAACTGCCAGAGGGCTCTGGGAACTCACGGGGGTCTTTGGTTGCTACAGGATTTGTCCAGCTGGTTGGAGACAACAGCCCCTGCTCAGGACGAGTGGAGATCCGTGATGGGGACCAGTGGAAAACCGTCTGTGACTCAGACTTTGGTCCCAAAGCTGCCACCGTGGTCTGCAGGGAGCTGCAGTGCGGCACAGCCCTGTCTGTCGCTGGGGCAGCTCACTTTGGAGAAGGGGATGGTCCCATCTGGGACAGAGAGCTGCAGTGTGTGGGGAATGAATCCCTTCTTGCTTCCTGCCCCAGGGGATCCCCAAGGGGTGAGCCCTGCTCCCACGCAAAGGATGTCGGTGTCACCTGCACACGTAAGGACTCAGGGTGGGGGGTTCAACGCCAGGGGTGTGCTGAGGACGGGAGAGCAGGGCAAGGGCTGTGCTGGAGGGGAGGACAGAAGGGGTGATCATAAAATTATGGAGTGGTTTGGGTTTGAAGGGACCTTTAAAGGTCATCTAGTCCGGCCGCCCCTGGAATGAGGAGGGACATCTTCACCTAGATCAGATTGCTTGGAGCCCCATTAGACCTGACCTTGAATGTTTGTCTGCAGCCCTAAAATTGTGCAGAAGGAGGAGAAAGGAAAGGCGTCCATTTGGCCTCTCCTGTACCTCCCGAGGGAGCAAAAGCACAAGTCTGTCCTTTCTCACCCTTCTCTGTTCCCAGAGTTCACAGGGTTCAGGCTGGTGAACGGCAGCACGGAGTGTGAGGGGAAGGTGGAGGTCCAGGTGCTGGGGACCTGGGGCACCCTCTGTGCCTCCCACTGGGATCTCTTGGACGCCCACGTTCTCTGTCGCCACCTTGACTGCGGGTTTGCCGAGTCCATTCCCAGGCCAGGTCATTTTGGGAGAGCCACCCACCCCTTCTGGAGAGACTCATTTCACTGTGATGGGACTGAAGGCCACCTGGGGCAGTGCCCAGTGACTGCTCTGGGGGCCTTGTGCTCCCACGAGAGCGATGCTGCTGTCATTTGCTCAGGTGAGCGCTGCTCAGGGAAAATGCTGCGTTAACTCCATTTGCCCCTTGGGTGTGACGTGGCCACCCAAAGCAGGGGACCGCATGGCAGCATGAGTGTGAATTTCTCCCTGGAGAAACCCTGGCTTCACCAGCAGTGGTCTGGAGAGCTTTGTCTGCTCAGACTGGCTGCTCTGATGTGGGAGAGCTGAGTGCTGAACTGGGAGAGGTGTCTCTGGCCCCTGGGGCAGCAGCTCATGCCCCGGGGCCACTGCCAGGCCTGGGCTCCTCTGCTCTCGTGCTGCAGGACAGGTCAAGGACAGGGCTGTGGGGCTCTGCTCCATCCCTCTGGCTGCAGACAGCCCTGTCCTAGCCCCACAGAGTCCTTCTCAGAGCCCAATCCCACACCCGCAGGGGCTGCTCGGGTGCCCCTGGCAGCAGCAGCAGCAGCAGACCTGGGATATGAGCTGCAGAGCAGGGTTGGGCCCTTGCTTCTAGTCGGCGCAAGTCCCAGACTTGTCCTGTTTGATCGGAAAGGCCCCCCTCGCTCTGCTCCCTGCCAGGGACACAGGCTCCCAGTCCATGATCCCCAGGGATGCAGAGGGGCAGAGACGTGTGTGCCGTGCCCCATGTCTCAACGGTGTCGGTGTCAGTGCTGAGGTTCGGCAAGGCTTTTCCTGGCGCTGCCTGTCCCTGGGTAACTCCACTGGTTGCTTCTCCCTCCTGTGGGAGCTGCCCCAGCTGCCTCAGCAGGGACGTGTTGAAGTGGCCCTACCCCAGCAAAAGCAAAGACCGTGTCTTGCTCAGGAAGGCTCAGGGACTGGGAAACAAATGCTGTGGAAACCTACTCCTGAAGCTCACTGCAGAGGGCTGGGGCCAGGCGGGTGAGCTTCAGGACACCGTGAGGGTCCCAGAGCGTTGAGAGGCACTGCACGTTTCTGGGTTCTCTGGTGCTGCTGAGGGTTGGGGCATGGCTACTCTCCCCAGGCCCAGCTGACTCCGCGTCCCTGCGGCTGGTGGGTGGAGGGAGCCGGTGCGACGGGCGAGTGGAGATCCTCCAGCGTGGGATGTGGGGCAGAGTCCTGGATGACCAGTGGGACGTGCAGGAGGCCAGCGTGGTGTGCCGGCAGCTGCGGTGTGGAGAGGCAGAGAAAGCCTACAACCCCCCAAAGCCCCAGACAGGGTCGGGTCCCGTGGGGCTGCAAGGGGTCCGGTGCGCAGGGCACGAGGCCAACCTGACCCTCTGCAACACCTCCCTGCCCGAGAGTGCACCAGTGGCAGGGACTGCAGAGGACGTGGGGGTCGTTTGCTGGGGTGAGTGACACTGCAGAGGCCCCCCAGGCTCTGGGCTGGGTGGGCACTGGCCCCTGACAGCAGCTGGGGTTTCTTCCCACTGCAGGGAGCCGGCAGGTCCGGCTAGTGAATGGGCCCGGGCGCTGTGCTGGGAGAGTGGAGGTGTACTACCAGGGCAGCTGGGGAACCATCTGTGATGACGGCTGGGACCTGTCAGATGCCACCGTCATTTGCCACCAGCTGGGCTGTGGCGGGGCAGTGCAGGCGGTTGGGTCCGCTCGGTTCGGGGAAGGCTCTGGTCAGATCTGGCTGGATGGTGTGAACTGCTCCGGGGCCGAAGATTCTCTCTGGGACTGCCCAGCAGGGTCCTGGGGGCAGCACGACTGCGGGCACAAAGAGGACGCAGGAGTCGTCTGCTCAGGTCTGTGCCGGGAGCTGTGGTGGAAGCCCATTGCCCGGGGAGACCGAGACGAGGGGAGAGCTGGCAATGGCCGGGGCTGTCCTTGGCTGCCTCTGAGCCCCTGCCCAAGCCCATCCCGCAGACACCCACGCACGCATCCCCTCAGTCCTACTGGGGAGCTCGGCTGTCCCCAAGGGTAAGCAGGGAGGGCAGGGTTTTCTGTCCGTCGGGGACTTCTCTCTGCCAATGGGTGCAAGGGGGACTTGCTGGCCATGCCTTTGCCTGCCTGAGGGTCTGGGGCTGTTAGGGGCATCCCTGCTCCCACAGCCCCAGACCAGCCTGTTCCCCTTTGGGGCCCTTCCTCCCAGAGTTCGTGGCCCTGAGGCTGGAGAACAGCAACAACTGCTCTGGGCGCCTGCAGGTTTTCTATAACGGGACGTGGGGCAGCGTTTGCTCCAACTCCATGACTCGCAAAACGTTATTGCTGGCATGCAAGGAGCTGGGCTGCGGGGATGAAGGGTCCCTAGAAACACAACGGCCCTACGGCAGGACGTCTGGCCCCACCTGGCTAGATCACGTGCAGTGTGGGGAGAGAAACAGCTCCTTCTGGCAGTGTCCTTCGGGTCCCTGGGATCCTCAGTCATGCGATGACCTGCAAGATGAGACCCACATCACCTGCAATGGTAATTCTGAGCTACCCGGGCACCAAGCTACCAGAGCTACTCCCCAACTCCTGGTCTTTCCTAGGCAGGGTCAAATGCAGAGACAGCCCGTAGGAACTTTTTCTTTATGTGCCAGACTCTGCTGCTGCTGGTGGCAAAAAATGGGATTTCAGGTCTCAGAGCCCCACACCTTCACCAGCAGTTGCCAGCTGGGCTCGCAGCAGCGCCCAGGGGAGGCAGAGGTGTCTCCAGGCAAGGTCTCAGAAGAGACCAGCCACGGCTCCGAGGACTGTCCCCTCCATGGACATCCTCCTGCTGCTCTGTGAAGCAGGGTCCCTTTTGGGGCTGAGCAGTCTGGGTCCCCCACATTGCCATGCATGTCCCCCGAATGACCGGGGTTCAGCTGCTGCCATGAGTGAGGTGGCACGAGCAGAGCTCAGCCTTGCTCTCTGCTGCATGACCCCCCCTTCAGCAGCCCCTTCACGGCAGCATTGCCTTCTGCAGGGAGACGGCCAGAAACGCCCCCATCCCTGGGGACTGCGTGCCCAGATTCCACAAGCTGCACAGGTAGCTGCTCCTCCACATGCCCCTCTCACCCGGCAGGCCTCTGCCTGCTGTCCCGGTGCTGTGGGAGGTCTTTGCCTTCTCCAGACAGGGAGAAGATTCGTGCCGTGGGAGGTGAGGACAGGTGCTCGGGCAGAGTGGAGGTGTGGCACCGTGGCTCTTGGGGGACGGTGTGCGACGACTCCTGGGACATGCGGGATGCTGAGGTGGCGTGCAGGCAGCTGGGCTGTGGCCCCGCGGTGTCTGCCCTGCATGAGGCTGCGTTTGGGATGGGGACGGGCCCCATCTGGCTGGAGCAGGTGGAGTGCCGGGGGACAGAGCCGTCTCTGCAGGACTGCTGGGCCCGGCCTGGGGACAGCGGTGCCTGCCGGCACAAGGAGGACGCTGCCGTGAACTGCTCAGGTGAGCGGCAGGTCTGGGACCCCTTGCTGGGCTATTGGCAAGGAGCTGGGGAAGATGTTTTCCCCACTGGGTCCCATCACAGCCCCAGAGCTCCCGAGAGCCAGGCCATCCCTGCAGAGCATGGGAGCCTGGTGCCAACTGGGCAGCAGCCTCTGTGGGGCTGGATGTTGTCCAGCTTCTGCCCGCAGGGCCCTGCAGCCCCCAGGGGCATCTCCCGGGCTGCCTGCGTCATCCTGCCCAATACCCAGAGCAGGGCCCTGGGCTCTGTCCCAGCCACCCTGACCAGCCCCACAGGAGGGGCGATTTGGGTGCGATGTGTCAGTCATAGATGTGCGCGAGTGCGCACACACACAGAGTGTTTCAGAGAGGATGCTTGGTGGTACCCTCACACCCACCCTCTCAGCCCAGCTCTCCTTCTCCTCTGCAGCTGCACCCAGGACAGTAGCACCAAACCCCCGAGCAGGTAACCTGTCCTCCCCACCAGCACTGGGTCTTCATGAGGCCAGGCTGTGACCCACAGCCAGAGGGAAGGGGCTCCTCGCTGGGGTGTGAAACTCCCCCAAAAGAAGTACCGGGGCAGTGGTGTGGGGTTTGGGGAGGGCTGTCATTTACCCAGTGGGGTGGGAGCTTCCCCATCACTCACACCCTGGGGTCCCTCACCACCTTTTCAGTGGGGGTCAGGACCAGTGTGTGCTGGCCCCACAACTCCTCCAGGCCTGGTGCTGCCCGTTCTGTGTTCCTGCCCATGCAGATCCCACGCGGGGCCGTCCAACCAGCAGCGGGAGAGTCTCATTGCCCGTCATCATCTGCATCGTCCTGGGGGCCCTTCTCTGCCTGCTCCTGGCCCTCCTGGCTGGGCAACTGCGAAGCGCCAGGGCTGGGCGCAGAGGTGGGTCCTTCCCCTGCAGCACTGGAGTAAGAAGCATCCCGGCAAGGCCAGGGATGCTGTGAGGTGGCAGTGAGTGGCACAGGCAGAGCCGGGAGGACAAGGGTGTGCTCTGCCTTCATTCCCAAGTACCGCCCCTTTGACTGCCTGACCGTTGGCCACCAGCAGCAAGGGGTAGAGAGTCCAGACACGGGGGGAGTTAGGGATAGGGCGAGGACAGAAATGGCAGAGCTGGGCTGGGGCAGATGGGAGTAGGGAGAAGACAGATGAGGACGTCATGCTGCAAGCACTGTGGGCAGCTCTGGAGGGGGCTCTGGGGCAGGGGAGATGCCAGGAGGAGTGTGGGAGAGCAGGGGCAAGGCCCATGGTTTCAGGCCACCCAGGCTGCTCCTCTGTCCAACCCTGACCTTCTCCCTGCAGGGCAGGGGCCGTTGCTACAGATCCATGGGCAGAGAGGGGGAGAGGAAAGGTGGGAGCTGCTCCAAGCTCAGCACCAGGGACCTGACCCAGGGGCCAGAGGGGCACAAGGGCTGTCTCTGAGGGGACAGTGCAAGGGTGTCACTGCTCCAGACCATCTCCATGGGGATGTTGCCCTCACTGAGGAGGTGGTAGCGGCAACCAGACGGCGCAGTGGGTCTGTGCTGCGGCAATAGCCTTTTGCTGGCCCAGGGGAGCAAAGCTGGGGGGGCAGAGCAGGATCCTGTCCCCTCTCTGCCTGTCCCTGGGCCAGCCCTGCCACTGTCCGCAGGCTCCGGGAGAGCTTGGGAGCCCTTCCCTGAGGCCGTGTATGAGGAGATCGGTTACAGCCCGGCGTGGGAGAAGCAGGCGAGGTTCAGTCGCTCAGGTGGGTGTGGGTCTCTCCCAGGGGGCACATCTGCCAGGCTCTCTCCCCTTGCCCCGCCACTCAGGGCTGACCCCCTGCAGTCCCATGGCCAATGGTCCCTGCAGCACTGGGGCTGTGGGGTCTGTGGGGAGAGCAGCCAGGTCCTGGGCCCAAGAGAGGAGCTTCCTCCCCACCAGTTCCTCCCATCCAAGTGGGGGACAGCCCCTCTCTGCCTGCCCCCACACCCTGGGTGACACCTGAGGGCTGAGGGAAGGTGCTGTCCTGGGGTAGCTCTGGGAGTCCCTTTGAGATGGGGTTTGTCCCAGGGCGGCAGGGTGAGTCCTGAGCCCTCCTCCTCACTCAGCCCTGGCTCTGTGGGTCCCCTGTCCCCAGAAGCACTGATCACAGCCTGGGTCAGCAGAGTGCACTCCCATGGCACCTGCTGCACCTCTCTCCAGGCTCCTATTCAGAGGGGTTCCTGACCAATCTGCAGCCCTACCCTGGGGACAGCGAGGAGGAGGATGGTCTGGGGTCAGCACCAGGTAATAGGGTGTGGGAAGGAGTGGCTGCCTCCTCCCTGCAGGCATGTGAAGAACAGCGGTGTCACTGAGTGTCACTGTTGTAGTTGGGGAGGACACGAGGGTCTCCTGTGGTGCTGCCAACACCACCGTCTGAGCCTCGTGTCCCTGCATATCCTCCCATGCTCTGCTCTGCATGTGTATCTTCTCATTGTCACCAGCTCCCCTCTCCTTGCAGGCATCCCTGTGCTGCCCGGAGGTGACCCAGTGGATGGCTATGATGATGCCCGGGAGGTTTCTGACCCTGGGGAGGATCCTGTGTCTGGGCAGGGAGAGTGGGAGATGCCCAGGGCACCAGAGGAGGGAGCAGGGCCCAGGGATGCACCCAGAGGTGAGAGGGAAAGATAGCGCTGCCAGTTCCTGGGTGCTGGATGAATTGGTGCTGTCCTGAGAGAGCGCCCAACCTCCTGGGGTGAAGGAACGTGTCCCAGGAGTTTTTCCTGGGGGTCTGCAGGTGGGAGAGGGAGCGGAACATCTCAGGACTGGTGAGGAGAAGGGAGGAAGGTGATGTAGAGGCCAGGAGGGGCACCCCATGGGGCAAATGGGCAATGGCCTGCCTTGCTGCTTGCAGGGGCAAACCTGCGCTCCCAGAGAAGTGCCGGGGCCCCTGGAGCTGAGGCAGATGCCTGGTCCCTGTCCCCAGAGAGCACAGGCTATGACGATGCTGAAGAGGGGTCTCAGGCACATGCCCCTGAGGACACAACGGCTGTGACACCGGAGCTCAGTGCACAACAGTCCCTGATGCCAGGGCAAGCAGAGCCCGTCCCTGCCGTGGGGCTGGGTGCAGCCAGGAGGAAGGAGAGGTCTGTGCAGCTGGGAGAGCCGTGAGCACCAGGGAACCGTCTCCCTTTTCCCACGGGCAGCAGAAGCAGCTGGGCATTTCCTCTATTTTTAGGACCCTGTTTTTACGCTGTTCTTATTAAAAGCCTTTGGGGCTTTGAGCCAGAGCTGGTGCTTGCCTGCCCAGGTGTCGGGGTGTCTCCCCGAGGCTGACTGGGGGGAGAAGAGCACAAATACATGGCGGTGGGGAAGGGACACATCTCAGGGACAGCAGTCTTGGGGTCAGGCTGTGGGGCTGCAAGAGCCCATGGTCCCTGGGGAATATTCCTGCTGACATTTCCATCCCGCCAGCCACAGGTTCCATCAAAATGGTCCTTTGCAAGTTCCTGTGATGCACCCCAGCGAGAGCACCCATGTCCTCATCCCGGCATTCCCTGGTCGTTCTTTCCCCTAGGCCCTGCCTGGGCCACGCTGGTCGAACACAGCCGAGGCCGTGGCAGAGCTGCCCTGTCGGGGCGAGCCCTGGGCTGTAGCCCCACAGAAGTGAGCCCTAAGTTTTCCATCATGCTGTGAACACCCTGGCCAGCCCCAGGGTGTATCATGGCCCATGGATCACCTCCGACAGTGGTTAGGAGGCAGTTTTGCTCCCCACTGCCCTGGCACAGGGTGCTGAGCCACTTGCTGGGGCACACGGGCTGGGATTGCCCCTTTGATGGCTCTGCCAGGACCCCAGTCTCCATGGGCTGCTCCTGCTGCCTTGGGCCCTTGCAGACCCCAGCTGCTCATGAGCAGCTCTTTCTTTTTCTGGGCAGGGACTGATGGCTGTGAGGGGCTGCAGCTGGGCTGGGCAGTGCAGTCTGGTGGGTGAGGAGGTTTGAGTAAGGGAACTGGGGACTACTGAGACACTTGTGCTGTGGGCCCTGGGTCTGGTGCTGGGGGGATGGAGAACACAGAATTGTATGCGATGCCAGGACATGCAGAAGAGGGTAAATTTGGAGAGTAAAAATAACATGGAGTGGTTGAGCTGGGGCTGTTGTGACGAGACGGTGTGAGAGTTGGTGACCTTCCATGCTGGAACACAGGGGAGCCACTGCTGGCATTTGTGTCCCAACTTGTGCCCTTGCAGCAGGCATGAACTGATGCAGAGCGATGTTCATGTGGGGCCCCAGAGGGATCCCGCTGTGCTCTGTATCTCCCTGCTGATGCCCAGAGAGGAGCACATAGGTGTTTCGTCAATCATTGCAGCAGGGCCAAGAAACTCTGCTCGAGACAGCGTGTGACTAAATAACACTGGTGCCCAGGCACTACAGTGGCTGATCCTCAGCACAGCTTTCTCAGCTGTCCTGGGCACATCAGAGGTCTCGCTGTGACAGACCTCCGGAGGGAGGAGGATGCCATTGAGGCCTCAGCTCCAGGGAGTGCCTCTCCCTGGGACTGGGGGGATGGTGGCCTCAGGTCTGGGAACTGAGGAGCAGGTGGAGGAGGTGTATGAGGATGGGAGCAGTCTGTGCACCATCGAGAATGACAAGCAGGAGAGAGAGGGGGTCTTTGCAGAGACCCCACAGAGGAAAGATCCCAATCCGTGTGGAGCAGGGAAGGAGGGACAGCTGGAGAGCACCCCAGAGGAGCACTGAATGGAGAGTCCTGCCCAGGGGAAGGCTGGGGACTGTTGGTGCTGGAGGAAGGCTCCTTCTTCACCACAGATCTGCAGCTACAAGGCAGGGACAGTGCTCTGACAAGGGGTGAAGGAGCAAGCAGGGCTGGGGCAGGCTGGAAGGCGACAGATGGGCTGTGCAAAAATGAAAGGGAGCAAATCACTGCTGAAGCCCGGGGTTGAACCAGGGACCTTTAGATCTTCAGTCTAACGCTCTCCCAGCTGAGCTACTTCAGCCCTGCCCCAGCAGCCCTTGTCCCTGTGCCACCCGTGCCAGGCCACAGGCTGACACGCAGGAGGAGAGCTCCTCAGGGAGGTTCCCAGGGAAAAGCTGTGCCCAGCCCTGGGCAGAGGGGACCCGGCCCCTCTCTGTCCCCAAGGCCAGCTGGGCTCCAGGTTTGGTGGAGGCCAGATTACACTGGTGTGTGTTAAGATGTGTGTGGGCCTTGTACAAATGTGACAGTGGCAAAGATACGTGGGCAGACCAGGCATGTGCAGTTGCAAGGGCGGAGGGTGAAGAAGTGTGGGGCTGGTGGAGATAAGTAAGACCTTATCTCCTTCCCCATGGAAGGCCTCTCCCCACCCTTTTCTCCCTTGCTCAACTTCCCTCCTTAGCTCACAACTCTTCTACCTCCTCCGCCCTGAGCAGTGCAGGGGGTGGGGAATGAGAGGTTGTGGTCGGTCCATACCAGTTCCTCTTTGCTGCTCCATCCTTCTAACACTTTTCCCATGCGGTCCCTCCTATGGGCTACAGTCCTTTGACATAAACCTGCTCCAGCATGGGCTCTCTTCAAGCCACCGTTCTTTCAGGAATTATCCAACGTCTCCAGTGTTGGGTCGTCCACAGGCTGCAGGGAATACCTTCTCCACTGTGGTCTTCTCCATGGGCTGCAGGAGACCATCTGCTCTGGCACCTGGAGCACTCCCTCCTTCTTCACTGACCTTGGTGTTTGCAGGGCTGTTTCTCACACTTTTTCTCCTCTCCCACTCTAGCAGTTGTGTCCTTTCTTAAATATACCTTCACAGAGGTTCCCCCAGCTTTGCTGTCGGGCTCAGGTTTTGGCCAGTGGTGGGTGCATTTTGGAGGCAGCTGGAACCAGATGTGTCTGGCATGGAGGCAGCCCCTCGTCTCTCCTCACAGAGGCCTTCTCTGCACCACCCCTGCTACCAAGACGTGGACATGGACACCAATAGACAGTGTAAACCTTTGACTTGCTAAATGACATCCCCTGCTCTTCCCTCACCAAGAAAAACAGTTTAGTCACTGGGGAGGAAGAAAGAGAACAGAGAGGGCCTTGGTGCTGCGCAAACACGGTTCAGCAATAGCTACAACATTGGTGTGTTGTCAACACTCTTTTGGTCACAGATCCCAGACATAGCACCATCGGGACCCCCATGAAGAAAATTAACTCCACCCCAGCCAAAACCAGTACAATGTGCCTGGAAATATTTCCAGGCTCAGCTACTCCATTACCTTCCCAGGGAGAGAGGTAAGGCTGATTGGCCTGTAGTTCCCTGGGTCCATCTTGGAGATAGGAGGGACATGTGATTTCTTCCAGTCTTCAGAGGAGTGTATTGAGTGCACACCTGAACTGAGGCAAGAGGATTCCCACCACCCATGGGTTTGTGGCAGGAATCGGAGGGAGCTGAGTCCCTGGGATGGATGCACTCGACTCTTTGGCCAAACTAGTGGTAGTTTGGTTCAGGCTCCAAAAGAGGTAAAGGCCTAGGTATAACAGGACCAAGAACCTCTCTGGTTCCAAGCTATTCTCTGGAAACCCACACAGGAAGAGAGTGACATGGTGAACATTGATGCATACGGGCTTGGAAACTGGAACAGCGAGCATGCAATTAACACATGAATAGCAGGTGTTTCCTCCATGGCTTGTTTGTCAAGGAAGAAAGAAAGTTGTGGGTACAAGGAGTCTCATGCATACCTTTTCCATTGCATGTAATTTGACTGCAAGCCAACCACTTTAGGCCATAAATATGACAGCCTAACTGAGCCACCTTTGAGCTCTCCCTGCTAAGCAGCTGGCTGCACGGCAGTGATCTCCCCTTGAGTTGGGACATCTCTCAAGGTTCTCGAGGCTGAAAGACTTCTTATCATCTGCAGATCTTTGGGAAGTGACCAATATCACATATAACCTTGTATGATAGTGCTCTATACAGCTTTTGTATTGGTACCTTTGATTCTGTGTTGGTAATTTTGAATCATTTTTAGATCCTTTGTGCAGTAAGTGATAGAGTGAACCTTGCCATCAAACATTGTTAAGGTTCAAGAAAACCAGTTTTGCTGACACCTCTCGCAGCGGTTCTTTAAGCAGTCTAAATCGCCTGTCTGCGACAAATTGGTGTGCTTGGCAGAATTCTAAATCGGGATCTGCGACAGGAGACCTTAGTGCAGCCATACAATATATAAAGGAGGCTTTTAAGAAGATAGAGAAAGACTTTTTACCAAGGTCTGTAGTGACAGGACAAGGGGTAAGGGATTTAAAAGAAAAGAGGGTAGACTGGCTATAAGAAGAAAATTTTTTGGTAAGGGTGGTGAGACCTTGGGACAGGTTGCCCAGAGAAGTTGTGAATGCCCCATCATTGGCAGTGTTCAGGGTCAAGTTGGATGGGGCTTTGAGCAACCTGATCTAGTGAAAGATGACCCTGCCCACGGCAAGGGGTTTGAACTAGGTGGTCTTTAAAGGTTCCTTTCCAACCAAAACCATTCTATGATCCTATGAGTCTGTGATTCTATTCTTATCAGCTTCCCTCTTCTTAGTATCAGGCAGGTGAGTAGAGGTTCAGAGAGAGGAGAATAGTCCAGGGCTGAGAACACAGGCACAGGGGAGAGCACCCTGCTGTGATCTGCTTCCCAGTCCTGCATCACCACGGGTGTAGATGGCATGGCCTTGCATCAATGCCGTGGTGCTGTCATTCAGGTAGTGGCATGTAGTCACCGGACACCTTTGGGAGGCCCTGGGGTGTCTGCCCCCCACCAGCTCTAAGAGGGCATGGCTTTCCTGGAGGTTGGGTGCTGTGTTTGCCTACTGAGTGGAGTTGTGTTTGCCACCCAGGCACCTGGCATGGCACTAAAGGCTTTTCAGGTATTTTACAAGGCACATTCAGGTGCCCTAAACATCTGATGTCATTGTGGGTGGCCAAGATCTCTCCATTCCCCCTCTGGCCCTCAGCTGATGCTCAGGGAGGAGGTGGCTATTCTCAGAGATATTCCATCAGGGCTTGCAAACACTTGCACATGTCTTGGACCACCTCTGGCACCTCAGTCATCACAAAGTATCTGTATGGGAGCACCTGAGTCCCCAGTGACTAAAGTTAAGGTGCTCAGAGCAGGGCTCACACGCTGGCAACTCTTTTGTGCACACCTGAACTGAAGCAGGAGGGTTCCCAGCTCCTCTGGGTCTGTGGAGTCAAAGCGGGGAGCTGAGTCCTGCTTCAACCCAAGGGCTTCCTGGTCAGGATGAGAAGTCTGCATTGCCTCACCTGAATCCCTGGCCTGCACAAGGGAAGCCAAGCCCCTCCCTGGCCCTGTCTGTGTGTCCCTTTTCTTGTGGGTGAAGAATATCGATGTCCAGAGGGGAACATTGACACCTGTCACAGAGAACCGCACTCTGGCAGGGCAAACCATGCTGCTGGAATCATCAATCTTTCTCTCTACTGTTGGTGATTACTTCAGGTGTTTTTGCAGCATGCTCCCCAGGGGTGTCCCCAGTGCCTTTCAGGAGCTGTCAGTCCCAGAGCTGCAGAGACATCTTCAGGGAGCCCAGAGCAGGCAGAGGAAATGGTGCCTTGGGCTGGTCCTCTGCTGCTGGGCTGGGCCTGGCTGCTGGGCTGGAGCGAGCTCATTACAAGGAGACAGCACTGCAGAGAGACAGCTCTGCCCAGGAGCAGCTCCTCTGCAAAGCGCAGCAGGGCTGAGGGCACTGCCTGCAGGCACCCAGGGGAGAGGAGTGAGGAAGAGGGAGGTTAAAGGCAGTCAGCAGTTGGAGGACAGAGGAGGGCTTGTTGCAGGACACATCTTCACACGGTAGGTCTCTGACTGCAGGGCAACGCACAAGAGTATCCTGAAGGGATCTCCAAAAGCTGGCACAATCCACAGCTTGTGAGCTCTCTAAGTAAAACTCACAGTTTCTCTACAGCAGACAAGAAGGATGTGCTCCAGAGCAGGAATTCCCTGCTGCACCACCAGAAGGACAAGGCGTGACAGCTACCTTTTTCCAGGGATGGCTGCAGGGGTGTGAAGGCATTTGTGCAGGGCACCCCCCTGAGCTGTCCTTTAGAGCAGGGTGCCTCTACCCCAGGGGGCTGTGTACCGGGGCACAGTGATCAGTAGGTCTGCTAGGAGGCTGTTAAAGTGCCTTGTGCCACTGCTCTGCCTATGGACAGCACCCCCTTTTCTGGACCCATCAGGGTTGTTCTGAGCTGCCCTTTTGCACCTGCAAACAAGAACATGCACCCAGCCAGTGCTCTGCAAACAGGCAGCTTTCTGTAGGGCCAAGATGGGTGTGCAAAGGTTGGGATGGGGTCTGTGAGTGCTGACAGGGAAAAGAAATGGGATAGGAAAACATCTCCCAGGAAAAAATCTCCAGGCAACAGGAATATGATCAGGGGATGAGAGGAAACAAAATGCAGAAATGTTGTGGGAGGGAGCATTCAGAAAATTCTTTATGATCTCCTCCAGTGCAGACCCCTTCCTCTCAGCAAACGCTTTTGGCTCCTCTCCCTCCCAGCAAAGCCTCTGCCCTCAGAGCTGGGGGGTACATGGCATGAACTATCTCCTCAGCAGACAGAGCTCCAGCAGAGCTGTGGGTGCAGCTCTCCAGCCACGTGCCCATTTCCCTCTGCAGAGCTCAGGGCTGAGAGCATCTGCCTGGCAATGCTGGTGTCTGGGAGGAGGTCTGAACAGCTGAGTAAGCAGAACTTTCCTGAGTGCCCAGCTGCCTCCCTGCTTGCCTCTCTCAGCCAGACCCTCACTGTATTTTCCCATGTTTCTCCAGTTGTCTGTGTTGTTCTATTGCTATTTCATCCTTGCTGTCAGGCTCTCTGGGAATGGGAGTTTCAGCTGCAGAGTCACACTCTGACCTTGTGGGTCCTCCTATGCAGGTGTGTCCATGGAAATGAGGTGTCCCAGCTTTCACCTGTGGGGCTGTGGGCAATGCAGTCTGTGGGGCTGGGGAATGAGCTGGTTTTCCCTGGATTACATGCAATCATTAGGACATTGGCTATCTCTTTGGGGTGGCTTTCCAAGCTGTGAGCTGTCCTTAAGCATGAAAATCTTTCACATAGCATCTTTTTGTTATCTGAAAGCCAACAAAGAGAAGTGTGGAGATGTTATGACTGAGGAAATGCTGTTGGGATGATGAAATGAGCTGTGTGTGTCCTTGGCTAGAAACAGGGTGCTGAGACCTTGAGAAAGGGTGAGGCATTTAGTAGTCTGCAGTGGGTCCCTCTCCTTTCAGTAGTGTCTGCTGGCTTTTACTGGTACCATGGGAGTGTGATCACCCTCCATCTGAGAAAACTGCAAGCACAAGGTAGCTGGGAACAAGCCCAACCAATTCCATTCACTTCTCACTAAGCCACAGTGAATCCCGCTGCCTCTCATGTCTCACAGCTGGTCACTCTGAGTGCAGTAGAAATGCTCATGATTTCTGATTTCAGAGAACACTCACAGGGAAGGATGGGGGAAGTAGGTAAAAAACTCCAAAGCCCCTAAAACTTCTTTCTGCCACCCACTTTCTTTAACACTGGGAGTGCAGATGCTGACAAACCCTCCTGTGTTAGGAGTGATTTTATCTGATGTATTCTGAATATCAAGCCCAGCCCCCCCTGCCATATTCCCATATACCCACTGCAGTGGGGCTGGGTCGACTCCTCAAGAGACAATGGGCAGAGGCCCTGCTCCAGCACAAAGAGCCACAGAAAATGAAGCTGAAGACCAAAGGCAAAATGAAAGTTTCTCCTGAGGAAGGAAAAAGGGTGGGTGTGTGGTAGCGGGAGGGTCTATGAGAAATATCTTTGGTTTTACTTAGAGATGTTTCTGGTAACTTGTCACTGCCTTCTCCTCCTTGGACTGTCCCCCGTGTCCAGAGGACGCATATGCCCAACAGCAGTTCCATGACTGTGTTCCTCCTCCTGGAATTTGCAGACACGCGGGACCTGCAGCTCTTACACTTCTGGCTCTTCCTGGGCATCTACCTGGCTGCCCTCCTGGGAAACGGCCTCATCATCACCGCGGTAGCCTGTGACCAACGCCTCCACACCCCCATGTACTTCTTCCTCCTCAACCTTGCCCTCCTCGACCTGGGCACCATCTCCACCACTGTCCCCAAATCCATGGCCAATTCCCTCTGGGACACCAGGGCCATCTCCCACCCAGGATGTGCTGTTCAGGTGTTTCTGTTTAACTTTCTGATGTCAGCAGAACTGTATCTACTTACCATCATGGCCTATGACCGCTATGTTGCCATCTGCAAACCCCTGCACTACGGGACCCTCCTGGGCAGCAGAGCTTGTGTCCACATGGCAGCAGCTGCCTGGGGCAGTGGGTTTCTCAATGCTGTGCTGCACACTGCCAATACATTTGCACTACCATTCTGCCAAGGCTATGCACTGGACCAGTTCTTCTGTGAAATCCCCCAGATCCTCAAGCTCTCCTGCTCAGATGCCTACCTCAGGGAAGTTGGGGTACTTGTGGTTAGTGTCTGTTTAGTCTTTGGTTGTTTTGTTTTCATTGTGCTGTCCTATGGGCAGATCTTCAGAGCTGTACTGAGGATTCCCTCTGAGCAGGGACAGCACAAAGCCTTTTCCACCTGCCTCCCTCACTTGGCCATGGTCTCCCTGTTTATCAGCACTGCCATATTTGCCTACCTGAAGCCCCCCTCCATCTCCTCCCCATACCTGGACCTCATGCTGGCAGTTCTGTACTCAGTGGTGCCTCCAGCTGTGAACCCCCTCATCTACAGCATGAGGAATCAGGACCTCAGGGATGGCATTAGGAAACTGATTACATGGACTTCTATTTAGCTCCAAGAAACTTCCCATCTCTCCACAAATGACTGCCAGGTTATTCCACACCAGTCCTGACCTTTTTTTTTTGTTCTCTTTATTGTTATTGTAATTGTTATTCTTAATTTATAATATTTCTACAGTAATTTTTGGATTCCTTTTGCTTCTACAGAGGTATGAACCCCCTCTTTCTTACCTGGAGCCTCTCTAAAGGTGTCTAATGCTTGTTGAGAGCTGAACACATTACAACATCTGTGTAATAAAATGAGATCTCTTCTGTGCTGCGTGTGAACACTGGGCTTGTCTTCCAATGCTGCTGTCAGGAGTTGCTCAGGGTTCTGCATGACTGCAGGAACAAAAGCCTCTCAGTCGACTTGTGACCATGTAGAGATCAAGGATTGGATTTAGGACTCACCCGTCAGTGTCTAGTGACAGTGGAGGCCATGGCTGGTCACTGAGTGACACACCCAAGGCTGTCACATGTCAGACGGGGCAGACAACATCATTCTCAAGAGGAAACTGGAGCTGCCTGGAGATCCCCCAGGCTCTCCAGGGACAGACTGTGCCGGAGGTGGGAGGTGAATGTGAGAGAGCACCCAAGGTGGAGTCACCGAAGGTGAAGTGCTGACTTGGTGTATCCACAGGGAAACAAGGACTCTGCAATCCCAGAGGAGGCAGCAGGGACCATGCAGCAAGCATAAAGGAGTCTGGAGAGTGATCAGTGTCACCCCCATTCAGTGGAGACCCACTCATCTCTAGTGTTGATGGAGATGAAGGCTGTGGGTCACTCAGAATTGCTCTGTCAGGGCTTGCAGGCACTTGTACATGTCTCGGACCACCCCGGCACTGCAAATCCAGCAGGCCACACAAAAGCGTGAGTGACTAACTGCCACCCTCCATCCCCACTGATTAGAGAAGGAGCTCAGACCAGGTACTCGCATGCAGGAGCTTCTTTTGTGCGCATCGTCACTGCAGCAAGAGGGTGGGTCTGTGGGGTGCATGGGGGAGCTGAATACCCATCCCCTCTGAGGGTTTCTAACCAGAGGCTGGATATCTGCGCTGGCTCAGCGGAGTCACTGCCCTACAGAAGGGGAAATGGACCTCTTGCTGTCACTGCCTAGGGATAGAAATGGGGGTTAACAGAGGGGGAAATCTCCATCTCTTTTAGACACCTGTTCTCTGTGAAATCTTGCTCTTGGAATTAGCTGCCCTCCACTCTTTGGAGAGGGAATTCAAGGACGCAGTGAGAAAATTGAGTTCAGAGCCATTTTTCATCTAGAATGCCTTGCCCAGCCCTATGCAGTCATGGCACCCATGGTATCTAAGGGCAGGTCTGCAATCTGCTTGGTTTTTCTTGTTGCTGTCTCTGTCATACTTGCGATCCTACAGAAATGTTTGGATTCATCCCAGCTGTGCTAATGGTGAAACCTGCTGTGTCTGACCTAGAAGCATTCTGTAAATGCTTACATTATCACAGCTGGCTCTCCAGTGCTATGTCTTTAAAAAGTGGTGTCTCAGCACCACAGAGACCTTCAGTGCAGGTCCTGAAGACCGGGCTATAACTCAAAAGATCATGAAAGGACATTGTCATTGAGCTGCACCCTAAAAGATCCTCTGGCTTTCATTAGGTTCCCCACTGACCTGGAGGATGAGCTCAGCACCCTAGTGTGATCTGTTGGGGACCCACGTCTGGATCCAGGGCTCAGGTGTCAGTGCCTAGCGCAAACAGAGTTGGAGAGCTGTCTCATGCTTACCTGCCTTGGGCTGCCACACGTGCTATGGGCTAATGGCCAACACTCATCCTTTCTGGAGGTGAATCGGGAGAGCTCAGGGGATCTGAAGGGACAGCGTGTGCCCAGGAGTGAGTGGGGAGCTTCACAAAATGAGGGACCACCCAAGGCGTAGTCATAAAAAGGGAAAACACTAGATCCAAGTGTGAAAAGGTAATGGAGGGCTCTGCAATCCCAGGAGGGGCAGCAGGGACCCAGCAGGCACAGGGAGGGAGGCTGGAGAGTGATTCATGCACCCTCAGTAAAATAAACTTGGCCTGGATCTAGTGTAGCACCCAAACACCTCTCCTGCTTCTGGATTAAATAAGAAAGAGAAATCCATTTCTGCACATGCAAGTTCAGGGCTGGCTGCTCTGTGGCTGGAGCAGCAGGAGCTGATGGAGGGGTCCCAGGGTCCCCAGGACCAGGGCTTTTGCACTGTCCTGGGGAGCGGGGCTGGCAGTGGGAATGGGGGGAAGGCAAAGGCTGTCTTGGTGAGGACTTTCCTGGATACAAGGGAGTCATTGGCCTCCATTTCCTCATGCCGTTGCTGGCCTGCAGCTTGGGGCTGACATGCCCTCCTCCCTGATGCCCCTGCTCCCCATCTTCCTGGGACTGCTGTTCCCTTCAAAGGAGCTCGGGCTTTGCTGGGAGATCCCAGAGCTCTGCAGGTCCCTGTGGCGGGTACCAGGGAGAGCTGGGAATGGGGCTGAGCTTGTCTGAAAAATGGAGACGAGCATCGAGCCCTTCAGTATGACTGGGGACTATGGGCTAACAGCATGGTACTCATGGTGCAGAGCCAGCACTTGCTGGAGAGAAACCAAGTGTAGAAGTTGCAGAAGAAAAGCTCGGTCTGATCCCTTGCTCCGTGGACACAAGGAGAAGCTGCTGCGGGACACTCGTTGCAGGGCAGCCCCTCACATCACTCATCTCTAGTGCTGGCTGTGATTTGGTACATGGCCAGCTCCATCCTCCGGCACATCTCCATATCCTGGATAAGGAAAAAAGGCCAGCCCAGCGTGGCTTGTCTGCTAGACTAGACGCCAAGAGGTCCTGGAAGATGGCTGTGTCTTATGCCTGTGTGAGATGCAGCTGGGGTTGACAGGGACTGGGTGCTCACGTTCCCACAGTTTCTGCTAGGAGGCTTGGGAAACTGGGAAGCCTCAGGCAGAGGAAAAAGGTGCTGAATACCTCAGGTCTGTACATGCCCTTGGTTACAAGGTCCCCTGCCCCACTGAGCAGCAGGTACACATTTTCCTTAGCTCCTGTCCTAGCTTTTGCTATGGATTTACTTAGAGGAGCTGTTCCGGTTACCTACCCCTTGCTGGTTCCAGCTCCAGCTAAGCTCTAACTAGAGTTGCCCCGACTCTACCCCTGCTTGCACAGACACAGTCTCTGCATTCCCCCTGGGCAGCCTGACCCTCTTTCACGTGCCTGTGCACATCCACCCAGCAGCCTGAGCTCAGGTGCTCCTGCCAGGGTAGAGGTGGAGGATCACCAGGAGCAGCTCCAGAGGGAGCTCCCCAGGGAAAAGCTGGGCCCAGCCCTGGGG
The DNA here is from genome assembly GCF_026419915.1 of Harpia harpyja. NCBI lineage: Eukaryota > Metazoa > Chordata > Aves > Accipitriformes > Accipitridae > Harpia > Harpia harpyja. The sequence continues at coordinate 846,679 of NW_026293320.1, forward strand.
AAACTCTGCCCTGAGCATGAGGAAGGCAGAGGCAGGAGGGCAGGGGTAGGTTGGAAGAAGAGCAAGAGGCTCTGCAAAAGCCCGAGGGAAAACATTGCCAAAACCTGGGCTTCAGCCATGGACCTTTAGATCTTCACTCTAACACTCTCCCCGCTGAGCTTCTTCAGCTCTGCCCTAGGAGCCCTAGTCCCCATGCCAGCCATGCAAGGGCACGGAGAGATATAGAAGACGTGTTCCTCAGGGAAGTTCCTGGGAAAAACTGTGCCCAGCCCCGGCAGAGGACAGCTGGCTTCTCCCTGCCCAAGCCTGCTAGCCAGGCGGTGCCAAGGGCCCATCTCCTGCCACCCCACCTCAGCCCGCTCCTGAAATGTTTCATTGCAGCCCCCAAGGCAGCTGGGGCTGTTTGGGGGATCATGGGCAGTCTGTGGCAGAAGGACGGGACATGGGCACAGCATCAGCAGCGCTGACAGTGGCATGACAAAACCTGCCTTGGGCAGCACAGCTGAGGCACTGGATGACTGATGCCTTCCTGGCCGGCTGGGATCCAGGTTTGTGGTGAATGCCTGATCGATGTTAGGAGTTCCAGGAGTCTTGCGGGCTTCCAGTTCTAATATGATCTTAGCAAAAGCCAGACACATGCAACTACAAAGGCCGAGGGTGGAAAAAGAAGTGTGGAGCTGACGAAAGAGCTCTCTTTGCTGTAGGAAAGCGAGGTCTCAGGGCATGCAGAGTCTGTGCTGGTTCCATGGCTCTCTTGCTTTACTCTTGCAGGAGCAAGACTGTTTTGGTCAAAGGGAGGAGATGACAAGCAGGGTGGGAGAAGACTTGAATACCTCCAGGAACAGGGAGGGCACAGCCTCTCTTGGCAACTGACCTCATGGTGAAAACATTTCTCCTTATCGCCTGGTGCCTTCTCTGCTCCAGCCTGAACAAGCTTTGCTCCCTCCGTCTTGCCTTAGATGGCAAGTGCTCCAGACTGCCCCCAACCCATCGGTCTCATAGCCCTCCGCTGAGCTTGCACCAGCTCATCAGTGTCTTGCCTGCACCAGGATGGGGGACGGGGCACAGGAGACCAAAGCTGGACGCAGTGTTGTCTAGGTGGTCTAAGAAGCTCTGAGGAGAGAGGGATAAACACTTTCCCTCATCTTCTGGCTATGCTCCTCTTCATACAGCCCAGAAAGCTGTTGGCTTTCTTGGCTGACAAGGCACACTGCTGGTTCACGTGCAGTTTGCCATCTACCAAGACCTCCAGGTCATTAATAAAGCTATCAAGCAGAAGAGCTCCCAGGACAGGACAGACTTTGCAGTACTTCACTTGCTCCTGGCTCCAGGCAGAGTGTTACCTGTTCAGGAGGATGCCCTGTCCTCTCTCAGCAGCTGTGGATGAAGCCCCACAGATTTGTATGGGTCAAGTTCTCTCCTGGATCCTTGTGCACTGTTGGGATTTCCTCTCCTCCTTTCCAAGTTAAGAAGAATTTAAAGGTATTTCATAAGAGGAGACAGTCAGACATGAAACTGAGAAGAAAACTACCTTGTCCAAAAAGCTGGAGCTTCCAGGAAGCTTCCAGTTTTAAGGAAATTTTTCAGGAATGGCCACCGGCTCAGTCAAGAGGCACAGGTACTGTCTGCTGTACTGACCGAGCTTTGCTGGAGCTCCTTTCAGGTGTAGGGGGCTGGAGGCAAGGAATCTTTTCCTTTTCCCGCCTCCTCCAGTCAGTTCACGGTGGTGCATGGAGGGAGGCCAAGAGATTGACACAAGAAAGTTCACACCATAGACAAGGGAAATCTTTTTCCTCATGAGGACAGCCAAGCACAGGAAGTGGCTGCCCAGAGAAATAATCCCATTTCCATTCTTGGAGGTTTTCAAGTCATAACTTAGATCAAGTGCTGAGCAACCAGCTCTCACCCCAGAGTTGACCCTGCTGAGCTGGAGACCTCCTGAGGTCCTTTCCAACCTGAGTGTACTGGTTTTGGCTGGGACAGAGTTAAATTTCTTCACAGTAGCTTGTATGGGGCTGTGTTTTGGATTTGTGCTGAAAACAGGGTTGACAACACACTGATGATGTAGTTATTGCTGAGCAGTGCTTGCGCAGCATTAAGGCTTTTTCTGCTCCTCACACTGCCTTGCCAGCAAGTAGGCTGCAGGTGCAGAAGAAGTTGGGAGGGGACACAGCTGGGAGAGCTGACCCCAACTGACCAAAGGGATATTCCATACTGCATGATGTCATGCTCAGAAATAAAACTGGGGAGGTAGAGGTCAGAAGCAGCTGCTGTTGCTTGGGGATTATATGGGCATTGATTGGTCGGTGGTGAGCAATTGTCTTCTTTTGCATCACTTGTTTTTCTTGGGTTTTATTTTCCTCTTTCTTTGAGGGGTTATTTGGTTGTTTTTTTCTTTTTTTTTTATTTTTTTTTTAGCAAGTTCATCACTAAGCTTGCCAAGTAGAAACAACAGCATGGAGAGAGGGCAGGGGAAAAGTCCAGGATGCCAGTGGGTTGTTCCTTGTGAGGCCCTGTCAGCTGTAGCAAAGTGAGAGTCCATCAGGACAATGGGCATCGTGAAGCCATCAAGACAACCAGAGCATAGGGGAGGGCAGTGGAGATGCAGGTAATGGTGACATGATTGGGACCTCAGCTCTGTTAGGGGGCAGCGAGGGACAACTGCTCTGGAAGGCAGAGTTAGCTGGGAAGTGAGGGGTATCCCCAGGTGAGCAGGGAGGGGGCCTCACCAGCCTGAGCTGCCAACAAGGGAGCAGGGCAGGCCAGGGGGCTGGCAGCTGGAGGCAGTTCAAAGCCCAGATCATCTGGCGAGGTTCTGATGATGGAGCAGGTCCAAGGTCAAGCCATGAAGTTGATCCACAGGTTGGGGTCAGGATGAGGCCTGGTAATGGTTACTGGGGTCAAGCACAGCCCAGAGCTGCCTCCTCTGCAGCAGGACCTCAAGTAGAGGAGCGTAGTGCCTGCATCTCTCCCCCATTGTGCACCTTGCCCTCTGCCGGAGAAAGGGGCTGAAAGAGACTGCCCTGTGATGCTGCTGTGGAAGGTGGTGTGCACAGCTGGGGAAGGTGAAGGGTCTCCTGGGTGCCCATCTGTCTGTCCCTCGGCAGGAGGATGACACTATTGCTCCTTGTTTTCCCCATCTGTGCCTGCTGCTCTTGTTCTAGCTCCCAGGCTCTTTGGGACGGGGCGTTCAGTCGCATTTCAGACACTTGACCCTGTTGGTCCTGGCATGGAAGTGTCTGCATGGAGGTGCCCAAGCCCCCTTCTAACCTGTGGGGCTCCAGGCAATGTAGTCCATGGGGCTATGTCTATAGCCTACATCATATGGCTATGAGTCCTACGTCTTCTTTAAACCAACACTGTGTTATTGTCTTCTTGTGGGACTCCTGCCAGGCTGTAGGTTGCCCTCCAGAAAGGCACAGCTCTCCCTTTGTGCTATCTGTGATACCATTGTGGTATTGGAGAGTCCTTGGTTTGGTCATCCGAGGCAGGATACTTATGCATCACACCTTCTTTGTTACTTTCTCCATGTCTGGGCTAAGAAAGGCAGAGGAGTTGGGAGATCTGCACTTTGAAACTGCACTCCTTTTTTAGCACAGTACAGTTTCTGTTTTGGCGGGTAACTCACAAGTGTGACTGCTGTTTAGCTGAGAGCACATGGCAGCACAGGACAAGCCTTATGGTCAGATCAACTTCTGACTGCAGGAAACTACACCTCCATGGGTCTCTACTTTCACTGAGAGCAACAGAAAGGATTTCTACCCCTGCAGAGAACATCTTTCCAGGCTGATGGGGGCATCTCATAAGTAATTAAAGGTAGAACTAGGCCCCTCTGCCACATTCCATGTTGTAGAGAACAGCGTGTGAGGAGCTGCCTCTGTGGATGCACATGTGCATCAAAGCTGCTCACCTCCATTCCCCATGGAGTGACTGCAGAAACGGTACAGACAACACACTGGTGTGAGGACAGGGTCTGTCTCATTGGAATGAAGACCCCTGGAATGGGGTGGGTGACCCCTGACTTCTCATCCCTAGTTATCTCCTGAAGCTGGAGTGGGACCTGGTGGGGATCAGCATGGCGGTTATAGACACAGGTTTAGGCCCACAAGTCCAACAACCTCCAACTACTGGAAATGGGGAGTCTGCTGAAGGCTGGTCGATATCACTGGGCCAAAGAGAAGGATGTCAGAAATTCAAGGCTGGCCTAGGGGAGATGATACTGTCTTTGTCTACAGCTAGCTTCTGGGATGGTGCAGAGGAGGATGAGTCAGACTCTTCCCAGGTGGGCACAGTGGAAGGATGAGAAGCCATGGGAAAAAGTTGGGCCATTGGAAATTCTGACTAGGCTTAAGAGAAAAGAACCTGCACTATAAGGTCTGTCTGGCACTGGGAACATGCACCCAGAAAGGCTCTGGGATCTCCACAATGGAGACAGTCAAGCCTTAACTACATGTAGTGCCATCAGGTTTTTTGGATTATAACGGATGACTACCTAACACAGGTAGAAAAGGAAGCCTGGGCAGCAGCACCCAAGGTGTCCAACATTAGAGGAGATCAGTCTCATCCCTGTCTTCACCGATGATAGAGCCACATGTACTTTATACCCTGCAGGGAATGAAAAATGAGTGGGTCTAGGTATTGCAGAGTCTGCTTGAAGATGCTCCTGTGTCCAGATATATTGGGCTTAGTGCCCGTTTGGCTATTCAAAAAAGACCATTTCATTCGCTTTGTCTCTTTTTTCCCTCTGTGAACCAGGGGAGCTCGTGACTTCAACGTGTGACTTGCTGTGTGCAAAGAGTGGATATGGACAGATAGAGTCCAGGGCAGGGAGTGTATTGGGGGGGTCCTGGGATCTCTGCTTACTCAAAAATTTGGGTTTTGTTTGTCTAAGGCTATCTGCTGTGGGAAGTGAACTTCACAGGAGGTAACGTGGACTTAATATACAGCCGCTGAGTGTATTACATCACTGCGTGTCTATGTGCAGCTCGTTCTCCAAGCAGGAGGGAGTTGGTGCCCACGGGCTGAAACATGCAGCTACAGACTTCAGTGAAGAAAGCTCAGATTTGAACAAGGCTGCTGTAAGTGCCAGGTGGTTGAGAGAAAAGGTGGGGCTGGGGGTAGGGATGAAGAATGACCATAGATTGTTAAGACGGAAAGGGTCTTGATCTTTGTAATCATTCAAACTCCATTAGGAGGATCAATATGAATTGAGGATTTCTGATATTATATGATGCATGAGCAGAAAATTAAAGAAAAGCGGAGGGAAAAAAAGTATTCTTTCTTATTGTTTAGTATTGAATCTTTCCACTTTGACTACATTCCTGAAATGTCTGTAATTGACTACATTCCTGAAATGTCTGTAATTAACCACATAAGAATTGAAGACCTAAAGGAAAATTATGCACAGAGCCTTGGCTCGTTAGGGAGTTTTCATGTTAATGAGCCCTCTGGTGCCAAGTTCCTGAACTGCAGATGCTGAAAGATTGAACAAGCCTCTCAAGAAGTAAAAGTCAGCATCAAACTTCCAAGTTTCTGAGGGTGTTAGTGGGCTCCACTGAGGAACATCACTGAAGAGACCGTGGAGGGAATGACCAGACAAGGAGACCGTCCCTGGGGGCTGGTGAAACAGGAAGTCGGAGACACTGGTTACAGGTGGAAGATCAATTGTGGAGGTGGCTGTGAAAGCCCTAAATGTGTTTCACCAAGCAGGATGGCCAAGCCCTGACCCCCATGCACCCGGGAAGGGTGATCCGTTCCTTCATGGGATGCTTACAGCTCTTCCTGGGAGCAGTTTGAGGTGGGGGGGTGTGATGCTGTGATGGGTTAATCCTGGCTGGACGCCAGGTGCCCACCAAAGCCGTTCTATCACTCCCCCTCCTTCTCAACTGGACAGGGGAGAGAAAATATAACACAGAGCTTGTGGGTCAAGATAAGGACAGGAGAGATCACTCACCAATTACCGTCACGGGCAAAACAGACTCAGCTTGGGGAAAAATAACTCAATTTATTACAGATCAACCAGAGTAGGGTAATGAGAAATAAAACCAAATCTCAGAACACCTTCCCTCCACCCCTCCCTTCTTCCCGGGCATAACTTCACTCCCAGATTCTCTACCAACCCCCCAGCGGCACAGGGGGACGGGGATGGGGTTTACGGTCAGTTCATCACACGTTATTTTCTGCCGCTTCATCCTCCTCAGGGGGAGGACTCATCACACTCTTCCCCTGCTCCAGCGTGGCCCACCCACGGGAGACAGTCCTCCATGAACTTCTCCAACGTGTGTCCTTCCCATGGGCTGCAGTTCTTCACGAACTGCTCCAGCATGGGTCCTTTCCACGGTGTGCAGTCCTTCAGGCACAGACTGCTCCAGCGTGGGTCCCCCACGGGGTCACAAGTCCTGTCAGCAAACCTGCTCCGTGGGCTCCTCTCTCCACAGATCCGCAGGTCCTGCCAGGAGCCTGCTCCAGCGTGGGGTTCCCACGGGGTCACAGCCTCCTTCGGGAACCCACCTGCTCCGGCGTGGGGTCCTCCACGGGCTGCAGGTGGATATCTGCTCCACCGTGGACCTCCATGGACTGCAGGGGGACAGCCTGCCTCACCATGGTCTTCCCCACGGGCTGCAGGGGAATCTCTGCTCCGGCGCCTGGAGCATCTCCTCCCCCTCCTTCTTCACTGACCTTGGTGTCTGCAGGGTTGTTTCTCTTATATGTTCTCACTCCTCACTCCGGCAGCCAATTACCGTCTGTCACAACTTTTTTTTTCCTTCATAAAAATGTTATCACAGAGGCGTTACCACTATCGCTGATTGGTTTGGCCTTGGCTGGCAGCGGGTCTGTCTTAGAGCCGGCTGGTATGGGCTCTCTCGAACACAGGGGAAGCTTCCAGCAGCTTCTTACAGAAGCCACCCCTGTAACCCCCCGCTACCAAAACATTGCCACACAAAGCCAAAACACCTACCCACGCAGGCGGGGTAGACCTGGCCTCGCTGCCTGCGCGGGCGGGGTAACCCTGGCCTCCCTGCTGGCGCCGGCAGGGTAGACCTGGCCTCCCTACCCGTGCGGGCAGGGTAGACCTGGTCTCCCCACCCGCGCGGGCAGGGTAGATCTGGACTCCCTACCGGAGCCAGCGGGGTAGACCTGGTCTCCCAAACCGCGCCAGCGAGGTAGACCTGGCCTCCTACCTGCACAGGTGGGGTAGACCTGGCCTCCATACCAGCACCAGAGGCATAGACCTGGCCTCCCTACCCACGTGGGCCTGGTAGATGTGGCCTCCCTGCCGGCTCCAGGGGGGTAGACCTGGCCTCTCTACCCACGCGGGCAAGGTAGACCTGGCCTCCCTGCTGGCGCAGGTGGGGTGGAACGGTCCTCCCTACCCACGCAAGTGAGGTAGACCTGGTCTCCCTACCCGCGCGGGCGGGGTAGACCTGGCCTCCCAACCGGGGCGGGCACGGTAGACACGGCCTCCCTTCCTGCGCTGGCGGGGTAGACCTGGCCTCCCTTCCCACGTGGCCAGGGTAGACCTGGCCTCTCTACCCACGCGGGCGGGGTAGACTTGGCCTCCGTGCCGGAGCCGGCACGGTAGACCTGGCCTCCCTGCCAGTGCAGCCGGGGTAGACCTAGCCACCCTACACGCGTGGGTGGAGTAGACCAGGACTCCCTGCCGGGGCCGGCGGGGTAGATCTGGCCTCCCTACCCGCGCTGGCGAAGAAGAACTGGCCTCCCTACCTGTGCAGTTGGGATAGACCTGGCCTCCATTCTGGCACCAGCGACATAGACCTGGCCTCGATACCCAGGCGGGCGTGGTAGACCTGGCCTTTCTGCTGGCACCGGGGGAGTAGACCTGGCCTCTGTACCCACGCGGGCAGGGTAGACCTGGGCTCCCTGCCGGCGCAGGTGGGGTAGACCTGTCCTCCCTACCCGCCCAAGTGGGGTAGTCATGGTCTCCCTACGCGTGCGGGCGGGGTAGACATGGCCTCCCTGCCGGCGCCGACAGGGTAGAGCTGGCCTCCCTGCCCTCGCGGGTGGGGTAGACTTGACCTCCCTGCTGGAGCCGGCGGGGTAGACCTGGCCTCCCTGCCGGCGCAGGTGGGGTAGACCTGGCCTTCCTGCTTCGCCGCCAAGGTAGACCTGGCCTCCCTACCCGCGCGTGTGGTGTGGGCCTGGCCTCCCTACCCGCGTGGGCGGGGTAGACCTGCCCTCCCTGCCGGTGCCGGCGGGGTACATCTGGCCTCCCTATCCGCGCAGGCGGGGTAGACCTGGCCTCCCTGCTGGCGCCGTCGGGGTAGACCTGGCCACCCTACCTGCGCGGGCGGGGTAGACCTGGCCTCCCTGCCAGAGCCGGTGGGGTAGACCTGGCCTCCCTACCCACACGGGCGGGATAGCCCTGGCTTCCCTTCCCGCTCAGGCAGGGTAGACCTGGTCTCCCTGCCGGCACCGACAGGGTAGACCTGGCGTCCCTACACGTGTGGTGGGGTAAACCTGGCCTGCCTGCTGGCGCGGAGGAATAGACCTGGCCTCCCTGCCGGACCCAGAGAGGTAGTCCTGGCCTCACTACCTGCGCGGGCAGGGTAGACCTGGCCTCTGTACCCGCGCAAGCCGGGTAGACCTGGCCTCCCTGCCTTCGAGGGCGGGGTAGACCTGGCCTCTTTGCCCGCACAGGCGGGGTACACCTGGTCTCCCTGCCAGCGCCGGCGGGGTAGACCTGGCCTCCCTATCCACACTGGCTGGGTAGACCTAGCCTCACTACCCGCGCATGCGGGGTAGACCTGGCCTCCCTACATGCGCAGGCGGGGTAGTCTTGTCTTCCCTGCTGTCTCCGGTTGGGTAGTCCTGGCATCCCTACCTTGGCGGGCGTGGTAGACCTGGCCTCACTGTGGGATACTTGGAAAGTAATGGGCACATAATGAACAATCCAGACACGATAGAATTGATCAATTTGTGAGCCAAGGATGTTTTGTAGGCAGCAGGCTTCAAGGACGCTTTGCTTGTGGACACATATTTAGCTAACGGTAGTAAGAGCATTCCAGACACCTTTAGAATGCGTTGAACAGCATAAACAAGAAGACAAAAAAAGAAGGATGCCAATTAGAAGAACACAGGTGCGCATTCCACGATAAAGGGAACTTGGCACAAAGAACCTCAATTCGGCAGTTTATCTTGACCAATTAGACTGAGACAAGTTTCGCATGTTTAGTTAATACAACCAATTATGCCTTATGTTTATGCACATGTACAGTGTTGATATAACCAATCATTAGGTGTAACTAGGCACGTGGACAGCTCATGCTAACCAATCTCTATTTTGCTTCTGCGTGAACAGTAACTAGAATGAACATATAAACCGAGCTATCTTGGCAATAAAGTGGCATCTGCTTGATCATATTGATTGTGCGCAGTGTCCGTGACTTCCGCATCAACAAGTGGCGCCCGAACAGGGACCCTCGGATCGGTGTTGAATTCTACGACAGGAGCCGACGGAGAGAGGGTGCGGAAGCCGGCCGTAGGCGAGTGCTGCCCCAGCACTTGGGAAAAAAAAACGGTACCGTCGTGGAATCTCGTCCTGATCAGGCGAGCGGCCGGGGAGGAGATGGGGTCCACTATGTCCAAGGAAGAGGCAGTAGTGGTTAAGCTCCTCCAACATATGCTCTCTACGAGAGGATTAAGTTAATGACTCGTCTACCCTGAAAGTCCTGTTACTATGGGCGAGAGAAAAAGGCTTACTCCCTATCTTTGGAGATGCTTTTGGCATCCCTACTTGGTAAATGATAGGGCAAGAATTATGGCATAACATAAGTTCAGGTTCAAAAGAGGCGAGCAGATATTCCACCATGTGGAAGTTAATTATAGAAACTTTAAAAGATATGAAAGCTGAACGTTCGGCAGTAGCTTCTGCTTTTGCCGCACTGCAGCCCGAAGGGCCACAAGGGATGCCATCCCTGGTGAGCTTCACCTTTGTGCCACCACAAATTCCAGCTGTTGTTCCAACCCATGTATCTGGCGCAGGGGCTAGTGCAGTCAGTAAATCTGCAATAGCAGATCCAGAGCCCAGAGATCAGCCCTTGGAAAAAGCCGACAGCCTGCCAGAATTTCCACCACCACCACCAGAAGAGACGGAAAACAACTTAGTCTCTAATTCTCGTCCTTCATCACCTAAACCAGTTGCGTCATCCCTGTATCCACCACTGCTACCATCCACTCCTCCATCCCCGCTCAAGGGAAAGGAGGAACGGGCAATAGGTTCGGGGGATCAGCAACTAAAAGAACTGTTACAAAGGCTGGAGGCTCTCGAAGCCCGCCTGGAGCCATCCCTGGGACTGCCGATAATAATCAGCCATCTGACAGTTCCCAAGCCTCCCTAACTGTACGCTTAAAGGAAACACTACAGAATCAGGAAGCGAGTAAAAATCCGCCTACGAGAAAACAGCCCCCAGATATTGCCGCTCAACATGAACAAATTATACCTAGCATATACCCTCCGTTGCCTCCGTCTACGCCTGGGTCGCCTCAAGAGCATGAAGAGGGGCCGGAGTTCACTTTGCAGCAGTTACAGTCAGTAATAGAAAAGCTGGCACAGCTGGAGGCTGCTGTGAAGCGAGAAAAACCGCCAACCGTATCCTTTGATGCACCCCCTTTCCCCCCCCCCTCGCTTTCCTCCTCCTCACTGCATTTGGCCTGTTATGGGTGACACACATAAGTGAAGAATGGATGATCCAACAACCAAAACAGAATGTATGGGTAACTTTGGCAAACATAACGCATCAAGAAACTATATATCTTTCTGTCGCTACCCCTGAAAATCTTTTTTCTACCTCTTTGGTGGGGTTACCTCTAGACACCTGGCCAGATCCAATGCCTGAATTTTCCCTTTGTACTAACCCACAATCCTGTGTCGATAATTGGGACGGTGTGTATGCACACCTGCCTCAAGTAATACAAGAACCTCAAGAGTTAGAGTTGTTAGGATCAGTCATCATGAATCCCTGTGTAATGTTTAATTACATCTGTAACACCACTTGAAAGGGTCAGAATGTAAATGCTATTTTGCCTGTATATAGAAATGCTACAGCTTGGTGTAACTATATCTATTCCAGAATATCACGCTTTTTTTTTCTATTCCAGCTGCTTTACCTGCAGGGATGTTTTTAATTTGTGGGGCTAGAGCGTGGGGGGGAATTCCATTAAAACTTAACGGGAGGCCATGTAGCCTCGGACGACTTACGTTACTGACACCCGATATCAATATGATTCCCAGTAAAACACTCACGATAACTAACACAGGGTTAAGCAGATGACTAACAAGTTTAAGAATTACGGGATGGTTGAAAGATTTGCTTATACATGGCTTAGTTATTTTAATTGTAATATTAGCAGTTGTAATGATTGTACCACGTATCATAAAAATAGTTGAACATATGATTGCAAAAGCATTTCATGTAACTTGGCTTGCACAAAAACAAAAAGGGGGAATTGTGGGAGATTTCATGGAAAATGGGGGACATTTCTTTGAGCCTGATTACTTAGAGTTAGCATAAGTAGGCCGCAGTTAGCATGAGTGGGCTGGAGTACGTGACAGCTGCAGTATAAACGGACTTTGAACCACCAGAAAAACAATGGACATGAGGAACTTGGACAGTGGAGCAATTAATAAACAAGATAACAGAACTGCAGAGGCAAGAAGGAGCTGCAAGAGCTTTAATGCAATTAAGAAAGCTGTCATTTCGGCTTACAGCATTTAGCTGCAGGATGGGGACTTAGGAGTTGGTTTGTATCTTTGTTAAAAATCGGGGTTTCTTTTATTCTTGTGTATTTTATTAGGTATAATGTTGCTTTTACTGTGTTTAATTAATTGTGTTCATAGATCTTGTAGGTCACCTTGGCCAACATAACAGGTCAAGATTCTCGGTGCATTGCAACCGCATCACAAAACCCATGAACCAGTAGACAGGATGGCTATGACTCGTGCAGCGTGCCTGGCCAGTGAGCGCATGCGTCATAGGCTCCCCGTGTTGCAACCGAGGCGGATTTTGACACCCGCTGGCCACGTGTGCTGAAATCCGTTCCTTTGTATATATATGTATAAACGTATAAATACCGGGATTTCCCGAAGAGCATCGGGCTGCTGTACGGCAAGGCCATCGTTGCCTCCATGGGGACGCCGACGTAAAGCTGGCACCTACCGATTGCTGGGCTGAGTTTGCGGTGCAAGACGGCACAAGAATGTACGGATGGTCCATCTTCCTCACAGTCCTCGGATGGACGTAGCCATGGATACCACCGCAAGCCAAAGAAAACATCTGGATGACCCTGGCTGACGTGACCAGACAAGATTGCTTATGCCTCCATACAGCAACACCAAGTAATCCCTTTTTCACAGGTTTAATAGGGGGTTCCACTGGCATCAACGAAGTTTAAGAACTTATTGATGGAGACCCCTGTGCAGCAGGTCATGGACTCAATGGATGGGAATGCCTGGTTTCCATGGATCGGGCATTCACCCTCATTGCCACCCCAGGAATCACAAATTCTGGGGTTCCTGAATACAGATTGGTGTAGTATTATCTGATTTACTGTTAGATGTAGATAGTATTAGACACACAACCTTACAAAATAGAGCTGCTCTTAAATCATTGATTAAGATAGTTTTGATTTATCTCGTAGTGGTTTTTTTGTATTTTAATTTGTGTGCCTTGTATGTTGCAATGTGTTTAAAAATTAATTGATAGATCAAGTAAGGCTGTGTTAATTGATGTAAAACAAAAAAGGGGGAATTGTTGCGGACACATATTTAGCTAACGGTCGCAAGAGCGCTCCAGATGCCTTTAGAAGGCCTTGAACAGAATAAACAAGAAGACCAAAAAAGAAAGATGCCAATTAGAAGAACACAGGTGCGCATTCCACGATAAAGGGAACTTGGCACAAAGAACCTCAATTCGGCAGTTTATCTTGACCAATTAGGCTGAGAAAAGTTTTGCATGTTTTAGTTAATATAACCAATTATGTCTTATGTTTATGGGCGTGTACAGTGTTGATATAACCAATCATATGGTGTAACTAGGAGCGTGGACAACACATGTTAACCAATCTTTAATCAGCTTATGCATGAACAGGAACAAGAATGAGTATATAAACTGAGCTATTTGGGCAATAAAGTGGCACCTGCTTGATCATATTGATTGTGCGCAGTGTCCGGGACTTCCACGTCAATAGGGGTAGACTTGGCCTCCCTACCCACGTGGCGGGGTAGACCTGGCCTCCCTGCCCGCTCCGGCAGGGTAGACCTGGCCTTCCTTCCCGCGCGGGTGTGGTAGACATGGCCTCCCTACGCGCAAACGTGGGGTAGACGTGGCCTTCATGCCGGCGCCGGCAGGGTAGACATTGCCTCCCTACCCGCATGGGTGGGGTGGACCTGGCCTCTCTGCCATCACCAGTGTGGTAGACCAGGCCACCCTAATTGCACGGGCGAGGGAGACCTGGCATCCCTACCAGTGCGGGCGGGGTAGACCTGGCCTCCCTACCCGCCCGGGCAAGGTAGACCTGGCCTCCATACCCACGCGGGCAGGCTAGACATGGCCTCCCTAACCGTATGGGCGGGGTAGACCTGGCCTCACTACCGTCACAGGAGGGGTAGACCTGGCTTCCCTACCCACGCGGGCAGGGTAGACCTGGCCCCACTGTGGCGTCGTCGGGGTAGACCTGGCCTCCCTATCCACGCAGGCGGTGTAGACCTGGCCTCCCTGCCTGCACAGGCACAGTAGACATGGCCTCCCTACCCACACGGGCGGGGTAGAAATGGCCTCGCTGGCCTCGCGGGTGGGGTAGACCTTCCCTACCTGACCGCGCGGGGCGGGGTAGACCTGGTATTCTTACCTGATGCTCCAGGGTAGGCCTGGCATCCCATACCTGATCCTCCGCTGTAGTACCTGTACCCACACTGGTACTCTGGTCTAGTACCGGTACCACCCCCGGTCCTCCGGGCTAGTACAGGTACCCCCACTGGTACTCCTGGTGACACCTGATGTCCCTACTAGTGCTCGGGGCTAGACCCGCCCCCTCCTACCTGACACACTGGGTTAGGCCTGTTATCCCTACCTGATGCACCGGGGTAGACCTGGCCTCCCTGCCGGCGCCGGCGGTGTAGACCTGGCCTCCCTGCCGGTGCCAGCGGGGTAGACCTGGCTTCCCAAGCCGGCGGTGGTGGGGTAGACCTGGCCTCCCAAGCCGGCGCCGGCAGAGTGGACCTGGCATCCCTAGCCTGCGCCAGCGTGGTAGACCTGGTCTCCATGCCGGCGCCAACGTGACAGACCTGGCATCCCTAGCCAGCGTCGGCAGGGAAGAACTGGGCTCCCTAGCTGGCGCCGGCGGGGTAGACCTGGCCTCCCAAGCCGGCGCTGGTGGGGTAGACCTGGCCTCCCTGCCGGGGCCAGCGGGGTAAATCTGGCCTCCCTGCCGGCGCTGGCGGGGTAGACCTGGACTCCCAAGCCGGCGCCGGAGAGGGAGACCTGGCCTCCCTAGCCGGCGCCTGTGGCGTAGACATGGCTTCCCTAGTCGGCGCCGTCGGGATAGACCTGGCCTCCCAAGCCGGCGCCGGCGGCGTAGACCTGGCCTCGCTAGCTGGCGCCGGCGGCGTAGACATTGTCTTCCTAGCCAGCGCCAGCGGGATAGACCTGGCCTCCCTAGCCAGCGCCGAAAGGGTAGAACTGGCCTCCCTAGCTGCGCCAGCGTGGTAGATCTGGCCTCCCAAGCTGGCGACGGCGGGGTAGACCTGGCATCCCTGTCGGCGCCGGCTGGGTAGACCTGGTATCCTTACCTGATGCTCCAGGGTAGGCCTGGCATCCAATACCTGATCCTCCGGTGTAGTAACTGTACCCACACCGGTACTCCGGGCTAGTACCGGTTCCCCTCTGGTACTCCTGGTGACAGCTGATGTCCCTACTAGCGCTCGGGGTTAGAACCGCCCCTCCTACCTGACACACTGGGTTAGGCCTGTTATCCCTACATAATGCTACAGGGTAGGCCTGGCGTCCCATACCTGATGCTCCGGGGTAGACCTGGCCTCCATACCCCGCGCGGAAGGGGTAGACCTGTCCTCCCTTGCCGGCGCCAGCGGGGTAGACCTGGCCTCCCAAGCTGGCGCCGGCGGCCTAGACATTGTCTTCCTACCCGGCGCCGGCGGGATAGACCTGGCCTCCCTGCCGGCGCCGGCCAGGTAGACCTGGCCTCCCTAGCCGATGCCTGCCGGGTAGACCTGGACTCCCTAGCCGGCGCCGGTGGGGTAGACCTGGCCTCCCTAGCCAACGCCCGCACTGTAGACCTGGCCTCACAAGCCGGCACCAGCGGGATAGACCTGGCCTACCTAGCCTGAGCCGGCAGGGTAGACCTGGACTCCCTAGCCTGCGCCGGCAGGGTAGACCTGGACTCCCTAGCCTGCACTGGCGTGGTAGATCTGGTCTTCCTGCCGGCGCTGGCAGGGTAACCCTGGCCTCCCAATCTGGCGCCGGCGGGGTAGACCTGGCCTCCTTATCCGGCGCCGGAGGGGTAGAACTGGCCTCCGTAGCCGGCGCCGGATTGGTAGACCTGGCCTCCCTATCCGGCGCCGGCGTCGTAGACATTCTCTTACTAGCCGGCGCCGGCGGGATAGACCTGGCCTCCCTAGCCGGCGCCAGCGGGTTAGACCTGGCCTCCCTAGCCCCGCCAGCATGGTAGACCTGGCCTCCCAAGCCGGCGCCGGCGGGGTAGACCTGGCCTCCCTGCCGGCGCGGGCGGGGTATACCTGGCCTCCCAAGCCGGCGCCGGCGTCGTAGACCTGGCCTCGATAGCCGGCGCCGGCGTCGTAGACCTGGCCTCCCTAGGCGGCGCCTGTGTCGTAGACATTCTCTTCCTAGCCGGCGCCGGCGGGATAGACCTGGCATCCCTAGCGGGCGCCGGCAGGTTAGACCTGGCCTCCCTAGCCCCGCCAGCATGGTAGACCTGGCCTCCCAAGCCGGCGCCGGCGTCGTAGACCTGGCCTCCCTAGCCGGGTCAAGGGCTTAGACATTGCCTCCCTGCCGGCGCGGGCGGGGTAGACCTGGCCTCCCAAGCCGGCACCGGCGGCGTAGACCTGGCCTCCGTAGCCGGCGTCGGCATTGCCTCGCTAGCCGGCGCCGGCAGGGTAGACCTAGCTTCATTGCCGGCGCCGGCGGGGTAGACCTGGCCTCCCAAGCCGGCTCCGGCGGGCTAGACCTGGCCTCCCTGCCGGTACGGGCGGGGTAGACCTGGTATCCTTACCTGATGCTCCAGGGTAGGCGTGGCATCCAATACCTGATCCTCCGGTGTACTAACTGTACCCACTCTGGTACTCCGGTCTAGTACCGGTACCGCCCCCCGGCGGGGTAGACCTGGCCTCCCTAGCCGGCGCCAGTGGCCTAGACATTGTCTTCCTAGCCGGTGCCGGCGGGGTAGACCTGGCCTCCCTGCCGGTGCCGGCGACGTACACCTGGACTCCCTAGCCGGCGCCGGAGGGGTAGACCTAGCCTCCCAAGCTGGCACCGGCGGGGTAGACCAGGCATCCTTAGCCGGTGCCGGCGGTGTAGACCTGGCCTCCCTGCCGGCGCCAGCGGGGTAGACCTGGCCTCCCAAGCCGGCGCCGGCGGCATAGACCTGG
This sequence comes from Harpia harpyja, assembly GCF_026419915.1. NCBI lineage: Eukaryota > Metazoa > Chordata > Aves > Accipitriformes > Accipitridae > Harpia > Harpia harpyja. Next base: position 863,318 of record NW_026293320.1, read on the forward strand.
CCTCCCTATTCTGCAGTGGTGGGGTAGACCTGACCTCCCTAGCCGGCGCCTGCCGGGTAGACATTGCCTCCCTAGTCCGCGCCGGCGGTGGAGACCTGGCCTCCCAAGCCGGCGCCGGCCGGGTAGACCTGGTCTCACTGCCATTTCCATCGGAGTAGAGCTGGCCTCCTGCTGGCAGCGGCGGTGTAGACCTGTCTTTCCTATCCGCGCCAGAGGGGTAGACCTGGCCTCCCTGCCGGCTCGGGCGGGGTAGACGTGGCCTCCCTGCTGGCGTGGGCGTCGTAGACCTGGCCTCCCTGCTGTCACCGGCGTGGTAGACCTGGCCTCCCTGCCAGCGCCGGAGGGGTAGACCTAGCTTCCCTGCCGGTGCCGGCGGGGTAGACCTGGTCTCCCTGTCAAGGCATAAGCACATAACTATATGGCACATAACTATATATAAAGTACACCATGACAAATTATACAATTTCTTTCTTTCTTTCTTACTCACAAGCATTAGGAGCTCCCTCTACTCCACAGCTCTATCCTTGCCTTACAAGGAAGGTATTATTCACATCAGATTCTGGAATTGGGGAGAGAGGGGCAAAAGGAAAAAAAAAAAAAAGAGATTATAGTACAAGAATTCCCTTAGAGCTTGGGAGCAATGGCACTACCCCGAAGTTCCTTAGATCAAGTTAAAAGATACAAATTGGACCCTTCACTCCTTTAGCAAACCAGATATTCTGGAAGCAAGGCAATTCCTCTCCCAGAAGACACCTTTGTTCTCTTCCTTGTGTAATCTTAGTTTGAACTTGTGAGTGGTATAGAATTAGAGTCCACAGATTCAGAAAGAAAAACAATTTTTTGCCCTTGCGCTGGCACCAGCAGGGACGCCAGGTCTACCCCGCCCGCACGGGTAGGGAGGTCAGTTCTACCCCGCCCGTGTGGGTAGGGAGGGCAGGTCCAACCCGCCCGCGCGGGCAGGGAGGGCAGGTCTACCCCGCCCGCGTGGGCAGGGAGGCCAGGTCTACCCTGCCGGCACCGGTAGTGAGACCAGGTCTAGTCTGCCAGCTCCGGCAGGGACGCCAGGTCTACCCCGCCAACGCGGGTAGGGAGGCCAGGTCTACAGCACCTGCGCGGGTATAGAGGCCAGGTCTACCCCTCCGGTGGATTAGGGAGGCCAGGTCTATCCCGCCAGCCCGGGTAGGGAGGCCAGGTCTACCACGCCTGCGGGGTAGAGAGGCCAGGTCTAGCTCTCCCGTGCCGCTGGTGAGGCCAGGTCTACCCCGCCCGCGCGGGTAGGGAGGCCAGGTCTACCCCGCCAGCGCCGGCAGTGACGCCAGGTCTACCCCGCCTGCGTGGGTAGGGAAGCCAGGTCTTCCTCGCCCGCGCCAGTAGGGAGTCCAGGTCTAACCCCCCCGCGAGGGTAAGTAGGCAAGATCTATCCCTCCCGCATGGGTATGGAGGACTAATCTACTCTGCCCGCGCGGGTAGGGAGGCCAGGTCTACCACGCCCGCACTGGTAGGGAGGCCAGGTCTACCCTTCCGCACGGGTAGGGAGGCCAGATCTACCCCGCCCGCGTGGGTAGGGACGACAGGTCTACCCTGCTGGCGCTGGCAGGGAGGCCAGGTCTACCCCGCTGTTGTGGTTTAACCCCAGCCAGCAACTAAACACGACGCAACCGCTCACTCACTCCCCCCCCCCACCAGTGGGATGGGGGAGAAAATCAGGAAAAAGAAGCAAAACCCGTGGGTTGACATAAGAACGGTTTAATAGAACAGAAAAAAAAAGAAACTAATAATGGTAATGATCACACTAATAAAATGACAACAATAATAATGAAAGGGTTGGAATGTACAAATGACGCGCAGTGCAATTGCTCACCACCTGCCGACCGACACCCAGCCAGTCCCCCAAGCGGCAATTCCCAGCCCCCACTTCCCCGTTCCTATACTAGATGGGACGTCACATGGTATGGAATACACCGTTGGCCAGTTTGGGTCAGGTGCCCTGGCTGCGTCCTGTGCCAACTTCTTGTGCCCCTCCAGCTTTCTCGCTGGCTGGGCATGGGAAGCTGAAAAATCCTTGACTTTAGTTTAAACACTACTGAGCCACAACTGAAAACATCAGTGTTATCAACATTCTTCCCATACTGAACTCAAAACATAGCACTGTACCAGCTACTAGGAAGACAGTTAACTATCCCAGCTGAAACCAGGACACTCAGCTGTTCACACCTCCTCCCAGACACCAGCATTGCCAGGCAGATGCTCTCAGCCCTGAGCTCTGCAGAGGGAAATGGACACGTGGCTGGAGAGCTGCACCCACGGCTCTGCTGGAGTTCTGGCTGCTGAGGAGATGGTACATGCCTTGGACCCCCCAGCTCTGAGGGCAGAGGCTTTGCTGGGAGGGAGACGAGCCAAAGACGTTTGCTGAGAGGAAGGGGTCTGCACTGGAGGACATCATAAAGAATTTTCTGAATGCTCCCTCCCACAACATTTCTGCATTTTGTTTCCTCTCATCCCCTGATCATATTCCTGTTGCCTGGAGATTTTTTCCTGGGAGATGTTTTCCTATCCCATTTCTTTTCCCTGTCAGCACTCACAGACCCCATCCCAACCTTTGCACACCCATCTTGGCCCTACAGAAAGCTGCCTGTTTGCAGAGCACTGGCTGGGTGCATGTTCCTGTTTGCAGGTGCAAAAGGGCAGCTCAGAACAACCCTGATGGGTCCAGAAAAGGGGGTGCTGTCCATAGGCAGAGCAGTGGCTCAAGGCACTTTAACAGCCTCCTAGCAGACCTCCTGATCACTGTGCCCCGGTACACAGCCCCCTGGGGTAGAGGGACCCTGCTCTAAAGGACAGCTCAGGGGGGTGCCCTGCACAAATGCCTTCACACCCCTGCAGCCATCCCCGGAAAAAGGTAGCTGTCATGCCTTGTCCTTCTGGTGGTGCAGCAGGGAATTCCTGCTCTGGAGCACATCCTTCTTGTCTGCTGTAGAGAAACTGTGAGTTTTACTTAGAGAGCTCACAAGCTGTGGATTGTGCCAGCTTTTGGAGATCCCTTCAGGATACTCTTGTGCATTGCCCTGCAGTCAGAGACCTACCGTGTGAAGATGTGTCCTGCAACAAGCCCTCCTCTGTCCTCCAACTGCTGACTGCCTTTAACCTCCCTCTTCCTCACTCCTCTCCCCTGGGTGCCTGCAGGCAGTGCCCTCAGCCCTGCTGCGCTTTGCAGAGGAGCTGCTCCTGGGCAGAGCTGTCTCTCTGCAGTGCTGTCTCCTTGTAATGAGCTCGCTCCAGCCCAGCAGCCCGGCCCAGCCCAGCAGCAGAGGACCAGCCCAAGGCACCATTTCCTCTGCCTGCTCTGGGCTCCCTGAAAATGTCTCTGGAGCTCTGGGACTGACAGCTCCTGAAAGGCACTGGGGACACCCCTGGGGAGCATGCTGCAAAAACACCTGAAGTAATCACCAACAGTAGAGAGAAAGATTGATGATTCCAGCAGCATGGTTTGCCCTGCCAGAGTGCGGTTCTCTGTGACAGGTGTCAACGTTCCCCTCTGGACATCGATATTCTTCACCCACATGAAAAGGGACACACAGACAGGGCCAGGGAGGGGCTTGGCTTCCCTTGTGCAGGCCAGGGATTCAGCTGAGGCAATGCAGGCTTCTCATCCTGACCAGAAAGCCCTTGGGTTGAAGCAGGACTCAGCTCCCCACTTTGACTCCACAGACCCAGAGGAGCTGGGAAGCCTCCTGCTTCAGTTCAGGTGTGCACAAAAGAGTTGCCAGGGTGTGAGCCCTGCTCTGAGCCCCTTAACTTTAGTCACTGGGGACTCAGGTGCTCCCATACAGATACTTTGTGATGACTGAGGTGCCAGAGGTGGTCCAAGACATGTGCAAGTGTTTGCAAGCCCTGATGGAAAGTCTCTGAGAATAGCCACCTCCTCCCTGAGCATCAGCTGAGGGCCAGAGGGGGAATGGAGAGATCTTGGCCACCCACAATGACATCAGATGTTTAGGGCACCTGAATGTGCCTTGTAAAATACCTGAAAAGCCTCTAGTGCCATGCCAGGTGCCTGGGTGGCAAACACAACTCCACTCAGTAGGCAAACACAGCACCCAACCTCCAGGAAAGCCATGTTCTCTTAGAGCTGGTGGGGGGCAGACACCCCAGGGCATCCCAAAGGGGTCCGGTGACTACGTGCCACTACCTGAATGACAGCACCACGGCATTGATGCAAGGCCATGCCATCTACACCCGTGGTGATGCAGGGCTGGGAAGCAGATCACAGCAGGGTGCCCTCCCCTGTGCCTGTGTTCTCAGTCCCGGGCTATTCTCCTCTCTCTGAACCTCTACTCACCTGCCTGATACTAAGAAGAGGGAAGCTGATAAGAATAGAATCACAGACTCACAGGATCATAGAATGGTTTTGGTTGGAAAGGAACCTTTAAAGACCACCTAGTTCAAACCCCTTGCCGTGGGCAGGGACATCTTTCACTAGATCAGGTTGCTCAAAGCCCCATCCAACTTGACCCTGAACACTGCCAATGATGGGGCATCCACAACTTCTCTGGTCAACCTGTCCCAATGTCTCAGCACCCTCACCATAATAATTATCTTCTTATGTCCAATCTACCCTCTTTTCTTTTAAATCCCTTACCCTTGTCCTGTCACTACAGACCTTGGTAAAAAGTCTCTCTCCATCTTCTTAAAAGCCGCCTTTATATATTGTATGGCTGCACTAAGGTCTCCTGTCGCAGATCCTGATTTAGAATGATGCCAAGCACACCAATTATTTGTCGCAGACAGGCAATTTAGACTGCTTAAAGAATCACTGCCAGAGGTATCAGCAAAAGTGGTTGTCTTGAACCTTAACAAAGTTTGATGGCACGGTTCACTCTATCACTTACTGCACAAAGGATCTAAAAATGATTCAAAATTACCAACACAGAATCAAAGGTACCAATACAAAAGCTGTATAGAGCACTATCATACAAGGTTATACGTGATAATGGTCACTTCCCAAAAATCTGCAGACGGTAAGAAGTCTTTCAGCCTCGAGAACCTTGAGAGATGTCCCAGCTCAAGGGGAGATCACTGCCATGCAGCCAGCTGCTTAGCAGGGAGAGCTCAAAGAAGACTCACTTAGGATGTCATATTTATGGCCTAAAGTGGTTGGCTCATGGCCAAATTACATGCAACGGAGAAGGTATGCATGAGACTCCTTGTACCCACATCTTTCTTTGTTCCTTGACAAAAGAGCCATGGAGGAAACACCTGCTATTCATGTGTTAATCGCATGCTCGCTGTTCCAGTTTCCAAGCCCATATGCATCAATGTTCACCATGTCACTCTCTTCCTGTGTGGGTTTCCAGAGAACAGCTTGGAACCAGAGAGGTTCTTGGTCCTGTTATACCTAGGCCTTTACCTCTTTCGGAGCCTGAACCAAACTACCACTAGTTTGGCCAAAGAGTCGAGTGCATCCATCCCAGGGAATCAGCTCCCTCCGATTCCTGCCACAAACCCACGGGTAGTGGGAATCCTCTTGCCTCAGTTTAGGTGTGCACTCAATACGGTCCTCTGAAGACTGGAAGAAATCACATGTCCCTCCTATCTCCAAGAAGGACCCAGGGAACTACAGGCCAATCAGCCTTACCTCTCTCCCTGGGAAGGTAATGGAGTAGCTAATCTTGGAAATATTTGCAGGCACATTGTACTGGTTTTGGCTGGGGTGGAGTTAATTTTCTTCATGGGGGTCCCGATGGTGCTATGTCTGGGATCTGTGACCAAAAGAGTGTTGACAACACACCAATGTTGTAGCTATTGCTGAACCGTGTTTGCGCAGCACCAAGGCCCTCTCTGTTCTCTCTCTTCCTCCCCAGTGACTAAACTGTTTTTCTTGGTGAGGGAAGAGCAGGGGATGTCATTTAGCAAGTCAAAGGTTTCCACTGTCTATTGGTGTCCATGTCCACGTCTTGGTAGTGGGGGTGGTGCAGGGAAGGCCTCTGTGAGGAGAGACGAGGGGCTGCCTCCATGCCAGACACATCTGGTTCCAGCTGGCTCCAAAATGCACCCACCACTGGCCAAAACCTGAGCCCATCAGCAAAGCTGGGGGAACCTCTGTGAAGGTATATTTAAGAAAGGACACAACTGCTAGAGTGGGAGAGGAGCGAGGAGAAAAAGTGTGAGAAACAGCCCTGCAAACACCAAGGTCAGTGAAGAAGGAGGGAGTGCTCCAGGTGCCAGAGCAGATGGTCTCCTGCAGCCCATGGAGAAGACCACAGTGGAGAAAGTAATCCCTGCAGCCTGTGGACGACCCAACACTGGAGATGTTGGATAATTCCTGAAATGACGGTGGCTTGAGGAGAGCCCATGCTGGAGCAGGTTTATGTCAAAGGACTGTAGCCCATAGGAGGGAACACATGGGAAAAGTGTTAGAAGGATGGAGCAGCAAAGAGGAACCGGTATGGACTGACCACAACCCCCCATTCCCCACCCTCTGCACTGCTCAGGGGGGAGGAGGTAGAAGAGTTGTGAGCTAAGGAGGGAAGCTGAGCAAGGGAGAAAAGGGTGGGGAGAGGCCTTCCATGGGGAAGGAGATAAGGTCTTCCTTATCTCCACCAGCCCCACACTTCTTCCACGCTCCGCCTTTGCAATTGCACATGCCTGGTCTGCCCCCGTTTCTTTGCCACTGTCACGTTTGTACAAGGCCCACACAGGTCTTGACACACACCAGTGTAAGCTGGCCTCCACCAAACCTGGAGCCCAGCTGGCCTTGGAGACAGGGAGGGGCCGGGTCCCCTCTGCCCAGGGCTGGGCACAGCTTTTCCCTGGGAACCTCCCTGAGGAGCTCTCCTGCTGTGTGTCAGCCTGTGGCCTGACACGGGCAAGGGCTGCTGGGGCAGGGCTGAAGTAGCTCAGCTGGGAGAGCATTAGACTGAAGATCTAAAGGTCCCTGGTTCAACCCCAGGCTTCAGCGGTGATTTGCTCCCTTTCATTTTTGCACAGCCCATCTGCCACCTTCCAGCCTGCCCCAGCCCTGCTTGCTCCTTCACCCCTTGTCAGAGCACTGTCCCTGCCTTGTAGCTGCAGATCTGTGGCTAAGAAGGAGCCTTCCTCCAGCACCAACAGTCCCCAGCCTCCCCCTGGGCAGGACTCTCCATTCAGTGCTCCTCTGGGGTGCTCTCCAGCTGTCCCTCCTTCCCTGCTCCACACGGATTGGGATCTTTCCTCTGTGGGGTCTCTGCAAAGACCCCCTCTCTCTCCTGCTTGTCATTCTCGATGGTGCACAGACTGCTCCCATCCTCATACACCTCCTCCACCTGCTCCTCAGTTCCCAGACCTGAGGCCACCATCCCCCCAGTCCCAGGGAGAGGCACTCCCTGGAGCTGAGGCCTCAATGGCAGCATCCTCCCTCCAGAGGTCTGTCACAGCGAGACCTCTGATGTGCCCAGGACGGCTGAGAAAGCCGTGCTGAGGATCAGCCACTGTAGTGCCTGGGCACCAGTGTTATTTAGTCACACGCTGTCTCGAGCAGAGTTTCTTGGCCCCGCTGCAATGATTGATGAAACACCTATGTGCTCCTCTCTGGGCATCAGCAGGGAGATACAGAGCACAGCGGGATCCCTCTGGGGCCCCACATGAACATTGCTCTGCATCAGTTCAAGCCTACTGCAAGGGCACAAGTTGGGACACAAATGCCAGCAGTGGCTCCCCTGCGGTCCAGCATGGAAGGTCACCAACTCTCACACCGTGTCTTCACAACAGCCCCAGCTCAACCACTCCATGTTATTTTTATTCTCCAAATTTACCCTCTTCTGCATGTCCTGGCATCGCATACACTTCTGTGTTCTCCATCCCCCCAGCACCAGACCCAGGGCCCACAGCACAAGTGTCTCAGTAATCCCCAGTTCCCTTACTCAAACCTCCTCACCCACCAGACTGCACTGCCCAGCCCAGCTGCAGCCCCTCACAGCCATCAGTCCCTGCCCAGAAAAAGAAAGAGCTGCTCATGAGCAGCTGGGGTCTGCAAGGGCCCAAGGCAGCAGGAGCAGCCCATGGAGACTGGGGTCCTGGCAGAGCCATCAAAGGGGCAATCCCAGCCCGTGTGCCCCAGCAAGTGGCTCAGCACCCTGTGCCAGGGCAGTGGGGAGCAGAGCTGCCTCCTAACCACTGTGGGAGGTGATCCATGGGCCATGATACACCCTGGGGCTGGCCAGGGTGTTCATGGCATGATGGAAAACTTAGGGCTCACTTCTGTGGGGCTACAGCCCAGGGCTCGCCCCGACACAGCAGCTCTGCCACGGCCTCGGCCGTGTTCGACCAGCGTGGCCCAGGCAGAGCCTAGGGGAAAGAACGACCAGGGAATGCCGGGATAAGGAGATGGGTGCTCTTGCTGGGGTGCATCACAGGAACTTGCAAAGGACCATTTTGATGGAACCTGTGGCTGGCGGATTGGAACTGTAAGCAGAAATATTCCCCAGGGACCGTGGGCTCTTGCAGCCCCACAGCCTGACCCCAAGACTGCTGTCCCTGAGATGTGTCCCTTCCCCACCGCCATGTCTTTGTGCTCTTCTCCCCCCAGTCAGCCTCGGGGAGACACCCCGACACCTGGGCAGGCAAGCACCAGCTCTGGCTCAAAGCCCCAAAGGCTTTTAATAAGAACAGCGTAAAAACAGGGTCCTAAAAATAGAGGAAATGCCCAGCTGCTTCTGCTGCCCGTGGGAAAAGGGAGACGGTTCCCTGGTGCTCACGGCTCTCCCAGCTGCACAGACCTCTCCTTCCTCCTGGCTGCACCCAGCCCCACGGCAGGGACGGGCTCTGCTTGCCCTGGCATCAGGGACTGTTGTGCACTGAGCTCCGGTGTCACAGCCGTTGTGTCCTCAGGGGCATGTGCCTGAGACCCCTCTTCAGCATCGTCATAGCCTGTGCTCTCTGGGGACAGGGACCAGGCATCTGCCTCAGCTCCAGGGGCCCCGGCACTTCTCTGGGAGCGCAGGTTTGCCCCTGCAAGCAGCAAGGCAGGCCATTGCCCATTTGCCCCATGGGGTGCCCCTCCTGGCCTCTACATCACCTTCCTCCCTTCTCCTCACTAGTCCTGAGATGTTCCGCTCCCTCTCCCACCTGCAGACCCCCGAGAAAAACTCCTGGGACACGTTCCTTCACCCCAGGAGGTTGGGCGCTCTCTCAGGACAGCACCAATTCATCCAGCACCCAGGAACTGGCAGTGCTTATCTTTCCCTCTCACCTCTGGGTGCATCCCTGGGCCCTGCTCCCTCCTCTGGTGCCCTGGGCATCTCCCACTCTCCCTGCCCAGACACAGGATCCTCCCCAGGGTCAGAAACCTCCCTGGCATCATCATAGCCATCCACTGGGTCACCTCCGGGCAGCACAGGGATGCCTGCAAGGAGAGGGGAGCTGGTGACAATGAGAAGATACACATGCAGAGCAGAGGATGGGAGGATATGCAGGGACACGAGGCTCAGACGGGGGTGTTGGCAGCACCACAGGAGACCCCCATGTCCTCCCCAACTTCAACAGTGACACTCAGTGACACCGCTGTTCTTCACATGCCTGCAGGGAGGAGGCATCCACTCCTTCCCACACCCTATTACCTGGTGCTGACCCCAGACCATCCTCCTCCTCGCTGTCCCCAGGGTAGGGCTGCAGATTGGTCCGGAACCCCTCTGAATAGGAGCCTGGAGAGAGGTGCAGCAGGTGCCATGGGAGTGCACTCTGCTGACCCAGACTGTGGTCAGTGCTTCTGGGGACAGGGGACCCACAGAGCCAGGGCTGAGTGAGGAGGAGGGCTCAGGACTCACCCTGCCGCCCTGGGACAAACCCCATCTCAAAGGGACTCCCAGAGCTACCCCAGGACAGCACCTTCCCTCAGCCCTCAGGTGTCACCCAGGGTGCGGGGGCAGGCAGAGAGAGGCTGTCCCCCACTTGGATGGGAGGAACTGCTGGGGAGGAAGCTCCTCTCTTGGGCCCAGGACCTGGCTGCTCTCCCCACAGACCCCACAGCCCCAGTGCTGCAGGGACCATTGGCCATGGGACTGCAGGGAGTCAGCCCTGAGTGGGAGGCAAGGGGAGAGAGACAGAGACCTGGCCTCCGAAGCCGGCGCTGGCGGCGTAGACCTGGCCTCCATAGCCATCATCGGCGGCGTACACCTGGCCTCCCTTGCTGCCGCCGGGGGGGTAGACCTGGACTCCCTAGCCGGAGCCAGCGGGGTAGACCTGGCCTCCCAAGCCGGCGCCAGTGGGGTAGACGTGGCCACCCTAGCCGGCGCCAGCGGGATAGACCTGGCTTCCCTAGCCTGCGCCGGCGGGGTAGAACTGGACTCCCAAGCCGGCACCGGTGGCGTAGACCTGGCCTCCATAGCCAGCAATGGCCGCGTACACCTGGCCTCCCTTGCTGGCGCCGGCGGGGTAGATCTGGCCTCCCTATCCGGCGCCGGCGGGGAAGACCTGGCCTCCCAAGCCCACACTGGCGGCGCAGACGTAGCCTCCCTAGGCAGTGCCGATGTGGTAGACCTGGCCTCCCTAGCCGGCGCCGGAGTGGTAGACCTGGCTTCCCTGCCGGCACCAGGGGGGTAGACCTGGCCTCCCAAGCCCACAAAGGCGGCGTAGACCTGGCATCCCTAGCTGGCGCTGGCAGGGTAGACCTGGCCTCCCAAGCCGGTGCCGGCGGGGTAGACCTGGCCTCCCAAGCGGGCGCCGGCGGGGTAGACCTGGCCTCCCAAGCCGGCGCCGCCGGCGTATACCTGGCCTCCATAGCCGGCGTCAGCGGGGTAGACCTGGCCTCCGTAGCCAGTGCCGGCGGGGCAGACCTGGCCTCCCTATCCGGCGTCGGCGGCGTAGACATTCCCTCCCTAGCTGTCGCCAGAGGTGTAGACCTGGCCTCCCTAGCTGGCGCCAGCTGCGTAGACCTGGCCTGCTAGCTGGCGCCGGCGGGGTAGACCTGATGTCCCTAGCTGCGCCAGCATGGTAGACCTGGCCTCCCAAGCCGGCACCGGCGGGGTAGGCCTGGCTTCCATAGCTGGTGCCGGCGGGGTAGACCTGGCCTCCCTGCCAGCGCCAGCGGGGTAGACCTGGCCTCCCAATCCAGCGCCGGCATGTTAGGCCTGGCCTCCGAAGCTGGCGCCGGGGTGTAGACCTGGCCTCCTTAGACGGCGCCGGCAGGGTAGACCTGGCCTCCCTGCCGGCGCCTGCGGCGTAGAAATGGCCACACTACACGGTGTTGGTGGCGTAGACATTGCCTCCCTAGCCGGCTAGGCGGGGTAGACCTAGCCTCCTTGCCGGCGCCGGCGGGGTAGACCTGGACTCCCAAGCCAGGGCCGGCGGCGTAGACCTGCCCTCCCTACCTGGCGCCGGGGGCGTAGACATTGCCTCCCTCGCCGGTGCCGGTTGGGTAGACCTGGCCTCCCAAGCCGGCGCCGGCGGGGTAGGCCTGGCCACCCAAGCCGGCACCGGCGGGGTAGACCTGGCCTCCATAGCCGGTGCCGGCGGGGTAGACCTGGCCACCCAAGCCGGCACCGGCGGCGTAGACCTGGCCTCCCAAGCCGGCGTCGGCGGCGTAGACATTGCCTCGCTAGCCGGCGCCGGCGGGGTAGACCTGGGCTCCCTGGCGGCGGCGGCGGGGTAGACCTGGCCTCCCTGGCTAGCGCCGGCGGGGTAGACCTGGCCTCCCTAGCCGGCGTCAGCGGCGTAGACCTGGCCTCCCTAGCCGGCGCCGGTGGCGTAGACATTGCCTTCCTAGCTGGCGCCAGCAGGGTAGACCTGGTCACTCTTCCGGCGCCGGCGGGGTAGACCTGGCCTCCCTGCCGGCGCCGGCGGGGTAGACCTGGTCTCAGTGCCATTTCTGTCAGAGTAGAGCTGGCCTCCTGCTGGCAGCTGCGGTGTAGACCTGTCCTTCGTATCCGCGCCAGAGGGGTAGACCTGGCCTCCGTACGCGCTGGCGGCTAGACCTGGCTTCCCTACCCGCGTGGGCGGGGTAGACCTGGCCTCCCTGCCTGCCCGGCGGGGTAGACCTGGCCTCCCTGCCTGTGCGGGCTGGGTAGACCTGGTCTCACTGCCGCCGTGGGAGGGGTAGACCTGGCCTCCCTGCCAGCGCCGCTGGGGTAGACATAGCCTCCCAAGCCGGTGCCGGCGGGGTAGACCTTACCTCAATTCCTGCGTCAGCGGGGTAAACCTTGCCATCCTGCCAGTGCCGGCGCCGGCGGGGTAGACCTTACCTCAATTCCTGCGTCAGCGGGGTAGACCTTGCCATCCTGCTGGCGTCGGCGGGGTAGACTTATCCTCCCTGCCGGCGCTGGCGGGGTAGACCTGGCCTCCCTAGATGGCGCGGGCGGGTTAGGCCTGTTATCCCTACCTCATGCTCCCAGTTAGCTTGGCATCCCATACCTGATCCTCCGGTGTAGTACCTGTACCCACACCGGTAATCCGGTCTAGTACTGGTACCGCTCCCCAGTACTCGGGGCTAGTTCCGGTACCCCCGCCGGTACTGTGGGCTAGTACTGGTACTCCGCCCCCCTCCCGGTACTCCGGGGTGGTAGCGATAAACCCCACCACTTCTCCGGGGTAGTGCAGGTACTCCGGGCTAGTACCGGTACCCCCCACTGATACCCCGGGCGACACCTGTTGTCTCTAGTGGCGCTCGGGGGTAGACCAGCCTTTCCTACCCGACCCTCCGGGGTAGGCCTGGTATCCCTACCTGATGCTGCGGGGTAGGCCTGGTGTCCCGTACCTGGTCCTCCGTGGTAGTACCGGTACCCCCACTGGTACTCCTGGTGAAACCTGATGTCCCTACTAGCGCTCGGGGTTAGATCCGCCCCTCCTACCTGACCCACTGGGTTTGGCCTGTTATCCCTACCTCATGCTCCCGGGTAGGCCTGGCGTCCTGTACCTGATCCTCCGGTGTAGTACCGGTACCCCCAGTGGTACACCAGGGTTGTACCGGTACACCCCAGCAGTACTCTGGGCGACACCTGATGTCGTACTGGCGCTCGGCGTTAAACCCGCCCTTCCTACCTGACCCTCCGGGTTAGGCGCGGTATCCCTACCTGATGCTCCTGGGTAGGCCTGGCATCCCATACCTGATGCTCCGGGGTAGACCTGGCCTACCTAGCCGGCGTGGGCGGGGAACTCCTGTTATCCTTACCTGATGCTCCAGTGTAGGCGTGGCATCCCATACCTGATCCTCCGGTGTAGTACCGGTACCCCCACCGGTACACCGGGGCAGTACCGGTACTCACCACTGGTACCACGGGGTAGTACCGCGACCCCCGCCGTTACTCCGTGGTAGTACCGCTACCCCCCAGCGGTACTCCGGGCGACACCTGATGTCCCTACTGGCGCTCGGCGTTAGACCCGCCCTTCCTACCTGACCCTCCGGGTTAGGCGCGGTATCCCTACCTGATGCTCCTGGGTAGGCCTGGCATCCAATACCTGATGGTCCAGCGTAGGCCTGGCGTCGCTAGCCGGCGCGGGTGGGGTAGACCTGCTATCCTTAACTGATACTAGAGTGTAGGCCTGGCATCCCATACCTGATCCTCCGGTGTAGTACCGGTACCCCCACCGGTACTCCAGGGTTGTACCGGTACTCACCGCCTGTACTCCGGGGTAGTACCGATACCCCCGCCGTTACTCCGGGGTAGGACGGGTATCCCCAAGCGGTACTCCAAGCGACACCTGATGTGCCTACTGGCGCTCGGCCGTTAGGCCCGCCCTTCCTACGTGACCCTCCGGGTTAGGCGTGGTATCCCTTCCTGATGCTCCAGGGTAGACCTGGCCTCCCTAGCCGGTGCCGTCGGGGTAGACCTGGCCTCCCTGCCGGCGCCGCTGGTGTAGACATAGCCTCCCAAGCCGGTGCCGGCGGGGTAGACCTGGTCTCCCTTCCTGCGCCAGCGGGGTAGACCTGGCTATCCTGCCGGCGTCGGCGGGGTTGACTGATCCTCCCTGCCGCCGCTGGCAGGGTAGACCTGGCCTCCCTAGACGGCGCGGGCGGGTTAGGCCTGTTATCCCTACCTCATGCTCCCGGGTAGGCTTGGCATCCCATAACTGATCCTCCGGTGTAGTACCTGTACCCACACCGGTAATCCGGTCTAGTACCGGTACCGCCCCCCAGTATTCCGGGCTAGTACTGGTACACCGCCCCCCGCCCGGTACTCTGGGGTGGTAGCGATAACCCCCACCGGTACTCCGGGTAGTGCCGGTACTCCGGGCAGTGCCGGTACTCCGGGCTAGTACTGGTACCCCCCACTCGTACCACAGGCAACACTGTTGTCCCTAGTGGCGCTCGGGGGCAGACCCGCCCTACCTACCCGACCCTCCGGGGTATGCCTTATATGCCTACCTGATGCTTCGGGGTAGGCCTGGAGTCCAGTACCTGATCCTGCAGTGTAGTACCGGTAACCCCAGCAGTACTGCGGGGTAGTACCAGTACTCTCCACCAGTACCCCGGGGTAGTACCTACACCCCCGTCGTTACTCTGGGTTTGTACCGGTACCCCCCAGCGATACTTCGGGCGACACCTGATGTCCCTACTGGCGCTCGGCGTTAGACCCACCCATCCTACCTGACCCTCCGGGTTAGGCGTGGTATCCCTACCTGATGCTCCAGGGTAGGGCTGGCGTCCCTAACCAGCGTGGGCGGGGAAGACCCGGCCTCCCTAGCTGGCACCGGCGGGGTAGTCCTGGCCACGTTAGCCGGCGCCGGCGGGCTAATCCTGGCTTCCCTGCCGAAGCCAGCGGGGTAGACCTGGCCTCCCTGCCGGCGTCGGCGGGGTAGAATTATCCTTCCTGCCGGCGCTGGCGGGGTAGACCTGGCCTCCCTAGCCGGCGCGGGTGGGTTAGACCTGGTATCCATACCTGATGCTCCAGGGTAGACTTGGCATCCCATACCTGATCCTCCTGCGTAGTACCTGTACCCACACCGGTAATCCTGTCTGGTACTGGTACCGCCCCCCGGTACTCCCGGCTAGTTCCGGTACCCCCCGCCGGTAGTCCAGGCTAGCACTGGTACCCTGCCCCCCGCCCGGTACTCCGGGGTGGTAGCGATAACCCCCACCGGTACTCCGGGGTAGTGCCAGTACTCCAGGCTAGTACTGGTACCCCCCACTGATACCTCGGGCGACACCTGTTGTCTCTAGTGGCGCTCGGGGGTAGACCCGCCCTTCCTACCCGACCCTCCGGGGTAGGCCTGGTATCCCTACCTGATGCTGCGGGGTAGGCCTGGTGTCCCGTACCTGGTCCTCTGTGGTAGTACCAGTACCCCCACTGGTACTCCTGGTGAAATCTGATGTCTCTACTAGCGCTCGGGGTTAGATCCGCCCCTCCTACCTGACCCACTGGGTTTGGCCTGTTATCCCTACCTCATGCTCCCGGGTAGGCCTGGCGTCCTGTACCTGATCCTCCGGTGTAGTACCGGTACCCCAAGCGGTACACCGGGGTTGTACCGGTACACCCCAACAGTACTCCGGGCGACACCTGATGTCGTACTGGCGCTCGGCGTTAAACCCACCCTTCCTACCTGACCCTCCGGGTTAGGCCTGGTATCCCTACCTGATGCTCTGGGGTAGGCCTGGCATCCCATACCTGATCCTCCGGCGTAGTACCTGTACCCACACCGGTAATTCTGTCTGGTAACAGTACCGCCCCCCGGTACTCCGGGCTAGTTCCGGTACCCCACCCCCGCCCCCCGCCCGGTACTCCGGGCTGGTAGCGATAACCCGTGCCGGTAATCCAAGGTAGTACCGGTACGCCCACCGATACTCCAGGGTAGTGCCGGTACCTCTTGCCGGTACTCCGGGGTAGCACCGGTACCCCAACCAGTACTCCGGGGTACACTTGCTATCCCTACGGGCGATCGGAGGTAGGCCCGACCTCCCTACATGACCCTCTGGGATAGGCTGGCTATCCCTACCTGATGCTCCGGGGTTGGCCTGGCATCCCTAGCCGGCACCTGAGGGGTAGACCTGGCCTCCCTGCCTGCGCTGGCAGGGTAGACCTTGGCTCCCTAGCCGGCGCCGGCGGGGTAGACTTTTCCTTCCTCGCCGGAGCTGGCGGGGTAGAACTGGCCTCCCTGCCAGCGCCGACGGGGTAGAACTGGCCTCCCTAGCCAGCGCCGGTGGGGTACACGTGGCCTCCCTGCCTACGCCAGATGGGTAGACCTGGCCTCCCTAACCGGCACCGGCATGGTAGACCTGGCCTCCCTAGCCGGTGCCGGCGGGTTAGACCTGGCCTCCCTGCTGGTGCCAGCGAGGCAGACCTGGCCTCCCTATCGTGCGCCGGCGGGGTAGACCTGGCCTCCCTAGCTGGTGCCTCGGGGTAGACCTGGCCTCCCTGCCGGTGCCGGCGGGGTAGACCTGGCCTTCCTGTCTGCGCAAGACGGGTAGACCTGGCCTCCCTTCCGGCACCTGCGGGGTAAAGCTGGCCTCCCTAGCAGGTGCCAGCAGGCTAGACCTGGCCTCCCTAGCCGGCGCCGGTGGGGTAGACCTGACCTTCCTGCCTGTGCCAGAGGGGTAGACCTGGCCTCCCTAACCGGCTCCGATGGGGTAGACCTGGCCTCCATGCTGGTGCCGGCGGGCTACACCTGGCCTCCCTCGCCGATGCCGGTGGGGTAGACCTGGCTCCCTAGCCAGCGCCGGCGGGGTAGACCTGGCCTCCCAAGCCGGCGCCGGTGGGGTACACATGGCCTCCCTGCCTACGCCAGAGGGGTAGACCTGGCCTCCCTAACCGGCACCGGCATGGTAGACATGGCGTCCCAAGCCGGTGCTGGCCCGGTAGACCTGGCCTCCTTAGCCATCGCACGCGGGGTAGACCTGGCCACCCTGCCGGCGCCAGTGGTGTAGACCTGGCCTCGCAAGCCGGCGCTGGCGGGGTAGTCCTGGCCTCCCTGCAGGTGCCGGCAGGGAATACCTGGCCTCCCTGCAGGCGCCGGCGGCGTAGAACTGGCCTCCCTGCAGGCGCCGGTGGGGTAGACCTGGCCTCCCTGCTGGTGCCAGGGAGGCAGACCTGGCCTCCCTATCCTGGGCCAGTGGCGTAGACATGGCCTCCCTAGCTGGCGCCTCGGGGTAGACCTGGCCTCCCTGCCGGTGCCGGCGGGGTAGACCTGGCCTCCCTGCAGGTGCGGGCGGGGTAGACCTGTCCTCCCTGCCAGCACCGGCGGGGTAGAACTGGCCTCACTGTACTGCGCCGGCAGCGTAGACCTGGCCTCCCTGCCGGCGCCGACGGGGTAGAACTGGCCTCCCTCGCCAGCGCCGGTGGTGTACACCTGGCCTTCCTGCCTGCGCCAGAGGGGTAGACCCGGCCTCCCTAGCCTACGCCTGCGGGGTAGACCTGGCCTCCCTGCCGGCGCCGGCGGGTTAAACCTGGCCTCCCTAGCCTGCGCCGGCGTGGTAGACCTGGCCTCCCTAGTCAGCGCAGGCAGATTAATCCTGGCCTCCCTGCTGGCGCCGGCGGGGTAGACCTGGCCTCCCACGCCGGCGCCAGCGGGGTAGACCTGGCCTCTCAAGCCGGCGCCGGCGGCGTAGACTTGGCCTCACTAGGCGGCACGGGCGGGGTAGACCTGGTATCCTTACCTGATGCTCCAGGGTAGGCCTGGCATCCCATACCTGATCATCCGGTGTAGTATCTCTACCTACACCGGAAATCCGGTCTAGTACCGGTACCGCCCGCCGGTACTCCGGGCTAGTACCGGTAACGTCCACAGGTACTCCGGGCCAGTACCCGTACCCCACCCCCGCTCCCCGCCCGGTACTCCGGGGTGGTAGCGATAACCCGCGCCGTTAATCCGGTTTACTACCGGTACGCCCACCGATAGTCCAGGGTAGTATCGGTACCCCCTGCCGGTACTCCGGGGTAGCACCGGTACCCCCACCGGTACTCCGGGGTACACTTGCTATCTGTACGGGCGATCAGAGGTAGTCCCGAACTCCCTATCTGACCCTCTATGATAGGCCGTCTATCCCTGACGTGCGGAAAACAGACTCCACAATCAGTGAGATTGTAAAGTAGGTATGTTTATACAGCGCTGGGCCGCACGGGGGGTAGTCCCACCAAAGTGGTGTGCGCCCGACTCGGCAGTTTGTCTCAAGTTTATACAGTCAAGTGTTACATATTCACAATACGCCTATACATATGCATGACCTATCCCCGCTCCATATTAAAATTAGCTGCGAGAGGTCATTTCCATAGTCTCCTCTCAACTGCGCTTGCGCAGTGCCTCTTTATGGTGGTCGTCTGGTGGTTGCAGAGATGAAGATAGATGACTCCTCTTCGTCACCGCTAGTAACCTTTTTTCTTGCGCAGGCTCAGTGATTTCTTGGTATTCACCCAATCTGCAAGACCAGTCTTAGCTGGCTCTTGGGGCCTGCTCCTGCTTCTTATCAGGAGCTGTGTTTACCTCATTGGCTGGTCCTTGGGACTAGCTCTTCTTATCAAAGACTGTCTTTGCCTCAGCTAATTTCAACAATGGAAGCGCTAAACATCATCCTTCATCCCCCCTTATTATGTCTACTGAGATTCTTTTGACTCCCCTTGTCTCAGTCCCCCCTTTTCTAGAAAATAGTAAATTCTTTTACTATATCTAATCCTAGTACTTCTAATACATTGTTTCCCTATCTAGCATCCTCTCAAAGTATTTGTTGGTCTCGAGTTTTCGTCGTAACTGATTCTTTTTCCATTCACTGTAAGAGTCTCCTGTACTCTTACAGCACAAGAAGCCACACCGAACCATTATGCAAAGGACCACAGACGAGAGAATAATGATTATTATAGTGACAAACAATTGCTTCAACCATGCCAAATTTGGCAACCAGGAGGTTAATTTTTCCCATATCTCAGTGAATTCCCATGAAGTGTCATCTTGTGACATTAAATGTAAAAGCTGGGTTTGTTTCCAAATTTGAGAGACATCTGTTTCTATTCGTCTTTTTTGGTTAACATAGGTGCAGCAGCGTTCATTAATTACAGTACACAGGCCCCCTTGTTGAGCGAAGAGCATATCTAGACCTAGTCGATTCTGGAGCACCATTTTTCCTAGGGAAGTGGTTTCTTCCTGGAGGGTCTTTATAGCATCGATTGTGGCATTATTAATAATTTCCATAGTGGCAGAAAGATTTAGCAGAGCTTTCTCTAACTCACTAACTCCCAATGATGGAATGAGCCATCGTACAAAACTGTGAAATCTAGCTGGTCTTTCCACTAGGGGATTGCTGGTGCGTTTTTGCCTTATTACTGGTTTCATATAAGTCCGTAAAAATTTTTTTGAATCATTGTCAGTCAAATTTTTAACCACAATGGTATTAGGGACTATGGTTCCGACGGCACATTGGCCAGTCCAGCCTAGAGGCAGCACTTTATATCCTGTCTGTCCACAAATCCAATACCATCCTAGTCCTACTGGAGTGGGCCATCCCCTGGGTCTAGTAGAATTATGCCCCCGGGTTCTTGCAACCCGGGTTTGATTGAAGTTCCACATGTTTGCGCTACCATATTTAATATATTCAGTACAATTGGGGTAACTCCCAACAAACACCTTGACTGATCCACATCTAGGGTCCGTGCTATTACCTCCAGAATTCTTAGTTGTATTTTTCAGATGGCATCTTTGAACACACGGAACCCTTTGGGTTTCATTCCACAATTTGCTCAGATCTGTTTGCCATTGAAGGTTCTCAGAGGGTATTTCAGTGTACATTGTGAGGGACATGTTATTAAAAGCTGCTGCTATCACCGAGGTGTTAGAAAAAACTGTAGCAATTACGGGGTAGCCCTGTCCGAGACCCTTAGGAAAATGTGAACATATCCAGCAATCAGTTTGATTCACTATTTTTGCGATACTCTCGTGGAGTTGAACAAACACGTTCCCATCCCACGCTACACTCCTTGTCCCCATAGTTGCCCATATTACCGTGTAAAAACTAAGTGTCCATCGGATTTTGTGGTGACTTTCCATGGAGTTTTGGGTGTCTTTTCACTCTGGTGTGACGAATCCAAGCGTTCCGTTCCTTGATCCTAATCGCGGTGAAGGAGGTAAGTAATACTTGAAATGGTCCTTCCCACTGCGGCTCCAGAGTTTTTTCTGTAAGAGACTTTATATACACATAATCTCCTGGTTGTATATTATGTACAGGCCCATCCAAACCTCTCCCTCGAGTCCCTACCACATGCTTCCTAATTTTATTAAGTTGCTTACCTAATGCTACCATGTAAGAAGTCATAATTTCATCCCCCGCTTGTACAGACACCCCTCTCTGTATCCCATAGGGTTGTCCATACAGAATTTCAAAGGGGCTCAGTCCTTCTTTCGCCCTTGGTCTTGTTCGTATACGCAGAAGGGCTAAAGGGAGAGACTGAGGCCATGTCAAATTTGCTTCTTGTCCTCATTTCACAATTTGCTGTTTGATTAAGTGGTTCATTTTTTCTACTTGACCACTCGACTGGGGGTGATATGGAGTATGAAGCTGCCAATCTATACCCAAATGGCGGCTAATTTGTTGTACTATTTTTGAGACAAAATGTGGTCCTCTGTCAGAGGATATGGTTGCTGGAACCCCAAAACGTGGTATTATCTCTTGCACCAATATTTTAGTTACCTCCCGAGCTTTAGCCGTTCTTGTTGGGAATGCTTCTGGCCAACCTGAAAAGGTATCAGTTAATACCAATAAATAGCGATACCCCCCTTTTCTTGGAAGTTCTGTAAAATCAATTTGCCATTGTTGTCCAGGCCCCTTGCCTTTTCCAATCTGGCCCATTTCCGCCTTGGGGGTATTCTTAGGATTAGTCTGGAGGCAAAGATCACACTGTTGAGTCACCTGTCTCACCGTGGTGTATAAATTTCTAGCCACAATTTCTCTTATCAAATGATTATACAGAGCCTCTGTTCCCCAATGTCTTTTCCTATGTTCCTCCCGTATCAAATGCCATAATAAGCAAGAGGGAACGATTAGCTTTCCTTGTGGGGTATGAGCCCACCCCTCTTCATTATATGACCCTTCTAAATCTGTCATGAGCTTCTGATCTTCCTTGGTGTATTCTGGCTTACCTTCTAGGGAAATCTGCCTATCAGGAATTAAGGCCCCTTCTGTTTTTACCTTTGTTTTGGCCACTTGTTTTGCCTCTCTGTCCACCAGCTCATTCCCTCTTTCCAAATCTGAGCTCACTTTCTGGTGTGCCTTAAGATGCATAATTGCTACTTTCTTAGGGAGCTGGACAGCTTCCAGTAACTTCAGAATTTCTTCTGCGTGTTTGATATTTTTCCCTTGAGAACTCAATAGTTCTCTCTCCTTCCAAATTGCTCCATGTGCATGTACAACTCCAAAGGCATATTTTGAGTCTGTATAAATGTTCACAACTTTGCCCCGGGCCAATTCCAGGGCACGGGTTAGAGCAATTATTTCTGCCTTCTGTGCGGAGGTGTTCATAGGCAAAGCCCCTGATTCTATTACCTCTTGGCTGGTGGTGACGGCGTATCCCGCATGTCGATTACCATTTAGGACATAACTGCTTCCGTCTGTGAACCAAGTTTCCCCGTTTTCCATGGGGCTGTCTTTCAGGTCTGGGCGACTGGCGTATGTTGCTTCGATGCTTTCCAAACAGTCATGATGTACCGGTTCTCCTGTGTTCCCACTGAGAAAAGAAGCTGGGTTGACAATGTTAGTGACTACAATCTCCACATCATCCTGCTCTACCAATATAGCTTGATATCTCAGGAATCTTTGCGGAGAGAGCCAATGTCCACCTTTCGCTTCCAGTACTGCTGATACTGTGTGAGACACCAAATCAGTCATTTTCTGGCCCAGAGTAAACTTTCGGGCTTCCTGTATATTCAATATCACAGCCGCAACTGCCCGCAGGCATCCAGGCCAACCTTTTGCAGTCATGTCTAACTGCTTAGAAAGGTAGGCAACTGCCTGTCGATACGGACCCAGGTTTTGTGCTAATATTCCCAGGGCAATACCCTGCTTCTCGTGGGAGTAAAGAAGAAACGGCTTACTCACATCTGGGAGTCCTAAGGCCGGGGCCGACATCAAAGCCTCTTTCGGTAGCTCAAAGGCTCGTTCGGTCTCCTTGTTCCACTCAGGGTGTTTCTGCTCAGTGGCTGTCAACGCATACAGTGGTTAAACAAGCAATCCATAATTATAGATCCACAATCGGCACCACCCCGTCATTCCAAGAAAAGTCCGTAACTCTTTTACTGTCTGAGGTCTCCGAGTTTGGCATATTGCCTCTTTACGGGCCTGTCCCAAAGTTCTCTGTCCCGCACTAATTTCATAGCCCAAATAATTCACTTTGCGTTGCATTACCTGTGCCTTTTTCTTGGATACCCGGTACCCCTGGAGTCCCAGGAAATTCAACAGACTCACTGTCCATGTCATACAATCTTTCTCTGTTTTGGTGGCGATCAGGATATCATCCACATACTGCAACAGCTTCCCCTCCTCAGACGGGGCTTCCCAGGATTCTAAGTCTTTTGCAAGCTGATTGCCAAAAATGGTAGGACTATTCTTAAATCCTTGTGGCAACACCGTCCAAGTGAGCTGGGTCTTTCGACCACTCTTGGGGTTTTCCCATTCAAATGCAAATAATTTTTGGCTGGCTTCATGGAGAGGGAGGCAAAAGAAAGCATCCTTCAAATCTAAAACAGTAAACCAAGTCAATTCAGGTGTTAATATGGTCAACAGGGTATATGGGTTCGCCACTACTGGGTAAAGATCTTCAGTTATCTTATTCACCGCCCGTAAGTCTTGGACCACCCGATATGAACCATCGGGCTTCCGAACAGGTAATATAGGGGTATTGAATTCAGACTCACACTCTTTTAATAATCCCAACTGCAAAAATTTTTCTATCACCGGCCGGATTCCTTCTCTATCTTCCTTCTTTAGGGGATATTGTTT
The DNA here is from genome assembly GCF_026419915.1 of Harpia harpyja. Classification (NCBI taxonomy): domain Eukaryota; kingdom Metazoa; phylum Chordata; class Aves; order Accipitriformes; family Accipitridae; genus Harpia; species Harpia harpyja. Next base: position 886,197 of record NW_026293320.1, read on the forward strand.
AATTCTTACCAGCTTTTGGCCTTCCTTGATCCTAACTTCAACAGGTGGAGCACTTTTCGCTCTTCCAGGTGTATCGGTAGCCCATACCCCCGGGTACACTTGGTTTAAGATGTCCTCGTTAATGCTTCCTTCTAGGGGGACACTGGTTAAAGTTAGGCTCAATATATGAATATATTGCTGATCTTTTACCTCCAGAGTAATTTCTCCCTTTTTGAATACAATTTTTGCTCCCAATTTTTCCAACAAGTCCCTTCCCAAAAGTGCCTTTGGGAAGTTGGGCATATATAAAAATTTATGAATGCCCCACTGTTTTCCTAATTTATATTCTAAAGGTTTACAAAAATATGCCTTTTCACTTTGGCCAGTTGCTCCTTTCACCATGACATAATCATCTCCTAGGGGCATCAAAGCTTGATTCAGAACCGAGTATGTTGCTCCTGTATCTTCCAAAAATTCTACCTCTTGTTGTGTTTTCCCTAGCTTAATTATAACCAGTGGATCCGCTAGGGTAGATTCCCCAGGTTCCCGTCAATCTCCCTTCACATGGGCTACCGTTCCTCCTGTTTGAGCCCTCTGATCCTCCTTGTTCCTTGGGCATTCCTTTTTCCAATGACCGAATTTCTTACACAAAGCGCATTGATCCTTGCCCAGTCGCGGCAAGTCTCGTCTAGGCCCTCTTCCTCTTTCTTCCTGGATAACAGCCATTAATTTCCTTTGCCCCTGCCTATATCCTTCCTCTCTGTTACTAAATACTCTCCACGCTTCATCCAACAATATTTCTAAATTCCTACTCTCTGTAGGCCGTAATTTCTGAAGTTTGCGCCTTATATCCCTTGTAGATTGCCCCCAAAACAGGGAGACTAATTGTTGTATTCCTACCTCTGACCCAGGATCCAGCGGTGTGCTGCGGCACATTACATCCCTCAATCGATCCAGGAATTCGGATGGAGACTCAGAAGGACTCTGTTTAACTGCATATAAAGCTGACCAGTTTATAGTTTTAGGGATTGCTCTCTCTATTCCTTTTGTAATCCATTCCTGATACCCCTGCAATCTTTCCATATGTGCAGATCTATTAACATCCCACTTTGGGTCTTGGAGAGGGAAATATTCCTTAATGTCCCCTCCTGTAATCTTATAATGATCTTCAGCAAGGTTCCCTGCTGTTTTTAAAATCAGCTGTTTTTCTGTCTCAGTCATATATTCCAATAACAGCTGTATATCCTTCCAATCAGGGTTATGCTGTTTTACAATAAATTGGAAATGCTTAGTTACACCTATCGGATCTCTCCTATAATCTTTTGCAACCTTTTTCCATTCCCCTAGGTCAGCAGTAGAAAAGGGTACTTGGATTAACATCGTCCCACCATCCGGCCCCACCGCCTCTCGGAGAGGTGCTTGTAAAGCTGTTGAGGTAGTTTTCTTCCTAGTACGGGAAGATACAGGGCTGCTCGGGGGGGTTGGAGTTCTATCCGAGTCTGCATCCTGTTCCTGTGGTCGAGGGGGAGGCTTAAACAAATCAGTTAGATCTTGTTCTGGTGCCTGATGGATTTTATTTGTCTTTGTACATCTTTGTCCAATACTACATGCCGAACAACACCGCCTCAGTTTACCTCTAAACTCCTTGTTGTTCTCTCGCTCAAGTGCAAGCACCATGGGGTCCTGTGGGGGTACCATTCCACAGTCCCTTTGCCACTCCGGATGATTTCGGAGGGTGAAAAACATGTCTGCATACGAAACCTCATCCCATTTTCCTTCTCTCCTTAAAAACAGCATTAGTTGTAATAAAGTATTATAATCTATTGACCCATTAAGCGGCCACTTAGCATCACCTTCTAACTTATACAACGGCCACCACTGATTGCAGTATTTAATAAGGTTCTTTTTACTTTCCGTACCTCCGGTCCCAACAATATCTTTCCAGTGGGCAATTACACAACCCAGAGGACTCTTCCTCAATACTCCTCCTTGATTGTTTCCCATTTTAATACTCTTCCTAATAATTCTTAAGTTGGATTTTGGCTTCTTCTTTTAATAAGCTTCCATGCAAATCGTTCCTTACACTTCTTTATAGTCTTCCCTCCGTTTCCCTCCCACACATCCCAAATTTCTGGAATTAAATTTTCCTTTACACACCAATCTCACTATTTCACTTAGTGAACTCTTTCCCAATCATAAAAGTGTGGAATTTGGGGAAAACACTCAAGGCAGTCTGGTTTCCGTCTGCTACAGTACTGCTATAGTACCACCTTCTCCCACAAGATTTACACTTCAACAAAAGCCAAGCTGGATGCTAATTACTATATAGTCCAGGTACAAGCCCACATACAAAGCAGGGGATCACCGCTATTAATACGTAAAGACATTCACACAAACATACATACACCTATAGATTTCAACATATCATTTCCACACACCCCCACAAAATCTTTAACATAAATTTCCAAACATTCACATCATACAATCATCGCTCCAGTTGACAACCTTCCAGCAGCTGCAAAAATAAACCAAGCGCAATTGCGAGGGGGTCCTCTTACACCATAAACCAAGCGCAACTGCGAGCGGGTGCGCCTACCCTTCTCCTGCCTCTTATATACCAGTCATCGACAGGTCCGTCCTGGCTCCCGATACCGGGATACAGCAGTCACCCCGGATTTGCTCGATCTACCCCCAAGATCGCTAGTGGCCGCTCTATCGGTCAGCAAATCCCCCCTTACGATACAGGGTACCTTCCTCCCATACGGGGACTACGCTGCACGCCAGACGTCTCTGTGCGATTTACCAGCTGCCCCGGCCTGTACTTTTACAGGCTACCTTTGTAAACATACCATTTAGTCTGTGGCTTCAGGAGGTTGTTGTCTGCTCCCGCGGTGAGTGGATGGCAGCGGAGGCTCCTCCGAGGAAAGTGCTCGGGGCGCGCCGAGGGGTGTCCGCTCCGCAGTCGGTCCCGCAGCCGAGCAGAGAGTCTCCTGGCTGGCTCGCCAAACTGACGTGCGGAAAACAGATTGCACAATCAGTGAGATTGTAAAGTAGGTATGTTCATTCAGCGCTGGGCAGCACGGGGGGTAGTCCCACCAAAGTGATGTGCGCCGCACTCGGCAGTTTGTCTCAAGTTTATACAGTCAAGTGTTACATATTCACAATACACCTATACATATGCATGACCTATCCCCGCTCCATATTAAAATTAGCTCCGAGAGGTCATTTCCATAGTCTCCTCTCAACTGCGCTTGCGCAGTGCCTCTTTATGGTGGTCGTCTGGTGGTCGCAGAGATGAAGATAGATGACTCCTCTTCGTCACCGCTAGTAACCTTTTTTCTTGCGCAGGCTCAGTGATTTCTTGGTATTCACCCAAGCCGCAAGACCAGTCTTAGCAGGCTCTTGGGGCCTGCTCCTGCTTCTTATCAGGAGCTGTGTTTACCTCATTGGCTGGTCCTTGGGACTAGCTCTTCTTATCAAAGACTGTCTTTGCCTCAGCTAATTTCAACAATGTAAGAACTAAACATCATCCTTCATCCCCCCTTATTATGTCTACTGAGATTCTTTTGACTCCCCTTGTCTCATGGCCTCCCAACCCGAGTGGGCAGGGTAGACCTGGCCTCCCTACCCGCTCCGGCGGGGTAGATGTGGCCTCCCTACCCGCTTCGGTAGGGTAGACCTGGCCTCCCTTCCGGCGTCGGTGGGGTAGACGTGGCCTCCCTACCCGCGCCGCAGGGGTAGACCTGGCCTCCCTAATCACGCAGGAGGGGTAGACCTGGACTCCCTACCCGCGCGGGTGGGGTAGACCTGGCCTACCTGCCACGCCGGCGGGGTAGACCTGGCCTTTCCACCTGCACAGGCGAGGCAGACATGGCCTCCCTGCTGGTGCCGGCGTGATAGACCTGGCCTCCCTACCCATGTGGGCCGGTGACACCTGGCCTCTCTTCCGGCACTAGCGGGGTAGACGTGGCCTCCTTACCCGTGCAGGTGGGGTAGACCTGGCCTCCCTACCCTCGCGGGCAGGGTAGACCTGGCCTCCCTACCCGTTTTGTTCTGCTACACCTGGCCTCTCTGCCGGCGCTGGTGGGGTAGACCTGCCCTCCCCACCCATGCAGGCGGGGTAGACCTAGCCTCCCGGTCGGCGCCATTGGGGTAGACGTGGCCTCCATGCCTGTGCCGGCGGGGTAGACCTGGCCTCCATACCTGCGCATGCAGGATAGAGCTGGCCTCCCTGCCGACGCGGGCGAGGTAGACCTGTCCTCCATATCTGTGCGGGCGGGGTAGACCTGGCCTCCCTATTCGCACTGGCGGGGTAGATCTGGCCTCCATTTCGGCACCGGCGGGCTGGATCTGGCCTCCCTGCCGGCACCAGTGGGGTAGACAAGCCTCCCTACCCGCGCGAGAGTGGTAAACCTGGCCTCCCTACCCGTGCCGGCGGGGTAGACCTGCCCTCCCTGACGATGCAGGTTGGGTAGACCAGGATGTAGAAGACCTCGGCTGGACCGAGTGGCCTGGGGAGGATATTGACCTTGACAAGATTGCAGTGATCCCGTGAGAGAACAAGAAAGAACAATAAGCATGTTTTGGAAACTAAGTTTAAGGAATGTGTTGACCGTTTGCAGATGTTATAAGAAGCCTGAAAAAACCACCCAATGAGGCATGAGAAAAACAACTTCTGACAACGTTTTGACAAATAAGGGACAGACATATGTACAAGGTAACAAGTGTAATGGGTATAAATTTGCTGGCTTGTAAGAATAAAAAAACCTTCTTTGCTTGTAATATAAAAATGCATACTTGTCGTTTGTCCGTCTCGACCGTGACAGGAACCTCCACTTCTTGCAGAGCCTCCATCTGCTGCCTCTGCCTCAGGGACGGTAGGTTTTAGGCCCACCAGTCTATCTCCCTCTCACACTCCCTGATACTCCTCAACCTTTCCACTTCCTCCTTCAGCTCTACCACCAGGCTGTGCAGATCATCCACCTGGTCACACCTCACACAAGAGCTGTCCCCACTGCCCTCCGTCATCAGTGACAGACTCAGGCACTCCCTGCAGCCAGAGACCTGGACAGCTGCACGTTTACATGGGAGCTCTGTCTGTGTCCCCAATTTTTTCCTAACAATGGCTTTCACCAAAGTGGCAACCATACCTGGGTCTCCCTCTGGGCTGATGCCTGCTTGAGTAGCCTTCTTGAGCTGGGAATGATGGGGGGTGGGGCTACACCCTACCTGCGTGCCCTGCTTGTGTGAACTGCGGTGCCACGCCCTTTCTGACACGCCATGCCCTGTTTGCCTGCCCTGTTCGCCACGCTACTGGTCGCTGGCGCTCCTCAGGGCCATTTAAATCTCCCGTGGTTCCCCCTGGCAACACCCATGCTGCGTCAGACTCTCTCGCGAGAGCCACCGGCTCTCAACAGGTCCCTCAGCTCTTCCCCAGCACTCTTAGACATCAGGAACCTCCCAGTCCTCCTTAATCTAGCACTTAGCTGCCGACTTAAAGTTGCCTCTGGTGGCCTCACCGCTGACTGAATGCTGCTGACGGTTACGCCGGTATCCTGTGAACCGGCCTGGGAGGCCCCACATCCCAGCCCAGCCCAGCAGGATGGCCATGCAGGATTACTGGGGAAGACTCTGAGCTTTCCTCGGTGCTGCAAGACACAGGCAACGCCATCTGCCAACATGGAAAAGCAGGACAAAATGCCAACTTCAGAAGAGTATGTGCATGGGGGCAATACGGAAAAGACCCAAAGAGGATCTCAGAAAAGACCATGTGGACGAGAGGAACTAGCCAGTGAGCCTATGAACTGCAAAGTGGCTTTTGAGGTTCCAAGCAGAGAGATAGGATGGTAGTGGGGAACTCCCTTTCCCCATGGGTTTGTGGGGGATCTCACAGCTACCTGTAAGACCACTGCGGGGTGTAGACTGGTGCTATATACATTTCCTTCTCCTTAGGTTGATAACCTGATTGAATGTTTCAAACAGCTCTGGCTGACTGAGAGAGGGGAGAGGTCAGGAGTGTGCTGGCACTTGTGCAGGTCCACCTGAGCCACACCAGCCAAAGCCAGTCTGCTGTGTGTAAGTCCTGTCAAAGGATGGGGAAGGGGGTGGTGATGGTGGATGTAAATGTATTGAATCCTGTAGGACCTCAGCAGGGTGTAAACGGGAGGGAACAAGGTGTGAAGATTGTACTGGGTCTGGCTGGGATGGCGTTAGTTTTCTTGTTAGCAGCCCCTATGGTGCCGAGCTTTGCCTTGGTGGTCAAAAGAGTGTTGACAGATAACACACTGACATTGTAGCTACTGCTGAGCAGCACTTGCACAGCATCAAGGCCTTCTCTGTTGCTCACTCTGCCCCGACAGCGAGGAGGCTGGGGGTAGCACGAGGCTGGGAGGGGACAAAGTCAGGACAGCTGACCCCAACAGACCAAGGCGATATTCCACACCATATGATGTCATAGTCAGCAATAGAACTAGGGCAGTGCTGGGCATTCTTCAAAATAGAAGTAATCCACTTATTAAACTGTCTTTATCTCAACCCATGAGATTTTTTTTTCTCACTTTTGTCCTTTCGTTTTCCTCCGCCATCTTACCGGTGGGGAGTGAGGAAGTGACTGGGTGGGGGCTGCCACATGGGGTCACCCCACCAGACAAGCACATAGAAAATAGGTTGGTATGTGCTTCTGAGGTCACTGGTGCCTGAGTAGATCATAGGCTGGGAGCTGGCACGTGGCTTGTGTAAGTGATTGTGAGATTACTGATACCTGAGTAGCTGATAGGCCAAGAGTAGGGGCGTGGCTTGTGTCAGAGCTTACAAGGTCACTTGTGCTTTTGCATCTCACAGGCAAGCAGATAGCAAGTAGGTGGCTATGTGGTGGCCAGCTCATTGGTGCCTGAGTAGCTGCTAGGCAAGAGGGAGTGTTGTGGTTTAACCCCAGCCAGCATCTAAGCACCACGCAGCTGCTCACTCACTCTCCCCTCACCCAGTGGTTTGGGGGAGAAAATCGGGAAAAGAAGTAAAACTCGTGGGTTGAGATAAGAATGGATTAATAGAACAGAAAAGAAGAAACTAATGATGATAATGATAACACTAATAAAATGACAGCAGTAATAATAAAAGGATTGGAATATACAAATGATGCACAGTACAATTGCTCACTACCTGCTGATTCCCCCAGCGGTGATCTCCCTGCCCCCACTCCCCCCAGTTTATATACTAAAGGTGACGTCACATGGTATGGAATACCTCATTGGCCAGTTTGGGTCAGGTGCCCCGGCTGTGTCCCATCCCAACTTCTTGTGCCCCTCCAGCTTTCTCGCTGGTTGGGCATGAGAAGCTGAAAAATCCTTGACTTGAGACTAAACATTACTTAGCAACAACTGAAAACATCAGTGTTATCAACATTCTTCTCATACTGAACTCAAAACATAGCACTGTACCAGCTACTAGAAAGACAATTAACTCTATCCCAGCTGAAAGCAGGACAGGGAGAGACATGGCTTGGGTATGTACTTGTGTTGTCACTCTGGGCTGAAGGGCTGATAGGCCAGGACCAGGTGCATGGCTCTTATAGGTTCTTGCAAGTTCACCGGAGGCAGACTACTGCAACAGCAAGTACCTGGCAAATGGGTGTACCCATACGTGTGAGGTCACTGGTGCCTTAGTAGCTGATAGGGCAGGAGCTGGCCCATGGCTTGTGTCTGTGCTTATGAGGTCACTCCTACTTGAGTAGCTCATAGGCCTGGAGTAGGCCAATGGCACGTGTAGGTGCTTCTAATGTCACGGCTGCCTGAGTAGCTGATAGGGCAGGAGCAGGCCCCTGTTTTGTGCCGGTGGTTTTGATATCATTGATGTCTGAATAGCCAATAGGCATGGAGCAGGCCCATGTCAGATGCAAATACTATGACGTCACCTGTGGCTGAGTAGCAGATAGGCTAGGAGTATGCACATGGCTGTGTATGGATGAACTTGTGATGTCACTGGTGCCTGGAGAGCTGATAGGCCGGGAGCTGGCACATAGCTTGGGCAGGTGCTTCTGGTGTCACCAAAACAATATTCAGACCACGACCAAACACGGCTTTTTGGAAGAAGCATCTTTAACAGAAGTCCATCCACCGTGCCCACGCGTGTGGCACTATAACTCAGGCACACGCAGTGGTGGCAGTAGGAGGGGTGTGAGGTCGCCATCAGTATAAATCATGAGCACGTAGCGGTGGCCGTGGGAGGTTGGCAATGTTCATGTCACCGATGGCACCCCATGGCCGCGGGGCTCGGTGCAGAGCGGCCGTGTGCTGTCACAAGGGCACCAGAGGGGACGGGATCCGCCCGGCCCCGTGTCTGTGAGGCCGAAGGAGCAGCCCCTGCAGCCCTGGCTGGAGCAGTCGGGGTAGGGGTGGCTCGGGGGCACCGCAGGGATGTGCCTGGGCACGGCGCCAGGAGGAAACCACAGACTTCCTCTGGAGCGCGGGGAGCGCTGCGAGGTCACGTGGGCTGTGGTTTGTGCACCTGCAGGCTGCAGGTCCCGAGCCACCCGCGGGGAATAACGGCCCCTCGGTGACATGCCAAGGGTCAGGGATATGACTGAGCCTCTGGGCTGCATGTCTGCTGCTGGGACAGAGACGTGTCCCAGCTCCAGCTCATTGGAAGGGACCGTCCATGGGGCTCTCCAGGGAGGGACGGGCGAGCCAGCGCTGCTGGGATGGGGCTCTGGCCTGAGCTAAGGCCCTTTCCCAGCTGCTGCTCCCAGCAGAGCGGAGTCTGAACCAGGGGCAGGGGCTGTTTCCTTCCCTTCCTGACACAGACCCCGCTGCAGTCTCAGCCCTGTGATTCCCATGGCAAAGGGGTGGCTGGACACTCACACCTGGGGCTCTTGGATGTGCCAGGAATACGAGATGCTCAGTGCTCCCAGTCCACACGGCACAGTCCAGGGGGTGAAAAACCTGTTCCCCCCCACAACTGGCCCTGTCTTGTGATGCCCCCCCACCACAGTGACGTGACACCTGTAGCGGAGCCATCTCTCATATATGGTCATGAATGGTGCTGGAGAAGTTCATTGGAGGGCTGGGCTGTGTTAGAGGGGAGATGGCTCCCGATAATGTCTAAAAAGGTGCTGCTGCTTCGATTGGCTCCTCCTGTAGCTGGGCTGGCAGCTGCAGAGCTATATAACCCTCCCATCGCTGTTGTCCCCGGGAGTCCCCGGGAGCCGTGACAGGGAGTGGGGTGGAGCAGGGCTGTGCCAGCAGGGCAGGACTCTCAGGATGGGGAGAGAGGGACTCGTGTTCCCTCAGGTGCTGTGGCTTCTCCTCTGGGTGCAGATGTGCAGGGGTAAGTGCTGGTTCCCTCATCCCACTTCCTGGGGCCAGTGGGATCATGGGGATCCCTCTGGGGATGCAGTTCCTTTCCAGGCTCCCCTGAGACAAGAGTCAGAAGGTGTTCAAGCCCATGGACCTTCTGCCTTTCCCTGGGCCTGTCTGTGTTTATGGCAGCCCGTGCCTGGCTGCATTTATAGACACCCCATCCTGGGCTACCCTTTTGGCACCCCTTGCTCCCCGGTGCTGTACCCTTGAGGCTGGCGGTGTCCCAGCTGGTGATGGCAGCACTCAGTGATCCCCAGGGCACAGCCAATCTCTAGGGTGCCCTGGAGGGTTTGTGTGCTGCTCGCTGCCCCCAGGCTCCAGGGGAGCCCCGACCCCAGGAAGGCAGTTTGTGCCCCACAGAGAGAAGGGGACGGGGCTGTCTGCACCCACAGGTGGCAGAGAAGTTTCCTTCCTAGGGGCCCTGGCCAAGCACGGGGGCTGGGCTGATGTCAAGGGCGAGGAGGGGACATGCGTTGGGGTTATCCTTGGGGTTGTCTCGGTGCTCCCTGAGGACATGGAAAGCTCAGGGTGTGGTGTGGGTTTGGGTGGTGCCAGGGCAGGTGGTGGGCAGGGGAAGCTGTGGGCCTGGGGGCACGGGGCTGTGCAGGGTGTGCTGGGCTGGGGAGGAGATGGTGCCCTGGGCAGGGCCTGGAGGCACAGTGTGGAGGTGGGCATGGGGCTGTTGGAGTGGAAGGAGGTGCCAAGGGCTGTGAGATGGTGAATGGCCCAGCAGGGCTGGTGTTGGGCACCCCCAGCCTGCACAGCCCGTGGGGAGAGGAGGGGCTCCCACAGTGGCCCGGGGACAGCGTGGAAGGGGGAGGGGTCCCATGCAGGTGCCTGTGACTCCGCGTGGGAAGGGGGGCTCCCAGACCTGGAGTCTGGGGCTCGGTGCTCTTCTGACTGGTCCCATGTTGGTGTTTGAAGGAGCTGCGGAGGTGAGGCTGGAGGGTGGCAGCTGGCGCTGTGCTGGAAGAGTGGAGGTGAAACAACAGGGCCAGTGGGGGACCGTGTGTGGTGGTTACTTCTGGGAAATGAGTGATGCTGCAGTGGTTTGTAAGCAGCTGGACTGTGGATATGCTCTTGAAGCTCATCAGGAAGCACGCTTTGGGCCAGGATCTGGCCCCATTTGGATGGTTGGTGTAGAGTGTGATGGCACCGAGTCTGCCCTGTCTGAGTGCACAAACACAGAATGGACTCGAAAGTAATGTCATCACGGTTGGGATGCTGGAGTGACGTGTTCAGGTAAGGGGCCAGCCCATTCCCTACCTTTGCGGCCAGGATGGGGGAAGGGACCAGACTGCACCCTCAGGGAACAACGGAAGGGTACTGGAGCAGCTCCCGGTGTGGCCAGGCACACTGCCGAGCTGTGACTGTCATTGCTGGTTTCCCTGGTCCCTGAGGAAAGCCCCAGGAGAACTTGCCACTGCCTGGCCTGGGACATGGCTCAGCCCACCCTCCATCGGAGCCTCCGGCTGAAAGATGTATGCCGCGCCCTGCTCCGCAGTCTCCTTTGGTTCCCATCTTTCTCCTCCCATGCAGCCAGGACCTGTCTGGCAACACCGAGGACCAGGTCTCACCATGGCAGAGGCAGTGAGAGCAGCTCACATGGCCGCCCACAGTCCTGAGGAAGGGCCCAACATGGCCGGGGACTTTTGGGTTGTGTCCCCTGGCAGACATGAGTCCCCCAAAGCAGAGGGGCTGCTTAGAGGGGAGGAGCACTGGGCTTGGGCAGAAGAACAGGGTGGCCCGTGGCCACTTCATTCCTCTTTCAGGCTCACCCCATGAGAGGCAGCCCACAGGGAAACAACCCTGTGCAGGCAGTGCTGACCTGCTGCCCAGCCTCTCCTGCCCACCCCAGCCCCTGGCTGCCCTGGGGATTTGCCAGCACTTTCTGGTTCTCCTTGGTGCCCGTCCTTGCACTGGGAGCTTGTGTCAGCCCAGGGCTGCTCCTTTGCCCACTCTCCTGCCCTCTACCCAGCTGTTGGCCGGGGATGTGCACACCTGGCAGCGTACTCTGGCCCTGGCTGAGGACCCCCTCCTCATTCAGGCGCTGGAGCCAGGGGCTGGTGAAGACAGCGACAGCAGGTACACCTGCACCGCATCTGTACCCTGTCCCCTCTAATAGCAGTGCCTCAATGGCCCAAGAAGCACCTGGGAACAGGGTGCATTTCCAGTGGCTCCAAGGGGTTCCTGAGCCTGGCTGCGAGCTTGGTGGGGCAGAGCAGGCTGCAGCAGCCAACAGTGCCTCAGCCCACCTCCTTGGGCTCAAGTGCTCTTGGTGCTGCAGTGCCTGGGGCCAGTGCCAGGCAGCCCAGGGTCTGCAGGATGGCACCAGTTTGTACGAGCGGTTCCTGCGGCTGGGGGTTTGGGAGAGGAGGCAGCCCCCGAGAGCCGTGCTAATGTCTGAGGAGCAGCAGGAGGGCTCTGGTGTGTTTGTGCCATCGGCACCCAGTGGGAGCTGCTGGGATGGTTGTGGGGCTCTTTGCCTGCAGCCACCTTAGAGATTAGGTGGCCTGTGGTCAGGTAACTAACTGCCAGAGGGCTCTGGGAACTCACGGGGGTCTTTGGTTGCTACAGGATTTGTCCAGCTGGTTGGAGACAACAGCCCCTGCTCAGGACGAGTGGAGATCCGTGATGGGGACCAGTGGAAAACCGTCTGTGACTCAGACTTTGGTCCCAAAGCTGCCACCGTGGTCTGCAGGGAGCTGCAGTGCGGTACAGCCCTGTCTGTCGCTGGGGCAGGTCACTTTGGAGAAGGGAATGGTCCCATCTGGGACAGAGAGCTGCAGTGTGTGGGGAATGAATCCCTTCTTGCTTCCTGCCCCAGGGGATCCCCAAGGGGCGAGCCCTGCTCCCACGCAAAGGATGTCGGTGTCACCTGCACACGTAAGGACTCAGGGTGGGGGGTTCAACACCGGGGGTGTGCTGAGGACGGGAGAGCAGGGCAAGGACTTGTGCTGGAGGGGAGGACAGAAGGGGTGATCATAAAATTATGGAGTGGTTTGGGTTTGAAGGGACCTTTAAAGGTCATCTAGTCCGGCCGCCCCTGGAATGAGCAGGGACATCTTCACCTAGATCAGGTTGCTCAGAGCCCCATTAGACCTGACCTTGAATGTTTGTCTGCAGCCCTAAAATTGTGCAGAAGGAGGAGAAAGGAAAGGCGTCCATTTGGCCTCTCCTCTACCTCCCGAGGGAGCAAAAGCACAAGTCTGTCCTTTCTCACCCTTCTCTGTTCCCAGAGTTCACAGGGTTCAGGCTGGTGAACGGCAGCACGGCGTGTGAGGGGAGGGTGGAGGTCCAGGTGCTGGGGACCTGGGGCACCCTCTGTGCCTCCCACTGGGATCTCTCGGACGCCCACGTTCTCTGTCGTCACCTTGACTGCGGGTTTGCCGAGTCCATTCCCAGGCCAGGTCATTTTGGGAGAGCCACCCACCCCTTCTGGAGAGACTCATTTCACTGTGACGGGACTGAAGGCCACCTGGGGCAGTGCCCAGTGACTGCTCTGGGGGCCTTGTGCTCCCACGAGAGCGATGCTGCTGTCATTTGCTCAGGTGAGCGCTGCTCAGGGAAAATGCTGCGTTAACTCCATTTGCCCCTTGGGTGTGACGTGGCCACCCAAAGCAGGGGACCCCATGGCAGCATGAGTGTGAATTTCTCCCTGGAGAAACCCTGGCTTCACCAGCAGTGGTCTGGAGAGCTTTGTCTGCTCAGACTTGCTGCTCTGATGTGGGAGAGCTGAGTGCTGAACTGGGAGAGGTGTCTCTGGTCCCTGGGGCAGCAGCTCATGCCCCAGGGCCACTGCCAGGCCTGGGCTCATCTGCTCTCATGCTGCAGGACAGAGCTGTGGGGCTCTGCTCCATCCCTCTGGCTGCAGACAGCCCTGTCCTAGCCCCACAGAGTCCTTCTCAGAGCCCAATCCCACACCCGCAGGGGCTGCTCGGGTGCCCCTGGCAGCAGCAGCAGCAGCAGAGCTGGGATATGAGCTGCAGAGCAGGGTTGGGCCCTTGCTTCTAGTCAGCGCAAGTCCCAGACTTGTCCTGTTTGATCGGAAAGGCCCCCCTCGCTCTGCTCCCTGCCAGGGACACAGGCTCCCAGTCCATGATCCCCAGGGATGCAGAGGGGCAGAGACGTGTGTGCCGTGCACCGTGTCTCAACGGTGTCGGTGTCAGCACTGAGGTTCTGCAAGGCTTTTCCTGGCGTTGCCTGTCCCTGGGTAACTCCACTCGTTGCTTCTCCCTCCTGTGGGAGCTGCCCCACCTGCCTAGGCAGGGACGTGTTGAAGTGGCCCTACCCCAGCAAAAGCAAAGACAGTGTCTTGCTCAGGGACTGGGAAACAAATGCTGTGGAAACCTGCTCCTGAAGCTCACTGCAGAGGGCTGGGGCCAGGCGGGTGAGCTTCAGGACACCGTGAGGGTCCCAGAGCGTTGAGAGGCACTGCACGTTTCTGGGTTCTCTGGTGCTGCTGAGGGTTGGGGCATGGCTGCTCTCCCCAGGCCCAGCTGACTCCACGTCCCTGCGGCTGGTTGGTGGAGGGAGCCGGTGCGACGGGCGAGTGGAGATCCTCCAGCGTGGGACGTGGGGCAGAGTCCTGGATGACCAGTGGGACGTGCAGGAGGCCAGCGTGGTGTGCCGGCAGCTAGGGTGCGGAGAGGCAGAGAAAGCCTACAACCCCCCAAAGCCCCAGAGAGGGTCGGGTCCCGTGGGGCTGCGAGGGGTCCGGTGCGCAGGGCACGAGGCCAACCTGACCCTCTGCAACACCTCCCTGCCCGAGAGTGCACCAGTGGCAGGGACTGCAGAGGACGTGGGGGTCGTTTGCTGGGGTGAGTGACACTGCAGAGGCCCCCCAGGCTCTGGGCTGGGTGGGCACCGGCCCCTGACAGCAGCTGGGGTTTCTTCCCACTGCAGGGAGCCGGCAGGTCCGGCTGGTGAATGGGCCCGGGCGCTGCGCTGGGAGAGTGGAGGTCTACTACCAGGGCAGCTGGGGAACCATCTGCGATGACGGCTGGGACCTGTCAGATGCCACCGTCATTTGCCACCAGCTGGGCTGTGGCAGGGCAGTGCAGGCGGTTGGGTCCGCTCAGTTCGGGGAAGGCTCTGGTCAGATCTGGCTGGATGGCATGAACTGCTCCGGGGCCGAAGATTCTCTCCGGGACTGCCCAGCAGGGTCCTGGGGGCAGCACGACTGCGGGCACAAAGAGGACGCAGGAGTCGTCTGCTCAGGTCTGTGCCGGGAGCTGTGGTGGAAGCCCATTGCCCGGGGAGACCGAGACGAGGGGAGAGCTGGCAATGGCCGGGGCTGTCCTTGGCTGCCTCTGAGACCCTGCCCAAGCCCATCCCGCAGACACCCACGCACGCATCCCCTCAGTCCCACTGGGGAGCTCGGCTGTCCCCAAGGGTAAGCAGGGAGGGCAGGGTTTTCTGTCCGTCAGGGACTTCTCTCTGCCAATGGGTGCAAGGGGGACTTGCTGGCCATGCCTTTGCCTGCCTGAGGGTCTGGGGCTGTTAGGGGCATCCCTGCTCCCACAGCCCCAGACCAGCCTGTTCCCCTTTGGGGCCCTTCCTCCCAGAGTTCGTGGCCCCGAGGCTGGAGAACAGCAACAACTGCTCTGGGCGCCTGCAGGTTTTCTATAATGGGACGTGGGGCAGCGTTTGCTCCAACTCCATGACTCGCAAAACGGTGTTGCTGGCATGCAAGGAGCTGGGCTGCAGGGATGAAGGGTCCCTAGAAACACAACGGCCCTACGGCAGGACGTCTGGCCCCACCTGGCTAGATCACGTGCAGTGTGGGGAGAGAAACAGCTCCTTCTGGCAGTGTCCTTCGGGTCCCTGGGATCCTCAGTCATGCGATGATCTGCAAGATGAGATCCACATCACCTGCAATGGTAATTCTGAGCTACCCGCGCACCGAGCTACTCCTCAGCTCCTGCTCCTTCATAGGCAGGGTCAAATGCAGAGACAGCCCGTAGGAACTTTTTCTTTATGTGCCAGACTCTGCTGCTGCTGGTGGCAAAAAATGGGATTTCAGGTCTCAGAGCCCCACACGTTCACCAGCAGTTGCCAGCTGGGCTCGCAGCAGTGCCCAGGGGAGGCAGAGGTGTCTCCAGGCAAGGTCTCAGAAGAGACCAGCCACGGCTCCGAGGACTGTCCCCTCCATGGACATCCTCCTGCTGCTCTGTGAAGCAGGGTCCCTTTTGGGGCTGAGCAGCCCGGGTCCCCCACATTGCCATGCATGTCCCCCGAATGACCGGGGTTCAGCTGCTGCCATGAGTGAGGTGGCACGAGCAGAGCTCAGCCTTGCTCTCTGCTGCATGACCCCCCCTTCAGCAGCCCCTTCACAGCAGCATTGCCTTCTGCAGGGAGACGGCCAGAAACGCCCCCATCCCTGGGGACTGCGTGCCCAGACTCCACAAGCTGCACAGGTAGCTGCTCCTCCGCATGCCCCTCTCACCCGGCAGGCCTCTGCCTGCTGTCCCGGTGCTGTGGGAGGTCTTTGCCTTCTCCAGACAGGGAGAAGATTCGTGCCGTGGGAGGTGAGGACGGGTGCTCGGGCAGAGTGGAGGTCTGGCACCGTGGCTCTTGGGGGACGGTGTGCGACGACTCCTGGGACATGCAGGATGCTGAGGTGGCGTGCAGGCAGCTGGGCTGTGGCCCCGCGGTGTCTGCCCTGCATGAGGCTGCGTTTGGGATGGGGACGGGCCCCATCTGGCTGGAGCAGGTGGAGTGCCGGGGGACAGAGCCATCTCTGCAGGACTGCTGGGCCCGGCCTGGGGACAGCGGTGCCTGCCGGCACAAGGAGGACGCTGCCGTGAACTGCTCAGGTGAGCGGCAGGTCTGGGACCCCTTGCTGGGGTATTGGCAAGGAGCTGGGGAAGATGTTTTCCCCACCGGGTCCCATCACAGCCCCAGAGCTCCCGAGAGCCAGGCCATCCCTGCAGAGCATGGGAGCCTGGTGCCAAGTGGGCAGCAGCCTCTGTGGGGCTGGATGTTGTCCAGCTTCTGCCCGCAGGGCCCTGCAGCCCCCACAGGCATCTCCCAGGCTGCCTGCGTCATCCTGCCCAATACCCAGAGCAGGGCCCTGGGCTCTGTCCCAGCCACCCTGACCAGCCCCACAGGAGGGGCGATTTGGGTGCGATGTGTCAGTCATAGATGTGCGCGAGTGCGCACACACACAGAGTGTTTCAGAGAGGATGCTTGGTGGTACCCTCACACCCACCCTCTCAGACCAGCTCTCCTTCTCCTCTGCAGCTGCACCCAGGACAGCAGCACCAACCCCCCGAGCAGGTAACCTGTCCTCCCCACCAGCACTGGGTCTTCATGGGGCCAGGCTGTGACCCACAGCCAGAGGGAAGGGGCTCCTCGCTAGGGTGTGAAATTCCCCCAAAAGAAGTACCGGGGCAGTGGTGTGGGGTTTGGGGAGGGCTGTCATTTACCCAGTGGGGTGGGAGCTTCCCCATCACTCACACCCTGGGGTCCCTCACCACCTTTTCAGTGGGGGTCAGGACCAGTGTGTCCTGGCCCCACACCTCTCCCAGGCCTGGTGCTGCCCGTTCTGTGTTCCTACCCGTGCAGATCCCACGCGGGGCCGTCCAACCAGCAGTGGGAGAGTCTCATTGCCCGTCATCATCTGCATTGTCCTGGGGGCCCTTCTCTGCCTGCTCCTGGCCCTCCTGGCTGGGCAACTGCGAAGCGCCAGGGCTGGGCGCAGAGGTGGGTCCTTTCCCTGTGGCACCAGGGGAAGATGCCTCCTGGCAAGGCCAGGGATGCTGTGAGGTGCCAGTGAGTGGCACAGGCAGAGCCGGGAGGACAAGGGTGTGCTCTGCCTTCATTCCCATGCACCGCCTCATTGACTGCCTGACCGTTGGCCACCAGCAGCAAGGGGTAGAGAGTGCAGACACGGGGGGAGTTAGGGATGGGGCAAGGACAGAAATGGCAGAGCTGGGCTGGGGCAGATGGGAGTAGGGAGAAGACAGATGAGGACGTCACGCTGGAAGCACTGTGGGCAGCTCTGGAGGGGATTCTGGGGCAGGGGAGATGCCAGGAGGAGTGTGGGACAGCAGGGGCAAGGCCCATGGTTTCAGGCCCCCAGGCTGCTCCTCTGTCCAACCCTGACCTTCTCCCAGCAGGGCAAGGGCCGTTGCTATGGATCCATGGGCAGAGAGGGGGAGAGGAAAGGTGGGAGCTGCTCCAAGCTCAGCACCAGGGACCTGACCCAGGGGCCAGAGGGGCACAAGGGCTGTCTCTGAGGGGACAGTGCGAGGGTGTCACTGCTCCAGACCATCTCCATGGGGACGTTGCCCTCACTGAGGAGGTGGTAGCGGCAACCAGACGGTGCAGAGGGGCTCTGCTGCAGCAATAGCCTTTTGCTGGCCCAGGGGACCAAAGCTGGGGGGGCAGAGCGGGATCCTGTCCCCTCTCTGCCTGTCCCTGGGCCAGCCCTGCCACTGTCCGCAGGCTCCAGGAGAGCTTGGGAGCCCTTCCCTGAGGCCGTGTATGAGGAGATCGGTTACAGCCCGGCGTGGGAGAAGCAGGCGAGGTTCAGTCGCTCAGGTGGGTGTGGGTCCCTCCCAGGGGCGACATCTGCCAGGCTCTCTCCCCTTGCCCCCCCACTCAGGGCTGACCCCCTGCAGTCCCATGGCCAATGGTCCCTGCAGCACTGGGGCTGTGGGGAGAGCAGCCAGGTCCTGGGCCCAAGAGAGGAGCTTCCTCCCCACCAGTTCCTCCCATCCAAGTGGGGGACAGCCCCTCTCTGCCTGCCCCCACACCCTGGGTGACACCTGAGGGCTGAGGGAAGGTGCTGTCCTGGGGTAGCTCTGGGAGTCCCTTTGAGATGGGGTTTGTCCCAGGGCGGCAGGGTGAGTCCTGAGCCCTCCTCCTCACTCAGCCCTGGCTCTGTGGGTCCCCTGTCCCCAGAAGCACTGACCACAGCCTGGGTCAGCAGAGTGCACTCCCATAGCACCTGCTGCACCTCTCTCCAGGCTCCTATTCAGAGGGGTTCCTGACCAATCTGCAGCCCTACCCTGGGGACAGCGAGGAGGAGGATGGTCTGGGGTCAGCACCAGGTAATAGGGTGTGGGAAGGAGTGGCTGCCTCCTCCCTGCAGGCATGTGAAGAACAGCGGTGTCACTGAGTGTCACTGTTGAAGTTGGGGAGGACATGGGGGTCTCCTGTGGTGCTGCCAACACCCCCGTCTGAGCCTCGTGTCCCTGCATATCCTCCCATGCTCTGCTCTGCATGTGTATCTTCTCATTGTCACCAGCTCCCCTCTCCTTGCAGGCATCCCTGTGCTGCCCGGAGGTGACCCAGTGGATGGTTATGATGATGCCCGGGAGGTTTCTGACCCTGGGGAGGATCCTGTGTCTGGGCAGGGAGAGTGGGAGATGCCCAGGGCACCAGAGGAGGGAGCAGGGCCCAGGGATGCACCCAGAGGTGAGAGGGAAAGATAAGCACTGCCAGTTCCTGGGTGCTGGATGAATAGGTGCTGTCCTGAGAGAGCGCCCAACCTCCTGGGGTGAAGGAACGTGTGCCAGGAGTTTTTCCTGGGGGTCTGCAGGTGGGAGAGGGAGCGGAACATCTCAGGACTGGTGAGGAGAAGGGAGGAAGGTGATGTAGAGGCCAGGAGGGGCACCCCATGGGGCAAATGGGCAATGGCCTGCCTTGCTGCTTGCAGGGGAAAACCTGCGCTCCCAGAGAAGTGCTGGGGCCCCTGGAGCTGAGGCAGATGCCTGGTCCCTGTCCCCAGAGAGCACAGGCTATGACGATGCTGAAGAGGGGTCTCAGGCACATGCCCCTGAGGACACAATGGCTGTGACACCGGAGCTCAGTGCACAACAGTCCCTGATGCCAGGGCAAGCAGAGCCCGTCCCTGCCGTGGGGCTGGGTGCAGCCAGGAGGAAGGAGAGGTCTGTGCAGCTGGGAGAGCCGTGAGCACCAGGGAACCGTCTCCCTTTTCCCACAGGCAGCAGAAGCAGCTGGGCATTTCCTCTATTTTTAGGACCCTGTTTTTACGCTGTTCTTATTAAAAGCCTTTGGGGCTTTGAGCCAGAGCTGGTGCTTGCCTGCCCAGGTGTCGGGGTGTCTCCCCGAGGCTGACTGGGGGGAGAAGAGCACAAAGACATGGCGGTGGGGAAGGGACACATCTCAGGGACAGCAGTCTTGGGGTCAGGCTGTGGGGCTGCAAAAGCCCATGGTCCCTGGGGAATATTCCTGCTTACAGTTCCAATCCGCCAGCCACAGGTTCCATCAAAATGGTCCTTTGCAAGTTCCTGTGATGCACCCCAGCAAGAGCACCCATCTCCTTATCCCGGCATTCCCTGGTCGTTCTTTCCCCTAGGCTCTGCCTGGGCCACGCTGGTCGAACACGGCCGAGGCCGTGGCAGAGCTGCTGTGTCGGGGCGAGCCCTGGGCTGTAGCCCCACAGAAGTGAGCCCTAAGTTTTCCATCATGCCATGAACACCCTGGCCAGCCCCAGGGTGTATCATGGTCCATGGATCACCTCCGACAGTGGTTAGGAGGCAGCTCTGCTCCCCACTGCCCTGGCACAGGGTGCCGAGCCACTTGCTGGGGCACACGGGCTGGGATTGCCCCTTTGATGGCTCTGCCAGGACCCCAGTCTCCATGGGCTGCTCCTGCTGCCTTGGGCCCTTGCAGACCCCAGCTGCTCATGAGCAGCTCTTTCTTTTTCTGGGCAGGGACTGATGGCTGTGAGGGGCTGCAGCTGGGCTGGGCAGTGCAGTCTGGTGGGTGAGGAGGTTTGAGTAAGGGAACTGGGGACTACTAAGACACTTGTGCTGTGGGCCCTGGGTCTGGTGCTGGGGGGATGGAGAACACAGAAGTGTATGCGATGCCAGGACATGCAGAAGAGGGTAAATTTGGAGAGTAAAAATAACATGGAGTGGTTGAGCTGGGGCTGTTGTGAAGAGACGGTGTGAGAGTTGGTGACCTTCCATGCTGGACCGCAGGGGAGCCACTGCTGGCATTTGTGTCCCAACTTGTGCCCTTGCAGCAGGCATGAACTGATGCAGAGCGATGTTCATGTGGGGCCCCAGAGGGATCCCGCTGTGCTCTGTATCTCCCTGCTGATGCCCAGAGAGGAGCACATAGGTGTTTCGTCAATCATTGCAGCGGGGCCAAGAAACTCTGCTCAAGACAGCGTGTGACTAAATAACACTGGTGCCCAGGCACTACAGTGGCTGATCCTCAGCACGGCTTTCTCAGCTGTCCTGGGCACATCAGAGGTCTCGCTGTGACAGACCTCTGGAGGGAGGATGCTGCCATTGAGGCCTCAGCTCCAGGGAGTGCCTCTCCCTGGGACTGGGGGGATGGTGGCCTCAGGTCTGGGAACTGAGGAGCAGGTGGAGGAGGTGTATGAGGATGGGAGCAGACTGTGCACCATCGAGAATGACAAGCAGGAGAGAGAGGGGGTCTTTGCAGAGACCCCGCAGAGGAAAGATCCCAATCCGTGTGGAGCAGGGAAGGAGGGACAGCTGGAGAGCACTCCAGCGGAGCACTGAATGGAGAGTCCTGCCCAGGGGGAGGCTGGGGACTGTTGGTGCTGGAGGAAGGCTCCTTCTTCGCCACAGATCTGCAGCTACAAGGCAGGGACAGTGCTCTGACAAGGGGTGAAGGAGCAAGCAGGGCTGGGGCAGGCTGGAAGGCAGCAGATGGGCTGTGCAAAAATGAAAGGGAGCAAATCACTGCTGAAGCCTGGGGTTGAACCAGGGACCTTTAGATCTTCAGTCTAATGCTCTCCCAGCTGAGCTACTTCAGCCCTGCCCCAGCAGCCCTTGCCCGTGTCAGGCCACAGGCTGACACACAGCAGGAGAGCTCCTCAGGGAGGTTCCCAGGGAAAAGCTGTGCCCAGCCCTGGGCAGAGGGGACCCGGCCCCTCCCTGTCTCCAAGGCCAGCTGGGCTCCAGGTTTGGTGGAGGCCAGCTTACACTGGATGTGCCAAGATGTGTGTGGGCCTTCTACAAACGTGACAGTGGCAAAGATACGTGGGCAGACCAGGCATGTGCAGTTGCAAGGGCGGAGGGTGGAAGAAGTGTGGGGCTGGTGGAGATAAGGAAGATCTTATCTCCTTCCCCATGGAAGGCCTCTCCCCACCCTTTTCTCCCTTGCTCAACTTCCCTCCTTAGCTCACAACTCTTCTACCTCTTCCCCCCTGAGCAGTACAGGGGGTGGGGAATGGGGGGTTGTGGTCAGTCCATACCAGTTCCTCTTTGCTACTCCATCCTTCTAACACTTTTCCCATGCGGTCCCTACTATGGGCTACAGTCCTTTGACATAAACCTGCTCCAGCATGGGCTCTCTTCAAGCCACCGTTCTTTCAGGAATTATCCAACGTCTCCAGTGTTGGGTCGTCCACAGGCTGCAGGGATTACTTTCTCCATTGTGGTCTACTCCATGGGCTGCAGGAGACCATCTGCTCTGGCACCTGGAGCACTCCCTCCTTCTTCACTGACCTTGGTGTTTGCAGGGCTGTTTCTCACACTTTTTCTCCTCTCCCACTTCAGCAGTTGTGTCCTTTCTTAAATATACCTTCACAGAGGTTCCCCCAGCTTTGCTGATGGGCTCAGGTTTTGGCCAGTGGTGGGTGCATTTTGGAGCCAGCTGGAACCAGATGTGTCTGGCATGGAGGCAGCCCCTCGTCTCTCCTCACAGAGGCCTTCCCTGCACCACCCCCGCTACCAAGATGTGGACATGGACACCAATAGACAGTGTAAAGCTTTGACTTGCTAAATGACATCCCCTTCTCTTCCCTCACCAAGAAAAACAGTTTAGTCACTGGGGAGGAAGAAAGAGAACAGAGAGGGCCTTGGTGCTGTGCAAACACGGTTCAGCAATAGCTACAACATTGGTGTGTTGTCAACACTCTTTTGGTCACAGATCCCAGACATAGCACCATAGGGACCCCCATGAAGAAAATTAACTCCACCCCAGCCAAAACCAGTACAATGTGCCTGGAAATATTTCCAAGCTCAGCTACTCCATTACCTTCCCAGGGAGAAAGGTAAGGCTGATTGGCCTGTAGTTCCCTGGGTCCTTCTTGGAGATAGGAGGGACATGTGATTTCTTCCAGTCTTCAGAGGACTGTATTGAGTGCACACCCAAACTGAGGCAAGAGGATTCCCACCACCCATGGTTTTGTGGCAGGAATCGGAGGGAGCTGAGTCCCTGGGATGGATGCACTCAACTCTTTGGCCAAACTAGTGGTAGTTTGGTTCAGGCTCCGAAAGAGGTAAAGGCCTAGGTATAACAGGACCAAGAACCTCTCTGGTTCCAAGCTGTTCTCTGGAAACCCACACAGGAAGAGACTGACATGGTGAACATTGATGCATATGGGCTTGGAAACTGGAACAGCGAGCATGCGATTAACACATGAATAGCAGGTGTTTCCTCCATGGCTCATTTGTCAAGGAACAAAGAAAGTTGTGAGTACAAGGAGTCTCATGCATACCTTTTCCATTGCATGTAATTTGACTGCAAGCCAACCACTTTAAGCCATAAATATGACAGCCTAAGTGAGCCTTCTTTGAGCTCTCCCTGCTAAGCAGCTGGCTGCATGGCAGTGATCTCCCCTTGAGCTGGGACATCTCTCAAGGTTCTCGAGGCTGAAAGACTTCTTACCATCTGCAGATCTTTGGGAAGTGACCAATATCACATATAACCTTGTATGATAGTGCTCTATACAGCTTTTGTATTGGTACCTTTGATTCTGTGTTGGTAATTTTGAATCATTTTTATCTTCTTTGTGCAGTAAGTGATAGAGTGAACCGTGCCATCAAACTTTGTTAAGGTTCAAGAAAACCACTTTTGCTGATACCTCTGGCAGTGGTTCTTTAAGCCTGTCTGCGACAAATTGGTGTGCTTGGCAGAATTCTAAATCAGGATCTGTGACAGGAGACCTTAGTGCAGCCATACAATATATAAAGGCGGCTTTTAAGAAGATGGAGAGAGACTTTTTACCAAGGTCTGTAGTGACAGGACAAGGGGTAAGGGATTTAAAATAAAAGAGGGTAGATTGGATATAAGAAGAAAATTTTTATGGTGAGGGTGCTGAGACATTGGGACAGGTTGACCAGAGAAGTTGTGAATGCCCCATCATTGGCAGTGTTCAGGGTCAAGTTGGATGGGGCTTTGAGCAAGCTGATCTAGTGAAAGATGTCCCTGCCCACGGCAAGGGGTTTGAACTAGGTGGTCTTTAAAGGTTCCTTTCCAACCAAAACCATTCTATGATCCTATGAGTCTGTGATTCTATTCTTATCAGCTTTCCTCTTCTTAGTATCAGGCAGGTGAGTAGAGGTTCAGAGAGAGGAGAATAGCCCGGGGCTGAGAACACAGGCACAGGGGAGGGCACCCTGCTGTGATCTGCTTCCCAGCCCTGCATCACCACGGGTGTAGATGGCATGGCCTTGCATCAATGCCGTGGTGCTGTCATTCAGGTAGTGGCACATAGTCACCGGACCACTTTGGGAAGCCTTGGGGTGTCTGCCCCCCACCAGCTCTAAGAGGGCATGGCTTTCCTGGAGGTTGGGTGCTTTGTTTGCCTACTGAGTGGAGTTGTGTTTGGCACCCAGGCACCTGGCATGGCACTAAAGGCTTTTCAGGTATTTTACAAGGCACATTCAGGTGCCCTAAACATCTGATGTCATTGTGGGTGGCCAAGATCTCTCCATTCCCCCTCTGGCCCTCAGCTGATGCTCAGGGAGGAGGTGGCTATTCTCAGAGATTTTTCCATCAGGACTTGCAAACACTTGCACATGTCTTGGACCACCTCTGGCACCTCAGTCATCACAAAGTATCTGTATGGGAGCACCTGAGTCCCCAGTGACTAAAGTTAAGAGGCTCACAGCAGGGCTCACACGCTGGCAACTCTTTTGTGCACACCTGAACTGAAGCAGGAGGGTTCCCAGCTCCTCTGGTTCCGTGGAGTCAAAGCGGGGAGCTGAGTCCTGCTTCAACCCAAGGTCTTCCTGGTCAGGATGAGAAGCCTGCATTGCCTCAGCTGAATCCCTGGCCTGCAGAAGGGAAGTCAAGCTCCTCCATGGCCCTGTCTGTGTGTCCCTTTTCTTGTGGGTGAAGAATATCGATGTCCAGAGGGGAACGTTGACACCTGTCACAGAGAACCGCACTCTGGCAGGGCAAACCATGCTGCTGGAATCATCAATCTTTCTCTCTACTGTTGGTGATTACTTCAGGTGTTTTTGCAGCATGCTCCCCAGGGGTGTCCCCAGTGCCTTTCAGGAGCTGTCAGTCCCAGAGCTGCAGAGACATTTTCAGGGAGCCCAGAGCAGGCAGAGGAAATGGTGCCTTGGGCTGGTCCTCTGCTGCTGGGCTGGGCCGGGCTGCTGGGCTGGAGCGAGCTCATTACAAGGAGACAGCACTGCAGAGAGACAGCTCTGCCCAGGAGCAGCTCCTCTGCAAAGCGCAGCAGGGCTGAGGGCACTGCCTGCAGGCACCCAGGGGAGAGGAGTGAGGAAGAGGGAGGTTAAAGGCAGTCAGCAGTTGGAGGACAGAGGAGGGCTTGTTGCAGGACACATCTTCACACGGTAGGTCTCTGACTGCAGGGCAATGCACAAGAGTATCCTGAAGGGATCTCCAAAAGCTGGCACAATCCACAGCTTGTGAGCTCTCTAAGTAAAACTCACAGTTTCTCTACAGCAGACAAGAAGGATGTGCTCCAGAGCAGGAATTCCCTGCTGCACCATCAGAAGGACAAGGCATGACAGCTACCTTTTTCCGGGGATGGCTGCAGGGGTGTGAAGGCATTTGTGCAGGGCACCCCCCTGAGCTGTCCTTTAGAGCAGGGTCCCTCTACCCCAGGGGGCTGTGTACCGGGGCACAGTGATCAGTAGGTCTGCTAGGAGCCTGTTAAAGTGCCTTGAGCCACTGCTCTGCCTATGGACAGCACCCCCTTTTCTGGACCCATCAGATTTGTTCTGAGCTGCCCTTTTGCACCTGCAAACAGGAACATGCACCCAACCAGTGCTCTGCAAACAGGCAGCTTTCTGTAGTTCCAAGATGGGTGAGCAAAGGTTGGGATGGGGTCTGCGAGTGCTGACAGGGAAAAGAAATGGGATAGGAAAACATCTCCCAGGAAAAATATCTCCAGGCAACAGGAATATGATCAGGGGATGAGAGGAAACAAAATGCAGAAATGTTGTGGGAGGGAGCATTCAGAAAATTCTTTATGATGTCCTCCAGTGCAGACCCCTTCCTCTCAGCAAACGCCTTTGGCTCCTCTCCCTCCTAGCAAAGCCTCTGCCCTCAGAGCTGGGGGGTACATGGCATGAACTATCTCCTCAGCAGACAGAGCTCCAGCAGAGCTGTGGGTGCAGCTCTCCAGCCACGTGCCCATTTCCCTCTGCAGAGCTCAGGGCTGAGAGCATCTGCCTGGCAATGCTGGTGTCTGGGAGGAGGTCTGAACAGCTGAGTAAGCAGAACTTTCCTGAGTGCCCAGCTGCCTCCCTGCTTGCCTCTCTCAGCCAGACCCTCACTGCATTTTCCCATGTTTCTCCAGTTGTCTGTGTTGTTTGTATTGTTATTTCATCCTTGCTGTCAGGCTCTCTGGGAATGGGTGTTTCAGCTGCAGAGTTACACTCTGACCTTGTGGGTCCTCCTATGCAGGTGTGTCCATGGAAATGAGGTGTCCCAGCTTTCACCTGTGGGGTTGTAGGAAATGCAGTCTGTGGGGCTGGGGAATGAGCTGGTTTTCCCTAGATTACATGTAATCATTAGAACATTGGCTATCTCTTTGGGGTGGCTTTCCAAGCTGTGAGCTGTCCTTAAGCATGAAAATCTTCACATAGCATCTTTTTGTTATCTGAAAGCCCACAAAGAGAAGTGTGGAGATGCTATGACTGAGGAAATGTTGTTGGGTTGATGAAATGAGCCGTGTGTGTCCTTGGCTAGAAACAGGGTGCTGAGACCTTGAGAAAGGGTGAGGCATTTAGTGGTCTGCAGTGGGTCCCTCTCCTTTCAGTAGTGTCTGCTGGCTTTTACTGGTACCATGGGAGTGTGATCACCCTCCATGTGGGAAAACTGCAAGCACAAGGTAGCTGGGAACAAGCCCAACCAATTCCATTCACTTCTCACTAAGCCACAGTGAATCCCGTTGCCTCTCATGTCTCACAGCTGGTCACTCTGAGTGCAGTAGAAATGCGCACGATTTCTGATTTCAGAGAACACTCACAGGGAAGGATGGGGGAAGTAGGTAAAAAACCCCAAAGCCCCTAAAACTTCTTTCTGCCACCCACTTTCTTTAACACTGGGAGTGCAGATGCTGACAAACCCTCCTGTGTTAGGAGTGATTTTATCTGATGTATTCTGAATATCAAACCCAGCCCCCCCCGCCACATCCCCATATACCCACTGCAGTGGGGCTGGGTCGACTCCTCAAGAGACAATGGGCAGAGGCCCTGCTCCAGCACAAAGAGCCACAGAAAATGAAGCCAAAGACCAAAGGCAGAATGAAAGATTCTCCTAAGGAAGGAAAAAGGGTGGGTGTTTGACAGGGGGAGGGTCTATGAGAAATATCTTTGGTTTTACTCAGAGATGTTTCTGGTAACTTCTCACTGCCTTTTCCTCCTTGGACAGTCCCCTGTGTCCAGAGGACGCATGTGCCCAACAGCAGTTCCATGACTGTGTTCCTCCTCCTGGAATTTGCAGACACGCGGGACCTGCAGCTCTTGCACGTCTGGCTCTTCCTGGGCATTTACCTGACTGCCCTCCTGGGAAACGGCCTCATCATCACCACTGTAGCCTGTGACCACCGCCTCCACACCCCCATGTACTTCTTCCTCCTCAACCTCACCCTCCTCGACCTGGGCACCATCTCCACCACTGTCCCCAAATCCATGGCCAATTCCCTCTGGGACACCAGGGCCATTTCCCACCCAGGATGTGCTGCTCAGGTCTTTCTGTTTACCTTTCTGATGTCAGCAGAATTGTATCTCCTTACCGTGACGGCCTATGACCGCTATGTTGCCATCTGCAAACCCCTGCACTACGGGACCCTCCTGGGCAGCAGAGCTTGTGTCCACATGGCAGCAGCTGCCTGGGGCAGTGGGTTCCTCTATGCTGTGCTGCACACTGCCAATACATTTTCACTACCCCTCTGCCAAGGCAATTCTGTGGACCAGTTCTTCTGTGAAATTCCCCAGATCCTCAAGCTCTCCTGCTCGGATGCCTACCTCAGGGAAGTTGGGGTACTTGCGGTTAGTGTCTTTGTGCACTTCTATTGTTTTGTTTTCATTGTGCTATCCTATGTGCAGATCTTCAGGACTGTACTGAGGATTCCCTCTGAGCAAGGACGGCACAAAGCCTTTTCGATGTGCCTTCCTCATCTGTCTGTGGTCTCCCTGTTTATCAGCAGCGGAATGTTTGCCTACCTGAAGCCCCCCTCCATCTCCTCCCCATACCTGGACCTCATGCTGGCAGTTCTGTACTCCGTGGTGCCTCCAGCTGTGAACCCCCTCATCTACAGCATGAGGAATCAGGACCTCAGGGATGGCATTAGAAAACTGATTACATGGACTTCTATTTAGCTCCGAGAAACATCCCATCTCTCCACAAATGACTGCCAGGTTATTCCACACCAGTCCTGACCTTTTTTTTTTGTTCTCTTTATTGTTATTGTAATTGTTATTCTTAATTTATAATATTCCTACAGTAATTTTTGGATTCCTCTTGCTTCTACAGAGGTATGAACCCCCTCTTTCTTACCTGGAGCCTCTCTAAAGGTGTCTAATGCTTGTTGAGAGCTGAACACATTACAACATCTGTGTAATAAAATGAGATCTCTTCTGTGCTGCGCGTGAACACTGGGCTTGTCTTCCAATGCTGCTGTCAGGAGTTGCTCAGGGTTCTGCATGACTGCAGGAACAAAAGCCTCTCAGTCACCTTGTGACCATGTAGAGATCAAGGACTGGATTTAGGACTCACCCGTCAGTGTCTAGGGACAGTGGAGGCCATGGCTGGTCACTGAGTGACATACCCAAGGCTGTCACATGTCACACGGGGCAGACAACATCATTCTCAAGGGGAAACTGGAGCTGCCTGGAGATCCCCCAGGGTCTCCGGGGACAGAGTGTGCCGGAGGTGGGCAGTGAATGTGAGAGAGCACCCAAGGTGGAGTCACCGAAGGTGAAGTGCCAAATTGGTGTATCCACAGGGAAACAAGGACTCTGCAATCCCAGAGGAGGCAGCAGGGACCATGCAGCAAGCATAAAGGAGTCTGGAGAGTGATCAGTGTCACCCCCATTCAGTGGAGACCCACTCATCTCTAGTGTTGATGCAGACGAAGGCTGTGGGTCACTCAGAATTGCTCTGTCAGAGCTTGCAGGCACTTGTACATGTCTCGGACCACCCCAGCACTGCAAATGCAGCAGGCCACACAAAAGTGTGAGTAACTAACTGCCACCCTCCATCCCCACTGATTAGAGAAGGAGCTCAGACCAGGTACTCGCATGCAGGAGCTTCTTTTGTGCACTTCTGCACTGCAGCAAGAGGGTGGGTCTGTGGGGTGCATGGGGGAGCTGAATACCCATCCCCTCCGAGGTTTTGTAACCAGAGGCTGGATATCTGCGCTGGCTCAGCGGAGTCACTGCCCTACAGAAGGGGAAATGGACCTCTTGCTGTCACTGCCTAGGGACAGAAATGGGGGTTAACAGAGGGGGAAATCTCCATCTCTTTTAGACACCTGTTCTCCGTGAAATCTTGCTCTTGGAATTACCTACCCTCCACTCTTTGGAGAGGGAATTCAAGGATGCAGTGAGAAAATTGATTTCAGAGCCATTTTTCATCTAGAATGCCTTGCCCAGCCCTATGCAGTCATGGCACCCATGGTATCTAAGGGCAGGTCTGCAATCTGCTTGGTTTTTCTTGTTGCGGTCTCTGTCATACTTGCGATCCTACAGAAATGTTTGGATTCATCCCAGCTGTGCTAATGGTGAAACCTGCTGTGTCTGACCTAGAAGCATTCTGTAAATGCTTACAACATTATCACAGCTGGCTCCCCAGTGCTATGTCTTTAAAAAGTGGTGTCTCAGCACCACAGAGACCTTCAGTGCAGGTCCTGAAGACCGGGCTACAACTCAAAAGGTCATGAAAGGACATTGTCATTGAGCTGCACCCTAAAAGATCCTCTGGCTTTCGTTAGGTTCCCCACTGACCTGGAGGATGAGCTCAGCACCCTAGTGTGATCTGTTGGGGACCCACGTCTGGATCCAGGGCTCAGGTGTCAGTGCCTAGCGCAAACAGAGTTGGAGAGTTGTCTCATGCTTACCTGCCTTGGGCTGCCACACGTGCTATGGGCTAATGGCCAACACTCATCCTTTCTGGAGGTGAATCGGGAGAGCTCAGGGGATCTGAAGGGACAGCGTGTGCCCAGGAGTGAGTGGGGAGCTTCACAAAATGAGGGACCACCCAAGGCGTAGTCATAAAAAGGGAAAACACTAGATCCAAGTGTGAAAAGGTAATGGAGGGCTCTGCAATCCCAGGAGAGGCAGCAGGGACCCAGCAGGCACAGGGAGGGAGGCTGGAGAGTGATTCATGCACCCTCAGTAAAAAAACCTTGGCCTGGATCTAGTGTAGCACCCAAACACCTCTCCTGCTTCTGGATTAAATAAGAAAGAGAAATCCATTTCTGCACATGGCAGTTCAGGGCTGGCTGCTCTATGGCTGGATGGAGGGGTCCCAGGATCCCCAGGACCAGGGCTTTTGCACTGTCCTGGGGAGCGGGGCTGGCAGTGGGAATGGGGGGAAGGCAGAGGCTGTCTTGGTGAGGACTTTCCTGGGTACAAGGGAGTCATTGCTGGCCTGCAGTTTGGGGCTGACAGAAGGCTGACATGCCCTCCTCCCTGATGCCCCTCCTCCCCATCTTCCCGGGACTGCTGTTCCCTTCAAAGGAGCTCAGGCTTTGGTGGGAGATCCCAGAGCTCTGCAGGTCCCTGTGGCAGGTACCAGGGAGAGCTGGGAATGGGAGAGCTGGGAATGGGGCTGAGCTTGTCTGAAAAATGGAGACGAGCATCGAGCTCTTCAGTATGACTGGGGACTATGGGCTAACAGCATGGTACTCATGGTGCAGAGCTAGCACTTGCTGGAGAGAAACCAAGTGTAGAAGGTGCAGAAGAAAAGCTCAGTCTGATCCCTTGCTCCCTGGACACAAAGAGAAGCTGCTGCGGGACACTCATCACAGGGCAACCCCTCACATCACTCATCTCCAGTGCTGGCTGTGGGGTGGTACATGGCCAGCTCCATCCTCCGGCACATCTCCATATCCTGGCTAAGGAAAATAGGCCAGCCCAGCATGGCTTGTCTTCTGGACTAGACGCCAAGAGGTCCTGGAAGATGGCTGTGTCCTACGCCCATTTGAGATGCAGCTGGGGTTGGCAGGGACTGGGTGCTTACGTCCCACAGTTTCTGCTAGGAGGCTTGGGAAACTGGGAAGCCTCAGGCAGAGGAAAAAGGTGCTGAATACCTCAGGTCTGTACATGCCCTTGGTTACAAGGTCCCCTGCCCCACTGAGCAGCAGGTACACATTTTCCTTAGCTCCTATCGTGGCTTTTGCTATGGATTTACTTAGAGGAGCTGTTCTGGTTACCCACCCCTTGCTGGTTCCAGCTCCAGCTGAGCTCTAACTAGAGTTGCCCTGACTCTACCCCTGCTTGCACAGACACAGTCTCTGCGTTCCCCCTGGGCAGCCTGACCCTCTTTCACGTGCCTGTGCACATCCACCCAGCAGCCTGAGCTCAGGTGCTCCTGCCAGGGTAGAGGTGGAGGATCACCAGGAGCAGCTCCAGAGGGAGCTCCCCAGGGAAAAGCTGGGCCCAGCCCCAGGGAAACTCTGCCCTGAGCATGAGGAAGGCAGAGGCAGGAGGGCAGGGGTAGGCTGGAAGAAGAGCAAGAGGCTCTGCAAAAGCCCAAGGGAAAACACTGCCAAAGCCCGGGCTTGAGCCAGGGACCTTTAGATCTTCACTCTAACACTCTCCCAGCTGAGCTTCTTCAGCTCTGCCCCAGGAGCCCCAGTCCCCATGCCAGCCACGCAAGGGCATGGAGAGATACAGAAGACGTGTTCCTCAGGGAGGTTCCTGGGAAAAACCGTGCCCAGCCCCGGCAGAGGGGAGCTGGCTTCTCCCTGCCCAGGCCTGCTAGCCAGGCGGTGCCAGGGGCCCATGTCCTGCCACCCCACCTCAGCCCACTCCTGAAATGTTTCATCGCAGCCCCCGAGGCAGCTGGGGCTGTTTGGGGGATCATGGGCAGTCTGTGGCAGAAGGACGGGACATGGGCACAGCATCAGCGGCGCTGACAGTGGCGTGACAAAACCTGCCTTGGGCAGCACAGCTGAGGCACTGGATGACTGATGCCTTCATGGCCAGCTTGGATCCAGGTTTGTGGTGAATGCCAGGTCGATGTTAGGAGTTCCAGGCATCTTGCGGGCTTCCAGTTCAAATGTGATCTTAGCAAAAGCCAGACACATGCAACTACAAAGGCCGAGGGTGGAAAAAGAAGTGTGGGGCTGACGAAAGAGCTCTCTTTGCTGTAGGAAAGCGAGGTCTCAGGGCATGCAGAGTCTGTGCTGGTTCCATGGCTCTCTTGCTTTACTCTTGCAGGAGCAAGACTGTTTTGGTCAAAGGGAGGAGATGACAGGCAGGGTGGGAGAAGACTTGAATACCTCCAGGAATAGGGAGGGCACAGCCTCTCTTGGCAACTGACCTCATGGTGAAAACATTTCTCCTTATCGCCTGGTGCCTTCTCTGCTCCAGCCTGAACAAGCTTTGCTCCCTCCGTCTTGCCTTAGATGGCAAGTGCTCCAGACTGCCCCCAACCCATCGGTCTCATAGCCCTCCGCTGAGCTTGCACCAGCTCATCAGTGTCTTGCCTGCACCAGGATGGGGGACGGGGCACAGCAGACCAAAGCTGGACGCAGTGTTGTCTAGGTGGTCTAAGAAGCTCTGAGGAGAGAGGGATAAACACTTTCCCTCATCTTCTGGCTATGCTCCTCTTCATACAGCCCAGAATGCTGTTGGCTTTCTTGGCTGACAAGGCACACTGCTGGTTCACGTGCAGTTTGCCATCTACCAAGACCTCCAAGTCATTAATAAAGCTATCGAGCAGAAGAGCTCCCAGGACAGGACAGACCTTTGCAGTACTTCACTTGCTCCTGGCTCCAGGCAGAGTGTTACCTGTTCAGGAGGATGCCCTGTCCTCTCTCAGCAGCTGTGGATGAAGCCCCACAGATTTGTATGCGTCAAGTTCTCTCCTGGATCCTTGTGCACTGTTGGGATTTCCTCTCCTCCTTTCCAAGTTAAGAAGAATTTAAAGGTATTTCATAAGAGGAGACAGTCAGACATGAAACTGAGAAGAAAACTACCTTGTCCAAAAAGCTGGAGCTTCCAGGAAGCTTCCAGTTTTAAGGAAATTTTTCAGGAATGGCCACCGGCTCAGTCAAGAGGCACAGGTACTGTCTGCTGTACTGACCGAGCTTTGCTGGAGCTCCTTTCAGGTGTAGGGGGCTGGAGGCAAGGAATTTTTTCCTTTTCCCGCCTCCTCCAGTCAGTTCACGGTGGTGCATGGAGGGAGGACAAGAGATTGACACAAGAAAAGTTCACACCAGAGACAAGGGAAATCTTTTTCCTCATGAGGACAGCCAAGCACATGAAGTGGCTGCCCAAAGAAATAATCCCATTTCCATTCTTGGAGGTTTTCAAGTCATAACTTAGATC
The DNA here is from genome assembly GCF_026419915.1 of Harpia harpyja. Taxonomy (NCBI): domain Eukaryota; kingdom Metazoa; phylum Chordata; class Aves; order Accipitriformes; family Accipitridae; genus Harpia; species Harpia harpyja. Next base: position 919,252 of record NW_026293320.1, read on the forward strand.
AAGTGCTGAGCAACCAGCTCTCACCCCAGAGTTGACCCTGCTGAGCTGGAGACCTCCTGAGGTCCTTTCCAACCTGAGTGTACTGGTTTTGGCTGGGACAGAGTTAAATTTCTTCACAGTAGCTTGTATGGGGCTGTGTTTTGGATTTGTGCTGAAAACAGGGTTGACAACACACTGATGATGTAGTTATTGCTGAGCAGTGCTTGCGCAGCATTAAGGCTTTTTCTGCTCCTCACGCTGCCTTGCCAGCAAGTAGGCTGCAGGTGCAGAAGAAGTTGGGAGGGGACACAGCTGGGAGAGCTGACCCCAACTGACCAAAGGGATATTCCATACTGCATGATGTCATGCTCAGAAATAAAACTGGGGAGGTAGAGGTCAGAAGCAGCTGCTGTTGCTTGGGGATTATATGGGCATTGATTGGTCGGTGGTGAGCAATTGTCTTCTTTTGCATCACTTGTTTTTCTTGGGTTTTATTTTCCTCTTTCTTTGAGGGGTTATTTGGTTGTTTTTTTCTTTTTTTTTTTTTTTTTTTTTAGCAAGTTCATCACTAAGATTGCCAAGTAGAAACAACAGCATGGAGAGAGGGCAGGGGAAAAGTCCAGGATGCCGGTGGGTTGTTCCTTGTGAGGCCCTGTCAGCTGTAGCAAAGTGAGAGTCCATCAGGACAATGGGCATCGTGAAGCCATCAAGACAACCAGAGCATAGGGGAGGGCAGTGGAGATGCAGGTAATGGTGACATGATTGGGACCTCAGCTCTGTTAGGGGGCAGCGAGGGACAACTGCTCTGGAAGGCAGAGCTAGCTGGGAAGTGAGGGGTATCCCCAGGTGAGCAGGGAGGGGGCCTCACCAGCCTGAGCTGCCAACAAGGGAGCAGGGCAGGCCAGGGGGCTGGCAGCTGGAGGCAGTTCAAAGCCCAGATCATCTGGCGAGGTTCTGATGATGGAGCAGGTCCAAGGTCAAGCCAGGAAGTTGATCCACAGGTTGGGGTCAGGATGAGGCCTGGTAAGGGTTACTGGGGTCAAGCACAGCCCAGAGCTGCCTCCTCTGCAGCAGGACCTCAAGTAGAGGAGCGTAGTGCCTGCATCTCTCCCCCATTGTGCACCTTGCCCTCTGCCGGAGAAAGGGGCTGAAAGAGACTGCCCTGTGATGCTGCTGTGGAAGGTGGTGTGCACAGCTGGGGAAGGTGAAGGGTCTCCTGGGTGCCCATCTGTCTGTCCCTCGGCAGGAGGATGACACTATTGCTCCTTGTTTTCCCCATCTGTGCCTGCTGCTCTTGTTCTAGCTCCCAGGCTCTTTGGGACGGGGCGTTCAGTCGCATTTCAGACACTTGACCCTGTTGGTCCTGGCATGGAAGTGTCTGCCTGGAGGTGCCCAAGCCCCCTTCTAACCTGTGGGGCTCCAGGCAATGTAGTCCATGGGGCTACGTCTATAGCCTACATCATATGGCTATGAGTCCTACGTCTTCTTTAAACCAACACTGTGTTATTGTCTTCTTGTGGGACTCCTGCCAGGCTGTAGGTTGCCCTCCAGAAAGGCACAGCTCTCCCTTTGTGATATCTGTGATACCATTGTGGTATCGGAGAGTCCTTGGTTTGGTCATCCGAGGCAGGATACTTATGCATCACACCTTCTTTGTTACTTTCTCCATGTCTAGGCTAAGAAAGGCAGAGGAGTTGGGAGATCTGCACTTTGAAACTGCACTCCTTTTTTAGCACAGTACAGTTTCTGTTTTGGCGGGTAACTCACAAGTGTGACTGCTGTTTAGCTGAGAGCACATGGCAGCACAGGACAAGCCTTATGGTCAGATCAACTTCTGACTGCAGGAAACTACACCTCCATGGGTCTCTGCTTTCACTGAGAGCAACAGAAAGGATTTCTACCCCTGCAGAGAACATCTTTCCAGGGTGATGGGGGCATCTCATAAGTAATTAAAGGTAGAACTAGGCCCCTCTGCCACATTCCATGTTGTAGAGAACAGCGTGTGAGGAGCTGCCTCTGTGGATGCACAAGTGCATCAAAGCTGCTCACCTCCATTCCCCATGGAGTGACTGCAGAAACGGTACAGACAACACACTGGTGTGAGGACAGGGTCTGTCTCATTGGAATGAAGACCCCTGGAATGGGGTGGGTGACCCCTGACTTCTCATCCCTAGTTATCTCCTGAAGCTGGAGTGGGACCTGGTGGGGATCAGCATGGCGGTTATAGACACAGGTTTAGGCCCACAAGTCCAACAACCTCCAACTACTGCAAATGGGGAGTCTGCTGAAAACCAATCGATATCATTGGGCCAAAGAGAAGGATGTCAGAAATTCAAGGCTGGCCTAGGGGAGATGATACTGTCTTTGTCTACAGCTAGCTTCTGGGATGGTGCAGAGGAGGATGAGTCAGACTCTTCCCAGGTGGGCACAGTGGAAGGATGAGAAGCCATGGGAAAAAGTTGGGCCATGGGAAATTCTGACTAGGCTTAAGAGAAAAGAACCTGCACTATAAGGTCTGTCTGGCACTGGGAACATGCACCCAGAAAGGCTCTGGGATCTCCACAATGGAGACAGTCAAGCCTTAACTACATATAGTGCCATCAGGTTTTTTGGATTATAACGGATGACTACCAAATACAGGTAGAAAAGGAAGCCTGGGCAGCAGCACCCAAGGTGTCCAACATTAGAGGAGATCAGTCTCATCCCTGTCTTCACCGATGATAGAGCCACATGTACTTTATACCCTGCAGGGAATGAAAAATGAGTGGGTCTAGGTATTGCAGAGTCTGCTTGAAGATGCTCCTGTGTCCAGATATATTGGGCTTAGTGCCCGTTTGGCTATTCAAAAAAGACCATTTCATTCGCTTTGTCTGTTTTTTCCCTCTGTGAACCAGGGGAGCTCGTGACTTCAACGTGTGACTTGCTGTGTGCAAAGAGTGGATATGGACAGATAGAGTCCAGGGCAGGGAGTGTTTTGGGGGGGTCCTGGGATCTCTGCTTACTCAAAAATTTGGGTTTTGTTTGTCTAAGGCTATCTGCTGTGGGAAGTGAACTTCACAGGAGGTAACGTGGACTTAATATACAGCCGCTGAGTGTATTACATCACTGCGTGTCTGTGTGCAGCTCGTTCTCCAAGCAGGAGGGAGTTGGTGCCCACGGGCTGAAACATGCAGCTACAGACTTCAGTGAAGAAAGCTCAGATTTGAACAAGGCTGCTGTAAGTGCCAGGTGGTTGAGAGAAAAGGTGGGGCTGGGGGTAGGGATGAAGAATGACCATAGATTGTTAAGACGGAAAGGGTCTTGATCTTTGTAATCATTCAAACTCCATTAGGAGGATCAATATGAATTGAGGATTTCTGATATTATATGATGCATGAGCAGAAAATTAAAGAAAAGCGGGGGGAAAAAAAGTATTCTTTCTTATTGTTTAGTATTGAATCTTTCCACTTTGACTACATTCCTGAAATGTCTGTAATTAACCACATAAGAATTGAAGACCTAAAGGAAAATTATGCACAGAGCCTTGGTTCGTTAGGGAGTTTTCATGTTAATGAGCCCTCTGGTGCCAAGTTCCTGAACTGCAGATGCTGAAAGATTGAACAAGCCTCTCAAGAAGTAAAAGTCAGCATCAAACTTCCAAGTTTCTGAGGGTGTTAGTGGGCTCCACTGAGGAACATCACTGAAGAGACCGTGGAGGGAATGACCAGACAAGGAGACCGTCCCTGGGGGCTGGTGAAACAGGAAGTCGGAGACACTGGTTACAGGTGGAAGATCAATTGTGGAGGTGGCTGTGAAAGCCCTAAATGTGTTTCACCAAGCAGGATGGCCAAGCCCTGACCCCCATGCACCCGGGAAGGGTGATCCGTTCCTTCATGGGATGCTTACAGCTCTTCCTGGGAGCAGTTTGAGGTGGGGGGGTGTGATGCTGTGATGGGTTAATCCTGGCTGGACGCCAGGTGCCCACCAAAGCCGTTCTATCACTCCCCCTCCTTCTCAGCTGGACAGGGGAGAGAAAATATAACACAGAGCTTGTGGGTCAAGATAAGGACAGGAGAGATCACTCACCAATTACCGTCACGGGCAAAACAGACTCAGCTTGGGGAAAAATAACTCAATTTATTACAGATCAACCAGAGTAGGGTAATGAGAAATAAAACCAAATCTCAGAACACCTTCCCTCCACCCCTCCCTTCTTCCCGGGCACAACTTCACTCCCGGATTCTCTACCAACCCCCCAGCGGCACAGGGGGACGGGGATGGGGTTTATGATCAGTTCATCACACGTTATTTTCTGCCGCTTCATCCTCCTCAGGGGGAGGACTCATCACACTCTTCCCCTGCTCCAGCGTGGCCCACCCACGGGAGACAGTCCTCCATGAACTTCTCCAACGTGTGTCCTTCCCATGGGCTGCAGTTCTTCACGAACTGCTCCAGCATGGGTCCTTTCCACGGTGTGCAGTCCTTCAGGCACAGACTGCTCCAGCATGGGTCCCCCACGGGGTCACAAGTCCTGCCAGAAAACCTGCTCCGTGGGCTCCTCTCTCCACAGATCCGCAGGTCCTGCCAGGAGCCTGCTCCAGCGTGGGGTTCCCACGGGGTCACAGCCTCCTTCGGGAACCCACCTGCTCCGGCGTGGGGTCCTCCACGGGCTGCAGGTGGATATCTGCTCCACCGTGGACCTCCATGGACTGCAGGGGGACAGCCTGCCTCACCATGGTCTTCCCCACGGGCTGCAGGGGAATCTCTGCTCCGGCGCCTGGAGCATCTCCTCCCCCTCCTTCTTCACTGACCTTGGTGTCTGCAGGGTTGTTTCTCTTATATGTTCTCACTCCTCACTCCGGCAGCCAATTACCGTCTGTCACAACTTTTTTTTTCCTTCATAAAAATGTTATCACAGAGGCATTACCACTATCGCTGATTGGTTTGGCCTTGGCTGGCGGCGGGTCTGTCTTAGAGCCGGCTGGTATGGGCTCTCTCGAACACAGGGGAAGCTTCCAGCAGCTTCTTACAGAAGCCACCCCTGTAACCCCCCGCTACTAAAACATTGCCACACAAAGCCAAAACACCTACCCACGCAGGCGGGGTAGACCTGGCCTCGCTGCCTGCGCGGGCGGGGTAACCCTGGCCTCCCTGCTGGCGCCGGCAGGGTAGACCTGGCCACCCTGCCGGCGCCGTGTGGGTAGACATGGCCTCCCTACCCGTGCGGGCAGGGTAGACCTGGTCTCCCCACCCGCGCGGGCAGGGTAGATCTGGACTCCCTACCGGAGCCAGCGGGGTAGACCTGGTCTCCCAAACCGCGCCAGCGAGGTAGACCTGGCCTCCCTACCTGCACAGGTGGGGTAGACCTGGCCTCCATACCGGCACCAGAGGCATAGACCTGGCCTCCCTACCCACGTGGGCCTCGTAGATGTGGCCTCCCTGCCGGCTCCGGGGGGGTAGACCTGGCCTCTCTACCCACGCGGGCAAGGTAGACCTGGCCTCCCTGCTGGCGCAGGTGGGGTAGAACGGTCCTCCCTACCCGCGCAAGTGAGGTAGACCTGGTCTCCCTACCCACGCGGGCGGGGTAGACCTGGCCTCCCAACCGGGGCGGGCACGGTAGACATGGCCTCCCTTCCTGCGCTGGCGGGGTAGACCTGGCCTCCCTTCCCACGTGGCCAGGGTAGACCTGGCCTCTCTACCCACGCGGGCGGGGTAGACTTGGCCTCCGTGCCGGAGCCGGCACGGTAGACCTGGCCTCCCTGCCAGTGCAGCCGGGGTAGACCTAGCCACCCTACACGCGTGGGTGGAGTAGACCAGGACTCCCTGCCGGGGCCGGTGGGGTAGATCTGGCCTCCCTACCCGCGCTGGCGAAGAAGAACTGGCCTCCCTACCTGTGCAGGTGGGATAGACCTGGCCTCCATTCTGGCACCAGCGACATAGACCTGGCCTCGATACCCAGGCGGGCGTGGTAGACGTGGCCTTTCTGCTGGCACCGGGGGAGTAGACCTGGCCTCTGTACCCATGCGGGCAGGGTAGACCTGGGCTCCCTGCCGGCGCAGGTGGGGTAGACCTGTCCTCCCTACCCGCCCAAGTGGGGTAGTCATGGTCTCCCTACGCGTGCGGGCGGGGTAGACATGGCCTCCCTGCCGGCGCCGACAGGGTAGAGCTGGCCTCCCTGCCCTCGCGGGTGGGGTAGACTTGACCTCCCTGCTGGAGCCGGCGGGGTAGACCTGGCCTCCCTGCCGGCGCAGGTGGGGTAGACCTGGCCTTCCTGCTTCGCCGCCAAGGTAGACCTGGCCTCCCTACCCGCGCGTGTGGTGTGGGCCTGGCCTCCCTACCCGCGTGGGCGGGGTAGACCTGCCCTCCCTGCCGGTGCCGGCGGGGTACATCTGGCCTCCCTATCCGCGCAGGCGGGGTAGACCTGGCCTCCCTGCTGGCGCCGTCGGGGTAGACCTGGCCACCCTACCTGCGCGGGCGGGGTAGACCTGGCCTCCCTGCCAGAGCCGGTGGGGTAGACCTGGCCTCCCTACCCACACGGGCGGGATAGCCCTGGCTTCCCTTCCCGCTCAGGCAGGGTAGACCTGGTCTCCCTGCCGGCACCGACAGGGTAGACCTGGCATCCCTACACGTGTGGTGGGGTAAACCTGGCCTGCCTGCTGGTGCGGAGGAATAGACCTGGCCTCCCTGCCGGACCCGGAGAGGTAGTCCTGGCCTCACTACCTGCGCGGGCAGGGTAGACCTGGCCTCTGTACCCGCGCAAGCCGGGTAGACCTGGCCTCCCTGCCTTCGAGGGCGGGGTAGACCTGGCCTCTTTGCCCGCACAGGCGGGGTACACCTGGTCTCCCTGCCAGCGCCGGCGGGGTAGACCTGGCCTCCCTATCCACACTGGCTGGGTAGACCTAGCCTCACTACCCGCGCGTGCGGGGTAGACCTGGCCTCCCTACATGCGCAGGCGGGGTAGTCTTGTCTTCCCTGCTGTCTCCGGTTGGGTAGTCCTGGCATCCCTACCTTGGCGGGCGTGGTAGACCTGGCCTCACTGTGGGATACTTGGAAAGTAATGGGCACATAATGAACAATCCAGACACGATAGAATTGATCAATTTGTGAGCCAAGGATGTTTTGTAGGCAGCAGGCTTCAAGGACGCTTTGCTTGTGGACACATATTTAGCTAACGGTAGTAAGAGCATTCCAGACACCTTTAGAATGCGTTGAACAGCATAAACAAGAAGACAAAAAAAGAAGGATGCCAATTAGAAGAACACAGGTGCGCATTCCACGATAAAGGGAACTTGGCACAAAGAACCTCAATTCGGCAGCTTATCTTGACCAATTAGACTGAGACAAGTTTCGCATGTTTTAGTTAATACAACCAATTATGCCTTATGTTTATGCACATGTACAGTGTTGATATAACCAATCATTAGGTGTAACTAGGCACGTGGACAGCTCATGCTAACCAATCTCTAATTTGCTTCTGCGTGAACAGTAACTAGAATGAACATATAAACCGAGCTATCTTGGCAATAAAGTGGCATCTGCTTGATCATATTGATTGTGCGCAGTGTCCGTGACTTCCGCATCAACAAGTGGCGCCCGAACAGGGACCCTCGGATCGGTGTTGAATTCTACGACAGGAGCCGACGGAGAGAGGGTGCGGAAGCCGGCCGTAGGCGAGTGCTGCCCCAGCACTTGGGAAAAAAAAACGGTACCGTCGTGGAATCTCGTCCTGATCAGGCGAGCGGCCGGGGAGGAGATGGGGTCCACTATGTCCAAGGAAGAGGCAGTAGTGGTTAAGCTCCTCCAACATATGCTCTCTACGAGAGGATTAAGTTAATGACTCGTCTACCCTGAAAGTCCTGTTACTATGGGCGAGAGAAAAAGGCTTACTCCCTATCTTTGGAGATGCTTTTGGCATCCCTACTTGGTAAATGATAGGGCAAGAATTATGGCATAACATAAGTTCAGGTTCAAAAGAGGCGAGCAGATATTCCACCATGTGGAAGTTAATTATAGAAACTTTAAAAGATATGAAAGCTGAACGTTCGGCAGTAGCTTCTGCTTTTGCCGCACTGCAGCCCAAAGGGCCACAAGGGATGCCATCCCTGGTGAGCTTCACCTTTGTGCCACCACAAATTCCAGCTGTTGTTCCAACCCATGTATCTGGCGCAGGGGTTAGTGCAGTCAGTAAATCTGCAGTAGCAGATCCAGAGCCCAGAGATCAGCCCTTGGAAAAAGCCGACAGCCTGGCAGAATTTCCACCACCACCACCAGAAGAGACGGAAAACAACTTAGTCTCTAATTCTCGTCCTTCATCACCTAAACCAGTTGCGTCATCCCTGTATCCACCACTGCTACCATCCACTCCTCCATCCCCGCTCAAGGGAAAGGAGGAACGGGCAATAGGTTCGGGGGATCAGCAACTAAAAGAACTGTTACAAAGGCTGGAGGCTCTCGAAGCCCGCCTGGAGCCATCCCTGGGACTGCCGATAATAATCAGCCATCTGACAGTTCCCAAGCCTCCCTAACCGTACGCTTAAAGGAAACACTACAGAATCAGGAAGCGAGTAAAAATCCGCCTACGAGAAAACAGCCCCCAGATATTGCCGCTCAACATGAACAAATTATACCTAGCATATACCCTCCGTTGCCTCCGTCTATGCCTAGGTCGCCTCAAGAGCATGAAGAGGGGCCGGAGTTCACTTTGCAGCAGTTACAGTCAGTAATAGAAAAGCTGGCACAGCTGGAGGCTGCTGTGAAGCGAGAAAAACCGCCAACCGTATCCTTTGATGCACCCCCTTTCCCCCCCCCCCTCGCTTTCCTCCTCCTCACTGCATTTGGCCTGTTATGGGTGACACACATAAGTGAAGAATGGATGATCCAACAACCAAAACAGAATGTATGGGTAACTTTGGCAAACATAACGCATCAAGAAACTATATATCTTTCTGTCGCTACCCCTGAAAACCCTTTTTCTACCTCTTTGGTGGGGTTACCTCTAGACACCTGGCCAGATCCAATGCCTGAATTTTCCCTTTGTACTAACCCACAATCCTGTGTCGATAATTGGGACGGTGTGTATGCACACCTGCCTCAAGTAATACAAGAACCTCAAGAGTTAGAGTTGTTAGGATCAGTCATCATGAATCCCTGTGTAATGTTTAATTACACCTGTAACACCACTCGAAAGGGTCAGAATGTAAATGCTATTTTGCCGGTATATAGAAATGCTACAGCTTGGTGTAACTATATCTCTTCCAGAATATCACGCTCTTTTTTCTATTCCAGCTGCTTTACCTGCAGGGATGTTTTTAATTTGTGGGGCTAGAGCGTGGGGGGGAATTCCATCAAAACTTAACGGGAGGCCATGTAGCCTCGGACGACTTACGTTACTGACACCCGATATCAATATGATTCCCAGTAAAAGACTCACGATAACTAACACAGGGTTAAGCAGATGACTAACAAGTTTAAGAATTACGGGATGGTTGAAAGATTTGCTTATACATGGCTTAGTTATTTTAATTGTAATATTAGCAGTTGTAATGATTGTACCACGTATCATAAAAATAGTTGAACATATGAGTGCAAAAGCATTTCATGTAACTTGGCTTGCACAAAAACAAAAAGGGGGAATTGTGGGAGATTTCATGGAAAATGGGGGACATTTCTTTGAGCCTGATTACTTAGAGTTAGCATAAGTAGGCCGCAGTTAGCATGAGTGGGCCGGAGTACGTGACAGCTGCAGTATAAACGGACTTTGAACCACCAGAAAAACAACGGACATGAGGAACTTGGACAGTGGAGCAATTAATAAACAAGATAACAGAACTGCAGAGGCAAGAAGGAGCTGCAAGAGCTTTAACGCAATTAAGAAAGCTGTCATTTCGGCTTACAGCATTTAGCTGCAGGATGGGGACTTAGGAGTTGGTTTGTATCTTTGTTAAAAATCGGGGTTTCTTTTATTCTTGTGTATTTTATTAGGTATAATGTTGCTTTTACTGTGTTTAATTAATTGTGTTCATAGATCTTGTAGGTCACCTTGGCCAACATAACAGGTCAAGATTCTCGGTGCATTGCAACCGCATCACAAAACCCATGAACCAGTAGACAGGATGGCTATGACTCGTGCAGCGTGCCTGGCCAGCAAGCGCATGCGTCATAGGCTCCCCATGTTGCAACCGAGGCGGATTTTGACACCCGCTGGCCACGTGTGCTGAAATCCGTTCCTTTGTATATATATGTATAAACGTATAAATACCAGGATTTCCCGAAGAGCATCGGGCTGCTGTACGGCAAGGCCTTCGTTGCCTCCATGGGGACGCCGACGTAAAGCTGGCACCTACCGATTGCTGGGCTGAGTTTGCGGTGCAAGACGGCACAAGAATGTACGGATGGTCCATCTTCCTCACAGTCCTCGGATGGATGTAGCCATGGATACCGCCGCAAGCCAAAGAAAACCTCTGGATGACCCTGGCTGACGTGACCAGACAAGATTGCTTATGCCTCCGTACAGCAACACCAAGTAATCCCTTTTTCACAGGTTTAATAGGGGGTTCCACTGGCATCAACGAAGTTTAAGAACTTATTGATGGAGACCCCTGTGCAGCAGGTCATGGACTCAATGGATGGGAATGCCTGGTTTCCATGGATCGGGCATTCACCCTCATTGCCACCCCAGGAATCACAAATTCTGGGGTTCCTGAATACAGATTGGTGTAGTATTATCTGATTTACTGTTAGATGTAGATAGTATTAGACACACAACCTTACAAAATAGAGCTGCTCTTAAATCATTGATTAAGATAGTTTTGATTTATCTCGTAGTGGTTTTTTTGTATTTTAATTTGTGTGCCTTGTATGTTGCAATGTGTTTAAAAATTAATTGATAGATCAAGTAAGGCTGTGTTAATTGATGTAAAACAAAAAAGGGGGAATTGTTGCGGACACATATTTAGCTAACGGTCGCAAGAGCGTTCCAGATGCCTTTAGAAAGCCTTGAACAGAATAAACAAGAAGACCAAAAAAGAAAGATGCCAATTAGAAGAACACAGGTGCGCATTCCACGATAAAGGGAACTTGGCACAAAGAACCTCAATTCCACAGCTTATCTTGACCAATTAGGCTGAGAAAAGTTTTGCATGTTTTAGTTAATATAACCAATTATGTCTTATGTTTATGCGCGTGTACAGTGTTGATATAACCAATCATATGGTGTAACTAGGAGCGTGGACAACACATGCTAACCAATCTTTAATCAGCTTATGCATGAAGAGGAACAAGAATGAGTATATAAACTGAGCTATTTGGGCAATAAAGTGGCATCTGCTCGATCACATTGATTGTGTGCAGTGTCCGGGACTTCCACGTCAATAGGGGTAGACTTGGCCTCCCTACCCACGTGGCGGGGTAGACCTGGCCTCCCTGCCCGCTCCGGCAGGGTAGACCTGGCCTACCTTCCCGCGCGGGTGTGGTAGACATGGCCTCCCTTCGCGCGAACGTGGGGTAGACGTGGCCTTCATGCCGGTGCCGGCAGGGTAGACATTGCCTCCCTACCCGCACGGGTGGGGTGGACCTGGCCTCCCTGCCGGCGACAGCGGGGTACACATGGCCTCCCTGCCGGCGCCAGCATGGTAGAACTGGCCTCCTTGCCGGCGCCGGAGGGGTAGACCTGGCCTCCCTGACGGCACCGGTGTGGTATACCTGATCTCCCTGCCGGCGACAGCGTGGTAGACCTGGCCTCCCTGCCGGCGCTGGTGGGGTAGACCTGGCCTCCCTTCCAGCTTGGGCCGGGTAGACTTGGCCTCCCTGCCGGTGCAGACCGGGTAGACCTGCCCTCACTGCTGGCGAGTGAGGCGTAGACCTGGCCTAAATTCCGGCGCGGGCAGAGTAGACCTGGCCTAACTGCCGGCACCGGAAGGGTAGACCTGGCTTCCCTGCCACACCAGCAGGGTAGAGCTGGCCTCCCTGTCGCCGTGGTCTGGGTAGACCTGGCCTAAATTCCGGAGGGGTCGGGGTACACCTGGCCTCCATAGCTGGTGCCGGCGTGGTAGACCTGGGCTCCCAAGCCGGCGCCGGCGGGGTAGACCTGGCCTACCAAGCCGGCACCGGCGGGATAGACCTGGCTTCCCTAGCCGGCGCCGGCGGGGTAGACCTGGCCTCCCTAGCCGGTGCCGGCGGGGTAGACCTGGCCTCCCAAGCCGGCGCCTGCGGGGTAGACCTGGCCTCCGTAGCCTGTGCCGGCGGCGTAGACCTGGCCTCCCTAGCCGGCGTCGGCGGCGCAGATATTGCCTCCCTAGCCGGCGCCGGCTGGGTAGACCTGGCCCGCCTGCCGGCGCCGGCGGGGTATACCTGGCCTCCCTAGCCACACCGGCGGCATAGATCTGGCCTCCCTACGCGGCGCCGGCGGCGTAGACATTGTCTTCCTAGCCGGCGCCGGTGGGATAGACATGGCCTCCCATGTCGGCACCGGCAGGATAGACCTGGCCTCCCTAGCCGGTGCCGGCGGTGTAGACCTGGCCTCCCTGCCGGCGCAGGTGGGTTAGACCTGATATCCTTACCTGATGCTCCAGGGTAGGCCTGGCATTCCATACCTGATCCTCCGTTGTAGTACCTCTACCCACACCGGTAATCCAGACTAGTACCGGTACCCGCCCCGCCGGTACTCTGGGCTAGTACCAGTACCCCACACCCAGCCCCCGCCCGGTATTCCGGGGTGGTAGCGATAACCTGCCCTGGTAATCCGGTGTAGTACTGGTACGCCCACCGTTTCTCGAGGGTAGTACTGGTACACCCCGCCAGTACTGCGGGGTAGAACCGGTACCCCCACCGGTACTCCGGGGTACACTTGCTATCCCTACGGGCGATCGGAGGTAGGCCCGACCTCCCTACCTTACCTTCTGGGATAGGCCGGCTATCCCTACCTGATGCTCTGGGGTAGGCCTGGCATCCCTAGCCGGTGCCGGCGGGGTAGACCTGGCCTCCAAAGCTGACGCCGTCGGGGAAGACCTGACCTCCCTGCCGGCTCCGGCGGGGTAGACCTGGCCTCCCTAGCCTACACCGGCAGGCAGACCTGGCCTCCCTGCCGGCTCCGGCGGGGTAGACCTGGCCTCCCAAGACCGCACCAGCGGCGTAGAGCTGGCATCCCTAGCCGGCGCTGGCGGGGTAGACCTGGCCTCCCTTCCGGCGCCGGCGGGGTAGCCCTTGCCTCCTAAGCCGGCGCTGGCGGCGTAGACCTGGCCTCCCTAGCCGGCGTCGGCAGCGTAGACATTGCCTCGCTAGCCAGCGCCGGCAGAGTAGACCTGGCCTGCCTGCCGGCGCCGGCGGGGAAGACCTGGCCTCCCTGCCAGCACCGGCGGGGTAGACCTGACCTCACTGCCGGCGCCAGCGGGGTAGACCTGGCCTGCCTGTCCGCTACGGCGGGTTAGACCTGGCCTCCTTGCCGGCGCGGTCGGGGTAGACATGGCCTCCCTACCGGCGAGGGAGGGGTAGACCTGGCCTAAATTCCAGCACGGGCAGGGTAGACCTGGGCTCCCAGCCGGCGCTGGCGGGTTAGATCTGCCCTATCAGCCGCTGCCGCTGGGGTAGACCTGGCCGCCCTGCCAACGCCGGCGAGGTAGACGTGGCCTCCCTGCCGGCGCGGGCATGGTAGACCTGGCATCCCTTGCGGCGCCGGCTGGGTAGACCTGACCTCTCTGCCGCTGCCGGAGGGGTAGACCTGGCCTGCCTGTCGGTTTGATATTGCCTCCTTGCCGGCGCGGTTGGGGTAGACCTGGCCTCCTTGCCGGCACCGGAGGGTTAGACCTGACCTCTTTGCCGCTGCCGGCGGTCTACCCCACCGGCGCCGACTAGGAAGACAAGGTCTACCCCGCCGGCACTGGCTAGGGAGGCCAAGTCTACCCGGCCGGCGCCGCCTAGAGAGGCCAGGTCTACGCCGCCGGCGCCGGCTTGGGAGGCCAGGTCTACATCGCCGGCGCCGGCAGGGAGGCCAGGTCTACCCCGCCGGCGTTGGCATGGCGGCAAGGTCTACCCCGCCGGCAGTGGCAGAGAGGCCATGTCTACCACGCAGGCGCTGGCTGGGAGCCCAGGTCTACCATGCCCGTGCCGGAATTTAGGCCAGCTCTACCCCTCCCACGCCGGCAGGGCGGCCAGGTCTACCCAGCCGGCAGCGGCTGATAGGGCAGGTCTAACCCGCCAGCGCCGGCTGGGAGCCCAGGTCTACCCGGACTGCGCCGGAATTTAGGCCAGGTCTACCCCTCCCGCGCCGGTAGGGAGGCCAGGTCTACCCGCCGGCGTCGTCTTGGGAGGCCAGGTCTACCCCGCTGGCGCCGGCTTGGGAGGCCAGGTCTACCCATCCGGAGCTGCCTAGAGAGGCCAGGTCTACTCCACTGGCGCCGGCTAGGGAGTCCAGGTCTACCCCGCCGGCGCCGGCTTGAGAGGCCAGGTCTAAAACGCTGGCACGGCTAGGGAGGCCAGGTCTACGCCGCCGACGCCGGCTAGGTTGGCCAGGTCTACCCTGCCGGCGCTGTCTTGGGAAGCTAGGTCTACCACGCTGGCGCGGCTAGGGAGGCCAGGTCTAACCCGTCGGTGCCGGTTAGGGAGACCAAGTAAGTATTCCCCGCTGGCGAAGGCCTGGGATCCCAGGTCTACCCCACCGGCGCCGGCTAGCGAGGCAATGTCTACACTGCCGACATCGGCTAAGGAGGCCAGGTCTACCCCACTGGCGCCGGCTACGGAGGCCAAGTCTACCCCTCCCGCACCGGCTAAGGAGGCCAGGTCTACCCCACTGGCGCCGGCTTGGGAGGCCACGTCTACCCCGCCGGCGCCGGCTAGGAAGACGAGGTCTACCCCACCGGCGCCGGCTAGGGAGGCAATGTCTACACTGCCGACGTCGGCTAAGGAGGCCAGATCTACCCCGCCGGCGACGTCTTGGGAGGCCAGGTCTACACTGCCAGCGGCGCCTAGGGAGGCCAGGTCTATCCCGCCGGAGCCAGCAGGCAGGCCAGGTCTATCCCGCCGGAGCCGGCAGGCAGGCCAGGTGTACCCCGCCGGCGCTGGTTAGCGAGGCAATTTCTACGCTGCCGACTCCGGCTAGGGAGGCCAGGTCTATCCCGCCGGAGCCGGCAGGCAGGCCAGGTCTACCCCACCGAGGCCAGCAGGCAAGCCAGGTCTACCCCGCCTGCGCCGGAATGGAGGCCATGTCTACTCCGCTGGCGCCGGCTGGGGAGGCCAGGCCTACCCCAGAGCATCAGTTAGGGATAGCCGGCCTATCCCAGAAGGTCAGGTAGGGAGGTCGGGCCTACCTCCGATCGCCTGTAGGGATAGCAAGTGTACCCCGGAGTACCGGTGGGGGGTACCGGTTCTACCCCGGAGTACTGGCGGGGGGTACCGGTACTACCCTCGAGAAACGGTGGGCGTACCAGTACTACACCGGACTACCGGCGCGGGTTATCGCTACCAACCCGGAGTACCGGGCGGGGTGCGGGGTGGGGTATTGGTACTAGCCCGGAGTACCGGCGGGCGGTACCGGTAATAGACTTGATTACCAGTGTGGGTAGAGGTACTACACCGGAGGATCAGGTATGGAATGTCAGGCCTACCCTGGATCATCAGGTAAGGATATCAGGTCTACCCCACCTGCGCCGGCAGGGAGGCCAGGTCTACACCGCTGGGGCCGGCAGTGAGGTCAGGTCTACCACGCCCGCGACGGCAGGGAGGCCACGTCTACCCCGCCGGCGCTGGCAGGGCGGCCAGGTCTACCCCGCCGGCAGTGGCAGAGAGGTCTAACCGTCCGGTGCCGGCAGGGAGGCGAGGTCTACACCAACCGTGCCGGCAAGGAGGTCATGTCTAACCCGCCGTAGCCGACGGGCAGGCCAGGTCTACCAAGCAGGTGCCGGCAGTGAGTCAATGTCTACATCGCCGATGCCGGCTACGGAGGCCAGGTCTAACTCGTCGGCACCGGCTAGGGAGGCCAGGTCTACCCCGCTGGCGCCGACAGGGAGGCCAGGTCTACCCCGCCGGCGCTGGGTAGGGAGGCCAGGTCTATGCTGCCGGCGCCGGCTTGGGAGGCCTGGTCTACCCGACCGCGCCGCCTAGGGAAGCCATGTCTACCCCACAGGCGCCGGCTAGGGAGGCCAGGTCTACCCCGCCAGTGCAGACAAGGGAGGCCAGGTCTACCAAGCAGGTGCCGGCAGGGAGTCAATGTCTACATCGCCGATGCCGACTACGGAGGCCAGGTCTAACTCGTCGGCACCGGCTAGGGAGGCCAGGTCTAACCCACCGGCGCCGACAGGGAGGCCAGGTCTACCCCGCCGGCGCTGGGTAGGGAGGCCAGGTCTACGCTGCCAGCGCCGGCTTGGGAGGCCTGGTCTACCCTGCCGGCGCCGGCTACGGAGGCCAGGTCTACCCTGCCGGCACCGGCAGGGAGGCCAGGTCTACCCCGCCGGCGCCGGCTACGGAGGCCAGGTCTACCCCGCCGGCGGCGGCTTGGGAGGCCAGGTCTACCACGCTGGCTCGGCTAGGGAGGCCAGGTCTACCTCACCGGCACCGGCTAGGGAGTCAAAGTCTACACCGCCGATGCCGGCTAGGGAGGCCAGGTCTACGCCGCCGGCGCCGGCTTGGGAGGCCAGGTCTACCCCGCCGGCGCCGCCAGGGAGGCCAGGTCTAACTCGTCGGCACCAGCTAGGGAGGCCAGGTCTACCCCGCCAGCGCTGGCAGGGAGGCCAGGTCTACCCCGCCGACGCTGGGTAGGGAGGCCAGGTCTTAGCCCCCGGCGCCGGCTTGGGAGGCCTGGTCTACCCCGCCGGCGCCAGCTACGGAGGCCAGGTCCACCCCGCCGGCGGCGGCTTGGGAGGCCAGGTCTACCACGCTGGCGTGGCTAGGGAGGCCAGGTCTACCACGCCGGCGCCGGCTAGGGATGCCAGGTCTATCCAACTGTCGCCGGCTTGGAAGACAAGGTTTACGCCGCTGGCGCCAGCTAGGGAGGCCAGGTCTACGCCGCCAGCGCCTGCTTGGGAGGACAGGTCTATCCCGCTAGCGCCGGCTACGGAGGCCAGGTCTACCCCGCAGGCGCCGGCAAGGGAGGCCAGGTCTACGCCGCCGACGCTGGCTAGGGAGGCCTGGTCTACGCCGCCGACGCCGGCTTGAGAGGCCTGGTCTACCCCGCCGGCGCCGGCAGGGAGGCCAGGTGTAGCCCGCCAACGCCGGCTATGGAGGCCAGGTCTACCCCACCGGCGCCGTCTACGGAGGCCAGGTCTAACCCACCCGAGCCGACAGGTAGGCCAGGTCTTCCCCGCCGGCGCTGGCAGGGAGGCCAGGTCTAACTCGTCGGCACCAGCTAGGGAGGCCAGGTCTACCCTGCCGGCGCCGGCAGGGAGGCCACGTCTACCCCGCCGGCGCAGGCATGGGAGGCCAGGTCTTCCCCGCCGGCGCTGGCTAGGGAGGCCAGGTCTACCCTGACGGCGCCGGCATGGAGGCCAGGTCTATCCGACTGGCGCCGGCATGGAAGACAATGTGTACGCCGCCGGCGCCAGCTAGGGAGGCCAGGTCTACCCCGCCACTGCCGGCAAGGGAAGCCCGCTCTATGCCGCTGTCGCGGTCTTGGGAGGCAAGGTCAACGTCGCCGGCGCTGGCTATGGAGTACAGGTCTACCCCGCAGGCGCCTGAAGGGATGTCAGGTCTACCCAGGTGGCGCCGCCTAGAGAGGCAAGGTCTACCCCACCGGCGCAGGCTAGGGAGGCCAGGTCTGCCCCGCTGGAGCCGGCTTGGGAGGCCAGGTCTACCCTGCCGGTGCCAGCAGGAAGGCCAGGTCTAACCCGCCGGCGCCGGCAGGGAGGCGAGGTCTACCCCACCAGCGCCGGCTTGGGAGGCCAGGTCTACACCGCCGGCACTGGCTAGGGAGGCCAGGTCTACCCCGCCGGCGCCGGCAGGGAGGCCACGTCTACCCCGCCGGCGCAGGCTTGGGAGGCCAGGTCTGCTCTGCCGCCGCCAGCAGGGAGGCCAGGTCTTCCCCGCCGGCGCTGGCTAGGGAGGCCAGGTCTTCCCCGCTGGAGCTGGAAGGGAGGCCAGGTCTACCCCTTCGGCGCCGGCTTGGGAGGCCAGGTCTACCCCTTCGGCGCCGTCTTGGGATGACAGGTCTACCCTGCCGCCGCCTGCAGGGAGGCCAGGTCTACCCCACCAGCTCCGGCTTGGGAGGCCAGGTCTACACCGCCGGCGCCGGCTGGGGAGGCAATGTCTACGCTGCCAGTGTGGGCTTGGGAGGCCAGGTGTATCCCGCCGGCGCCAGCTTGGGAAGCCAGATCTATCCCGCCGGCACCAGCTTGGGAGGCCAGGTCTACCCCGCCACCGCCGGCAAGGGAAGCCCGCTCTATGCCGCTGTCGCGGTCTTGGGAGGCAAGGTCTACGCCGCCGGCTCCGGCTAGGGAGTACAGGTCTACCCCGCAGGCGCCTGAAGGGATGTCAGGTCTACCCAGGTGGCGCCGCCTAGAGAGGCAAGGTCTACCCCACCGGCGCAGGCTAGGAAGGCCAGGTCTACGCCGCGGGCGCCTGCTTGGGAGGCCAGGTCTACCCCGTGGACACCGGCTTGGGAGGCCAGATCTAACCTGTTGGCGCAGACTCGGGAGGCCAGGTCTACCCCGCCGGCACCAGCTTGGGAGGCCAGGTCTACCCCGCCACCGCCGGCAAGGGAAGCCCGCTCTATGCCGCTGTCGCGGTCTTGAGAGGCAAGGTCTACGCCGCCGGCTCCGCCTAGGGAGTACAGGTCTACCCCGCAGGCGCCTGAAGGGATGTCAGGTCTACCCAGGTGGCGCCGCCTAGAGAGGCAAGGTCTACCCCACCGGCGCAGGCTAGGGAGTCCAGGTCTACCCCGCTGGCGTCGGCTACGGAGGCCAGGTCTGCCCCGCTGGAGCCGGCTTGGGATGACAGGTCTACCCTGCCGGTGCCAGCAGGAAGGCCAGGTCTAAGCCGCCGGCGCCGGCAGAGAGGCGAGGTCTACCCCACCAGCGCCGGCTTGGGAGGCCAGGTCTACACCGCCGGCACCGGCAGGGAAGCCAGGTCTACCTCACCGGCGCCGGCTAGGGAGGCAATGTCTACACCACCAGCGCCAGCTAGGGAGGCCAGGTTTACCCCGCCGGCGCCGGCTTGGGAGGCCAGGTCTACCCCGCGGACGCCTGCTTGGGAGGCCAGGCCTACCCCGCCGGCGCCGGCAGCGAGGCCAGGTCTAACTCGTCGGCACCAACTAGGGAGGCCAGGTCTATCCCGCCGGTGCCGGCAGGGAGGCCAGGTCTACCCCACCGGCTCACGCTTGGGAGGCCAGGTCTACCACGCCGGCGCCGGCAGGGAGGCCAGGTCTACCCTGCCGGCGCCGGCATGGAGGCCAGGTCTACCCCTCCGGCGCAGGCTAGGGAGGCCAAGTCTACCCGGCCAGCGCCGCCTAGACAGGCCAGGTCTACCCCGCCGGCGCCGGCAAGGGAGGCCAGGTCTACCCCGCCGGCGCCGGCAAGGGAGGCCAGGTCTACCCCGCCGGCGCCGGCTACGGAGGCCAGGTCTACCCCGCCGGCGGCGGCTTGGGAGACCAGGTCTACCCCGCCGGCGCCGGCTACGGAGGCCAGGACTACCCCGCCGGCGCCGCCTAGACAGGCCAGGTCTACCCCGCCGGCGCCTGCTTGGGAGGCCAGGTCTACCCCGTTGGCGCAGACTAGGGAGGCCAGGTCTACCCCGCCGGAGCCGAGAGGTATGCCAGGTCTTCCCCGCCGGCGCCGGCTAGGGAGGCCAGGCCTACACCCCTGGCGCCGGCAGGGAGGCCAGGTCTTCCTTGCCGGCGCTGGCTAGGGTGGCCAGGTCTATCCCGCCGGCGCCGGCTAGGAAGACAATGTATATGCAGCCGGCGCCAGCTAGGGAGACCAGGTCTACCCCTTCGGCGCCGGCTTGGGATGACAGGTCTACCCCGCTGGCGCCGGCAGGGAGGCCAGGTCTACCCCGCCGGCGCCGGAAGGCATGTCAGGTCTACACGGCCAGCGCCGCCTAGAGAGGCCAGCTCTACCCCACCGGCGCAGACTAGAGAGGTCAGGTCTACCAAGCAGGCGCCAGCAGGGAGTCAATGTCTACGCCGCCGATGCCGGCTAGGGAGGCCAGGTCTACGCTGCCAGCGCCGGCTTGGGAGGCCTGGTGTACCCAACCGGCGTCGGCTAGGGAGGCAAGGTCTACCCCGCCGGCAGCGGCTTGGGAGGCCATGTCTACGCCGCCAGCCCCGGCTTGGGAGGCCAGGTCTACCCCACGGACGCCGGCTAGGGAGGCCAGGCCTACCCCGCCGGCGCCGGCTTGGGAGGCCAGGCCTACCCCGCCAGCGCCGGCAGTGAGGCCAGGTCTAACTCGTCGGCACCGGCTTGGGAGGCCAGGTCTAACACGCCGGCGCCGGCTAGGGAGGCCAGGTCTATCCGACTGGCGCCGCCTTGGAAGAC
Organism: Harpia harpyja; assembly: GCF_026419915.1. Classification (NCBI taxonomy): domain Eukaryota; kingdom Metazoa; phylum Chordata; class Aves; order Accipitriformes; family Accipitridae; genus Harpia; species Harpia harpyja. The sequence goes on from NW_026293320.1 coordinate 939,663, forward strand.
AATGTGTATGCCGCCGGGGCCAGCTAGGAAGGCCAGGTCTACGCCGCGGGCGCCTGCTTGGGAGGCCATGTCTACCCCGTGGACACCGGCTTGGGAGGCCAGATCTAACCTGTTGGCGCAGACTCGGGAGGCCAGGTCTACCCCGCGGGCGCCGGCTACGGAGGCCAGGTCTACCCCTCCCGCGCTGGCTAAGGAGGCCAGGACTTCCCCACTGGCGCCGGCTAGGGAGGCCAGGTCTACCCCGCCGGCGCCGGCTTGAGAGGCCAGGTCTAAAACGCTGGCGCGGCTAGGGAGGCCAGGTCTACGCCGCCGACACCGGCTAGGGAGGCCAGGTCTAACCCGCCGGTGCCGGTTAGGGAGACCAAGTCTTCCCCGCTGGCGCCGGTTAGGAAGGCCAGGTCTACCCCGCCGGCGCCGGCTAGCGAGGCAATGTCTACACTGCTGACCTCGGCTAAGGAGGCCAGGTCTACCCCGCCGACGCCGGCTTGGGAGGCCAGGTCTACCACGCTGGCGCGGCTAGGGAGGCCAGGTCTACCCTGCCAGCGCCAGCTAGGGATGCCACGTCTACGCCGCCGGTGTGGGCTTGGGAGGCCAGGTCTACCCCGCTGGCGCCGACTTGGGAGGCAAGGTCTACAACACCGGTGCCTGCTTGGGAGGCCAGGTCTACCCCGCCGGCTCCGGCTTGGGAGGCCAGGTCTACCCTGCCAGCGCCAGCTAGGGATGCCACGTCTACGCCGCCGGTGTGGGCTTGGGAGGCCAGGTCTACCCCGCCAGCGCCGGCAGGGAGGCCAGGTCTACCCCGCTGGCGCCGACTTGGGAGGCAAGGTCTACAACGCCGGCGCCGGCTATGGAGGCCAGGTGTATCCCGCTGGCGCCGGCTACGGAGGCCAGGTCTTCCACGCCGGCGCCGGCTGGGAGGACGACGTCTACCCTGCCAGTGCCAGCTAGGGAGGTAATGTCTACACTGCCGACGTCGGCTAAGGAGGCCAGATCTACCCCGCCGGCGACGTCTTGGGAGGCCAGGTCTACGCCACCAGCGGCGGCTAAGGAGGCCAGGTCTATCCCGCCGGAGCCGGCAGGCAGGCCAGGTCTATCCCGCCGGAGCCGGCAGGCAGGCCAGTTGTACCCCGCCGGCACTGTTAGCGAGGCAATGTCTACGCTGCCGACTCCGGCTAGGGAGGCCATGTCTACGCCGCCGGCGCCGGCTTGGAAGGCCATGTCTACCACGCCGGCGCCGTTTAGGGAGGCAATGTCTATGCCGTCGAACCGTCTAGGGACACCAGGTCTACGACGCCGGCGCCAACTTGGCAGGCCAGGTCTACCCCGCGGGCGCCGGCTACGGAGGCCAGGTCTACCCCTCCCGCGCTGGCTAAGGAGGCCAGGACTTCCCCACCAGCGCCGGCTAGGGAGGCCAGGTCTACCCCGCCGGCGCCGGCTTGAGAGGCCAGGTCTAAAACGCTGGCGCGGCTAGGGAGTCCAGGTCTACACTGCCGACGCCGGCTAGGGAGGCCAGGTCTACCCCGCCGGCGCCGGCTTGGGAAGCCAGGTCTACCACGCTGGCGCGGCTAGGGAGGCCAGGTCTAACCCGCCGGCGCCGGTTAGGGAGACCAAGTCTTCCCCGCTGGCGCTGGTTAGGAAGGCCAGGTCTACCCCGCCGGCGCCGGCTAGCGAGGCAATGTCTACACTGCCGACCTCGGCTAAGGAGGCCAGGTCTATCCTGCTGGCGAAGGCTTGGGATTCCAGGTCTATCCCGCCGGAGCCGGCAGGCAGGCCAGGTGTATCCCGCCGGAGGCGGCAGGCAGGCCAGGTGTACCCCGCCGGCGCTGGCTAGCGAGGCAATGTCTACGCTGCCGACTCCGGCTAGGGAGGCCAGGTCTAAGCCACCGGCGTCGGCTTGGAAGGCCAGTTCTACCACGCCAGAGCCGTTTAGGGAGGCAATGTCTATTCCGTCGAACCGGCTAGGGAGGCCAGGTCTACCCCGCCGGCGCCGGCTTGGGAGGCCAGGTCTACCCTGCCAGCGCCAGCTAGGGATGCCACGTCTACGCCGCCGGTGTGGGCTTGGGAGGCCAGGTCTACCCCGCCAGCGCCGGCAGGGAGGCCAGGTCTACCCCGCTGGCGCCGACTAGGGAGTTCAGGTCTACCAAGCAGGCGCCGGCAGGGAGTCAATGTCTACGCCGCCGATGCCGGCTAGGGAGGCCAGGTCTACGCTGCCAGCGCCTGCTTGGGAGGCCTGGTGTACCCAACCGGCGTCGGCTAGGGAGGCAAGGTCTACCCCGCCGGCAGCGGCTTGGGAGGCCAGGTCTACGCCGCCAGCCCCGGCTTGGGAGGCCAGGTCTACCCCACGGACGCCGGCTAGGGAGGCCAGGTCTAACACGCCGGCGCCGGCTAGGGAGGCCAGGTCTATCCGACTGGCGCCGCCTTGGAAGACAATGTGTATGCCGCCGGGGCCAGCTAGGAAGGCCAGGTCTACGCCGCGGGCGCCTGCTTGGGAGGCCAGGTCTACCCCGTGGACACCAGCTTGGGAGGCCAGATCTAACCTGTTGGCGCAGACTCGGGAGACCAGGTCTACCCCGCGGGCGCCGGCTACGGAGGCCAGGTCTACCCCTCCCGCGCTGGCTAAGGAGGCCAGGACTTCCCCACCGGCGCCGGCTAGGGAGGCCAGGTCTACCCCGCCGGCGCCGGCTTGAGAGGCCAGGTCTAAAACGCTGGCGCGGCTAGGGAGGCCAGGTCTTCCCCGCCGGCGCCGGCTTGGGAAGCCAGGTCTACCACGCTGGCGCGGCTAGGGATGCCAGGTCTAACCCGCCGGTGCCGGTTAGGGAGACCAAGTCTTCCCCGCCGGCGCCGTCTTGGGAGGCCAGGTCTCCCCCGCCGACGCCGGCTTGGGAAGCCAGGTCTACCACGCTGGCGCGGCTAGGGAGGCCAGGTCTAACCCGCCGGTGCCGGTTAGGGAGACCAAGTCTTCCCCGCTGGCGCCGGTTAGGAAGGCCAGGTCTACCCCGCCGGCGCCGGCTAGCGAGGCAATGTCTACACTGCCGACCTCGGCTAAGGAGGCCAGGTCTATCCCGCCGGCGCCGTCTTGGGAGGCCAGGTCTCCCCCGCCGACGCCGGCTTGGGAGGCCAGGTCTACCACGCTGGCGCGGCTAGGGAGGCCAGGTCTAACCCGCCGGTGCGGTTAGGGAGACCAAGTCTTCCCCGCTGGCGAAGGCTTGGGATCCCAGGTCTATCCCGCCGGAGGCGGCAGGCAGGCCAGGTGTACCCCGCCGGCGCTGGCTAGCGAGGCAATGTCTACGCTGCCGACTCCGGCTAGGGAGGCCAGGTCTAAGCCACCGGCGTCGGCTTGGAAGGCCAGTTCTACCACGCCAGAGCCGTTTAGGGAGGCAATGTCTATGCCGTCGAACCGGCTAGGGAGGACAGGTCTAAAACGCCGGCGCCGGCTTGGCATGCCAGGTCTACCCCGCTGGCGCCGGCTTGGGAAGCCAGGTCTACCACGCTGGCGCGGCTACGGAGGCCAGGTCTAACCGGCCGGCGCCGGTTAGGGAGACCAAGTCTTCCCCGCTGGCGAAGGCTTGGGATCCCAGGTCTACCCCGCCGGCGCCGGCTAGCGAGGCAATGTCTACACTGCCAACGTCGGCTAAGGAGGCCAGGTCTATCCCGCCGGCGCCGTCTTGGGAGGCCAGGTCTACCCCGCTGGCGCCGGCTTGGGAGGCCAGTTCTACCCCGCCAGCGCCGGTTAGGAAGGCCAGGTGTACCCCGCCGGCGCCGGCTAGGGAGGCCAGGTCTACCCCGACGGCGCCGGCTATGGACTCCAGGTCTACACGGCCGGAGCCGCCTAGAGAGGCCAGGTCTACGCCACCGGCGCCGGCTTGGGAGGCCTGGTCTACCGCGCCGGCGCCGGCAGGGAGGCCAGATCTAGCCCGCCGACGCCGGCTACGGAGGCCAGGTCTACACGGCCGGAGCCACCTAGAGAGGCCAGGTCTATGCCACCGGCGCCGGCTTGGGAGGCCTGGTCTACCCCAGCGGCGCTGGCAGGGAGGTTAAGTCTACCCCGCTGGCGCTGGTTACGGAGGCCAGGTCTACCCCGCCGGTGCCGCCTAGAGAAGGGAGTTCTACCGCCCTGCCGCCGGCTTGGGAAGCCAGGTTTACCCCTCCGACGCCGGCAGGGAGGCCAGGTCTACCCCACCGGCGCAGGCTTGGGAGGCCAGGTCTACCACGCTGGCGCCGGCAGGGAGGCCAGGTCTACCCTGCCGGCGCCGGCAGGGAGGCCAGGTCTACCCCTCCGGCGCAGGCTAGGGAGGCCAAGTCTACCCGGCCAGCGCCGCCTAGACAGGCCAGGTCTACCCCGCCGGCGCCGGCAAGGGAGGCCAGGTCTACCCCGCAGGCGCCGGCAGGGAGGCCAGGTCTACGCCGCCGACGCCGGCTAGGGAGGCCAGGTCTACGCCGCCGACGCCGGCTTAAGAGGCCTGGTCTACCCCGCCGGCGCCGGCAGGGAGGCCAGGTCTAGCCCGCCAACGCCGGCTACGGAGGCCAGGTCTACCCCACCGACGCCGGCTAGGGAGGCCAGGTCTGCCCCGCCGGCACCGGCTACAAAGGCGAGGTCTACCCCGCTGGCGCCGGCTAGGGAAGCCAGGTCTATCCCTCTGGCGCCGGCTTGGGAAGCCAGGTATATCCCACCGGCGCCGGCTAGGGAGCCCAGGTCTATCTCGCCGGAGCCGGCTAGGAAGACAATGTGTACCCCGCCGGTGCCGGCTAGGGAGGCCAGGTCTACCCCCCTGGCGCCGGCTATGGCATCCAGGTCTATCCTGCCGGTGCCGGCTTGCGAGGCCAGGACTACCGCGCCGGCACCGTCTTGGGAGGCCAGGTCTACCCCACGGGCGCCGGCTAGCGAGGCAATGTCTACGCTGCCGACTCCGGCTAGGGAGGCCAGGTCTACGCCGCCGGTGCCGGCTTGGGAGGCCAGGTCTACCCAGCCGGCGCCTTCTTGGGAGGCCAGGTCTAGCACGCCGGCGCCGGCAGGGAGGACAGTTCTACTCCACCGGCGCCAGCTAGCGAGGCAATGTCTGCGCCGCGGACGCCGACAAGGGAGGCCAGGTCTACCGCGCAGGCACCGGCTACGGAGGCAAGGTCTACCCCGCTGGCGCCGGCAGGAAGGCCAGGTCTAGCCCGCCAGCGCCGGCTACGGAGGCCAGGTCTACCACGCTGGCGCCAGCTACGGAGGCCAGGTCTACCCTGCCGGCGCTGGGTAGGGAGGCCAGGTCTACCACGCCGGCGCAGGCTTGGGAGGCCTGGTCTACCCCGCCGGCGCCGGCTACGGAGGCCACGTCTACACCGCCGCCGCCGGCTAGGGAGGCCAGGTCTACCCCGCCGGCGGAAGCTTGGGAGTCCAGGTCTGCCCCGCTGGCGCCGGCAGGGAGGCCAGGTCTACCCTGCCGGCGCCAGCAAGGGAGGCCAGGTCTACCGCACCGGCTTGGCTAGGGAGGCCAGGTCTACGCCACCGGCGCCGGCTTGGGAGGCCTGGTCTACCCCGCCGGCGCCGGCTACGGAGGCCAGGTCTACCCCGCCGGCGCCGTCTTGGGAGGACAGGTCTACCCCGCCTGCGCCGGCTAGTGAGGCAATGTCTACGCCGCCGACGCCAGCAAGGGAGGCCAGTTCTACCCCGCTGGCACCGTCTACGGAGGCCAGGTCTACCCCGCTGGCGCCGGCTAGGGAGGCCAAGTCTACCCGGCCGGCGCCACGTAGAGAGGCCAGGTCTACCCCGCCGGCGCTGGCTTGCGAGGCAATTTCTACGTCGCCGACGCCAGCAAGGGAGGCCAGGTCTACCCCGCCGGCGCCGCCAGGGAGGCCAGATCTACCCCGCCGGCGCCGGCTACGGAGGCCAGGTCTACACGGCCGGAGCCGCCTAGAGAGGCCAGGTCTACACCACCGGCGCCGGCTTGGGAGGCAATGTCTATGCCGTCGAACCGGCTAGGGAGGCCAGGTCTACGACGCCGGTGCCGGCTTTGCAGGCCAGGTCTACCCCTCCCGCGCTGGCTAAGGAGGCCAGGACTACCCCGCCGGCGCTGGCTTGCGAGGCAATGTCTACGTCGCCGACGCCGGCTAGGGAGGCCAGGTCTACCCCCCTGGCGCCGGCTAAGGAGGCCAGGTCTACCCCGCTGTCGCAGGCTAGGGAGGCCAGGTCTATGCCGCCGGCGCCGGCTAGGGAGGCCAGGTCTAAGCAACCGGCGCCGTCTTGGAAGGCCATGTCTACCACGCCGGCGCCGGTTAGGGAGGCAACGTCTATGCCGTCGCACCGGCTAGGGAGGCCAGGTCTACGACGCTGGCGCCGGCTTGGCAGTCCAGGTCTACCCCGCCGGCGCCGGCTACGGAGACCAGGTCTATCCCGCCGGCACCGGCTAGGGAGACCGGGTCTACCCCGCTGGCGCCAGCAGGGAGGCCAGGTCTACCCTGCCGGCGCCGGCATGGAGGCCAGGTCTACGCCTCCGGAGCCGGCTTGGGAAGCCAGGTCTAGCACGCTGGCGCGGCTAGGGAGGCCAGGTCTAACCCGCTGGTGCCGGTTAGGGAGACCAAGTTTTCCCTGCTGCCGAAGGCTTGGGATGCCAGGTCTACCCCGCCGGCGCCGGCTAGCCAGGCAATGTCTACACTGCCGACGTCAGCTAAGGAGGCCAGGTCTATCCCGCCGGCGCCGTCTTCGGAGGCTAGGTCTACCCCGCTGGCGCCGGCTTGGGAGACCAGGTCTAACCCGCCGGCGCCGTTTAGGAAGGCCAGGTCTATCCCGCCGGTGCCGGCTAGGGAGGCCAGGTCTACGCCGCCAGCGCCGGCTTGGGAGGCCAGGTCTACACGGCTGGCTCCGGCTAGGGAGGCCAGGTCTTCCCCGCCGGCGCCGGCTTGGGAGGCCAGGTCTACCACGCTGGCGCGGCTAGGGAGACCAAGTCTATCCTGCCGGCGCCGGCTAGCGAGGCAGTGTCTACACTGCCGACGTCGGCTAAGGAGGCCAGGTCTACCCGCCGGCGTCGTCTTGGGAGGCCAGGTCTACCCCGCTGGCGCCGGCTTGGGAGGCCAGGTATACACCGCCAGCACCGGCTTGAGAGGCCAGGTCTAAAACGCTGGCGCGGCTAGGGAGGCCAGGTCTACGCCGCCGACGCTGGCTAGGGAGGCCAGGTCTACCCCGCCGGCGCCGGCTGGGAAACCAGGTCTACCACGATGGCGCGGCTAGGGAGGCCAGGTCTACCCCCGCCGGCGTCGGCTACTGAGCAATGTCTACACTGCTGACGTCGGCTAAGGAGGCCAGGTCTATCCCGCCGGCGCCGTCTTGGGAGTCTAGGTCTACCCCGCTGGCGCCAGCAGGGAGGACAGTTCTACTCCGCCGGCGCCGGCTATCGAGGCAATGTCTGCGCCGCGGACGCCGACAAGGGAGGCCAGTTCTACCGCGCCGGCACCGGCTACGGAGGCGAGGTCTACCCCGCTGGCGCCGGCTAGGGAGACCAAGTCTACCCCGCCGGTGCCGGCTAGCGAGGCAATGTCTACACTGCCGACCTCGGCTAAGGAGGCCAGGTCTACCCTGCCAGCACCGGCTTGAGAGGCCAGGTCTAAAACGCTGGCGCGGCTTAAGGAGGCCAGGTCTACACCGCCGGCGCCGGCTTGGGAAGCCAGTTCTAGCACGCTGGCGCGGCTAGGGAGGCCAGGTGTACCCCGCCGGCGCTGGCTAGCGAGGCAATGTCTACGATGCCAACTCCGGCTAGGGAGGCCAGGTCTACGCCGCCGGCGCCGGCTTGGGAGGCCAGGTCTACCCCACCCGCGCCGGCAGGCTAGCCAGTTCTACCTCGCCTGCGCCGGAATGGAGGCCATGTCTACTCCACTGGCGCCGATAGGGACGCCAGGCCTACCCCGGAGCTATCAGGTAGGGATAGCCGGCCTATCCCAGAAGGTCAGGTAGGGAGGTCAGGCCTACCCTCCGATCGCCCGTAGGGATAGCAAGTGTACCCCGGAGTACCGGTGGGGGTACCGGTTCTACCCCGCAGTACTGGTGGGGGGTACCGGTACTACCCTCGAGAAACGGTGGGCGTACCAGTACTACACCGGATTACCGGCGCGGGTTATCGCTACCAACCCGGAGTACCGGGCGGGGTGCGGGGTGGGGTATTGGTACTAGCCCGGAGTACCGGCGGGCAGTACCGGTACTAGACTTGATTACCAGTGTGGGTAGAGGTACTACACCGGAGGATCAGGTATGGAATGTCAGGCCTACCCTGGATCATCAGGTAAGGATATCAGGTCTACCCCACCTGCGCCGGCAGGGCGGCAAGGTCTACCCCACCGGCAGCGGCAGAGAGGCCAGGTTTACCACGCAGGCGCCGGCTGGGAGCCCAGGGCTACCCTGCCCGTGCCGGAATTTAGGCCAGCTCTAGCCCTCCCAAGCCGGCAGTGAGGTCAGGTCTACCCCGCCGGCGCCGGCAGTTAGGTCAGGTCTACCCAGCCGGCGCCGAAAGGGATGCCAGGTCTGCGCCGCAAGGGATGCCAGGTCTACCTCACCGGCGCCGGCAGAAAGGCCAGGTCTACCACGCCCGCGCCAGCAGGGAGGTCACGTCTACCCCGCCGGCGCTGGCAGGGCGGCCAGGTCTACCCCGCCGGCAGCAGCAGAGAGGTCAGGTCTAACCCTCTGGTGCTGGCAGGGAGGCCAGGTCTACCCCAACCGCGCCGGCAAGGAGGCCATGTCTAACCCGCCGTAGCCGACAGGCAGGCCAGGTCTACCCCGCCGGCGCCAGCAGTGAGGTCAGGTCTACCCAGCCGGCGCCGCAAGGGATGCCAGGTCTACCCCGCCGGCGCCGGCAGGGAGGCCAGGTCTACCAGGCCCGCGCCAGCAGGGAGGCCACGTCTACCCCGCCAGCGCTGGCAGGGCGGCAAGGTCTACCCCGCCGGCAGCGGCAGAGAGGCCAGGTCTACCACGCAGGAGCCGGCTGGGAGCCCAGGTCTACCCTGCCCGTGCCGGAATTTAGGCCACCTCTACCCCTCCCACGCCGGTAGGGAGGCCAGGTCTACCCGGCCCGCGCAGGCAGGGAGTCCAGGTCTAGCCGGCGCGCAGCGGCAGAGAGGCTAGGTCTAAGCCTCCGGTGCCGGCAGGGAGGCCAGGTCTACCCCGACCGCGCCGGCAAGGAGGCCAGGTCTACCCGTTCCGCGCCGGCAGGGAGGCCAGGTCTACGCTGCCGGCGCCGGCAGGGAGGCCAGGTCTACCTGGCCCACGCCGGCAGGGAGGCCAGGTCTTGCCCGCCAGTGCCGGCAGGGAGCCAAGCTCTACCCAGCCTGTGCCGGCAGGGAGGCCACGTCTACGCCGCAGGCGTTGGCAGGGCGGCCAGGTCTACCCCCCCGGCAGCGGCTGATAGGGCAGGTCAAACCCGCCAGCGCCGGCTGGGAGCCCAGGTCTACCCGGCCTGCGCCGGAATTTAGGCCAGGTCTACCCCTCCCGCGCCGGTAGGGAGGCCAGGTCTAACCCGCCGTAGCCGACAGGCAGGCCAGGTCTACCCCGCCGGCGCCGGCAGTGAGGTCAGGTCTACCCCGCCGGCGCCGGCAGTGAGGTCAGGTCTACCTAGCCGGCGCCGCAAGGGATGCCAGGTCTACCCCGCCGGCACCACCAGGGAGGTCAGGTCTACCCAGCCGGTCCCGCCAGTGAGGCCAGGTCTATCCCGCCAGCACCGCAAGGGATGCCAGGTCTACCCCACCAGCGCCGGCAGGGAGGCCAGGTCTACCCTGCCTGTGCCGGCAGGGAGGCCACGTCTACCCCGCTAGCGCTGGCAGGGCGGCCAGGTCTACCCCCGCCGACACCGGCAGAGAGGCCAGGTCTACCCCGCCGGCGCCGGCTGGGAGCCCAGGTCTACGCTGCCGGCACCGGCAGGGAGGCCAGGTCTACCCCTCCCGCGCCAGCAGGGAGGCCAGGTCTACCCCTCCCGCGCCGGCAGGGAGGCCAGGTCTACCCCTCCCGCGCCGGCAGGGAGGCCGGGTCCACCCCGCCGGCTCCGCTAGGGAGGCCATCTATACCCCGCCGGCGCCGGCAGGGAGGCCAGGTCTACCCGGCTCGGCGGCAGGGAGGCCAGGTCTACCAGGGCAGAGCGGCAGGGAGGCCAAGTGTACTCGGCCCGCAGCGGCAGGGAGGCTAGTTCTACCCCGTTGGCGCCGGCAGGGAGGCCAGGTCTACCCTGCTGGCGACGGCAGGGAGGCCAGGTCTACCCATCCAGAGAGGGTAGGGAGGCCATGTCTACCCTAGTCACGAAAAGGGAGGCCAGGTCTACCCGCCCGCGAGGGTACGGAGACCAGGTTTATACCGCCTGCGCTGGCAGGGAGGCCAGGTCTGTTGACGCGGAAGTCACGGACACTGCACACAATCACTATGATCAAGCAGATGCCACTTTATTGCCAAGATAGCTCGATGTATATGTTCATTCTAGTTTCTGTTCACGCATAAGCAAAATAGAGATTGGTTAGCATGAGCTGTCCACGCGCCTAGTTACACCTAATGATTGGTTATATCAACACTGTACACGCGCATAAACATAAGGTATAATTGGTTGTATTAACTAAAACATGCGAAACTTGTCTCAGTCTATTGGTCAAGATAAGCTGTGGAATTGAGGTTCTTTGTGCCAAGTTCCCTTTATCGTGGAATGCGCACCTGTGTTCTTCTAATTGGCATCTTTCTTTTTTTGTCTTCTTGTTTATTCTGTTCAAAGCCTTCTAAAGGCGTCTGGAATGCTCTTACTACCGTTAGCTAAATATGTGTCCACAAGCAAAGCGTCCTTGAAGCCTGCTGCCTACAAAACATCCTTGGCTCACAAATTGATCAATTACATCGAGTCTGGATTGCTCACTATGTGCCCATTACTTTCCAAGTATCCCACACAGACCAGCCTCCCAGCCGCCGCGGGAAGGGTAGACCTGGCCTCCGTGATAGCGCCGGTGGGGTAGACAGGCCTCCCTGCCGACGCGGGAGGGGTAGACCGGCCTCCCTGCTGCTGCGGGAGGGGTAGACATGTCCTCCCTGCTGGCGCCAGCGGGGTAGACCTGGCCTCCCTGCCGGCGCCGTCGGGGTAGGACTGGCCTCCCTGCCGGAGCCAGCGGGGTAGACCTGGCCTCCCTGAGGGCGCCGGCAGGGTAGACATGGCGTCCCTACCTGCACCAGCGGATAGAACTGGCTTCCCTGCCCTCGCGTGTAGGGTATACCTGGCCTCCCTACCCACGCGGGCGGGGTAGACATGGCCTCCCTGACTGCGCGGGCGGGGTAGACCTGCCCTCCCTGCACACACGGGCGGGGTAGACCTGACCTCCCTGCCGGAGCCGGCGGGGTAGACCTGGCCTCCCTACCCACGCGGGTGGGGTAGACCTGGCCTCCCTACCAACGCGGGTGGGGTCGACATGGCCTCTCTAGAGGCGTGGGGGAGGTAGACATGGCTTCCCTACCCGCACAGGCGCGGTAGACCTGGCGTCCCTGCCGGTGCCCGCAGGGTAGACCTGGCCACCCTACTGGCGCTGGCAGTGTAGACCTGGCCTCCCTACACTGGCGGGCGGGGTAGACCTGTCCTCCCTACCCGCACGGGCGGGGTAGACCTGCCCTCCCTACCTGCGTGTGCGGGGTAGACCTGGCCTTACTACCGGCACGGGAGAGGTAGACCTGGATTCCCATCCCATACGGGTGGGGTAGACCTGGCCCCCCTGCCGGCACCGTCGGGGGAGACATGGCCTCCCTAACCGCGCAGAGCGGGGTAGACCTGGCCTCCCTACCCGTGCAGGCAGGGTAGACCTGGCCTCCCTACGGGCTGTGGCGGGGTAGACCTGGCCTCCCTACCTGCACGCGTGGGAAACACCTTGCCTCCCTACCTGCGCGGAGCGGGGTAGACCTGGCCTCACTACCGGCACGTGAGAGGTAGACTTGGCCTCCCTACACCAGCTGGGGGGTAGACCTGGCCTCACTGTCCGCGCAGGCGGGGTAGTCCTGGCCTCCCTACCCGCGCGGGCGGAGTAGACCTCGCCTCCCTGCCCGCGCTGGCTGGGTAGACCTGGCCTCCCTGCCCACGCGGGCAGGGTAGACCTGTCCTCCATACCCTTGCGGGCGGGGTAGACCTGGCCTACTTACCCTCTCAAGCGGGTTAGACCTGGCGTCCCTGCAGAACCCCGTGGGGTAGACCTGGTATCCCTGCCGGCGCCGCTGGGGTAGATCTGGCCTCCCTGTCCGCGCGTTCGAGGTAGACCTGGCCTCCCTACGGTCGCAGGCGTGGTAGACCTGGCCTCCCTACTTGCACGGGCTGTGTAGACATGGCCTCCGTGCCTGCTCGGGCGGGTTAGACCTGGTCTGCCTACCAGCGTGGGCTATGTAGACCTGGCCTCCCTACCCGCGCGGGCAGGGTATACCTGGCCTCACTACTGGCACGGGAGAGTTAGACTTGACCTCCCTACCCACGCGGGTGGGATAGACCTGGCCTCCCTACCCACGCGGGCAGGTTAGACCTGGCCTCCGTACCCGTGCTGGTGGGGTAGACCTTGCCTCCCTACCTAGAACAGTTGGGGTAGACTTGACCTCCCTACCCGCTGCGGGCGGGGTAGACCTGGCCTCCCTACCCCCGTGGGCGATGTAGACCTGGCTTGCCTATGGCTCTGGCCGGGTTGACTGGCCTCCCTACCCGCACGGGCGGGGTAGACATTGCCTCCCTGTCTGCGCGGGCGGGGTAGACCTGGCCCCCCTACCCGCGCGGGATTGGTAGACCTGCCCTCTGTACCCACGTGGGCAGGGTAGACCTGGCCTCCCTACCCACACGGGTGGGGTAGACCTGGCCTTCCTGTCCGCACGGGATGCTTAGACCTTGCCTCCCTACCTGCGCGAGCGCAGTAGACCTGGCCTCACTACCGGAATGGGAGAGGTAGACTTGGCCTCCCTACCGGAGCAGGGGGTAGACCTCACCTCCCTGCCGGTGCCAGCTGGGTAGAACTGCCCTCCCTACCCACACGGGCGGTGTAGAACTGCCCTCCCTACCCCTTTGGGCAGGGTAGACCTGGCCTCGCTAGGGGCATGGGAGAGGTAGACTTAACCTCCCTACCCACGCGGGCGAGGTAGACCTGGCCTCACGATCCGCGTGGGCGGGGTACATCTGGCCTCCCTACCCGCGTGGGCACGGTAGACCTGGCCTCTGTACCCGCGCGGAAGGGGTAGACCTGGCATCCCTGCCGGCAGTGGCGTTATAGACCTGGCCTCCCTACCCGCGTGGGCGGGGTACACCTGGCCTCCTTTACCCGCGCTGGCAGGGTACACCTGCCCTCCATACCCACGTGGGCGGGGTAGACATGGCCTCCCTGCCCGCTCGGGCGGGGTAGACCTGCCCTGCCTACCAGCGTGGGCGGGATAGACCTGGCCTCACTACCTGCACGGGAGAGGTAGACTAGATCTCCCTACCCGGGCGGGCGGGGTAGACCTGGCTTCCGTACCCACGTGGGCGGGGTAGACCTGGCCTCCATACCCGTGCTGGCGGGTTAGACCTGGCCTCCCTACCCGCACGGGCAGGGTAGACTTGCCCTCCCTGCCCGGGCGGGCGAGGTAGACGTGGCCTCCCTACCAGCGCAGACGGGGTAGACCTGGCCTCCATACAGCTCTGGCGGGGTAGAGCTGGCCTCCCTACCCGCGCGGGCGAAGTAGACCTGGCCTCACTACGGGCACAGAGAGGTAGACTTGGCCTCCCTACCCGAGTGGGGGGTAGACCTGGCCTCCCTGTCCGTGCAAGAGGGGTAGACCTGAGCTCACTACCCGCGTGGGCGGGGTAGACCTGGCTGCCCTACCCGCGTGGGCGGGGTAGACCTGGCATCACTACCGGCACAGGAGGGATAGACCTGGTTTCCCTACCCACACGGGCGGGGTAGACCTGGCCCCCCTGTTGGCACCGGCGGGGTAGACCTGGCTTCCCTACCCGAGCGGGCGGGGTAGACCTGGTCACCCTGCAGGCGCCGGCGGGGTAGAATTGGCGTCCCTACCCACACGGGATGGGTAGACCATGCCTCCCTACCCACACGGGTGTGGTAAACCTGGCCTCCATACCCGCATGGGCGGGGTAGACCTGGCCACCTTGCCGGCGCCGGCGGGGTAGACCTGGCCTCCCTACCCACGCGGGAGGGGTATACCTGGCCTCCCCGCTGGAGCGGGTGGGTTAGACCTGGCCTTCCTACCCGCCTGTGCGAGGTAGACCTGGCCGCCCTGCCAGCGAACAGCGGGGTAGACCTGGCCTCCCAATCTGCTACGGCGGGGTCGACCTGGCCTCCCTGCCGGCCCCGGCGGGGTTGACCTGGCCTTCTTACCCGCGCGGGCGGAGTAGAGCTGGCCTTCTTACCCGCGCGGGCGGAGTAGTCCTGGCCTCCCTGCCGGAAGAGTTGGCTTAGACCTGGTCTTCCTACCCGCACGGGCGGGGTAGAGCTGGCCTCACTTTGGTTCTGGCGGGGTAGAGCTGGCCACCCTGCCGGTGCCGGAGGTGTAGATCTGGCCTCCTTGACGGCGCAGATGGGGTAGACTTGGTTTCCCTACCCGCGCGGGCGGGGTAGAGCTGACCTCCATTTCGGCGCCGGCGGGGTAGACCTGGCATTCCTGCCCATGCGCGCAGGGTACAACTGGCCTCCCTACCCGCGTGGTCGAGGTAGACCTGGCCTCCATACCCGCACGGGCGGGGTAGACCTGGCCTCCCTATCCGCGCGGGCAGGGTAGACCTGGCCTTCCTTCCGGAGCGCGCGGTGTACACCTGGCCTCCCTTCCCGCCCGGGCGGGGTAGATTTGGCCTCCCTGCCTGCGCGGGCGGCGCAGACCTTGCCTCTACACCCGCACGGGGGAGGTAGACCTGGCTTCCCTGCCCGTACGGGTCGGGTAGACCTGGCCTCCCTACCCATGCAGGAGGGGTAGACCATGCCTCCCTACCCAAGCGGGTGTGGTAGACCTGGCCTACCTGCCGGCGCCGTCGGGGTAGACATGGCCTCCCTAACCGCGCGGGCGGGGTAGACCTGGCCTCCCTGCCGGCGCCGTCGGGGTAGACATGGCCTCCCTACGGGCTCTGGTGGGGTAGACCTGGCCTCCCTACCCGCGCAGGCAGGGTAGACCTGGCCTCCCTACGGGCTCTGGCGGGGTAGACCTAGCCTCCCTACCCGCGTGGCTGGGGTAGACCTGGAGTTCCTGTCCGCGCAAGCAGGGTAGACCTGGCCTCCCTACCTGCACGCGTGGGAAACACCTTGCCTCCCTACCTGCGCGGGCGGGGTAGACCTGGCCTCACTACCGGCACGTGAGAGGTAGACTTGGCCTCCCTACCCGAGCTGGGGGGTAGACCTGGCCTCACTGTCCGCGCAGGCGGGGTAGTCCTGGCCTCCCTACCCGCGCGGGCGGCGTAGACCTCGCCTCCCTGCCCGCGCTGGCTGGGTAGACCTGGCCTCCCTGCCCACGCGGGCAGGGTAGACCTGTCCTCCATACCCTTGCGGGCGGGGTAGACCTGGCCTACTTACCCTCTCAAGCGGGTTAGACCTGGCGTCCCTGCAGGACCCCGTGGGGTAGACCTGGTATCCCTGCCGGCGCCGCTGGGGTAGATCTGGCCTCCCTGTCCGCGCGTTCGAGGTAGACCTGGCCTCCCTACGGTCGCAGGCGTGGTAGACCTGGCCTCCCTACTTGCGCGGGCTGTGTAGACATGGCCTCCGTGCCCGCTCGGGCGGGGTAGACCTGGTCTGCCTACCAGCGTGGGCTATGTAGACCTGGCCTCCCTACCCGCGCGGGCAGGGTATACCTGGCCTCACTACTGGCACGGGAGAGTTAGACTTGACCTCCCTACCCGCGCGGGCAGGGTATACCTGGCCTCACTACTGGCACGGGAGAGTTAGACTTGACCTCCCTACCCACGCGGGTGGGATAGACCTGGCCTCCCTACCCACGCGGGCGGGTTAGACCTGGCCTCTGTACCCGTGCTGGTGGGGTAGACCTTGCCTCCCTACCTAGAACAGTTGGGGTAGACTTGACCTCCCTACCCGCGCGGGCGGGGTAGACCTGGCCTCCCTACCCCCGTGGGCGATGTAGACCTGGCCTGCCTATGGGCTCTGGCCGGGTTGAATGGCCTCCCTACCCGCACGGGCAGGGTAGACATTGCCTCCCTGTCCGCGCGGGCGGGGTAGACCTGGCCCCCCTACCCGCGCGGGATTGGTAGACCTGCCCTCTGTACCCACGTGGGCAGGGTAGACCTGGCCTCCCTACCCACACGGGTGGGGTAGACCTGGCCTTCCTGTCCGCACGGGATGCTTAGACCTTGCCTCCCTACCTGCGTGAGCGCAGTAGACCTGGCCTCACTACCGGAATGGGAGAGGTAGACTTGGCCTCCCTACCGGAGCAGGGGGGTAGACCTCACCTCCCTGCCGGTGCCAGCTGGGTAGAACTGCCCTCCCTACCCACGCGGGCGGTGTAGAACTGCCCTCCCTACCCCTTTGGGCAGGGTAGACCTGGCCTCACTAGGGGCATGGGAGAGGTAGACTTGACCTCCCTACCCACGCGGGCGAGGTAGACCTGGCCTCACGATCCGCGTGGGCGGGGTACATCTGGCCTCCCTACCCGCGTGGGCACGGTAGACCTGGCCTCTGTACCCGCGCGGAAGGGGTAGACCTGGCATCCCTGCCGGCAGTGGCGTTATAGACCTGGCCTCCCTACCCGCGTGGGCGGGGTACACCTGGCCTCCTTTACCCGCGCTGGCAGGGTACACCTGCCCTCCATACCCACGTGGGCGGGGTAGACATGGCCTCCCTGCCCGCTCGGGCGGGGTAGACCTGCCCTGCCTACCAGCGTGGGCGGGATAGACCTGGCCTCACTACCTGCACGGGAGAGGTAGACTAGATCTCCCTACCCGGGCGGGCGGGGTAGACCTGGCTTCCGTACCCACGTGGGCGGGGTAGACCTGGCCTCCATACCCGTGCTGGCGGGTTAGACCTGGCCTCCCTACCCGCACGGGCAGGGTAGACTTGCCCTCCCCGCCCGGGCGGGCGAGGTAGACGTGGCCTCCCTACCAGCGCAGACGGGGTAGACCTGGCCTCCATACAGCTCTGGCCGGGTAGAGCTGGCCTCCCTACCCGCGCGGGCGAAGTAGACCTGGCCTCACTACGGGCACAGAGAGGTAGACTTGGCCTCCCTACCCGAGTGGGGGGTAGACCTGGCCTCCCTGTCCGTGCAAGAGGGGTAGACCTGAGCTCACTACCCGCGTGGGCGGGGTAGACCTGGCTGCCCTACCCGCGTGGGCGGGGTAGACCTGGCATCACTACCGGCACAGGAGGGATAGACCTGGTTTCCCTACCCACACGGGCGGGGTAGACCTGGCCCCCCTGTTGGCACCGGCGGGGTAGACCTGGCTTCCCTACCCGAGCGGGCGGGGTAGACCTGGTCACCCTGCAGGCGCCGGCGGGGTAGAATTGGCGTCCCTACCCACACGGGATGGGTAGACCATGCCTCCCTACCCACACGGGTGTGGTAAACCTGGCCTCCATACCCGCATGGGCGGGGTAGACCTGGCCACCTTGCCAGCGCCGGCGGGGTAGACCTGGCCTCCCTACCCACGCGGGAGGGGTATACCTGGCCTCCCCGCTGGAGCGGGTGGGTTAGACCTGGCCTTCCTACCCGCCTGTGCGAGGTAGACCTGGCCGCCCTGCCAGCGAACAGCGGGGTAGACCTGGCCTCCCAATCTGCTACGGCGGGGTCGACCTGGCCTCCCTGCCGGCCCCGGCGGGGTTGACCTGGCCTTCTTACCCGCGCGGGCGGAGTAGAGCTGGCCTTCTTACCCGCGCGGGCGGAGTAGTCCTGGCCTCCCTGCCGGAAGAGTTGGCTTAGACCTGGTCTTCCTACCCGCACGGGCGGGGTAGAGCTGGCCTCACTTTGGTTCTGGCGGGGTAGAGCTGGCCACCCTGCCGGTGCCGGAGGTGTAGATCTGGCCTCCTTGACGGCGCAGATGGGGTAGACTTGGTTTCCCTACCCGCGCGGGCGGGGTAGAGCTGACCTCCATTTCGGCGCCGGCGGGGTAGACCTGGCATTCCTGCCCATGCGCGCAGGGTACAACTGGCCTCCCTACCCGCGTGGTCGAGGTAGACCTGGCCTCCATACCCGCACGGGCGGGGTAGACCTGGCCTTCCTTCCGGAGCGCGCGGTGTACACCTGGCCTCCCTTCCCACCCGGGCGGGGTAGATTTGGCCTCCCTGCCTGCGCGGGCGGCGTAGACCTTGCCTCTACACCCGCACGGGGGAGGTAGACCTGGTTTCCCTGCCCGTGCGGGTCGGGTAGACCTGGCCTCCCTGCCAGCACCGACGGGGTAGACCAGGCCTCCCTACCCGTGCGGGCTGGATAGACCTTGCATCCCTACCCATGCAGGAGGGGTAGACCATGCCTCCCTACCCAAGCGGGTGTGGTAGACCTGGCCTCCCTGCCGGCGCCGTCGGGGTAGACATGGCCTCCCTAACCGCGCGGGCGGGGTAGACCTGGCCTCCCTGCCGGCGCCGTCGGGGTAGACATGGCCTCCCTACGGGCTCTGGCGGGGTAGACCTGGCCTCCCTACCCGCGCAGGCAGGGTAGACCTGGCCTCCCTACGGGCTCTGGCGGGGTAGACCTAGCCTCCCTACCCGCGTGGCTGGGGTAGACCTGGAGTTCCTGTCCGCGCAAGCAGGGTAGACCTGGCCTCCCTACCTGCACGCGTGGGAAACACCTTGCCTCCCTACCTGCGCGGGCGGGGTAGACCTGGCCTCACTACCGGCACGTGAGAGGTAGACTTGGCCTCCCTACCCGAGCTGGGGGGTAGACCTGGCCTCACTGTCCGCGCAGGCGGGGTAGTCCTGGCCTCCCTACCCGCGCGGGCGGCGTAGACCTCGCCTCCCTGCCCGCGCTGGCTGGGTAGACCTGGCCTCCCTGCCCACGCGGGCAGGGTAGACCTGTCCTCCATACCCTTGCGGGCGGGGTAGACCTGGCCTACTTACCCTCTCAAGCGGGTTAGACCTGGCGTCCCTGCAGGACCCCGTGGGGTAGACCTGGTATCCCTGCCGGCGCCGCTGGGGTAGATCTGGCCTCCCTGTCCGCGCGTTCGAGGTAGACCTGGCCTCCCTACGGTCGCAGGCGTGGTAGACCTGGCCTCCCTACTTGCGCGGGCTGTGTAGACATGGCCTCCGTGCCCGCTCGGGCGGGGTAGACCTGGTCTGCCTACCAGCGTGGGCTATGTAGACCTGGCCTCCCTACCCGCGCGGGTGGGGTAGACCTGGCCTTCCTGTCCGCACGGGATGCTTAGACCTTGCCTCCCTACCTGCGCGAGCGCAGTAGACCTGGCCTCACTACCGGAATGGGAGAGGTAGACTTGGCCTCCCTACCGGAGCAGGGGGGTAGACCTCACCTCCCTGCCGGTGCCAGCTGGGTAGAACTGCCCTCCCTACCCACGCGGGCGGTGTAGAACTGCCCTCCCTACCCCTTTGGGCAGGGTAGACCTGGCCTCACTAGGGGCATGGGAGAGGTAGACTTGACCTCCCTACCCACGCGGGCGAGGTAGACCTGGCCTCACGATCCGCGTGGGCGGGGTACATCTGGCCTCCCTACCCGCGTGGGCACGGTAGACCTGGCCTCTGTACCCGCGCGGAAGGGGTAGACCTGGCATCCCTGCCGGCAGTGGCGTTATAGACCTGGCCTCCCTACCCGCGTGGGCGGGGTACACCTGGCCTCCTTTACCCGCGCTGGCAGGGTACACCTGCCCTCCATACCCACGTGGGCGGGGTAGACATGGCCTCCCTGCCCGCTCGGGCGGGGTAGACCTGCCCTGCCTACCAGCGTGGGCGGGATAGACCTGGCCTCACTACCTGCACGGGAGAGGTAGACTAGATCTCCCTACCCGGGCGGGCGGGGTAGACCTGGCTTCCGTACCCACGTGGGCGGGGTAGACCTGGCCTCCATACCCGTGCTGGCGGGTTAGACCTGGCCTCCCTACCCGCACGGGCAGGGTAGACTTGCCCTCCCCGCCCGGGCGGGCGAGGTAGACGTGGCCTCCCTACCAGCGCAGACGGGGTAGACCTGGCCTCCATACAGCTCTGGCCGGGTAGAGCTGGCCTCCCTACCCGCGCGGGCGAAGTAGACCTGGCCTCACTACGGGCACAGAGAGGTAGACTTGGCCTCCCTACCCGAGTGGGGGGTAGACCTGGCCTCCCTGTCCGTGCAAGAGGGGTAGACCTGAGCTCACTACCCGCGTGGGCGGGGTAGACCTGGCTGCCCTACCCGCGTGGGCGGGGTAGACCTGGCATCACTACCGGCACAGGAGGGATAGACCTGGTTTCCCTACCCACACGGGCGGGGTAGACCTGGCCCCCCTGTTGGCACCGGCGGGGTAGACCTGGCTTCCCTACCCGAGCGGGCGGGGTAGACCTGGTCACCCTGCAGGCGCCGGCGGGGTAGAATTGGCGTCCCTACCCACACGGGATGGGTAGACCATGCCTCCCTACCCACACGGGTGTGGTAAACCTGGCCTCCATACCCGCATGGGCGGGGTAGACCTGGCCACCTTGCCAGCGCCGGCGGGGTAGACCTGGCCTCCCTACCCACGCGGGAGGGGTATACCTGGCCTCCCCGCTGGAGCGGGTGGGTTAGACCTGGCCTTCCTACCCGCCTGTGCGAGGTAGACCTGGCCGCCCTGCCAGCGAACAGCGGGGTAGACCTGGCCTCCCAATCTGCTACGGCGGGGTCGACCTGGCCTCCCTGCCGGCCCCGGCGGGGTTGACCTGGCCTTCTTACCCGCGCGGGCGGAGTAGAGCTGGCCTTCTTACCCGCGCGGGCGGAGTAGTCCTGGCCTCCCTGCCGGAAGAGTTGGCTTAGACCTGGTCTTCCTACCCGCACGGGCGGGGTAGAGCTGGCCTCACTTTGGTTCTGGCGGGGTAGAGCTGGCCACCCTGCCGGTGCCGGAGGTGTAGATCTGGCCTCCTTGACGGCGCAGATGGGGTAGACTTGGTTTCCCTACCCGCGCGGGCGGGGTAGAGCTGACCTCCATTTCGGCGCCGGCGGGGTAGACCTGGCATTCCTGCCCATGCGCGCAGGGTACAACTGGCCTCCCTACCCGCGTGGTCGAGGTAGACCTGGCCTCCATACCCGCACGGGCGGGGTAGACCTGGCCTTCCTTCCGGAGCGCGCGGTGTACACCTGGCCTCCCTTCCCACCCGGGCGGGGTAGATTTGGCCTCCCTGCCTGCGCGGGCGGCGTAGACCTTGCCTCTACACCCGCACGGGGGAGGTAGACCTGGTTTCCCTGCCCGTGCGGGTCGGGTAGACCTGGCCTCCCTGCCAGCACCGACGGGGTAGACCAGGCCTTCCTACCCGTGCGGGCTGGATAGACCTTGCATCCCTACCCATGCAGGAGGGGTAGACCATGCCTCCCTACCCAAGCGGGTGTGGTAGACCTGGCCTCCCTGCCGGCGCCGTCGGGGTAGACATGGCCTCCCTAACCGCGCGGGCGGGGTAGACCTGGCCTCCCTGCCGGCGCCGTCGGGGTAGACATGGCCTCCCTACGGGCTCTGGCGGGGTAGACCTGGCCTCCCTACCCGCGCAGGCAGGGTAGACCTGGCCTCCCTACGGGCTCTGGCGGGGTAGACCTAGCCTCCCTACCCGCGTGGCTGGGGTAGACCTGGAGTTCCTGTCCGCGCAAGCAGGGTAGACCTGGCCTCCCTACCTGCACGCGTGGGAAACACCTTGCCTCCCTACCTGCGCGGGCGGGGTAGACCTGGCCTCACTACCGGCACGTGAGAGGTAGACTTGGCCTCCCTACCCGAGCTGGGGGGTAGACCTGGCCTCACTGTCCGCGCAGGCGGGGTAGTCCTGGCCTCCCTACCCGCGCGGGCGGCGTAGACCTCGCCTCCCTGCCCGCGCTGGCTGGGTAGACCTGGCCTCCCTGCCCACGCGGGCAGGGTAGACCTGTCCTCCATACCCTTGCGGGCGGGGTAGACCTGGCCTACTTACCCTCTCAAGCGGGTTAGACCTGGCGTCCCTGCAGGACCCCGTGGGGTAGACCTGGTATCCCTGCCGGCGCCGCTGGGGTAGATCTGGCCTCCCTGTCCGCGCGTTCGAGGTAGACCTGGCCTCCCTACGGTCGCAGGCGTGGTAGACCTGGCCTCCCTACTTGCGCAGGCTGTGTAGACATGGCCTCCGTGCCCGCTCGGGCGGGGTAGACCTGGTCTGCCTACCAGCGTGGGCTATGTAGACCTGGCCTCCCTACCCGCGCGGGCAGGGTATACCTGGCCTCACTACTGGCACGGGAGAGTTAGACTTGACCTCCCTACCCGCGCGGGCAGGGTATACCTGGCCTCACTACTGGCACGGGAGAGTTAGACTTGACCTCCCTACCCACGCGGGTGGGATAGACCTGGCCTCCCTACCCACGCGGGCGGGTTAGACCTGGCCTCTGTACCCGTGCTGGTGGGGTAGACCTTGCCTCCCTACCTAGAACAGTTGGGGTAGACTTGACCTCCCTACCCGCGCGGGCGGGGTAGACCTGGCCTCCCTACCCCCGTGGGCGATGTAGACCTGGCCTGCCTATGGGCTCTGGCCGGGTTGAATGGCCTCCCTACCCGCACGGGCAGGGTAGACATTGCCTCCCTGTCCGCGCGGGCGGGGTAGACCTGGCCCCCCTACCCGCGCGGGATTGGTAGACCTGCCCTCTGTACCCACGTGGGCAGGGTAGACCTGGCCTCCCTACCCACACGGGTGGGGTAGACCTGGCCTTCCTGTCCGCACGGGATGCTTAGACCTTGCCTCCCTACCTGCGTGAGCGCAGTAGACCTGGCCTCACTACCGGAATGGGAGAGGTAGACTTGGCCTCCCTACCGGAGCAGGGGGGTAGACCTCACCTCCCTGCTGGTGCCAGCTGGGTAGAACTGCCCTCCCTACCCACGCGGGCGGTGTAGAACTGCCCTCCCTACCCCTTTGGGCAGGGTAGACCTGGCCTCACTAGGGGCATGGGAGAGGTAGACTTGACCTCCCTACCCACGCGGGCGAGGTAGACCTGGCCTCACGATCCGCGTGGGCGGGGTACATCTGGCCTCCCTACCCGCGTGGGCACGGTAGACCTGGCCTCTGTACCCGCGCGGAAGGGGTAGACCTGGCATCCCTGCCGGCAGTGGCGTTATAGACCTGGCCTCCCTACCCGCGTGGGCGGGGTACACCTGGCCTCCTTTACCCGCGCTGGCAGGGTACACCTGCCCTCCATACCCACGTGGGCGGGGTAGACATGGCCTCCCTGCCCGCTCGGGCGGGGTAGACCTGCCCTGCCTACCAGCGTGGGCGGGATAGACCTGGCCTCACTACCTGCACGGGAGAGGTAGACTAGATCTCCCTACCCGGGCGGGCGGGGTAGACCTGGCTTCCGTACCCACGTGGGCGGGGTAGACCTGGCCTCCATACCCGTGCTGGCGGGTTAGACCTGGCCTCCCTACCCGCACGGGCAGGGTAGACTTGCCCTCCCCGCCCGGGCGGGCGAGGTAGACGTGGCCTCCCTACCAGCGCAGACGGGGTAGACCTGGCCTCCATACAGCTCTGGCCGGGTAGAGCTGGCCTCCCTACCCGCGCGGGCGAAGTAGACCTGGCCTCACTACGGGCACAGAGAGGTAGACTTGGCCTCCCTACCCGAGTGGGGGGTAGACCTGGCCTCCCTGTCCGTGCAAGAGGGGTAGACCTGAGCTCACTACCCGCGTGGGCGGGGTAGACCTGGCTGCCCTACCCGCGTGGGCGGGGTAGACCTGGCATCACTACCGGCACAGGAGGGATAGACCTGGTTTCCCTACCCACACGGGCGGGGTAGACCTGGCCCCCCTGTTGGCACCGGCGGGGTAGACCTGGCTTCCCTACCCGAGCGGGCGGGGTAGACCTGGTCACCCTGCAGGCGCCGGCGGGGTAGAATTGGCGTCCCTACCCACACGGGATGGGTAGACCATGCCTCCCTACCCACACGGGTGTGGTAAACCTGGCCTCCATACCCGCATGGGCGGGGTAGACCTGGCCACCTTGCCGGCGCCGGCGGGGTAGACCTGGCCTCCCTACCCACGCGGGAGGGGTATACCTGGCCTCCCCGCTGGAGCGGGTGGGTTAGACCTGGCCTTCCTACCCGCCTGTGCGAGGTAGACCTGGCCGCCCTGCCAGCGAACAGCGGGGTAGACCTGGCCTCCCAATCTGCTACGGCGGGGTCGACCTGGCCTCCCTGCCGGCCCCGGCGGGGTTGACCTGGCCTTCTTACCCGCGCGGGCGGGGTAGACCTGGCCTCACTACCGGCACGTGAGAGGTAGACTTGGCCTCCCTACACCAGCTGGGGGGTAGACCTGGCCTCACTGTCCGCGCAGGCGGGGTAGTCCTGGCCTCCCTACCCGCGCGGGCGGCGTAGACCTCGCCTCCCTGCCCGCGCTGGCTGGGTAGACCTGGCCTCCCTGCCCACGCGGGCAGGGTAGACCTGTCCTCCATACCCTTGCGGGCGGGGTAGACCTGGCCTACTTACCCTCTCAAGCGGGTTAGACCTGGCGTCCCTGCAGGACCCCGTGGGGTAGACCTGGTATCCCTGCCGGCGCCGCTGGGGTAGATCTGGCCTCCCTGTCCGCGCGTTCGAGGTAGACCTGGCCTCCCTACGGTCGCAGGCGTGGTAGACCTGGCCTCCCTACTTGCGCGGGCTGTGTAGACATGGCCTCCGTGCCCGCTCGGGCGGGGTAGACCTGGTCTGCCTACCAGCGTGGGCTATGTAGACCTGGCCTCCCTACCCGCGCGGGTGTGGTAGACCTGGCCTTCCTGTCCGCACGGGATGCTTAGACCTTGCCTCCCTACCTGCGCGAGCGCAGTAGACCTGGCCTCACTACCGGAATGGGAGAGGTAGACTTGGCCTCCCTACCGGAGCAGGGGGGTAGACCTCACCTCCCTGCCGGTGCCAGCTGGGTAGAACTGCCCTCCCTACCCACGCGGGCGGTGTAGAACTGCCCTCCCTACCCCTTTGGGCAGGGTAGACCTGGCCTCACTAGGGGCATGGGAGAGGTAGACTTGACCTCCCTACCCACGCGGGCGAGGTAGACCTGGCCTCACGATCCGCGTGGGCGGGGTACATCTGGCCTCCCTACCCGCGTGGGCACGGTAGACCTGGCCTCTGTACCCGCGCGGAAGGGGTAGACCTGGCATCCCTTCCGGCAGTGGCGTTATAGACCTGGCCTCCCTACCCGCGTGGGCGGGGTACACCTGGCCTCCTTTACCCGCGCTGGCAGGGTACACCTGCCCTCCATACCCACGTGGGCGGGGTAGACATGGCCTCCCTGCCCGCTCGGGCGGGGTAGACCTGCCCTGCCTACCAGCGTGGGCGGGATAGACCTGGCCTCACTACCTGCACGGGAGAGGTAGACTAGATCTCCCTACCCGGGCGGGCGGGGTAGACCTGGCTTCCGTACCCACGTGGGCGGGGTAGACCTGGCCTCCATACCCGTGCTGGCGGGTTAGACCTGGCCTCCCTACCCGCACGGGCAGGGTAGACTTGCCCTCCCCGCCCGGGCGGGCGAGGTAGACGTGGCCTCCCTACCAGCGCAGACGGGGTAGACCTGGCCTCCATACAGCTCTGGCCGGGTAGAGCTGGCCTCCCTACCCGCGCGGGCGAAGTAGACCTGGCCTCACTACGGGCACAGAGAGGTAGACTTGGCCTCCCTACCCGAGTGGGGGGTAGACCTGGCCTCCCTGTCCGTGCAAGAGGGGTAGACCTGAGCTCACTACCCGCGTGGGCGGGGTAGACCTGGCTGCCCTACCCGCGTGGGCGGGGTAGACCTGGCATCACTACCGGCACAGGAGGGATAGACCTGGTTTCCCTACCCACACGGGCGGGGTAGACCTGGCCCCCCTGTTGGCACCGGCGGGGTAGACCTGGCTTCCCTACCCGAGCGGGCGGGGTAGACCTGGTCACCCTGCAGGCGCCGGCGGGGTAGAATTGGCGTCCCTACCCACACGGGATGGGTAGACCATGCCTCCCTACCCACACGGGTGTGGTAAACCTGGCCTCCATACCCGCATGGGCGGGGTAGACCTGGCCACCTTGCCGGCGCCGGCGGGGTAGACCTGGCCTCCCTACCCACGCGGGAGGGG
Source organism: Harpia harpyja (assembly GCF_026419915.1). Taxonomy (NCBI): domain Eukaryota; kingdom Metazoa; phylum Chordata; class Aves; order Accipitriformes; family Accipitridae; genus Harpia; species Harpia harpyja. The sequence continues at coordinate 965,784 of NW_026293320.1, forward strand.
TATACCTGGCCTCCCCGCTGGAGCGGGTGGGTTAGACCTGGCCTTCCTACCCGTCTGTGCGAGGTAGACCTGGCCGTCCTGCCAGCGAACAGCGGGGTAGACCTGGCCTCCCAATCTGCTACGGCGGGGTCGACCTGGCCTCCCTGCCGGCCCCGGCGGGGTTGACCTGGCCTTCTTACCCGCGCGGGCGGAGTAGAGCTGGCCTTCTTACCCGCGCGGGCGGAGTAGTCCTGGCCTCCCTGCCGGAAGAGTTGGCTTAGACCTGGTCTTCCTACCCGCACGGGCGGGGTAGAGCTGGCCTCACTTTGGTTCTGGCGGGGTAGAGCTGGCCACCCTGCCGGTGCTGGAGGTGTAGATCTGGCCTCCTTGACGGCGCAGATGGGGTAGACTTGGTTTCCCTACCCGCGCGGGCGGGGTAGAGCTGACCTCCATTTCGGCGCCGGCGGGGTAGACCTGGCATTCCTGCCCATGCGCGCAGGGTACAACTGGCCTCCCTACCCGCGTGGTCGAGGTAGACCTGGCCTCCATACCCGCACGGGCGGGGTAGACCTGGCCTCCCTATCCGCGCGGGCAGGGTAGACCTGGCCTTCCTTCCGGAGCGCGCGGTGTACACCTGGCCTCCCTTCCCGCCCGGGCGGGGTAGATTTGGCCTCCCTGCCTGCGCGGGCGGCGTAGACCTTGCCTCTACACCCGCACGGGGGAGGTAGACCTGGCTTCCCTGCCCGTGCGGGTCGGGTAGACCTGGCCTCCCTGCCAGCACCGACGGGGTAGACCAGGCCTCCCTACCCGTGCGGGCTGGATAGACCTTGCATCCCTACCCATGCAGGAGGGGTAGACCATGCCTCCCTACCCAAGCGGGTGTGGTAGACCTGGCCTCCCTGCCGGCGCCGTCGGGGTAGACATGGCCTCCCTAACCGCGCGGGCGGGGTAGACCTGGCCTCCCTGCCGGCGCCGTCGGGGTAGACATGGCCTCCCTACGGGCTCTGGCGGGGTAGACCTGGCCTCCCTACCCGCGCAGGCAGGGTAGACCTGGCCTCCCTACGGGCTCTGGCGGGGTAGACCTAGCCTCCCTACCCGCGTGGCTGGGGTAGACCTGGAGTTCCTGTCCGCGCAAGCAGGGTAGACCTGGCCTCCCTACCTGCATGCGTGGGAAACACCTTGCCTCCCTACCTGCGCGGGCGGGGTAGACCTGGCCTCACTACCGGCACGTGAGAGGTAGACTTGGCCTCCCTACACCAGCTGGGGGGTAGACCTGGCCTCACTGTCCGCGCAGGCGGGGTAGTCCTGGCCTCCCTACCCGCGCGGGCGGCGTAGACCTCGCCTCCCTGCCTGTGCTGGCTGGGTAGACCTGGCCTCCCTGCCCACGCGGGCAGGGTAGACCTGTCCTCCATACCCTTGCGGGCGGGGTAGACCTGGCCTACTTACCCTCTCAAGCGGGTTAGACCTGGTGTCCCTGCAGGACCCCGTGGGGTAGACCTGGTATCCCTGCCGGCGCCGCTGGGGTAGATCTGGCCTCCCTGTCCGCGCGTTCGAGGTAGACCTGGCCTCCCTACGGTCGCAGGTGTGGTAGACCTGGCCTCCCTACTTGCGCGGGCTGTGTAGACATGGCCTCCGTGCCCGCTCGGGCGGGGTAGACCTGGTCTGCCTACCAGCGTGGGCTATGTAGACCTGGCCTCCCTACCCGCGCGGGCAGGGTATACCTGGCCTCACTACTGGCACGGGAGAGTTAGACTTGACCTCCCTACCCGCGCGGGCAGGGTATACCTGGCCTCACTACTGGCACGGGAGAGTTAGACTTGACCTCCCTACCCACGCGGGTGGGATAGACCTGGCCTCCCTACCCACGCGGGCGGGTTAGACCTGGCCTCCGTACCCGTGCTGGTGGGGTAGACCTTGCCTCCCTACCTAGAACAGTTGGGGTAGACTTGACCTCCCTACCCGCGTGGGCGGGGTAGACCTGGCCTCCCTACCCCCGTGGGCGATGTAGACCTGGCGTGCCTATGGGCTCTGGCCGGGTTGACTGGCCTCCCTACCCGCACGGGCAGCGTAGATTTGGCCTCCCTACCCACACGGGTGGGGTAGACCTGGCCTTCCTGTCCGCACGGGATGCTTAGACCTTGCCTCCCTACCTGCGCGAGCGCAGTAGACCTGGCCTCACTACCGGAATGGGAGAGGTAGACTTGGCCTCCCTACCGGAGCAGGTGGGTAGACCTCACCTCCCTGCCGGTGCCAGCTGGGTAGAACTGCCCTCCCTACCCACGCGGGCGGTGTAGAACTGCCCTCCCTACCCCTTTGGGCAGGGTAGACCTGGCCTCACTAGGGGCATGGGGAGAGGTAGACTTGACCTCCCTACCCTCGCGGGCGAGGTAGTCCTGGCCTCACGATCCGCGTGGGCGGGGTACATCTGGCCTCCCTACCCGCGTGGGCACGGTAGACCTGGCCTCTGTACCCGCGCGGAAGGGGTAGACCTGGCATCCCTGCCGGCAGTGGCGTTATAGATCTGGCCTCCCTACCCGCGTGGGCGGGGTACACCTGGCCTCCTTTACCCGCGCTGGCAGGGTACACCTGCCCACCATACCCTCGTGGGCGGGGTAGACATGGCCTCCCTGCCCGCTCGGCGGGGTAGACCTGCCCTGCCTACCAGCGTGGGCGGGATAGACCTGGCCTCACATCCTGCACGGGAGAGGTAAGACTAGATCTCCCTACCCGGGCGGGCGGGGTAGACCTGGCTTCCGTACCCACGTGGGCGGGGTAGACCTGGCCTCCATACCCGTGCTGGCGGGTTAGACCTGGCCTCCCTACCCGCACGGGCAGGGTAGACTTGCCCTCCCCGCCCGGGCGGGCGAGGTAGACGTGGCCTCCCTACCAGCGCAGACGGGGTAGACCTGGCCTCCATACAGCTCTGGCGGGGTAGAGCTGGCCTCCCTACCCGCGCGGGCGAAGTAGACCTGGCCTCACTACGGGCACAGAGAGGTAGACTTGGCCTCCCTACCCGAGTGGGGGGTAGACCTGGCCTCCCTGTCCATGCAAGAGGGGTAGACCTGAGCTCACTACCCGCGTGGGCGGGGTAGACCTGGCTGCCCTACCCGCGTGGGCGGGGTAGACCTGGCATCACTACCGGCACAGGAGGGATAGACCTGGTTTCCCTACCCACACGGGCGGGGTAGACCTGGCCCCCCTGTTGCACCGGCGGGGTAGACCTGGCTTCCCTACCCGAGCGGGCGGGGTAGACCTGGTCACCCTGCAGGCGCCGGCGGGGTAGAATTGGCGTCCCTACCCACACGGGATGGGTAGACCATGCCTCCCTACCCACACGGGTAGTGGTAAACCTGGCCTCCATACCCGCATGGGCGGGGTAGACCTGGCCACCTTGCCGGCGCCGGCGGGGTAGACCTGGCCTCCCTACCCACGCGGGAGGGGTATACCTGGCCTCCCCGCTGGAGCGGGTGGGTTAGACCTGGCCTTCCTACCCGCCTGTGCGAGGTAGACCTGGCCGCCCTGCCAGCGAACAGCGGGTAGACCTGGCCTCCCAATCTGCTACGGCGGGGTCGACCTGGCCTCCCTGCCGGCCCCGGCGGGGTTGACCTGGCCTTCTTACCCGCGCGGGCGGAGTAGAGCTGGCCTTCTTACCCGCGCGGGCGGAGTAGTCCTGGCCTCCCTGCCGGAAGAGTTGGCTTAGACCTGGTCTTCCTACCCGCACGGGCGGGGTAGAGCTGGCCTCACTTTGGTTCTGGCGGGGTAGAGCTGGCCACCCTGCCGGTGCCGGAGGTGTAGATCTGGCCTCCTTGATGGCGCAGATGGGGTAGACTTGGTTTCCCTACCCGCGCGGAGCGGGTAGAGCTGACCTCCATTTCGGCGCCGGCGGGGTAGACCTGGCATTCCTGCCCATCGCGCGCAGGGTACAACTGGCCTCCCTACCCGCGTGGTCGAGGTAGACCTGGCCTCCATACCCGCACGGGCGGGGTAGACCTGGCCTCCCTATCCGCGCGGGCAGGGTAGACCTGGCCTTCCTTCCGGAGCGCGCGGTGTACACCTGGCCTCCCTTCCCGCCCGGGCGGGGTAGATTTGGCCTCCCTGCCTGCGCGGGCGGCGTAGACCTTGCCTCTACACGCGCACGGGGGAGGTAGACCTAGCTTCCCTGCCCGTGCGGGTCGGGTAGACCTGGCCTCCCTGCCAGCACCGACGGGGTAGACCAGGCCTCCCTACCCGTGCGGGCTGGATAGACCTTGCATCCCTACCCATGCAGGAGGGGTAGACCATGCCTCCCTACCCAAGCGGGTGTGGTAGACCTGGCCTCCATACCCGCATGGGCGGGGTAGACCTCGCCTCCTTGCCGGTGCCTTCGGGGTAGACCTGGCCTCCCTACCCGCGCGGGCATTGTAGACCTGGCCTCACTATACCTCGCGGGTGCTCTAGACCTGTCCTCCATGACGGCATCGGTGGGATAGACCTTGCCTCCCTATCCACGCAGGCAGGGTCGACCTGTCCTCTCTAGCTGCACAGGCAGGGTATACCAGGCCACCCTAACTGTGAGGGCTTGGTAGACCACGCCTCCCTACCCGCGTTGGCGGGGTAGACCTGGCCTCCCTGCCAGTGCCAGTGGGGTAGACCTGGCCTCCTGCCGGCAAGGGAGTCTTAGACCTTGCTCGCAAGGGCTGGGTACAACTGGCCTCCCTACCCGCATTGGTGGGGTAGACCTCTCCTCCCTGCCGACAAGTGTGGGGGTAGACCTTGCCTCCCTGATGGCAATGGCGGGGTAGGTCTGGCCTTTCTGCCTGCGCTGGGAGGGTAGACCTGGTCTACCTATGGGAAGGGTGGTGTAGACCTGGCCTCTCTTCCCGCATGGACTGGGTAGACCTGGCCACCCTGCCAGCGCCAGTGGGGTGGACCTGGCTTCCCTACCGATAAGGACGGGGTAGATCTGGCCTCTTTTCTGTCGCTGGTGGGGTAGACCTTGCCTCCCTACCCGTGCAGGTGGGGTAGACCTGACCTCCCTGCTGGCAATGCCAGGTTAGACCTGGTCTCCATGCCGGCCCCAGTGGGGTATACCTGGCCTCCCTACCACCGAGGGCGGGTAGACATGGCCTCCCTACGGCAAGGGCGGTGTAGAACCGGCCTCCCTACCTTCGCGGGCTGAGTAGACCTGGCCTCCCTACCCGTGCATGCGGGGTAGACCTGGCCGCCTTGCGGCAAAGGCGGGGTAGACCTAGCCTCCCTACCCTCGCGGGCGGGTCACGCATGGCCTCCCTACCCGCATGGGCTGGTAGACCTGGCCTCCCTAACCGCGCAGGTGGGTTCGACCTGGCCTCCCTGTTGGCAATGGCAGGTAGAACTTGCATCCCTGTCAGCAAGGGCAGGGTAGATCTGGTCTCTCTGCCCGCGCTCGGAGGGTAGACCTGGCCTCTCTGCCGGTGCCAGTGGGCCAGACCCCGCCCCTCCCTACTTGATGCTCTTGGCTCGCCCTGCTATGCCTACTTGATTCTCCAGGTTAGGCCTGGCATCCGTTCCTTGACCCTGCACAGTAGTACCGTTACCCCTACTGGTACTCCAGAGTAATATGGTGTCGTGGTTTAACCCCAGCCAGCAACTAAACACCACGCAGCCGCTCACTCACTCCCCCCCACCCAGTGGGATGGGGGAGAAAATCGGAGAAGAAGCAAAACCCATGGGTTGAGATAAGAACGGTTTAATAGAACAGAAAAGAAGAAACTAATAATGATAATGATAACACTCATAAAATGACAACAGTAATAATGAAAGGATTGGAATGTACAAATGATGCGCAGTGCAATTGCTCACCACCTGCCGACCGACACCCAGCCAGTCCCACAGCGGCGAATCCGTGCCCCCCCACCTCCCCGTTCCTATACTGCATGGGACGTCACATGGTATGGAATACACCGTTGGCCAGTTTGGGTCAGGTGCCCTGGCTGTGTCCTGTGCCAACTTCTTGTGCCCCTCCAGCTTTCTCACTGGCTGGGCATGAGAAGCTGAAAAATCCTTGACAGTAGTCTAAATGCTACTGAGCAACAACTGAAAACATCAGTGTTATCAACATTCTTCGCTCTGAACTCAAAACATAGCACTGTACCAGATACTAGGAAGACAGTTAACTCTATCCCAGCTGAAACCAGGACACCTCCGTAGCCGGCGCCACCAGGGTAGACCTGGCCTCCCTAGCCGTCGTCGGCGTCATAGCCATTGCCTCGCTAGTCGGCGCCGGCAGGGTAGACCTGGCCTCCAAAGCTGGTGCCGGTGTCATAGACCTGGCTTCCCAATCCGGTGCCGGTGCTGTAGACCTGGCCTCCCTAGCCGGCGCCAGGGGGGTAGACCTGTCCTCCGTAGCCGGCGCCGGCGACGTAGACCTGGCCTCCCTTGCTGGCACCGGTATAGTAGACCTGGCCTCCGTAGCCGGCGACGGCGGGGTAGACCTGGCCTCCCAAGCCGGCGCTGGCGTGGTAGACCTGGCCTTCGTAGCCGGCGCCGTCAGGGTAGACCTGGCCACCCTGTCGGCGCCGGCAGGGTAGACCTGGCCTCCCTAGCTGGTGCCGAATGCATAGACATTGCCTCCCTTGCCGGCGTCGGCGGCGTAGACATTTCCTCGCTAGACGGCACCGGTGGGGTAGACCTGGCCTCTCTAGGCGGCGGCAGCCGGGTAGACCTGTCCTCTCTAGGCGGCGCAGGCTGGGTAGAGTTTGCCTTCCTAGCTGGCGCCGGCGGGTTAGACCTGGCCTCCGTAGCCGCTGCCGTCGAAGTAGACCTGGCCTCTCTGCCGGCGCCGGCGGGGTAGACCTGACAAACCAAGCCGGCGCCGGCGTCGTAGACCTGGCCTTCCTATCAGGCGTCGGCGTCATAGTCATTGCCTCCATATCCGGCCCCGGCGGGGAAGACCTGGCCTCCCTAGCCGCACCGGTGGGGTAGACCTGGCCTCCCTGCCGGCGCCGGCGGTGTTGACTTGGCCTACCTAGCTGGCGCCGCCTGCGTATACATTGTCTTCCTAGCCAGCACCGGCGGGATAGACCTGGCCTCCCTAGCCAGCGCCGGCGGCGTAGACCTGGACACCCTGCCGGCGCCAGCAAGGAAGAACTGGCCTCCCTGCCGGCGCTGGTGGCGTAGACCTGGCCTCCCTAGTCTGCGCCGGCGGCGTAAACCTGGCCTCCCAAGCCGGCGCCGGCGGCGTAGACCTGGGCTCCCTAGCCGTCGTCGTCGTCATAGACATTGCCTCGCTAGCGGGCGCCGGTGTCATAGACCTGGCCTCCCTAGCCGGCGCCGGCGGGGTATACCTGGACACCCTGCCAGCGCCGGCAAGGAAGACCTGGCCTCCCTAGCCGGCACCGGCGAGTTAGACCTGACCTCCCTAGACGGCGCCGGCAAGGAAGACCTGGCCTCCCTAGCCGGCGCCGGCGGCTTAGACATTGCTTCCCTAGCAGGCACCGGCGGGGTAGACCTTGACTCCCTGACGGCGTCCGCAAGTTAGACCTGTCCTCCCTGCCAGCGCCGGCGAGTTAGACCTGGCCTCCCAAGCATGCGCCGGCTGGGTAGACCTGGCCTCCCACGCCGGCGACGGCAGCGTAGACCTGGCCTCCCTAGCTAGCGCCGGCGGCGTAGACATTGTCTTCCTAGGTTGCACCTGCGAGGTAGACCTGGACTCCCTAGCCAGCGCCGGACGGATAGACCTGGCCTCCCAATCCGGCGCCGGCGTGGTAGACCTGGCCTCCCTAGCCAGCGCCGGCGGGGTAGACCTGGCCTCCCTGCCGGCGTTGGCGGGGTAGACCTGGCCTCCCTAGCCGGCACCGGTGAGTTTGACCAGGCCTTCCTGCCAGAGCCGGCGAAGTAGACCTGGCCTCCCAAGATGGTGCCGGCGGCGTAGACCTGGCCTCCCTAGCCGGCGCCGGAGGGGTAGACCTGGCCTCCCTAGCCGGCGCCGGTGAGTTGGACCTGGCCTCCCTGCCGGAGCCGGCGGAGTAGACCAAGCCTACAAAGATGGCGCCGGCGGCGCAGACCTGGCCTCCGTAGCCGGCGCCGGCGCGGTAGACTTGGCTCCCCTAGCCAGCGCCGGCGAGGTAGACCTGGCCTCCCTGCCGGCGCCTGCGGGGTAGACCTGGCCACCCAAGCCGGCGCCAGCGTCGTAGGCCAGGCCTCCCAACACGGTGCCGGCGGCGTAGACATAGCCTCCCTAGCTGGCACTGGTGGGGTAGACCTGGCCTCCGTGCCGGCGCCGGCGGGGTAGACCTGGCCTCCCAAGCCGGCGCCGGCGTCGTAGACCTGGCCTCCCTAGCCGGCATCGGCGGCGTAGACCTGGACTTCCTAGCTGGCGCCGGCAGCGTAGACATTGTCTTCCTAGCCGGTGCTGGCGGGATAGACCTGGCCTCCCTAGCCGGCACCGGCGGGGTAGACCTGGCCTACCTAGCCAGCGCCGGCAGGGAAGAACTGGCCTCCGTAGCCGGCGCCGGCGGGGAAGAACTGGCCTCCCTGCTGGCTCCGGCGGGGTAGACCTGGCCTCCCAATCCGGCGCAGGCGCGGTAGACCTGGCCTTCGTTAGCAGCGCCGTCGGGGTAGACCTGGCCTCCCTAGCCAGCGTCAGGGGCGAAGACCTGGCCTCCCTATCAGGCCTCGGCGGCATAGTCATTACCTCCATAGCCGGCGCTGGCGTGGTAGACCTAGCCTCCCTGCTGGCGCCGGCGTTGTAGACCTGGCCTCCCAAGCCGGCGCCGGCGAGGTAGACGTGGCCTCCTTAGCCGGCGCCGGCGGGGTAGACCTGGCATCCATATCCAGCGCTGTCGTGGTAGACCTGGACTCCCTGCCGGCGCCGGCGGGGAAGACCTGGCCTCCCTGCCGGCGCCGCCAGGGTAGACCTGGCCTCCCAAGCCGGTGCCGGCGGCGTAGACCTGGGCTCCCTAGCCGGCGCCAGCGGGGTAGACCTGGCCTCCCAAGCCGGCGCCGGCGGGGAAGACCTGGCCTCCCTAGCCGGCGCCGGCGGCGTAGACCTTGCCTCCCAAGCCGGCGCTGGCGGCGTAGACCTTGCCTCCCAAGCCGGCGCCGGCGGCATAGACCTAGCCTCCCTAGCCGTCGTCGGCGTCATAGACATTGCCTCCCTAGCCGGCGCCGGTATAGTAGACCTGGCCTCCCAAGCCGGCGCCAGCGGGGTAGACATGGCCTCCATGCCGGAGCCGGCGGGGTAGACCTGGCCTCCCAAAACGGCGCCAGCGAGCTAGACCTGGTATCCGTAGCCGGCGCCGGCGGGGTAGACCTGGCCTTCGTAGCCGGCGCCGTCAGGGTAGACCTTGCCAGCCTGCCGGTGCCGGCGGGGTAGACCTGGCCTCCCAAGCTGGCGCCAACTGCGTAGACATTGCATCCTTTGCCGGCGTCGGCGGCGTGGACATTTCCTCGCTATCCGGCACCGGTGGTGTAGACCTGGCCTCCCTGCCGGCGCCGGCGGGGTAGACCTGACCTCCGAAGGCAGCGCCGGCGGGGTAGACCTGACCTCCCAAGGCGGCGCCGGCATGGTTGACATGGCCTCCCAAGCCAGCGCCAGTGGGGTAGACCTGGCCTCCCTAGCCGGCGCCGGCGGGGAAGACCTGGCCTCCCTAGCCGGCGTCGGCGGTGTAGACATTGCCTCCCTAGCCGGCGCCAGCGGGGTAGACCTGGCCTCCCTAGCCGTCGCCAGCGGAGTAAACCTGGCCTCACAAGCCAGTGCCGGCGCAGTAGACCTGACCTCCCAAGTCGGCATCGGCGGCGTAGACCTGGACTTCCTAGCTGGTGCCGGCAGCGTAGACATTGTCTTCCTAGCCGGTGCCGGCGGGATAGACCTGGCCTCCCTAGCCGGCACCGGCGGGGTAGACCTGGCCTACCTAGCCAGCGCCGGCAGGGTAGACCTGGCCTCCGTAGCCGGCGCCGGCGGGGAAGAACTGGCCTCCCTGCTGGCTCCGGCGGGGTAGACCTGGCCTCCCAATCCGGCGCAGGCGCGGTAGACCTGGCCTTCGTTAGCAGCGCCGTCGGGGTAGACCTGGCCTCCCTAGCCAGCGTCGGCGGCGTACACATTTCCTCGCTCGCCGGCGCCGGCCGTGTAGACCTAGCCTCCCTGCTGGTGCCGGCGGGGTAGACCTGGCCTCCCTAGCCAGCGCCGGTGGGGTAGACCTGGCCTACCTGCCGACGCCGGCAGGGTAGACCTGGCCTCCCTAGCCAGCGTCGGGGGCGAAGACCTGGCCTCCCTATCAGGCCTCGGCGGCATAGTCATTACCTCCATAGCCGGCGCTGGCGTGGTAGACCTAGCCTCCCTGCTGGCGCCGGCGTTGTAGACCTGGCCTCTCAAGCCGGCGTCGGCGGTGTAGACATTGCCTCCCTAGCCGGCGCCGGCGGGGTAGACCTGGCCTCCCTAGCCGTCGCCAGCGGAGTAAACCTGGCCTCCCAAGCCGGCGCCGGCGCAGTAGACCTGACCTCCAAAGTCGGCATCGGCGGCGTAGACCTGGACTTCCTAGCTGGCGCCGGCAGCGTAGACATTGTCTTCCTAGCCGGTGCCGGCGGGATAGACCTGGCCTCCCTAGCCGGCACCGGCGGGGTAGACCTGGCCTACCTAGCCAGCGCCGGCGGGGAAGAACTGGCCTCCCTGCTGGCTCCGGCGGGGTAGACCTGGCCTCCCAATCCGGCGCAGGCGCGGTAGACCTGGCCTTCGTTAGCAGCGCCGTCGGGGTAGACCTGGCCTCCCTAGCCAGCGTCGGGGGCGAAGACCTGGCCTCCCTATCAGGCCTCGGCGGCATAGTCATTACCTCCATAGCCGGCGCTGGCGTGGTAGACCTAGCCTCCCTGCTGGCGCCGGCGTTGTAGACCTGGCCTCCCAAGCTGGCGCCGGCGAGGTAGACGTGGCCTCCTTAGCCGGCGCCGGCGGGGTAGACCTGGCATCCATATCCAGCGCTGTCGTGGTAGACCTGGACTCCCTGCCGGCGCCCGCGGGGTAGACCTGGCCTCCCTAGCTGGTGCCAACGTGGTAGACCTGGCCTCCCAATCCGGCGCCAGCGAGTTAGACCTGTCCTCCCTGCCGGCGCCGCCAGGGTAGACCTGGCCTCCCAAGCCGGTGCCGGCGGCGTAGACCTGGGCTCCCTAGCTGGTGCCAATGTGGTAGACCTGGCCTCCCAATCCGGCGCCAGCGGGGTAGACCTGGCCTCTCTAGGCGGCGGCGGCTCGGTAGAACTGTCCTCTCTAGGCGGCGCAGGCCGGGTAGACTTGGCCTCCCTAGCTAGCGCCGGCGTGTTAGACCTGGCCTCCGTAGCCGGTGCCGTCGAAGTAGACCTGGCCTCTCTGCCGGCGCCGGCGGGGTATACCTGACCAATCAAGCTGGCGCCGGCGTCGTAGACCTGGCCTTCCTATCAGGCGTCGGCGTCATAGTCATTGCCTCCATATCCGGCCCCGGCGGGGAAGACCTGGCCTCCCTAGCCGCACCGGCGGGGTAGACCTGGCCTCCCTGCCGGCGCCGGCGGTGTAGACCTGGCCTCCCAAGCCGGCGCTGGCATGGTAGTCCTGGCCTCCCAAGCCGGCGCCGGTGGTGTTGACTTGGCCTACCTAGCTGGCGCCGCCTGCGTATACATTGTCTTCCTAGCCAGCACCGGCGGGATAGACCTGGCCTCCCTAGCCAGCGCCGGCGGCGTAGACCTGGACACCCTGCCGGCGCCAGCAAGGAAGAACTGGCCTCCCTGCCGGCGCTGGTGGCGTAGACCTGGCCTCCCTAGTCTGCGCCGGGGGCGTAAACCTGGCCTCCCAAGCCGGCGCCGGCGGCGTAGACCTGGGCTCCCTAGCCGTCGTCGTCGTCATAGACATTGCCTCGCTAGCGGGCGCCGGTGTCATAGACCTGGCCTCCCTAGCCGGCGCCGGCGGGGTATACCTGGACACCCTGCCAGCGCCGGCAAGGAAGACCTGGCCTCCCTAGCCGGCACCGGCGAGTTAGACCTGACCTCCCTAGACGGCGCCGGCAAGGAAGACCTGGCCTCCCTAGCCGGCGCCGGCGGCTTAGACATTGCTTCCCTAGCAGGCACCGGCGGGGTAGACCTTGACTCCCTGACGGCGTCCGCAAGTTAGACCTGTCCTCCCTGCCAGCGCCGGCGAGTTAGACCTGGCCTCCCAAGCATGCGCCGGCTGGGTAGACCTGGCCTCCCACGCCGGCGACGGCAGCGTAGACCTGGCCTCCCTAGTTAGCGCCGGCGGTGTAGACATTGTCTTCCTAGGTTGCACCTGCGAGGTAGACCTGGACTCCCTAGCCAGCGCCGGAGGGATAGACCTGGCCTCCCAATCCGGCGCCGGCGTGGTAGACCTGGCCTCCCTAGCCGGCGCCGGCGGGGTAGACCTGGCCTCCCTGCCGGCGTTGGCGGGGTAGACCTGGCCTCCCTAGCCGGCACCGGTGAGTTTGACCAGGCCTTCCTGCCAGAGCCGGCGAAGTAGACCTGGCCTCCCAAGATGGTGCCGGCGGCGTAGACCTGGCCTCCCTAGCCGGCGCCGGAGGGGTAGACCTGGCCTCCCTATCCGGCGCTGGCGCAGTAGACCTGGCGCCCCTAGCCGGCACCGGTGAGGTAGACCTGGCCTCCCAAGCCCGCGCCGGCGGCGTAGACCTGGCATCCCTATCCGGCGTCGGCGGCGCACACCTGGCCTCCTTTAGCCGGCATCGTCAGCGTAGACATTTCCTCGCTAGCCGGCGCCGTTGGGGTAGACCTGGCCTTCCAAGCCTGAGCCAGCGGGGTAGACCTGGCCTCCCTACCCAGCGCCAGCGGGGTAGACCTGGCCTCCCTAGCCGGCGCTAGCGGCGTAGACCTGGCCTCTCTGCCGGCGTTGGCGGGGTAGACCTGGCCTCCCTAGCCGACGCCGGTGAGTTAGACCGGGCCTCCCTGCCGGAGCCAGCGGAGTATACCTGGCCTCCCAAGATGGCGCCGGCGGTGCAGACCTGGCCTCCATAGCCGGCGCCGGCGCGGTAGACCTGGCCCCCTTAGTTGGCGCGAGCGAGGTAGAACTGGCCTCCATGCCAGCGCCCCGGGGTAGACCTGGCCTCCCAAGCCCGCGCCGGCGTCGTAGACCTGGCCTCCCTAGCTGGCACCGGCAGGGTAGACCTGGCCTCCCAAGCCGGCGCCAGCGTCGTAGGCCAGGCCTCCAAAGCCGGAGCCAGCGGAGTAGACCTGGCCTCCCAAGATGGTGCTGGTGGCGTAGACCTGGCCTCCCAAGCCGGCGCCGGAGGGGTAGACCTGGCCTCCCTAGCCGGAGCTGGCGCGGTAGACCTGGCGCCCCTAGCCGGCGCCGGTGAGGTAGACCTGGCCTCCCTGCCGGCGCCCGCGGGGTAGACCTGGCCTCCCAAGCCCGCGCCGGCGGCTTAGACCTGGCATCCCTATCCGGCGTCGGCGGCGCACACCTGGCCTCCTTTAGCCGGCGTCGTCAGCGTAGACATTTCCTCGCTAGCCGGCGCCGTTGGGGTAGACCTGGCCTTCCAAGCCTGCGCCAGCGGGGTAGACCTGGCCTCCCTACCCAGCGCCAGCGGGGTAGACCTGGCCTCCCAAGCCGGCTCCGGCGGCGTAGACCTGGCCTCCCTAGCCGGCGCTGGCGGGGTAGACCTGGCCTCCCTAGTTGCCGGCGGCACGGAAGACCTGGCCTCCCTACCTGGCGCTAGCAGGGTAGACCTGGCCTCGCTGCCGGCGTTGGCGGGGTAGACCTGGCCTCCCTAGCCGGCACCGGTGAGTTTGACCAGGCCTTCCTGCCGGAGCCGACGAAGTAGACCTGGCCTCCCAAGCCGGCTCCGGCGGCGTAGACCTGGCCTCCCTAGCCGGCGCTGGCGGGGTAGACCTGGCCTCCCTAGTTGCCGGCGGCACGGAAGACCTGGCCTCCCTACCTGGCGCTAGCAGGGTAGACCTGGCCTCGCTGTTGGCGTTGGCGGGGTAGACCTGGCCTCCCTAGCCGGCACCGGTGAGTTTGACCAGGCCTTCCTGCCGGAGCCGGCGAAGTAGACCTGGCCTCCCAAGATGGCACCGGCGAGGTAGACCGGGCCTCCCAAGCCGGCACCGGAGCGGAAGAACTGGCCTCCCTACCTGGCGCCAGCATGGTAGACCTGGCCACCCTAGCCGGCGCCGGCAGGGAAGACCTGGCCTCCCTACCTGGCGCCAGCAGGGTAGACCTGGCCTCCTTGCCGGCATTGGCGGGGTAGACCTGGCCTCCCTGGCCGGCGCCGGTGAGTTAGACCAGGCCTCCCTGCCGGAGCCGGCGAAGTAGACCTGGCCTCCCTAGCCGGCGCTGGCGCGGTAGACCTGGCGCCCCTAGCCGGCGCCGGTGAGGTAGACCTGGCCTCCCTGCTGGCGCCCACGGGGTAGACCTGGCCTCCCAGGCCCTCTCCGGCGGCGTAGACCTGGCATCCCTAGCCGGCGCTGGCGGGGTAGACCTGGCCTCCATAGCCGCCACCGGCGGCGTAGACCTGGCCTCCCTAGCTGGCGCCGGCGGCGTAGACATTGTCTTCCTATCCTGCGCTGGTGGGATAGACCTGGCCTCCCTATCTGGCGCCGGCGAGGTAGACCTCGCCTCCCTAACCACGCCAGCGTGGTAGACCTGGCCTCCCTACCCAGCGCCAGCGGGGTAGACCTGGCCTCCCAAGCCGGCACCGGCGGTGTAGACCTGGCCTCCCTAGCCGGCTCCGGCGGGGAAGAACTGGCCTCCCTAGATGGCTCCGGCAAGGAAGACCTGGCCTCTCTGCCGGAGCCAGCGGAGTAGACCTGGCCTCCCAAGATGGCGCCGGCGGAGCAGACCTGGCCTCCATAGCCAGCGCCGGCGCGGTAGACCTGGCCCCCTTAGCCGGTGCCGGCGAGGTAGACCTGGCCTCCATGCCAGCGCCCGCGGGGTAGACCTGGCCTCCCAAGCCCGTGCCGGCGCCGTAGGCCAGGCCTCCCAAGCCGGAGCCGGCGGAGTAGACCTGGCCTCCCAAGATGGTGCCGGCGGCGTAGACCTGGCCTCCCTGCCGGCACCCGCGGGGTAGACCTGGCCTCCCAAGCCCGCGCCGGCGTCGTAGACCTGGCATCCCTAGCCGGCTCCGGCGGCGCACACCTGGCCTCCTTTAGCCGGCGTCGTCAGCGTAGACATTTCCTCGCTAGCCGGCGCCGTTGGGGTAGACCTGGCCTCCCAAGCCGGCGCCGGCGGCGTAGACCTGGCCTCCCTAGCCGGCGCTGGCGGGGTAGACCTGGCCTCCCTAGCCAGTGCCGGCACGAAAGACCTGGCCTCCCTGCCGGCGTTGGCGGGGTAGACCTGGCCTCCCTAGCCAGAACCGGTGATTTAGACCAGGCCTCCCTGCTGGAGCCGGCGGGGTAGACCTGGCCTCCCAAAATGGTGCCAGCGGCGTAGACCTGGCCTCCCAAGCCCGCGCCGGAGGCGTAGACCTGGCATCCCTATACGGCGTTAGCGGCGCACACCTGGCATCCTTTAGCCGGCGTCGGCAGCGTAGACATTTCCTCGCTAGCCGGCGCCGTTGGGGTAGACCTGGCCTTCCAATCCTGCGCCAGCGGGGTAGACCTGGCCTCCCTACCTGGCGCCAGCAGGGTAGATCTGGCCTCCCTGCCGGCGTTGGCGGGGTAGACCTGGCCTCCCTAGCCGGCGCCGGTGAGTTGGACCTGGCCTCCCTGCCAGAGCCGGCGGAGTAGACCAAGCCTACAAAGATGGCGCCGGCGGCGCAGACCTGGCCTTCGTAGCCTGCGCCAGCGTGGTAGACTTGGCTCCCCTAGCCAGCGCCGGCGAGGTAGACCTGGCCTCCCTGCCGGCGCCCGCGGGGTAGACCTGGCCACCCAAGCCGGCGCCAGCGTCGTAGGCCAGGCCTCCCAACCCGGCGCCGGCGGCGTAGACATGGCCTCCCTAGCCGGCGCTGGTGGGGTAGACCTGGCCTCCGTGCCGGCGCCGGCGGGGTAGACCTGGCCTCCCAAGCCGGCGCCGGCGGCGTAGACCTGGCCTCCCTAGCCGGCATCGGCGGCGTAGACCTGGACTTCCTAGCTGGCGCCGGCAGCGTAGACATTGTCTTCCTAGCCGGTGCCGGCGGGATAGACCTGGCCTCCCTCGCCGGCACCGGCGGGGTATACCTGGCCTACCTAGCCAGCGCCGGCAGGGAAGAACTGGCCTCCGTAGCCGGCGCCGGCGGGGAAGAACTGGCCTCCCTGCTGGCTCCGGCGGGGTAGACCTGGCCTCCCAATCCGGCGCAGGCGCGGTAGACCTGGCCTTCGTTAGCAGCGCCGTCGGGGTAGACCTGGCCTCCCTAGCCAGCGTCGGGGGCGAAGACCTGGCCTCTCTATCAGGCCTCGGCGGCATAGTCATTACCTCAATAGCCGGCGCTGGCGTGGTAGACCTAGCCTCCCTGCTGGCGCCGGCGTTGTAGACCTGGCCTCCCAAGCCGGCGCCGGCGAGGTAGACGTGGCCTCCTTAGCCGGCGCCGGTGGGGTAGACCTGGCATCCATATCCAGCGCTGTCGTGGTAGACCTGGACTCCCTGCCGGCGCCGGCGGGGTAGACCTGGCCTCCCTGCCGGCGCCGCCAGGGTAGACCTGGCCTCCCAAGCCGGTGCCGGCGGCGTAGACCTGGGCTCCCTAGCCGGCGCCAGCGGGGTAGACCTGGCTTCCCAAGCCGGCGCCGGCGGGGAAGACCTGGCCTCCCTAGCCGGCGCCGGCGGCGTAGACCTTGCCTCCCAAGCCGGCGCCGGCGGCATAGACCTAGCCTCCCTAGCCGTCGTCGGCGTCATAGACATTGCCTCCCTAGCCGGCGCCGGTATAGTAGACCTGGCCTCCCAAGCCGGCGCCAGCGGGGTAGACATGGCCTCCATGCCGGAGCCGGCGGGGTAGACCTGGCCTCCCAAAACGGCGCCAGCGAGCTAGACCTGGTATCCGTAGCCGGCACCGGCGGGGTAGACCTGGCCTTCGTAGCTGGCGCCGTCAGGGTAGACCTTGCCAGCCTGCCGGTGCCGGCGGGGTAGACCTGGCCTCCCAAGCTGGCGCCAACTGCGTAGACATTGCATCCTTTGCCGGCGTCGGCGGCGTGGACATTTCCTCGCTATCCGGCACCGGTGGTGTAGACCTGGCCTCCCTGCCGGCGCCGGCGGGGTAGACCTGACCTCCGAAGGCAGCGCCGGCGGGGTAGACCTGACCTCCCAAGGCGGCGCCGGCATGGTTGACATGGCCTCCCAAGCCAGCGCCAGTGGGGTAGACCTGGCCTCCCTAGCCGTCGCCAGCGGAGTAAACCTGGCCTCACAAGCCAGTGCCGGCGCAGTAGACCTGACCTCCCAAGTCGGCATCGGCGGCGTAGACCTGGACTTCCTAGCTGGCGCCGGCAGCGTAGACATTGTCTTCCTAGCCGGTGCCGGCGGGATAGACCTGGCCTCCCTAGCCGGCACCGGCGGGGTAGACCTGGCCTACCTAGCCAGCGCCGGCAGGGTAGACCTGGCCTCCGTAGCCGGCGCCGGCGGGGAAGAACTGGCCTCCCTGCTGGCTCCGGCGGGGTAGACCTGGCCTCCCAATCCGGCGCAGGCGCGGTAGACCTGGCCTTCGTTAGCAGCGCCGTCGGGGTAGACCTGGCCTCCCTAGCCAGCGTCGGCGGCGTACACATTTCCTCGCTCGCCGGCACCGGCCGTGTAGACCTAGCCTCCCTGCTGGTGCCGGCGGGGTAGACCTGGCCTCCCTAGCCAGCGCCGGTGGGGTAGACCTGGCCTACCTGCCGACGCCGGCAGGGTAGACCTGGCCTCCCTAGCCAGCGTCGGGGGCGAAGACCTGGCCTCCCTATCAGGCCTCGGCGGCATAGTCATTACCTCCATAGCCAGCGCTGGCGTGGTAGACCTAGCCTCCCTGCTGGCGCCGGCGTTGTAGACCTGGCCTCCCAAGCCGGCGTCGGCGGTGTAGACATTGCCTCCCTAGCCGGCGCCGGCGGGGTAGACCTGGCCTCCCTAGCCGTCGCCAGCGGAGTAAACCTGGCCTCCCAAGCCGGCGCCGGCGCAGTAGACCTGACCTCCAAAGTCGGCATCGGCGGCGTAGACCTGGACTTCCTAGCTGGCGCCGGCAGCGTAGACATTGTCTTCCTAGCCGGTGCCGGCGGGATAGACCTGGCCTCCCTAGCCGGCACCGGCGGGGTAGACCTGGCCTACTTAGCCAGCGCCGGCGGGGAAGAACTGGCCTCCCTGCTGGCTCCGGCGGGGTAGACCTGGCCTCCCAATCCGGCGCAGGCGCGGTAGACCTGGCCTTCGTTAGCAGCGCCGTCGGGGTAGACCTGGCCTCCCTAGCCAGCGTCGGGGGCGAAGACCTGGCCTCCCTATCAGGCCTCGGCGGCATAGTCATTACCTCCATAGCCGGCGCTGGCGTGGTAGACCTAGCCTCCCTGCTGGCGCCGGCGTTGTAGACCTGGCCTCCCAAGCTGGCGCCGGCGAGGTAGACGTGGCCTCCTTAGCCGGCGCCGGCGGGGTAGACCTGGCATCCATATCCAGCGCTGTCGTGGTAGACCTGGACTCCCTGCCGGCGCCCGCGGGGTAGACCTGGCCTCCCTAGCTGGTGCCAACGTGGTAGACCTGGCCTCCCAATCCGGCGCCAGCGAGTTAGACCTGTCCTCCCTGCCGGCGCCGCCAGGGTAGACCTGGCCTCCCAAGCCGGTGCCGGCGGCGTAGACCTGGGCTCCCTAGCTGGCGCCAATGTGGTAGACCTGGCCTCCCAATCCGGCGCCAGCGGGGTAGACCTGTCCTCTCTAGGCGGCGCAGGCCGGGTAGACTTGGCCTCCCTAGCTAGCGCCGGCGTGTTAGACCTGGCCTCCGTAGCCGGTGCCGTCGAAGTAGACCTGGCCTCTCTGCCGGCGCCGGCGGGGTATACCTGACCAACCAAGCTGGCGCCGGCGTCGTAGACCTGGCCTTCCTATCAGGCGTCGGCGTCATAGTCATTGCCTCCATATCCGGCCCCCGGCGGGGAAGACCTGGCCTCCCTAGCCGCACCGGCGGGGTAGACCTGGCCTCCCTGCCGGCGCCGGCGGTGTAGACCTGGCCTCCCAAGCCGGCGCTGGCATGGTAGTCCTGGCCTCCCAAGCCGGCGCCGGTGGTGTTGACTTGGCCTACCTAGCTGGCGCCGCCTGCGTATACATTGTCTTCCTAGCCAGCACCGGCGGGATAGACCTGGCCTCCCTAGCCAGCGCCGGCGGCGTAGACCTGGACACCCTGCCGGCGCCAGCAAGGAAGAACTGGCCTCCCTGCCGGCGCTGGTGGCGTAGACCTGGCCTCCCTAGTCTGCGCCGGCGGCGTAAACCTGGCCTCCCAAGCCGGCGCCGGCGGCGTAGACCTGGGCTCCCTAGCCGTCGTCGTCGTCATAGACATTGCCTTGCTAGTGGGCGCCGGTGTCATAGACCTGGCCTCCCTAGCCGGCGCCGGCGGGGTATACCTGGACACCCTGCCAGCGCCGGCAAGGAAGACCTGGCCTCCCTAGCCGGCACCGGCGAGTTAGACCTGACCTCCCTAGACGGCACCGGCAAGGAAGACCTGGCCTCCCTAGCCGGCGCCGGCGGCTTAGACATTGCTTCCCTAGCAGGCACCGGCGGGGTAGACCTTGACTCCCTGACGGCGTCCGCAAGTTAGACCTGTCCTCCCTGCCAGCGCCGGCGAGTTAGACCTGGCCTCCCAAGCATGCGCCGGCTGGGTAGACCTGGCCTCCCACGCCGGCGACGGCAGCGTAGACCTGGCCTCCCTAGCTAGCGCCGGCGGCGTAGACATTGTCTTCCTAGGTTGCACCTGCGAGGTAGACCTGGACTCCCTAGCCAGCGCCGGAGGGATAGACCTGGCCTCCCAATCCGGCGCCGGCGGGGTAGACCTGGCCTCCCTGCCGGCGTTGGCGGGGTAGACCTGGCCTCCCTAGCCGGCACCGGTGAGTTTGACCAGGCCTTCCTGCCAGAGCCGGCGAAGTAGACCTGGCCTCCCAAGATGGTGCCGGCGGCGTAGACCTGGCCTCCCTAGCCGGCGCCGGAGGGGTAGACCTGGCCTCCCTATCCGGCGCTGGCGCAGTAGACCTGGCGCCCCTAGCCGGCACCGGTGAGGTAGACCTGGCCTCCCTGCCGGCGCCCGCGGGGTAGACCTGGCCTCCCAAGCCCGCGCCGGCGGCGTAGACCTGGCATCCCTATGCGGCGTCGGCGGCGCACACCTGGCCTCCTTTAGCCGGCATCGTCAGCGTAGACATTTCCTCGCTAGCCGGCGCCGTTGGGGTAGACCTGGCCTTCCAAGCCTGCGCCAGCGGGGTAGACCTGGCCTCCCTACCCAGCGCCAGCGGGGTAGACCTGGCCTCCCTAGCCGGCGCTAGCGGTGTAGACCTGGCCTCCGTGCCGGCGCCGGCTGGGTAGACCTGGCCTCCCTAGCCGCCGGCGGCACGGAAGACCTGGCCTCCCTACCTGGCGCTAGCAGGGTAGACCTGGCCTCCCTGCCGGCGTTGGCGGGGTAGACCTGGCCTCCCTAGCCGGCACCGGTGAGTTTGACCAGGCCTTCCTGCCGGAGCCGGCGAAGTAGACCTGGCCTCCCAATATTGGCACCGGAGAGGTAGACCGGGCCTCCCTAGCCGGCGCCGGAGCGAAAGACCTGGCCTCCCTACCTGGCGCCAGCAGGGTAGACCTGGCCTCCCTGCTGGCGTTTTCGGGGTAGACCTGGCCTCCCTAGCCGGCGCCGGCGAGTTAGACCTGACCTCCCTAGACGGCACCCGCAAGGAAGACCTGGCCTACCGGCCGGCGTTGGCGGGGTAGACCTGGCCTCCCTAGCCGGCGCCGGTGAGTTAGACCAGGCCTCCCTGCCGGAGCCGGTGAAGTAGACCTGGCCTCCCTAGCCGGCGCCGGCGGCGCACACCTGATCTCCCTAGCCGGCGCTGGCGCGGTAGACCTGGCGCCCCTAACCGGCGCCAGTGAGGTAGACCTGGCCTCCCTGCCGGCGCCCACGGGGTAGACCTGGCCTCCCAAGCCCGCTCCGGCGGCGTAGACCTGGCATCCCTAGCCGGCGCTGGCGGGGTAGACCTGGCCTCCATAGCCGCCACCGGCGGCGTAGACCTGGCCTCCCTAGCTGGCGCCGGCGGCGTAGACATTGTCTTCCTATCCTGCGCCGGCGGGATAGACCTGGCCTCCCTATCTGGCGCCGGCGAGGTAGACCTCGCCTCCCTATCCACGCCAGAGTGGTAGAACTGGCCTCCCTACCCAGCGCCAGCGGAGTAGACCTGGCCTCCCAAGATGGCGCCGGCGGCGCAGACCTGGCCTCCATAGCCGGCGCTGGCGCGGTAGACCTGGCCCCCTTAGCCGGCGCCGGCGAGGTAGACCTGGCCTCCCTGCCAGCGCCCGCGGGGTAGACCTGGCCTCTCAAGCCGGCGCCGGCGGCGTAGACCTGGCCTCCCCAGCTGGCACCGGCAGGGTAGACCTGGCCTCCCAAGCCGGCGCCAGCGTCGTAGGCCAGGCCTCCCAAGCCGGAGCCGGCGGAGTAGACCTGGCCTCCCAAGATGGTGCTGGCGGCGTAGACCTGGCCTCCCAAGCCGGCGCCGGAGGGGTAGACCTGGCCTCCCTAGCCGGCGCTGGCGCGGTAGACCTGGCGCCCCTAGCCGGCGCCGGTGAGGTAGACCTGGCCTCCCTGCTGGCGCCCGCGGGGTAGACCTGGCCTCCCAAGCCCGCGCCGGCAGCGTAGACATGGCATCCCTAGCCGGCGCCGGCGAGTTAGACCTGACCTCCCTAGACGGCGCCGGTGAGTTAGACCTGACCTCCCTAGACGGCGCCGGCAAGGAAGACCTGGCCTCTCTGCCGGCGTTGGCGGGGTAGACCTGGCCTCCCTAGCTGGCGCCGGTGAGTGAGACCTGGCCTCCCTGCCAGAGCCGGCGGAGTAGACCTGGCCTCCCAAGATGGCGCCGGCGGAGTAGACCTGGCCTCCCTGCCGGCACCCGCGGGGTAGACCTGGCCTCCCTACTCAGCGCCAGCGGGGTAGACCTGGCCTCCCAAGCCGGCGCCGGTGGCGTAGACCTGGCCTCCCTAGCCGGCGCTGGCGGGGTAGACCTGGCCTCCCTAGCCGGCTCCGGCGGGGAAGAACTGGCCTCCCTAGACGGCGCCGGCAAGGAAGACCTGGCCTCTCTGCCGGCGTTGGCAGGGTAGACCTGGCCTCCCTAGCCGACGCCGGTGAGTTAGACCGGGCCTCCCTGCCGGAGCCGGCGGAGTATACCTGGCCTCCCAAGATGGCGCCGGCGGCGCAGACCTGGCCTCCATAGCCGGCGCCGGCGCGGTAGACCTGGCCCCCTTAGTTGGCGCCAGCGAGGTAGAACTGGCCTCCATGCCAGCGCCCCGGGGTAGACCTGGCCTCCCAAGCCCGCGCCGGCGTCGTAGACCTGGCCTCCCTAGCTGGCACCGGCAGGGTAGACCTGGCCTCCCAAGCCGGCGCCAGCGTCGTAGGCCAGGCCTCCAAAGCCGGAGTCAGCGGAGTAGACCTGGCCTCCCAAGATGGTGCTGGCGGCGTAGACCTGGCCTCCCAAGCCGGCGCCGGAGGGGTAGACCTGGCCTCCCTAGCCGGCGCTGGCGCGGTAGACCTGGCGCCCCTAGCCGGCGCCGGTGAGGTAGACCTGGCCTCCCTGCCGGCGCCCGCGGGGTAGACCTGGCCTCCCAAGCCCGCGCCGGCGGCTTAGACCTGGCATCCCTATCCGGCGTCGGCGGCACACACCTGGCCTCCTTTAGCCGGCGTCGTCAGCGTAGACATTTCCTCGCTAGCCGGCGCCGTTGGGGTAGACCTGGCCTTCCAAGCCTGCGCCAGCGGGGTAGACCTGGCCTCCCTACCCAGCGCCAGCGGGGTAGACCTGGCCTCCCAAGCCGGCTCCGGCGGCGTAGACCTGGCCTCCCTAGCCGGCGCTGGCGCGGTAGACCTGGCGCCCCTAGCCGGCGCCGGTGAGGTAGACCTGGCCTCCCTGCTGGCGCCCACGGGGTAGACCTGGCCTCCCAGGCCCGCTCCGGCGGCGTAGACGTGGCATCCCTAGCCGGCGCTGGCGGGGTAGACCTGGCCTCCCAAGCCGGCGCCGGCGGCGTAGACCTGGCCTCCCTAGCTGGCGCCGGCGGCGTAGACATTGTCTTCCTATCCTGCGCTGGTGGGATAGACCTGGCCTCCCTATCTGGCGCCGGCGAGGTAGACCTCGCCTCCCTAACCACGCCAGCGTGGTAGACCTGGCCTCCCTACCCAGCGCCAGCGGGGTAGACCTGGCCTCCCAAGCCGGCGCCGGCGGTGTAGACCTGGCCTCCCTAGCCGGCTCCGGCAAGGAAGACCTGGCCTCTCTGCCGGAGCCAGCGGAGTAGACCTGGCCTCCCAAGATGGCGCCGGCGGAGCAGACCTGGCCTCCATAGCCAGCGCCGGCGCGGTAGACCTGGCCCCCTTAGCCGGTGCCGGCGGCGTAGACCTGGCCTCCATGCCAGCGCCCGCGGGGTAGACCTGGCCTCCCAAGCCCGTGCCGGCGCCGTAGGCCAGGCCTCCCAAGCCGGAGCCGGCGGAGTAGACCTGGCCTCCCAAGATGGTGCCGGCGGCGTAGACCTGGCCTCCCTGCCGGCACCCGCGGGGTAGACCTGGCCTCCCAAGCCCGCGCCGGCGTCGTAGACCTGGCATCCCTAGCCGGCTCCGGCGGCGCACACCTGGCCTCCTTTAGCCGGCGTCGTCAGCGTAGACATTTCCTCGCTAGCCGGCGCCGTTGGGGTAGACCTGGCCTCCCAAGCCGGCGCCGGCGGCGTAGACCTGGCCTCCCTAGCCGGCGCTGGCGGGGTAGACCTGGCCTCCCTAGCCAGTGCCGGCACGAAAGACCTGGCCTCCCTGCCGGCGTTGGCGGGGTAGACCTGGCCTCCCTAGCCAGAACCGGTGATTTAGACCAGGCCTCCCTGCTGGAGCCGGCGGGGTAGACCTGGCCTCCCAAAATGGTGCCAGCGGCGTAGACCTGGCCTCCCTAGCCGGCGCCGGAGGCGTAGACCTGGCCTCCCTAGCCGGCGCTGGCGCGGTAGACCTGGCGCCCCTAGCCGGCTCCGGCGGGGAAGACCTGGCCTCCCTAGACGGCTCCGGCAAGGAAGACCTGGCCTCTCTGCCGGCGTTGGCGGCGTAGACCTGGCCTCCCTAGCCGATGCCGGTGAGTTAGACCTGACCTCCCTGCCGGAGCCAGCGGAGTAGACCTGGCCTCCCAAGATGGCGCCGGCGGAGCAGACCTGGCCTCCATAGCCAGCGCCGGCGCGGTAGACCTGGCCCCCTTAGCCGGTGCCGGCGAGGTAGACCTGGCCTCCATGCCAGCGCCCGCGGGGTAGACCTGGCCTCTCAAGCCCGCGCCGGCGTCGTAGACCTGACATCCCTAGCCGGCTCCGGCGGCGCACACCTGGCCTCCTTTAGCCGGCGTCGTCAGCGTAGACATTTCCTCGCTAGCCGGCGCCGTTGGGGTAGACCTGGCCTCCCAAGCCGGCGCTGGCGGCGTAGACCTGGCCTCCCTAGCCGGCGCTGGCGGGGTAGACCTGGCCTCCGTGCCGGCGCCGGCGGGGTAGACCTGGCCTCCCTAGCCAGTGCCGGCACGAAAGACCTGGCCTCCCTGCCGGCGTTGGCGGGGTAGACCTGGCCTCCCAAGATGGTGCCAGTGGCGTAGACCTGGCCTCCCTGCCGGCGCTGGCGCGGTAGACCTGGCGCCCCTAACCGGCGCCAGTGAGGTAGACCTGGCCTCCCTGCCCGCGCCCACGGGGTAGACCTGGCCTCCCAAGCCCGCTCCGGCGGCGTAGACCTGGCATCCCTAGCCGGCGCTGGCGGGGTAGACCTGGCCTCCATAGCCGCCACCGGCGGCGTAGACCTGGCCTCCCTAGCTGGCGCCGGCGGCGTAGACATTGTCTTCCTATCCTGCGCCGGCGGGATAGACCTGGCCTCCCTATCTGGCGCCGGCGAGGTAGACCTCGCCTCCCTAACCACGCCAGAGTGGTAGAACTGGCCTCCCTACCCAGCGCCAGCGGGGTAGACCTGGCCTCCCAAGCCAGCGCCGGCGGCGTAGACCTGGCCTCCCTAGACGGCTCCGGCGGGGAAGAACTGGCCTCCCTAGACGGCGCCGGCAAGGAAGACCTGGCCTCTCTGCCGGCGTTGGCGGGGTAGACCTGGCCTCCCTAGCCGACGCCGGTGAGTTAGACCTGGCCTCCCTAGACGGCTCCGGCGGGGAAGAACTGGCCTCCCTAGACGGCGCCGGCAAGGAAGACCTGGCCTCTCTGCCGGCGTTGGCGGGGTAGACCTGGCCTCCCTAGCCGACGCTGGCGAGGTAGACCTGGCCTCCCTGCCAGCGCCCGCGGGGTAGACCTGGCCTCTCAAGCCGGCGCCGGCGGCGTAGACCTGGCCTCCCCAGCTGGCACCGGCAGGGTAGACCTGGCCTCCCAAGCCGGCGCCAGCGTCGTAGGCCAGGCCTCCCAAGCCGGAGCCGGCGGAGTAGACCTGGCCTCCCAAGATGGTGCTGGCGGCGTAGACCTGGCCTCCCTAGCCGGCACCGGAGGGGTAGACCTGGCCTCCCTAGCCGGCGCTGGCGCGGTAGACCTGGCGCCCCTAGCCGGCGCCGGTGAGGTAGACCTGGCCTCCCTGCCGGCGCCCGCGGGGTAGACCTGGCCTCCCAAGCCCGCGCCGGCAGCGTAGACCTGGCATCCCTAGCCGGCGCCGGCGAGTTAGACCTGACCTCCCTAGACGGCGCCGGTGAGTTAGACCTGACCTCCCTAGACGGCGCCGGCAAGGAAGACCTGGCCTCTCTGCCGGCGTTGGCGGGGTAGACCTGGCCTCCCTAGCTGGCGCCGGTGAGTGAGACCTGGCCTCCCTGCCAGAGCCGGCGGAGTAGACCTGGCCTCCCAAGATGGCGCCGGCGGAGTAGACGTGGCCTCCATAGCCGGCGGCGGCTCGGTAGACCTGTCCTCTCTAGGCGGCGCAGGCCGGGTAGACTTGGCCTCCCTAGCTAGCGCCGGCGTGTTAGACCTGGCCTCCGTAGCCGGTGCCATCGAAGTAGACCTGGCCTCTCTGCCGGCGCCGGCGGGGTATACCTGACCAACCAAGCCGGCGCCGGCGTCGTAGACCTGGCCTTCCTATCAGGCGTCGGCGTCATAGTCATTGCCTCCATATCCGGCCCCGGCGGGGAAGACCTGGCCTCCCTAGCCGCACCGGCGGGGTAGACCTGGCCTCCCTGCCGGCGCCGGCGGTGTAGACCTGGCCTCCCAAGCCGGCGCTGGCATGGTAGTCCTGGCCTCCCAAGCCGGCGCCGGTGGTGTTGACTTGGCCTACCTAGCTGGCGCCGCCTGCGTATACATTGTCTTCCTAGCCAGCACCGGCGGGATAGACCTGGCCTCCCTAGCCAGCGCCGGCGGCGTAGACCTGGACACCCTGCCGGCGCCAGCAAGGAAGAACTGGCCTCCCTGCCGGCGCTGGTGGCGTAGACCTGGCCTCCCTAGTCTGCGCCGGGGGCGTAAACCTGGCCTCCCAAGCCGGCGCCGGCGGCGTAGACCTGGGCTCCCTAGCCGTCGTCGTCGTCATAGACATTGCCTCGCTAGCGGGCGCCGGTGTCATAGACCTGGCCTCCCTAGCCGACGCCGGCGGGGTATACCTGGACACCCTGCCAGCGCCGGCAAGGAAGACCTGGCCTCCCTAGCCGGCACCGGCGAGTTAGACCTGACCTCCCTAGACGGCGCCGGCAAGGAAGACCTGGCCTCCCTAGCCGGCGCCGGCGGCTTAGACATTGCTTCCCTAGCAGGCACCGGCGGGGTAGACCTTGACTCCCTGACGGCGTCCGCAAGTTAGACCTGTCCTCCCTGCCAGCGCCGGCGAGTTAGACCTGGCCTCCCAAGCATGCGCCGGCTGGGTAGACCTGGCCTCCCACGCCGGCGACGGCAGCGTAGACCTGGCCTCCCTAGCTAGCGCCGGCGGCGTAGACATTGTCTTCCTAGGTTGCACCTGCGAGGTAGACCTGGACTCCCTAGCCAGCGCCGGAGGGATAGACCTGGCCTCCCAATCCGGCGCCGGCGTGGTAGACCTGGCCTCCCTAGCCGGCGCCGGCGGGGTAGACCTGGCCTCCCTGCCGGCGTTGGCGGGGTAGACCTGGCCTCCCTAGCCGGCACCGGTGAGTTTGACCAGGCCTTCCTGCCAGAGCCGGCGAAGTAGACCTGGCCTCCCAAGATGGTGCCGGTGGCGTAGACCTGGCCTCCCTAGCCGGCGCCGGAGGGGTAGACCTGGCCTCCCTATCCGGCGCTGGCGCAGTAGACCTGGCGCCCCTAGCCGGCACCGGTGAGGTAGACCTGGCCTCCCTGCCGGCGCCCGCGGGGTAGACCTGGCCTCCCAAGCCCGCGCCGGCGGCGTAGACCTGGCATCCCTATCCGGCGTCGGCGGCGCACACCTGGCCTCCTTTAGCCGGCATCGTCAGCGTAGACATTTCCTCGCTAGCCGGCGCCGTTGGGGTAGACCTGGCCTTCCAAGCCTGAGCCAGCGGGGTAGACCTGGCCTCCCTACCCAGCGCCAGCGGGGTAGACCTGGCCTCCCTAGCCGGCGCTGGCGGCGTAGACCTGGCCTCCGTGCCGGCGCCGGCTGGGTAGACCTGGCCTCCCTAGCCGCCGGCGGCACGGAAGACCTGGCCTCCCTACCTGGCGCTAGCAGGGTAGACCTGGCCTCCCTGCCGGCGTTGGCGGGGTAGACCTGGCCTCCCTAGCCGGCACCGGTGAGTTTGACCAGGCCTTCCTGCCGGAGCCGGTGAAGTAAACCTGGCCTCCCAATATTGGCACCGGCGAGGTAGACCGGGCCTCCCAAGCCGGCGCCGGAGCGGAAGACCTGGCCTCCCTACCTGGCGCCAGCAGGGTAGACCTGGCCACCCTAGCCGGCGCCGGCAGGGAAGACCTGGCCTCCCTACCTGGCGCCAGCAGGGTAGACCTGGCCTCCCTGCTGGCGTTTTCGGGGTAGACCTGGCCTCCCTAGCCGGCGCCGGCGAGTTAGACCTGACCTCCCTAGACGGCACCCGCAAGGAAGACCTGGCCTACCTGCCGGCGTTGGCGGGGTAGACCGGGCCTCCCTAGCCGGCGCCGGTGAGTTAGACCAGGCCTCCCTGCCGGAGCCGGTGAAGTAGACCTGGCCTCCCTAGCCGGCGCCGGCGGCGCACACCTGATCTCCCTAGCCGGCGCTGGCGCGGTAGACCTGGCGCCCCTAACCGGCGCCAGTGAGGTAGACCTGGCCTCCCTGCCGGCGCCCACGGGGTAGACCTGGCCTCCCAAGCCCGCTCCGGCGGCGTAGACCTGGCATCCCTAGCCGGCGCTGGCGGGGTAGACCTGGCCTCCATAGCCGCCACCGGCGGCGTAGACCTGGCCTCCCTAGCTGGCGCCGGCGGCGTAGACATTGTCTTCCTATCCTGCGCCGGCGGGATAGACCTGGCCTCCCTATCTGGCGCCGGCGAGGTAGACCTCGCCTCCCTAACCACGCCAGAGTGGTAGAACTGGCCTCCCTACCCAGCGCCAGCGGAGTAGACCTGGCCTCCCAAGATGGCGCCGGCGGCGCAGACCTGGCCTCCATAGCCGGCGCTGGCGCGGTAGACCTGGCCCCCTTAGCCGGCGCCGGCGAGGTAGACCTGGCCTCCCTGCCAGCGCCCGCGGGGTAGACCTGGCCTCTCAAGCCGGCGCCGGCGGCGTAGACCTGGCCTCCCCAGCTGGCACCAGCAGGGTAGACCTGGCCTCCCAAGCCGGCGCCAGCGTCGTAGGCCAGGCCTCCCAAGCCGGAGCCGGCGGAGTAGACCTGGCCTCCCAAGATGGTGCTGGCGGCGTAGACCTGGCCTCCCAAGCCGGCACCGGAGGGGTAGACCTGGCCTCCCTAGCCGGCGCTGGCGCGGTAGACCTGGCGCCCCTAGCCGGCGCCGGTGAGGTAGACCTGGCCTCCCTGCCGGCGCCCGCGGGGTAGACCTGGCCTCCCAAGCCCGCGCCGGCAGCGTAGACCTGGCATCCCTAGCCGGCGCCGGCGAGTTAGACCTGACCTCCCTAGACGGCGCCGGTGAGTTAGACCTGACCTCCCTAGACGGCGCCGGCAAGGAAGACCTGGCCTCTCTGCCGGCGTTGGCGGGGTAGACCTGGCCTCCCTAGCTGGCGCCGGTGAGTGAGACCTGGCCTCCCTGCCAGAGCCGGCGGAGTAGACCTGGCCTCCCAAGATGGCGCTGGCGGAGTAGACGTGGCCTCCATAGCCGGCGCCGGCGAGGTAGACCTGGCCTCCCTGCCGGCGCCCGCGGGGTAGACCTGGCCTCCCAAGCCCGCGCCGGCAGCGTAGACCTGGCATCCCTAGCCGGCGCCGGCGAGTTAGACCTGACCTCCCTAGACGGCGCCGGTGAGTTAGACCTGACCTCCCTAGACGGCGCCGGCAAGGAAGACCTGGCCTCTCTGCCGGCGTTGGCGGGGTAGACCTGGCCTCCCTAGCTGGCGCCGGTGAGTGAGACCTGGCCTCCCTGCAAGAGCCGGCGGAGTAGACGTGGCCTCCATAGCCGGCGCCGGCGAGGTAGACCTGGCCTCCCTGCCGGCGCCCGCGGGGTAGACCTGGCCTCCCAAGCCCGCGCCAGCGTCGTAGACCTGGCATCCCTAGCCGGCTCCGGCGGCGCACACCTGGCCTCCTTTAGCCGGCGTCGTCAGCGTAGACATTTCCTCGCTAGCCGGGGCCGTTGGGGTAGACCTGGCCTCCCAAGCCGGCGCCGGCGGCGTAGAACTGGCCTCCCTAGCCAGCGCTGGCGGGGTAGACCTGGCCTCCCTAGCCGGCGCTGGCGGGGTAGACCTGGCCTCCCTAGCCAGTGCCGGCACGAAAGACCTGGCCTCCCTGCCGACGTTGGCGGGGTAGACCTGGCCTCCCTAGCCGGAACCGGTGATTTAGACCAGGCCTCCCTGCTGGAGCCGGCGGAGTAGACCTGGCCTCCCAAGATGGTGCCGGCGGCGTAGACCTGGCCTCCCTAGCTGGCACCGGCAGGGTAGACCTGGCCTCCCATGCCGGCGCCAGCGTCGTAGGCCAGACCTCCCAAGCCGGAGCCGGTGGAGTAGACCTGGCATCCCTAGCCGGCGCCGGCGAGTTAGACCTGACCTCCCTAGACGGCGCCAGCAAGGAAGATCTGGCCTCTCTGCCGGCGTTGGCGGGGTAGACCTGGCCTCCCTAGCTGGCACCGGCAGGGTAGACCTGGCCTCCCAAGCCGGCGCCAGCGTCGTAGGCCAGGCCTCCCACGCCGGCGCCGGCGGCGTAGACATGGCCTCCCTAGCTGGCGCCGGCTGCGTATACATTATCTTCCCAGCCGTTGCCGGCGGGATAGAACTGGAATCCCTATCCAGCGCCGGCGGGGTAGACCTGGCCTCCCAAGCCGGCGCCGGCGGCGTAGACCTGGCCTCCCAAACCGGCGCCGGCTGGTTAGTGCTGGCCTCTCTAGCTGGCGACGGCGGGGTAGACCTGGCCTCCTTAGCCGGTGCCGGCGGGGTAGACCTGGCCTCCCTAGCCACCGCCAGCGTGGTAGACCTGGCCTCTCTAGGTACCGCCGGTGGCTTAGACATTGCCTCCCTAGCTGGCGCCTGCGGGGGAGACCTGGACTCCCTGCCGGCGCCGGCGGGTAGACCTGCCCTCCCATGCCGTCGCCGGCGGGGTAGATGTGACCTCCCAAGCTGGCCCCGACGGTGTAGACTTGGCCTCCATACCTGGCGCCGGAGGCGTAGACATTGATTTCCTAGCCGGCGCCGGCGGGGTAGACCTGGCTTCCCTAGCTGGCGCCGACTGCGTAGACATTGCCTCCCTTGCCGGTGCCTGCGGGGTACACCTGGCCTCCCTAGCCGGTGCCTGCGGGGTAGACCTGGCCTCCCTAGCCGGCGCAGGCATGGTAGACCTGGCCACCTGTATTGGGTCTGGCTGAGATGGAGTTAATACTCCCCATAGCAGCCCTCATAGCACTGTGCTCTTCATCAGTAGCTAGAAAGGTGTTGATAACACACCAGTGTTTTGGCTACTGCTGAGCAGTGCTGGCACAGCATCAAGGCTGTCTCTCCAACATTTTTGCCCCCCCCTCAACTGCAGGCTGGGGCAGGGCGAGATCTCGGGAGGGGACATAACCAGGACAGCTGACCTAAACTAACCAAACAGATATTCCATACCATATGACGTCAGCTCAGATATAAAAGCTAAGTAAAGGGAGACGGAAGGGGGGCATTTTTTGTCTTCAGGAGCAACCACTACGCGTACTGAAGCCCTGCTTCCCAGGAAGTGGCTAGACATCGCCTGCTGATGGGAAGTAGAGAATAATATCATTTGTTTTTCTTTGCTTTCGCGCGCGACCTTGGCTTTCACTTTATTAAACTGTCCTTATCTTGACCCACGAGCCTTTGGTTATATTTTCTTCCCCCTGTCCAGTTAAGAAGGGGGAGTGATAGAGCGGCTTTGGTGGGCACCTGGCATCCAGTCAGGGTCAACCCACTACAGTCTTCTTTGGCGCCCAACGTGGGGCACGACAACGGCAGTTTTGCATTAAACGTGCCATAGCTAGTTATTAAGTGGCAAGCTCCTGTGCAGGTCACGGAGCTTGTTGCCTGCTTGCTTATCTCTACCTTGCTGAGTTTGGGAACATGGTAACGCAAATAATGGCTGTGTGCTTTGCCCTGGCACTGATGGCTTTGCTGTGTTGTGGGAGCTATCTTGTGGAGGAGATGAGGGAACACATCTCCTTCTCCCTACCGGGCATTGATGTGAATGGTTTTATTATGCAGGCTCCTGAGGTCCTTGTTCACCCTTATGTGAGTTGTTCAGTACTAATAATTAATACTGGTGGTATATTATGGGTATTGTGGAATCTGGTCTCGTCCTGGTATAAGAGAAGACAAGTTTTGGGTGAGGCAATACTGAAATGTGCCCTCAAGCGACCGGTCCCTGGGTGGCAGGGTATATGGAAGGATTTGGGCAGATTCCTAGGACGGTTATCACCTCCCATAATCTGGGACTTTACACCTGAACAGGCAAGTAACCCTGGCAAACTGACGCGCCACCTGATAGAAGGGTGCCTTGCCTATCCCAATGAAAACCAGCAGCTTCTCGCACTGTACTGGGGCCTGGCCTATGCCTACCGAGCCATAGTTCAACACTCTCAGAGGACCACGGTTGAGGCAGGGACCCAGACTGCATCTGAGGACACCATGCTCGAGGCAGGGACCCAAACAACAACAACAACAACTACAGTAATTGCCCCAATAGTGAAAAAGAAACAGTGGACGAGGAGATCAACAGGTCCATACCATCGATTAGTGAGGGAAGAAGAAGAAGAAGAGGAAAGGCTTAATCTAGAAGCTGGTCCTTCGATAAAGAAATTGGAGGAAGGAGTGAGGGAACTTAGACAGGAAGCGGAAACTACCCGGTCCCCGACGTCCTCAGAACTTCGGGACTTGCGGAAAGACTACAGCCGCCAGCCAGGTGAGCGGATTGCTGCCTGGCTGCTCCGATGCTGGGATAACGGGGCCGACAGTCAGCAACTGGAAGGCAAGGAAGCCCAACAGCTGGGATCCCTCGCTAGAAACCGGGGAATTGAAAGAGGAATTGGAAAAGAGGCAGCAATTTGCAGTCTCTGGAGCCGGCTCCTCTCAAGTGTGAGGGCAAGATATCCATTCAAGGAAGATCTTGTGAATTCCTCAGAAAAGTGGACTACCGCAGATGAAGGCATCCAGTACCTGAGAGAGTTAGCAGTGGTGGAAGTCATCTACAGTGATCTAGATGATGAGGAAGTCTCAAAAGATCCAGAGGATGTCCTGTGCACACGGGCCATGTGGAGAAAGGTGATTCAAGGTGCCCCAGCGTCATATTCTAACAGCTTGGCAGCAATGTATTGCCCAGATATGGAAACACCAACTGTGGAGAAAGTGTCGTCTTGGCTCCAAAACTTTGAAGAAAATCTCTGTGTCTCCTCATCCCTACAGGACAGTGCCTTGGCTCTTAGGGACGCTCCAAGAAATCAGTCCTCTCCTGCCCCGGTCAGAGGGAAAGGGAGCCCAAGGCGTATGCCACGTGGTACACTCTGGTTCTTCCTGCGTGACCAAGGGGAGGACATGAGGAAGTGGGATGGTGAACCCACCTTTAAGCTGGAAGCCCGCGTACGTGAACTGAGAGGGAAGACAGCTGTTAAGAAGGGGTCACCCAAGAAGAAGGCTGTCAGTGTCGTTGCTGTAGAGGCCCAAGAAAGCAATCGGCGATCCTCCAGGCATAGAAGAACTGAAACGACCTCCCTTGACTCTGGTGAGGGGACTTCTGGTCTGGCACCGCAAGGGTCAGACAGTGAATACTCTGATGAGGAACAGCAATAGAGGGTCCCTGCCTTCGGCCAGGAGGAGGAAAGGGATGACCGGATATACTGGACTGTGTGGATTCGATGGCCTGGCACATCAGACCCACAGAAGTATAAGGCTTTGGTAGACACTGGTGCACAGTGTACGCTGGTGCCATCAGTGTACAGGGGCACAGAACCCATCTGGATCTCTGGAGTGACAGGGGGATGCCAGGAATTGACTGTATTGGAGGCTGAAGTGAGCTTGACAGGGGACAAGTGGGAAAAGCACCCCATTGTGACTGGCCCAGAGGCTCCTTGTATCCTTGGCATAGACTACCTCAAGAGAGGGTACTTCAAGGACCCAAAGGGGTACCGATGGGCTTTTGGTGTAGCCACTGTAAACGCAGAGAAGATCAAACAGCTATCTACCCTGCCTGGCCTCTCGGAAGATCCCTTCATTGTGGGACTGCTGCAAGTTGAAGAACAGCAGGTGCCAATCGCTACCAGGACGGTGCACCGCCGGCAATATCGGACAAACAGAGACTCCCTGGCTCCCATCCATGAGCTGATCCATCAACTAGAAAGCCAAGGAGTCATCAGCAAGACTCATTCACCTTTTAATAGTCCTATATGGCCAGTGCGAAAGTCTGATGGAGGGTGGAGGTTAACAGTAGATTATCGCGGCCTGAATGAAGTGACACCGCCACTGAGTGCTGCTGTACCAGACATGTTAGAGCTCCAGTATGAACTGGCATCAAAGGCAGCCACGTGGTATGCTACAATTGATATTGCCAATGCGTTTTTCTCCATTCCTTTGGCAGCAGAGAGCAGGCCACAGTTTGCTTTCACATGGAGAGGTGTCCAATACACCTGGAATCGACTGCCCCAGGGGTGGAAGCACAGCCCTACCATTTGTCACGGACTAATCCAAACAGCACTGGAACAAGGCGATGCCCCTGAACATTTACAATACATAGATGACATCATCATGTGGGGCAACGAGGCAGAAGAAGTGTTTGAGAAGGGAAAAAGAATAATTCAGATTCTTCTGAAAGCTGGTTTCGCCATAAAGAAAAGCAAGGTCAAGTGACCTGCACAGGAGATTCAGTTCTTGGGAATAAAATGGCAGGATGGACGCCGTCATGTCCCTATGGATGTGGTTAACAAGATAGCAACTATGTCTCCACCAGCTAACAAGAAAGAAACACAAGCTTTCCTAGGCCTTGTGGGGTTCTGGAGAATGCATATTCCAGGTTATAGTCAGCTTGTGAGCCCTCTCTATCGAGTAACGCGGAAAAAGAACTATTTTGAATGGGGCCCTGAACAACAACAAGCCTTTGAGCATATCAGACAGGAAATAGCTCGTGCGGTAGCTCTTGGGCCTGTCCGGACAGGACCAGATGTACAAAATGTGCTCTACACTGCAGCTGGGGAGCATGGTCTCACCTGGAGCCTCTGGCAGAAAACACCAGGAGAAACCCGAGGTCGACCATTAGGGTTTTGGAGCCGGGGGTACCGAGGATCAGAAGCCCACTACACCCCGACTGAAAAAGAGATACTAGCAGCATATGAGGGGGTTCGAGCCGCTTCAGAAGTTGTTGGTACAGAAGCATATCTTCTCTTGGCACCACGATTGCCCGTGCTACACTGGATGTTCAAAGGAAACATCCCCTCTACACATCATGCAACCAGTGCTACATGGAGTAAGTGGATAGCATTGATCACGCAACGGGCTCGACTGGGGAAATCTAACCGCCCAGGAATTCTGGAAGAGATCATGGACTGGCCAGAAGGCAGAGATTTTGGAGCATCGCCTGAGGAGGTGGCTCGTGCCCAAGAGGCACCACCATATAATGAGTTATCAGAAGATGAAAGGTGTTATGCTTTGTTTACTGATGGATCCTGTCGTGTGGTAGGGAACCATCGGAAGTGGAAAGCTGCTGTGTGGAGTCCCACACGACAAGTCGTTGAGGCCACTGAAGGAGAAGGCGAGTCAAGTCAGTTTGCAGAAGTGAAAGCCATCCAACTAGCCCTAGACATTGCTGAACGAGAAAAGTGGCCGGTACTCTACCTCTATACTGACTCCTGGATGGTGGCTAATGCCCTGTGGGGGTGGCTACAGCAGTGGAAGAAGACCAATTGGCAACGCAGGGGTAAACCCATCTGGGCAGCAGCATTGTGGCAGGACATTGCTGCCCGTGTAGAACACATGACTTTAAAGGTACATCATGTAGATGCTCACATGCCCAAAAGCCGTGCCACTGAAGAACTTCAAAATAATGAACAGGTAGACAAGGCTGCCAAAATAGAAGTAGCTCAGGTGGACCTGGACTGGGAGCGTAAGGGTGAGCTATTTGTAGCTCGCTGGGCCCATGAGACATCGGGACATCTAGGGAGAGATGCAACATATAGCTGGGCTCGTGATCGAGGGGTGGACCTGACCATGGAGGCCATCACACAGGTCACTCATGAATGTGAAACATGTGCTGCAATTAAACGAGCCACCAGAGTAAAGTCTCCCTGGAACAGAGGGCGGTGGCTGGGCTTTCAATATGGCGAGGCCTGGCAAATTGACTACATTGGACCACTGCCACGAACACGCCAAGGCAAGCGCTACATACTCACGATGGTGGAAGCAACTACTGGTTGGCTAGAAACATATCCTGTAAACCATGCCACTGCCCGAAACACCATCTTAGGCCTCGAAAGGCAAATTTTATGGCGACATGGTACCCCGGAAAGAATTGAATCAGACAATGGGACTCATTTCTGAAATAACCTCATAAGCTCCTGGGCAAAGAAACACGGCATCGAGTGGGTGTACCACATACCCTATCACCCACAAGCATCTGGAAAAATTGAGAGATATAATGGACTGTTGAAGACTATGTTGAGAGCGCTAGGCAGTGGGACATGGAAGCATTGGGATACAAATTTAGCAGAAGCCACTTGGCTAGTTAACACCAGAGGGTCTGCTAACCGTCCTGGTCCTGCCCAAACAAAACCCCTACATACTGTGGGAGGAGATAAGGTCCCCGTAGTGCACATGGGGAAGTGGCTGGGGAAGGCAGTGTGGATTTCTCCTCCCATGGGAAAAGGCAAACCCATTCGTGGGATTGTCTTTGCGCAGGGACCTGGGTGTACTTGGTGGGTAATGCGGAAGGATGGGGAGACCCAGTGTGTGCCTCAAGGACATTTAACCTTGAGGGAAAAATAATATATTTGAGTTGTATGTTGTAGGAAGTAATGTAGCAGGAATGACCTGAACTGCAGAGGAGTGAACTTCGCAAGGAACCAGACAAGTGCATCGGTGACCCAAACCAAGCCGGCACTGGTGCCCAACGATTGAACATACTGCTTCTCCTGTCCTGACCACTCATCTTGATGGATGGGGCCCAAGTCATAACCTGTGTGTGAACATCTGGAGGAGTGGAAGAAGCCCATGGAATATCTCTCTCTTAAAGGACAGGGGATAGTAATTAATAAGAATGTATAAATCTGTATGTTGGGTATAAAAGTGGTTTAAATATGCAGTTTCAGTTGTAAGTGTTGGTAAGAAGGGATTTCAGTAATGGGAATTAAATACAATGGCATGGTTAGAAGATATCGGTATTAAATTATGTGGGACCTGAGCATGACGCAAATGGTATGGAATAAGGGGTGGAGATTGTATTGGGTCTGGCTGAGATGGAGTTAATACTCCCCATAGCAGCCCTCATAGCGCTGTGCTCTGCATCAGTAGCTAGAAAGGTGTTGATAACACCAGTGTTTTGGCTACTGCTGAGCAGTGCTGGCACAGCATCAAGGCTGTCTCTCCAACATTTTTGCCCCCCCCTCAATGGTAGGCTGGGGCAGGGCAAGATCTCGGGAGGGGACATAACCAGGACAGCTGACCTAAACTAACCAAACAGATATTCCATACCATATGACGTCAGCTCAGATATAAAAGCTAAGTAAAAAGGGAGACGGAGGGGGGGCATTTTTGTCTTCAGGAGCAACCACTACGCGTACTGAAGCCCTGCTTCCCAGGAAGTGGCTAGACATCGCCTGCTGATGGGAAGTAGAGAATAATATCATTTGTTTTTCTTTGCTTTCGCGCGCGACCTTTGCTTTCATTTTATTAAACTGTACTTATCTTGACCTACGAGCCTTTCGTTATATTTTCTCCCCCCTGTCCAGTTAAGAAGGGGGAGTGATAGAGCGGCTTTGGTGGGCACCTGGCATCCAGCCAGGGTCTGAGGAGATTGAAGTAGACGGACGCCTGTAATCTTGAGAGCAGACAGCAGACGACCCTTTATTGCTAAAACACACACGTACTTTTAGTCACACATTCTGCAAAGTCACTGTACACGCGCACAAGCATGAAATATGATTGGTTATATCAACTCTGTACACGCGCATAAACATAAGATATAATTGGTTATACTAACACTGTACACGCGCATAAACATGGGACACAATTGGTTATATTAACTAAAACACACGAAACTTGTCTCAGTCTCATTGGTCAAGATAAACTGCCGAATTGTGGTTCTTTGTGCCAAGTTCCCTTTATCTTGGAATGTGCACCTGTGTTCTTCTAATTGGCATCTTTCTTTTTTTGTCTTCTTGTTTATTCTGTTCAAGGTCTTCTAAAGGCATCTGGAATGCTCTTGCGACCGTTAGCTAAATATGTGTCCACAATTCCCCCTTTTTTGTTTTTCGACAAGTAACAACATGCTGTATTGCCCTTTGCAAAAACCTATGAACACAGCTAATTAAACACAGCAAAAACAACATTATATCTAATAAAATACATAAGAATAAAAGACTGTTCAGGTAATGCCAATGACACACAAAAAGAGGTTTGATTAATAGCTTTAGTCAGTGTCACCCAAACATTCTTACTGTCCCACAGTGTTAAATGATGTGGATCAATCACCGGTGCCACTGTCATGCTGCTTACTTACAGTCAGCGTGTTCCATATCAATCTCAGCATAAGGTTTCGTCCATTTAGTTGGAATCCACTTCGGCTCATTTTCTGTAATGACACAAGCATAACCTCGGCCCCACGTTATTACTTTAAAAGGTCCCTCCCATTGCTGACGCTCAATATTTTTAACCCAGACTTTCCACCCATTATCAGTATTTTGAATCCCACTATTCATTGTTTGAAAATGCCGAACTACAGGGGGGACTACTGACTCTCCACGCAGGGTCAAAAAATTCATCACATATATTGCTTTCATGAGTCTATTTGAAGGAGGTTCCCCCAATTCCCCCTTTTTTTGTTTTTCCAAAAAGTCTTTTAATACTTTATGAGTACGTTCGATTATAGCTAGACCTGTGGGAGAATGAGGAATGCCAGTAATATGAGTAACTCCCCATTGCTGAAAAAATTCCTGAGTCCGTTGTGCTATAAAACATGGTCCGTTATCTGTTTTTATCTGGGCCAGGACACCCATTACTGCAAATGCTTGTCATAAGTGTGTTTGTAGATGTCGACTTGTTTCGCCCGCAAGTGCTGTGGCCCATATCATCAAGGAATATGTATCAACAGAAACATGAACATAACACAATTTTCCAAAAGCTGGTACATGAGTCACATCAGTCTGCCACAATTGCAAGGATTGCAGACCCCTAGGATTTACAGCGCCATCTCCGTGCCCAGATAATTTCTGGCACTCAGCACAGGATTGAATGATGGCTTTGGCATCTGCTATAGAAATTTGAAACTGTTTGGCTAATACTTTCGCTGGTTGGTGGAAAAAACTATGAGCTCCACGTGCCTGTAGAAGTTTATTGGGGGGTGGCCCAGTCCATACAGGATTAGCTAGCAAATCAGCTCGTTTATTCCCTTCTGTGATCCATCCAGGCAAACTGGTGTGACTTCGCACATGCATTATATAATAACACTTTGTCCGTTGGTTTAACAGAAATAGCAACATCTTAAATTTTTCAAACAATGTGATGTTATCAATTTCTTTCAAATAAGCCCGTCTCAAGCGTTTTGCTACACCTACCACATCTAAAGAATCAGCAATAATATTGACCTCAACATGCTGCCACTTTTTAAATACTTCTATTACAGCTTGAAGTTCCACCACTTGGGGGAGCCTTCACATGTGACAATGTGATTTTTCCATACCTGACCTTCTTTCCAAACTACTACTGCCTTTCCTGTTTTTCCACTGCCATCCGTAAATACTGTAGGACCATCAGTAGGTAACTCTGCACACAATTCTTTTTCTTCTAGTTGTATATTTTGTAGCAAGGAAAACATTTTGTGTGCAGGAAGATGAATATCTTTCCTTCGAAATCTGCAAAAGCAATTTGTAAAGTTAGACTATTCTGTAGACACCATTGTAAATATCCTTGAGTTAAAGGAACGACAATTGTGTGTGGTTCTTGCCCACAAATCTCAATAATCCGACGTCTCCCCTTTATAATGAATTCTGAAATCATTTCAATTTGAGAAAATATGGTTTTTCAGGCCTGGTGAGCTAAAAAGATCCATTCTATTATTAACAAGTCTTTGTGACTTCCCTCCCATTGATATATGATCCCAAGGGGTTGTTTTTCTCGGTTTAAAATGCTAAGATTAATGTCAAGATTTTCTTTAATTCTAAAAGCCTGACTCTGGGATATTAGATCTGCTATCTTTTGTAATGCTTGTTTACCTTGAGGAGTCAATTGTCGAGGTGCCGTTAAGGTAGTGTCGCCTCGTAACATTTCAAATAAAGGGGTCAGAAGCTCATTATCTATTCCCAACAGTGTTCGAACCCAATTGATTGTCCCCAGTAATTTTTGCACATCATTCAATGTTTCAATCTTGTCTGTAATTTCCAGTTTTCGTGGAACTATAGTTTTTTCTAAAATCTTCCAGCCTAAATATTTCCATGGTTGCATTTTTTGTACCTTTTCTGGTGCTATTTTTAAACCAAAATCAGACAATTGTGTAGTCAATTCTTTGAGCTTTTCGGATAACTCTCTTTTCCCTGCTCTCAAGATATCATCCATATAGTGATAAATAATCAAGTCTGGATTTTGTTGTCTAAACCCTTTTAGAGCTTGGGATACATAGGATTGGCATATGGTTGGAGAATTTGTCATTCCTTGCGGCAGAACTACCCAATGATAACGTTCCATGGGTTCCTGTTTGTTTATGATGGGGATAGAAAAGGCAAATTTTTCCGCATCTTTTGGGTCTAAATATATTGTAAAAAAAAATCCTTTAAATCAATAATCAAAATGTTCCATCCTTGTGGAATCATGGTAGGCGTGGGTAACCCTAATTGAAGGGCTCCCATATTTTCCATTACTTCATTTATTTTTCTTAAATCATGCAGTAGTCTCCATTTCCCAGATTTTTTTGGAGTGACAAAAACTGGTGTATTCCAAGGGCTCGTGGTATTCACCAAGCGCCTTTGTTCCAATTGCTCCTGTACTAACTGTTTCGAGATGGCGACCTTAGATTCAGTCAGCGGCCATTGATCTACCCAAATCGGTTCCTCTGTTTTCCATTTCAGTTTTAGGCATGGTCGCCCATCAATGGCTGCGCCACAGAATTGTCTCCTGTACTAAGCACACATCCCATTTGACTTAATGCATCCCTGCCTATCAGGTTCATAGGGGTATTGGTTACATAAGGTTTGATATAAGAAACTGAATTTTGACAAATCAATTGAATCATATATTTGCTTTGTCGAGTTTTTGATAATCCTCCCACACTGACCAGTTTCGAATCCCTCTCATAAAGCTCCCAAGTAACAGGCCAGTCCTCCCACGACAGAACTGTTACATCTGCTCTAGTGTCCACTAATGCTTGTAATTTTATTTTTTCTGGCCTGTTCTTTGCATTTTGTAACTCTGCTGATATACTAGGTTTTGTTTTATTGATCTCCATTGACCACATAATTTGAGCTTCTAATCCCGTAGATCCAAACCCTTCATTGCTGCGCTGTTGATTAACCTTACGTGGTACATTTGCTTTAAAAGGGACTAGCTGTGCAATTCTGCTTCCTTCCTGTATCGATACTGGTGGAGACGGCATCCAAATCACAGCATAAATGCGGCCTGTGTAGTCTGCATCAATCACCCTGGGAAGCACAAAAATTCCTTGTAATGTTATACTAGACCGTCCCAACAACAGGGCACTAAGCCCATTACCTAATGGTCCTTGTGCGTTTACTGGCACACGGTATACCTGAGAGTTCCATAGTAGAATGGTTTCTATTGTTGAGACATCCACTCCGGCACTTCCAGCTGTTCGGGCTGGCAATTCTGCCAGACATCCTTCTTGGCGCCGTTCTGGGATCCTTTCAGAGCTGTTGGGGTCATCGCACCGCTCCTCGCACTTTTCTTATAGTTTCCCGGCGATGGGGTACCTCGAGGTGGCAGAGCTACACCTTCATTTGTGAAAGGAGATCTACATTGGTTAGCATAACGTCTCCCTTTATGACAACGAGGGCATATATTAGGCCCAGCTTCCACTTTGTTTCACCCTTCTTTACACTGAAATTGCAAATGTCCCGGTTGTCCACATTTATAGCATTTCTTAACATTTTTTGTATCCATTCGCATGGCTACAGCAAAAGCATTGGCCATTAATGTAGTTTTATGCTCCAAAGACCCAACTTTGTTACAGGCCTCTATCATATCTACTAGCGTCACTCTTCCTGGCATCGATTGTAGTATTTTTTTACAGTCTGCATTTGCATTTTCC
Organism: Harpia harpyja; assembly: GCF_026419915.1. Lineage (NCBI taxonomy): Eukaryota > Metazoa > Chordata > Aves > Accipitriformes > Accipitridae > Harpia > Harpia harpyja. The sequence continues at coordinate 1,007,745 of NW_026293320.1, forward strand.
ACAGCCAATTTTATTATCAATGCTTCTTTGGCATCAGCATTATCTATTTGCTTTTCAATAGCATCTCGCAGACGATCAATAAAGGACATATAAGGTTCCATATTACCCTGCCTTATACTTGTAAATGATTGTTCTGGCTTTCCAGCTTCAGGCAAGGTTACCATTGCCTTCAGAGCTAAGGAAGCTGATTCTTGTAATGCTTCCACCGGTAGCCTCGCTTGCCTATTAACATCTGCAAAGTCACCAGTCCCCATCATTTGTGCAGAAGTGATCATATACTGCGGATCTCCTTCTGGGCAGTCTAAATTTCTTAGTGCCGCTAAATCACATAATTCTGCCCATTTCACCTTCCATATTAGACGCTGAGTCGGGGTTAAAATCATTGTAGCCAATTGTGTACAGTCAAAGCCCGTTAAAATTTGACCAGAAAATATATTCTCCAAGAACACCTGACTAAACGGAGCAGACAGTCCATTAGCCATTACTGTTTTCTGTACTTCTTTTATTAAATCCCAATTGAAAGGTTGCCACACGTTTGGGGCATTCTGCCTGACTGCAACTGGAAAAGCCACAGGATTTAGACCTTCGGTTAACATTTTATCATTTATGTCCTTCCATCGTTTTTTTATAGCTTCTCCTGGGGATGTATCTGTCTCATAGGCAGGTGCAGAGGGGATAGGTCTCTGCTCGAGAGGCAGGTTACTTAAAGGTTGATCGTTGCCTCCATTAATGACATCTCCCTCGGTGTTTAATTCCTCATCACTGTCCGAATTATTCACCACCTCGCCACACACACTTCTCTTTTTTTCCAGGGTATCTTCAATTGAAATTTTTACAGAAGCAGCCACCTCCTTTTCTGCCTTAAGGGCTTTCAACGTTTCCAGCACCAATCTCCACGTAGTGGAGATTTTCTGAGCCTTCATATCCCCACGCGATACAAAGTCCCAAATTACTTTTCCCATTTCTTCCCAATTTTTAACTTTAAAGACTTCTACATTCGAAGTGGGGGCACCATGGTCCTTAAGCCACTTCAGCATCATACGTAAAGTATTTGAATCATACTTAATCCCTCTCTCGGAGAGTATATGCGAAAGTATTTGTACAATTGCCCTTTCTTCCACAGACATCTGGGCACCCATTTTAATCGTCTTAGCCGCTCACCTTACTTCCAAACGAGCAGGGTGATTGATCTCCCGGGAGAAGGTTGTCCGCTCAGTCCAGCTGGCTAGACGATCGTTTGGCTAGAGTCTCCTCCGGACGCACTTCCAGCAATTCCAGCGTTTTCTCGGCCCGCAATCACGTCGGGGTCACCATTTGAGGAGATTGAAGTAGACGGATGCCTGTAATCTTGAGAGCAGACAGCAGACGACCCTTTATTGCTAAAACACACACATACTTATAGTCACATATTCTGCAAAGTCACTGTACACGTGCACAAACATAAAATATGATTGGTTATATCAACGCTGTACACGTGCATAAACATAAGATATAATTGGTTATACTAACACTGTACACGCGCATAAACATAGGACACAATTGGTTATATTAACTAAAACACGCAAAACTTGTCTCAGTCTAATTGGTCAAGATAAACTGCCGAATTGAGGTTCTTTGTGCCAAGTTCCCTTTATCTTGGAATGTGCACCTGTGTTCTTCTAATTGGCATCTTTCTTTTTTTGTCTTCTTGTTTATTCTGTTCAAGGTCTTCTAAAGGCATCTGGAATGCTCTTGCGACCGTTAGATAAATATGTGTCCACACTACCCCACCTGCGCAGGTAGGGAGGCCAGGTCTGCCCCGCCGGCACGGGTAGGGAGGCCAGGTCTAACCTGCTGGCACTGGCAGTGAGGCCAGGTCTACCCCGCCCGCGAGGGTAGAAGGTAGTGCCTACGATGCGGCGCCGGGAGGGAGGCCCGGTCTACCCCGCCGTCGCAGGCAGGGAGGCCATGTCTACCCCACCGGCGCCTCAGGGACTCCTGGTCTACCCCGCTAGCGCAGGTAGGGAGGCCAGGTCTACCCCGCCAGTGCTGGCAGAGAGGCCAGGTCTACTCCATCTGCGTGGGTAGGGAGGCCACGTCTACCCCACCAGCCCCGAGAAGGAGGCCAGGTCTACCCCGGCGGCGCCGGCAGGGAAGCCAGGTCTACCCCGCCCGCACGGGTAAGGAGGCTAGCTGTACCCCTGCAGCGTGGGTAGGGAGGTCAGGTCTACCCCACCTTCGAGGGTAGGGAGGCCAGTTCTACCCCACCGGATCCGGTAGGGAGGCCAGGTCTACCCCACCCACACGGTTAGGGAGGCCAGGTCTACCCCATTCCGCACGATTAGGGAGCCAGGTCTACCCCGCCGGGGGCAGCAGGGAGGCCACCTCTACCCCGCCCGCGTGGTTAGGTAGGCCTGGTCTACCCGGTCCTCGCGGGCAGGAAGGCCAGGTGTACCCCACCAACGCAGTTACAGAGGCCAGGTCTACTCTGCCCGCGCAGTTAGGGAGGCCAGGTCTACCCTTCCTGCGCGGTTAGGGATGCCAAGTCTATTGCACCGGCACCGGTCAGGAGGCCAAGTCTGTGGAGGACCTCGTCTGCACCCAGTTGCCTGGGGATGATATTGACCTTGACAAGATTACCATGTTCCCGTGAGAGAAGAAATGATGAGAAGCGTGCCTGCGATACTAAGTTTAAGGAATGTGTTGACCATTTGCAGATGTGATAAGGAGCCTGAAAAAGCCACTCAATGAGGGATGAGAAAAACAACTTCTGACAACTTTTTGACCAATAAGGGACAGACATATGTACAAGGTAACAAGTATAATGGGTATAAATTTGCTGGCTTGTAAGAATAAAAAAAACTTCTTTGCTTGTACTATAAGAATGCGTACTTGTCGTTTGTCCGTCTCGACCGTGACAATTGGTGACCCTGATTGATGCTGTAAATAATGATTATGACTGCGAGGAGAGCAGTGGAGACGGAGCCCGGCATAGCTTGAGAGTGGCGGGAAGAGCTGCTAGTCCGGACCAATACTTGACACCTGGAGATAAACAGGTGAGCTGCCGGGAACATGGGCGGGACCCTCAGTAAAGAGGATGCCGGAATTGTAAATATGTGGAAAGTAATATTGCAAAAGAGAGGACTTAAAGTAGAAGAGTTGATGTTGTGGAAAATGCTCTTATGGGGCAAGCAACACGGATATAAAACAGATACAGTGACTGCATTTAGTGTGCCTGTGTGGCAAGGACTCAGGGACAAGCTGTTTGACAGTGTGTCCTGAGGGTCTAAGGAGGCAGCCAGCCTCCTGACGACATGGCGCCAGCTCCTTGAAACTGACCAAGACATTAAAGAACAAAGGGATAGCATGAAGGAGCCAGACGTCCCTATTGTGGGGGGAGGGCAGTCCTCTCCCACAGAGGACGTGGGGTCTGTTGCCCAGTCCTCTGACAAGCGTGCTGGGCGGCCAAAACCACGGGGCTGACAAAAGAACCCTTTCGTTGATGACTCTGATGATGAGCCTCCCTCAGGACATCCTCGGACTATTAAAGATAGAACATATAAGTGTCCCCAGGACTTGCTTCCTGGTAGTGATGTATGCCCCGCTGAAACGGCAGAGGCGCCGGTTAACCCGTCCGCCCCGCCCCTTGCCGCCTGATTCAGAGGATCAAGAAGGGATGAATAGCCCCTCCGGGTGCGGGGAGGGGAACAGGGGACTTCATGCCTGTAACCCTCTCTGCCAGCCAAAACATCAGAGGGTTGGCATGACCCCATGGACAATGATATGGGGGATCCTGAACCTGGGGGGTCTGCGGGAACACCGAAGGAGGGACAATTACAGGGAGGCTCGCGTTGCCGAGGACAGCCCTGGGTCCTTCCGCCGGCTCGAATTACTGTCAGTCCCCACAAGCCCCTGAAATTCTGGCAGCAGGTGAAAGCTCGAGCTCTGCAAGAAGGAAATTGGGACCTATCCGAGCAAATTAACATTCCCGTAACAGCAGGCAACTCTGGTGAAACAAATTTAAGGGGGACTGGGGCGATGGCTTTCCCCATGGTAAGGGGTGATCCAGGACAAGGAATGATGGATGAACATAGACCATATGCGTGGAAAGTTATACAGGATTTACAAAAGGCAACTGCGCAATATGGTCCCAATTCCCCTGCAATTATGCAATTAATACGCCTGTTAACTATGGAATAAATGACACCTTATGATATTGCTCAAATTGCTCAGATTATTTTCCAACCTGTGCAATGTGCCGTTTTTCGTAGTATCTGGACTCAGAGAGCAGAGGCGCAAGCAGTACACAATTTGCAGCTTTCACAAACTGATCCACGTTATGGTAACGGAGCTGATGTTCTGACTGGGACTGGTCAATTTAATAATCCTCAACATCAGGCTCAATGGCATCCACTTGTATTGGAGCAAGTCAAGACTATTGGTGTAGAAGCTTTGCTCCGAACGACGGAGCTGGCAGAGCCTAAGGCAAGATATACCCTGATTAAACAGGGGGCTAAAGAGCCGTTTCTGTCGTTTGTAGAGAAATTGATGGGGGCTATAGAGCGGCAGGTATTTGATGCACATATATGAGAAATGCTGGTAAAACAGTTAGAAGCTATGATTACGGCTTGCAGGAAGGTGGGCTCTGTTGAACACAAAATGTCTGCATTAGCTACAGCTATGTCTGCAATGTGTATGTCTAATCAGAAATGTTACTGCTGCGGGCAGACTGGACATGTCAAGGCTAACTGTCCTGCTAAAAATAGAAAAGGAGGAGCCAGGCAGGTGGCCGTGGGAGCAGCTACATGTCTTAAGTGTGGAAAGCTGGGACACTTTGCAAAGCAATGTAAATCTAAATTTCATGCTAAGGGTCAACCCCTCCAGTCGGGAAACGGCAGAAAGAGCCCGAAGGGGTGCGTGCAGACACAAATGCCCTACCACTCCAGCAACCCCTTTCTGGTACAACAGCCAGCGCAGACACTACAAGCCTTTGTGACAAGTTACGGGGACAAACCCAAGGAGCAGCCGGGATGGATGTATGCACCGCCCACACAGTAACTTTATCTACCCAAGGAATGCATAAAGTGCCCCTGGAAGCCTGGGGACCGATTAGTAAAGGATTAAGTGCCTTATTAATAGGACGATCAAGTAGTACTTTGCAAGGGTTAATGGTGCATGTGGGAGTTATTGATGCTGATTATCACGGGCAAATATGTGCAATGGTATCTACTGCAACCCCTCCAGTCACTATAAAAGGAGGCACATGAATTGCTCAACTCGTACCATTTATGAGCTGTGTGCCTGCGACAGAACAGGTAATTCGTGGTACTCAAGGTTTTGGGTCCACTGGAAAGCTGCAGGTCTTTTGGTCGCAACGCATTACGGAAAGCGGGCCAGAAATGACCTGTACCCTCACTATGGCAAATGCATCCCCATCACAGATAAAACTGACAGGTTTGCTGGACTCTGGGGCTGATATGACCATCATAGCACAGCGTAACTCGCCCTCCTCATGGCCATTGGTTGTAAATGCGGAAGGAGTGTTGGGTGTAGGTGGAGTTTCAAATAGTTTTATTGCAGCAAAACCTGTGCTAATAAGTAACCCAGAGGGACAGAAAGCCACTGTGAGGCCATATGTCACCACTTTGCCACTTAATTTATGGGGTCAAGATGTGTTGGATCAATGGGGGGTGCGTCTTACCACAGATTTTTCATAGGGGCTACTGTGCTGCAGGGCGTGGAGCGCCCGACACTGGCACTGACCTGGTTAACAGATAAACCAGTGTGGGTGGATCAGTGGCCCCTCAATTAAGAAAAACTCCTCGCCTTGAAATCTTTAGTTGCGGAACAATTAGCCGCAGGACATATTGAGGCCTCTCATAGCCCATGGAACACACCAGTGTTTGTGATCAAAAAGAAATCTGGAAAATGGAGGCTATTGCATGATTTATGAAAGATTAGTGAGGTAATAGCAACCCTGGGGGCATTGCAGTCAGGGTTACCTCCTCCAACTATGATTCCAATGCAATGGCAAATTATTGTAATGGACTTAAAAGATTGTTTTTTCACCACCTCTTTAGCCGCACCTGATATGGAGAAGTTTGTTTTCACTGTACCCTCAGTGAACAACAGTGAGCCGGCGAAAAGGTATCATTGGAAAGTTTTGCCTCAGGGAATGAAAAATTCTCCCACCATTTGTCAGTGGTTTGTGGCAAAGGCCTTAAGTCCAGTTCGTGCTGCATTCCCCGCATGTTATTGTTATCATTATATGGATGACATTTTGTTAGCCGCTCCATCTCAACAGATGTTAAGCGAAATGGAAGTCACAGCACGTGATTCACTACACCGATTAGGCCTAGTTATTGCACCTGAAAAGGTACAGCGTCAACGGCCGTGGCTGTATTTGGGTATGAAAATATTAAATCAGACGGTCACACCATAACCCATTCAGTTACAATTGGAGATAAAAACTTTAAATGATGTACAAAAATTGGCCGGAGTGATCAGTTGGGTTCGACCCTATTTAGGGTTGCCATCATCGGAATTACAGCCACTTTTGGATTTATTGAAGGGTGATACAGATATTGCTGCACCACGGGCATTAACCCCTGAGGCAAAACAAGTAATTGCAGAAGTAGAGCAAGCAATTGTGCATAGACGTGTGTGGAGAATTGATGTGACAGTTTCAATTCAGGTTTTTGTATTAATAGACAAATTGGTACCTTTTGCCATGATCGCACAATGGAATTCTGATTGGCCAGATCCATTGCATGTGTTAGAATGGACCTTCTTACCGTTCAGACCAAACAAAACCGCCCCAGGTCTTTTTGAGCTTTTAGCCCAAATTATCATGAAGACCCGAGTTCGATGTATGGAATTGATAGCCAGGGACCCGGAATGTATCACTGTGCCTGTTAAAGCCGATTATTTTGAATGGTGTCTCGCTAATAGCTCTGCATGGCAAGCAGCCTTGGCAAATTATACTGGGCAAATTGGGTATCATCTTCCCTCTCATCCGTTAATTAAAATGGGAAGTCAAATACGCTTTGCACAAAAGCAGCTAAGTAAATCAGAGCCGGTGATTGGTCCCACGGTGTTCACTGACGGTTCAGGAAAAACAGGAAAAGCAGCCATTGTGTGGCATGATGGCCAGCAATGGCAACAGAAGATAGAACAGCAAGAAGGCTCCCCTCAAGCTGTAGAACTTCGAGCAACGGTGATGGTGTTTCAACATTTTCCAGATCCTGTAAATGTTGTCACCGATTCAGCTTATGCGGCGGGTTTGGTTCAAAGATTGGATAAGGCTATGCATGGTCAGGTGGGAAATGAAAAGTTATTTGGAGTGTTGAAGGTGTTATGGATGGAGATTCAGGAACGCTGCTCCCCATATTGTGTCATGCATATTAAAAACCACACAAGCTTGCCTGGTTTTATTGTGGAAGGGAATGCTCGTGCAGATGCTCTCATATCGGGGGTAGCAATAGGTCCAGTACCAAATGTGAGACAACAGGCGATGGAAGCTCATCGTTTTTTTCACCAAGGACATCGGGCCTTAAAGCGGCAATTTTGATTGTCGAACTCTGAGGCTCGTGCCATCGTCGCCGCGTGCCCTGACTGTCAGGGCCACCGTGTACCTCATTATTATGGAACCAACCCTAGAGGCCTTCGAGCCTTGCAAATCTGGCAGACTGACTTGACACATATTCCTGAGTTTGGGCGGTTGAAATATGTGCATGTGTCTATTGATACTTTTTCTTGTGTTGTTATTTCCACCGCTCATACAGGTGAAGCCGCCAGGGATGTTATTCGACACTGGCAATGAGCATTTTCTGTGGCTGGTGTACCTCTAGCAGATTAAGACTGACAACGGTCCAGCCTATCTTTCTACCAAGGTGACTACCTTTTTGCAGCTTTGGGGAATTACCCATGTCACCGGTATCCCTCATTCTCCCACAGGACAAGGCATTGTAGAAGGCGCCTATAGAACTCTAAAGCATATGCTTCAAAAACAAAAAGGGGGAATGATGGGTGAGGGCCCGGAGGCCCGACTTAACAAGGCCACGTATGTATTAAATTTTTTGCAGGTCACTGATGATGTTCAACAACCACCAATGCTGCGTCATTTTGGGTCATTGACAAGTATATCTGGTGTGACCCTCGGGATTAAGGTTCAGATAGGGGACCTGCAGACGGGTCAATGGTCTGCACCTTGTGACTTATTAACCTGGGGTCGAGGTTATGCTTCTGTCTCCACAGATACTGGACCGTGATGGGTGTCCGCACGACTGGTAAAACCCTACTTAGAAGTGTCATCGCCTGCTGCAGTCTCCTCAGAGTAGTGGTTGCAATATGGGTACCATCGCAGCCCAAGATGAACTTATCGGTAACGCCTGCAAATGCTACGGGCCAAGAGGGATGCTGGCTAAACAGGCGAAGCAATGCTACATCACAAGCTCTTTCTGGATTATTGCTAGATATAGATTCTATATGCCATGCTACGCTATAAAACAGAGCAGCTATTGATCTTCTATTGTTGGCCCATGGCCACAGCTGTGAAAACCTTAATGGTATGTCTTGTATGAACCTGTCAGATCATTCGGTGTCAGTGTCCCAGAGTATCCAACAGCTGCGAAAGGAGATGCAGAAGCTGACAGAAGGTGTTGGGTTTATGGGGGGTTGGATGGCTTGTTCTCTCAATGGGGGATTGGAGGGTGGTTAAAGGGAGTATTGAAACCAGGATTAATATTGGCAATTATTATCATTGTATTGAGCATCCTCCCATGTGTGCTGTCCTTGCTGCAAAGGGCCCTGCAGCAGACAATTCACGTGGCATATGTGGCGCAAAAACAAAAAGGGGGAATTGTGGGGGACCTCGGCTGGATCGAGGGGCCTGGGGAGGATATTGACCTTGGCAAGATTGCAGTGTTCCCGTGAGAGAGCAAGAAAGGATGAGAAGCATGCCTGGGAAACTAAGTTTAAGGAATGTGTTGACCGTTTGCAGTTGTGATAAGGAACCTGAAAAAGTCACCCAATGAGGGATGAGAAAAACAACTTCTGACAACTTTTTGACTAATAAGGGACAGACATATGTACAAGGTAACAAGTATAATGGGTATAAATTTGCTGGCTTGTAAGAATAAAAAAACTTCTTTGCTTGTAATATAAGAATGCGTACTTGTCGCTTGTCCGTCTCGACCGCGACAGGAACCTCCACTTCTTGCAAAGCCTCCATCTGCTGCTTCTGCCTCAGGGACGGTAGGTTTTAGGCCCACCAATCTATCTCCCTCTCACACTCCCTGATACTCCTCAACCTTTCCACTTCCTCCTTCAGCTCTACCACCAGGCTGAGCAGATCATCCACCTGGTCACACCTCACACAAGAGCTGTCCCCGCTTCCCTCCGTCGTCAGTGATAGACTCAGGCACTCCCTGCAGCCAGAGACCTGGACAGCTGCACGTTTACATGGGACCTCTGTCTGCGTCACCAATTTTTTCCTAACAATGGCTTTTACCCAAGTGGCAACCATACCTGGGTCTCCCTCTTGGCCGATGCCCACCGCTTGAGTAGCCTTCTCGAGCTGGGAAGGGGTGGGGGCTACACCCTACCTGCATGCCCTGCCTGTGCGAACTGCGGTGCCACGCCCTTTCTGACACACCACGCCCTGTTTGCCCGCCCTGTCCGCCACGCTTCTGGTCGCTGGCGCTCCTCAGGGCCATTTAAATCTCCCGTGGTTCCCCCTGGCAACACCCATGCCGTGTCAGACACGCTCAGGAGAGCTGCCGGCTCTCGACAGGTCCCTCAGCTCTTCATCGGTGCTTCTGGGCCTTGGGAACCTCCCAGTCCTCCTCAATCTAGCACTTAGCTGCTGACTTAAAGTTGCCTCTGGTGGCCTCACCGCTGACTGAATGCTGCTGACGGTTACGCCGGTATCCTGTGAACCGGCCTGGGAGGCCCCACATCCCAGCCCAGCCCAGCAGGATGGCCATGCAGGGTTACTGGGGAAGACTCTGAGCTTTCCTCGGTGCTGCAAGACACAGGCAACGCCATCTGCCAACATGGAAAAGCAGGACAAAATGCCAACTTCAGAAGAGTATGTGCATGGGGGCAATACGGAAAAGACCCAAAGAGGATCTCAGAAAAGACCATGTGGACGAGAGGAACTAGCCAGTGAGCCCAGGAACTGCAAAGTGGCTTTTGAGGTTCCAAGCAGAGAGATAGGATGGTAGTGGGGAACTCCCTTTCCCCATGGGTTTGTGGGGGATCTCACAGCTACCTGTAAGACCACTGCCGGGTGTAGACTGGTGCTATATACATTTCCTTCTCCTTAGGTTGATAACCTGATTGAATGTTTCAAACAGCTCTGGCTGCCTGAGAGAGGGGAGAGGTCAGGAGTGTGCTGGCACTTGTGCAGGTCCACCTGAGCCACACCAGCCAAAGCCAGTCTGCTGTGTGTACGTCCTGTCAAAGGATGGGGAAGGGGGTGGTGATGGTGGATGTAAATGTATTGAATCCTGTAGGACCTCAGCAGGGTGTAAACGGGAGGGAACAAGGTGTGAAGATTGTACTGGGTCTGGCTGGGATGGCGTTAGTTTTCTTGTTAGCAGGCCCTATGGTGCTGAGCTTTGCCTTGGTGGTCAAAAGAGTGTTGACTGATAACACACTGACATTGTAGCTACTGCTGAGCAGCGCTTGCACAGCATCAAGGCCTTCTCTGTTGCTCACTCTGCCCCAACAGCGAGGAGGCTGGGGGTGGCACGAGGCTGGGAGGGGACAAAGTCAGGACAGCTGACCCCAACAGACCAAGGCGATATTCCACACCATATGACGTCATAGTCAGCAATAGAAGTAGGGGAGTGCTGGGCATTCTTCAAAATAGAAGTAATCCACTTATTAAACTGTCTTTATCTCAACCCATGAGATTTTTTTTCTCACTTTTGTCCTTTCGTTTTCCTCCGCCATCTTACCGGTGGGGAGTGAGGAAGTGACTGGGTGGGGGCTGCCACATGGGGTCACCCCACCAGACAAGCACATAGAAAATAGGTTGGTATGTGCTTGTGAGGTCACTGGTGCCCGAGTAGATCATAGGCTGGGAGCTGGCACGTGGCTTGTGTAAGTGGTTGTGAGATTACTGATACCTGAGTAGCTGATAGGCCAAGAGTAGGGGCGTGGCTTGTGTCAGAGCTTACGAGGTCACTTGTGCCTTTGCATCTCATAGGCAAGCAGATAGCAAGTAGGTGGCTATGTGGTGGCCAGCTCACTGGTGCCTGAGTAGCTGCTAGGCAAGAGGGAGTGTTGTTTAACCCTGGCCGGCCAGCAACTAAGCGCCACGCAGCTGCTCACTCACTCTCCCCGCACCCAGTGGGATGGGGGAGAAAATCGGGAAAAGAAGTAAAACTCATGGGTTGAGATAAGAATGAATTAATAGAACAGAAAAGAAGAAACTAATGATGATAATGATAACACTAATAAAATGACAGCAGTAATAATAAAAGGATTGGAATATACAAATGATGCGCAGTGCAATTGCTCACCACCTGCTGATTGACGGCCAGTTAGTCCCCCAGCGGCGATCTCCCTGCCCCCACTCCCCCCAGTTTACATACTAAAGGTGACGTCACATGGTATGGAATACCCCATTGGCCAGTTTGGGTCAGGTGCCCTGGCTGTGTCCCATCCCAACTTCTTGTGCCCCTCCAGCTTTCTTGCTGGCTGGGCATGAGAAGCTGAAAAATCCTTGAGATGAGACTAAATATTACTGAGCAACAACTGAAAACATCAGTGTTATCAACATTCTTCTCTTACTGAACTCAAAACATAGCACTGTACCAGCTACTAGGAAGACAATTAACTCTATCCCAGCTGAAACCAGGACAGGGAGACACATGGCTTGGGTATGTACTTGTGTTGTCACTGTGGGCTGACGAGCTGATAGGCCAGGACCAGGTGCATGGCCCTTATAGGTTCTTGTAAGGTCACCGGAGGCAGACTACTGGACCAGCAAGTACATGGCAAATGGGTGTACACCTACATGTGAGGTCACTGGTGCCTGAGTGGCTGATAGGGCAGGAGCAGGCCCCTGTTTTGTGCTGGTGGTTTTGAGGTCATTGGTGTCTGAATAGCCGATAGGCCAGGAGCAGGCCCATGTGTATTGGTTTTGTGTGGCAAGGTTTTGGTAGCGGGGAGGGGTTCCAGGGGTGGCTTCTGTAAGAAGCTGCTGGAAGCTTCCCCTGTGTTCGAGAGAACCCATACCAGCCGGCTCTAAGACGGACCCGCCGCCGGCCAAGGCCAAACCAATCAGCGATAGTGGTAACGCCTCTGTGATAACATTTTTAAGAAGGAAAAAAAGTTGGGACAGATGGTATTCGGCAGCTGGAGAGAGGAGTGAGAACATATAAGAGAAACAACCCTGCGGACACCAAGGACAGTGAAGAAGGAGGGGGAGGAGATGCTCCAGGCGCCGGAGCAGAGATTCCCCTGCAGCCCGTGGGGAAGACCGTGGTGAGGCAGGCGGTCCCCCTGCAGTCCATGGAGGTCCACGGTGGAGCAGATATCCACCTGCAGCCCGTGGAGGACCCCACGCCGGAGCAGGTGGGTTCCCGAAGGAGGCTGTGACCCCGTGGGAACCCCGCGCTGGAGCAGGCTCCTGGCAGGACCTGCGGATCTGTGGAGAGAGGAGCCCATGGAGCAGGTTTTCTGGCAGGACTTGTGACCCCGTGGGGGGCCCACGCTGGAGCAGTCTGTGCCTGAAGGACTGCACACCGTGGAAAGGACCCATGCTGGAGCAGTTCGTGAAGAACTGCAGCCCGTGGGAAGGACCCACGTTGGAGAATTTGTGCAGGACTGTCTCCCGTGGGTGGGACCCCACGCTGGAGCAGGGGAAGAGTGTGATGAGTCCTCCCCCTGAGGAGGATGAAGCAGCAGAAAATAACGTGTGATGAACTGACCGTAAACCCCATCCCCGTCCCCCGTGCCGCTGGGGGGTTGGTAGAGAATCCGGCAGTGAAGTTGTGCCCGGGAAGAAGGGAGGGGTGGAGGGAAGGTGTTCTGAGATTTGGTTTTATTTCTCATTACCCTACTCCGGTTGATTTGTAAATTTGATGCAGAGCGCAGTGCTATGAGGGCTGCTATGGGGAGTATTAACTCCATCTCAGCCAGACCCAATACAACTTGTCAGATGCAGATACTATGACGTCACCTGTGGCTGAGTAGCAGATAGGCTAGGAGTATGCACGTGGCTGTGTATGGATGAACTTGTGATGTCACTGATGCCTGGAGAGCTGATAGGCTGGGAGCTGGCACATAGCTTGGGCAGGTGCTTCTGTTGTCACCAAAATAATATTCAGACCACGACCAAACACGGCTTTTTGGAAGAACCATCGTTAGCAGAAGTCCATCCACCACGCCCACGCATGTGGCACTGTAACTCAGGCACACGCAGTGGTGGCAGTAGGAGGGGTGTGAGGTCACCGTCAGTATAAATCATGAGCACGCAGCGGTGGCCGTGGAAGAATGGCAGTGTTCACGTCACCGATGGCACCCCATGGCCGCGGGGCTCAGTGCAGAGCGGCCGTGTGCTGTCACAAGGGCATCAGAGGGGACGGGATCCACCCAGGCCCGTCTTTGCGAGGCCGAAGGAGCAGCCCCTGCAGCCCTGGCTGGAGCAGTCGGGGTAGGGGTGGCTCGGGGGCACCGCAGGGATGTGCCTGGGCACGGCGCCAGGAGGAAACCACAGACTTCCTCCGGAGCACGGGGAGCGCTGCGAGGTCACGTGGGCTGTGGTTTGTGCACCTGCAGGCTGCAGGTCCCGAGCCACCCGCGGGGAATAACGGCCCCTCGGTAACATGCCAAGGATATGACTGAGCCTCTGGGCTGCATGTCTGCTGCTGGGACAGAGACGTGTCCCAGCTCCAGCTCATTGGAAGGGACCGTCCATGGGGCTCTCCAGGGAGGGACGGGCGAGCCAGCGCTGCTGGGATGGGGCTCTGGCCTGGGCTAAGGGCCTTTCCCAGCTGCTGCTCCCAGCAGAGCGGAGTCTGAAGCAGGGGCAGGGGCTGTTTCCTTCCCTTCCTGACACAGCCCCCGCTGCAGTCTCAGCCCTGTGATTCCCATGGCACAGGGGTGGCTGGACACTCACACCTGGGGCTCTTGGATGTGCCAGGAATACGAGATGCTCAGTGCTCCTAGTCCACACGGCACGGTCCAGGGGGTGAAAAACCTGTTCCCCCCCACAACTGGCCCTGTCTTGTGATGCCCCCCCACCACAGTGACGTGACACCTCTAGCGGAGCCATCTCTCATATATGGTCATGAATGGTGCTGGAGAAGTTCATTGGAGGGCTGGGCTGTGTCGGAGGGGAGATGGCTCCCGATAATGTCTAAAAAGGTGCTGCTGCTTCGATTGGCTCCTCCTGTAGCTGGGCTGGCAGCTGCAGAGATATATTGCCCTCCCGTCGTCATTGTCCCCATGAGTCCCCAGGAGCCGTGGCAGGGAGTGCGGCGCAGCAGGGATGTGCTGGCAGGGCAGGAGGCTCAGGATGGGCACCGAGGGACTCGTGTTCCCTCAGATGCTGTGGCTACTCCTCTGGGTACAGCTGTGCAGGGGTAAGTGCTGACTCCCTTGTCCCACAGCCCAGGGCCAGCAGGTACCAGTGTGGTCATTGGGATTTGTCTGGGAATGGGGTTACTTTGCAGGTGCTACTGAGATGAGGGGCAGAAGGTGCTCAGGTCCATGGACCCTGTGCCTTTCCCTGTGCCCATCTGGGTGGGTGAGAATAGCTCCTTTTCCAGGGCTCCAGTGTTCAGGGCAGCCTGCGCCTGGTTGAATTCATAGACACCCTGTCCTGGGGCACCCCTTTGGCATCCCCTGTTCACCAGCACTGTACCTCTGGAGCTGGTGGTGGCCTAGCTGGTGATGGCAGCACCCAGAGATGCCCAGGGCACTGCTGAGCTCTAGGGTACCTCGGAGAGTTTGTGTGCTGCTCACTGCCCCCTTGGTCCGGGGGACCCCTGACCCCATGAGAGCGGTTTGGACCCCACAGAGAGAAGGGGAGCGGGGCATCTACAGTAGAGAGACATCCTTCCTGGGGAGCTTGGCCCAGGGCATGGACTGGGCTGACACCAGGGGTGAGGAAGAGTCATGGGTTGGGGGATCCTCAGAATCATCTCAGTGCTCCCTGGGAACGTGAAAAGCCCTGGGGGTGGGGGTGGGTTTGGATGGTGCTGGGCAGGTGCAGGCTGGTGCTGGAAGCTGCAGGCCTGGGTACAAGGAGCTGTTGAGGGGGTGCCGGGCTGGGGAGTAGCAGGTGTCCAGTGCAGCGCTGGGCAGTGTGTGGGTGGGAGGCAGGTGGCTGTTGGGGTGGGAAGAGCTGCCTTGTGCAGTGGGATGGTGAGTGACCCAGCTGGGCTGGAACTGGGCACCCACAGCCTTGCGCAGCCCGTGGGGATAGAAGGGACCCCTGCCCTGCACTGGGGACAGACTTGGAGGGGAGAGGGCTCCTACCCCAGTACCTGTGATTTGGCCCAGGTAGGGGGTTCCCCCAGACCTCCAGTGATGGGGTTTGGCACTCCCCTGACCCATCCCATGCTGGTGTTTGAAGGGGCTGCGGAGGTGAGGCTGGCGGATGGCGGCAGGCGCTGTGCTGGGAGAGTGGAGGTGAAACACAATGGCGAGTGGGGGACCGTGTGTGATGACGACTGGAGCATGAACGATGCGGCAGTGGTTTGTAAGCAGCTGGGCTGTGGGTCTGCTGTTGGAGCTCCTCAGTATGGACACTTTGGGGCAGGATCTGGCCCCATTTGGGTGGATGATGTTGGCTGTAATGGCACCGAGTCTGCCCTGTCTGACTGCAAACACAGCGGATGGGGTGAACATAACTGTGCCCACAGTGAGGATGCTGGAGTGATGTGTTCAGGTAAGGGGACAGCCTGTTGCCTACCTCTGGGTCTGGGATGGGGGAAGGGACCTTGATTGTTTTCTCAGGGAGCAACACGTGGACACCAGAGCAGGGCCCAGTGATGCTGGTCTAACTGCCAAGCTGGGACTGTCATTGCTGAGGTCCCCAGTCCTTGGGGAGGGCCCAGAGGGATCCTACCCCAGGGTGATCTGACCTTGCCAGAGTGTCTCAGTCACCTTCAGTCAGTGTCTTGGGCTACAGATCAGTCCTCCATCCTTGCCCCGGCATGTCCATTGTGCTTTATCAATCTTCACCCATTCTGCCAATTTGCAGCCAACAATGCTGAGGGTCCCCATGCTGGAAACACCCGGGGGCACTTGCTTGGCGCTCCACGCCTTGGAGGAACGGCATGAGATGGCTGACCCTCCTGGGCCATTCCCCTTCACAGGCATGAGTACCTCACCTGAATCAAATGGGCTTTTCAGAGAGGATGAGTGCTGGGCCCTGGGGAATGGAGCAGGGTGGCCACAAAGCCCTTCGCTGCCTGTGCCCAGGGCTCGGCTGTGTGGACCAGCATTTGCGAGGCTTAGGAGCTTGGCAGCTGCTTGACTCTGGCTGCTTCCTCCTGCACCACCGCATGCACAGGCTGGTACTGAGATGTCCCTGGGGCTGTGAATAGTCCTGTGGGGACACAGCCCCATGCAGGCAGCACTGACCCACTCCCCAAGCCCTCCTGCCTGCCCATGGTTCCCCACACTGCCCCATGACACGGGGGCTTTGGCAGCAGTTACTGATCCTCCTCTGTGCCTGCTGTTCTCTGAGAGCTGCCATGGGCCCAGTGGGAGTCTCCTGCCCCTCTGTCAGCCATCCATCTGGGTTGTGGACACCTCCAGTCCGAGCACTGTGTCCCTGGCTGAGGACACCCTCCCCCCGAGCAGACATCAGAGGGATCTGCACAGGCACCAGGCATGATAGCAGCTGCACCATTTCTGTGCTCTGTGACATCTTCTGCCTAAAATGAACTTCCAACACCCCAGGAACACCCCTGGGATCAGGGGGTGCTTCTGGTTGCATCAGGGTGATGTTCCTGCCCAGCCCAAAGCTCTGCAGGGGCTGAGCAGGCTGCAGCAGTCATTATCATCTGGGCCAGTTCTCCTGGATCCAAAGTGCTCACACTATGGCAGTGCTGGAGGGAACACGCCAGCCTGCTCAGGGAACCTTGTGTGCAGCAGTTTGTCTGAGCAGTACCTGTGACTGTGAGTCTGCGACAGACACATACCCTCGAGTGGTCTGATGGTGTAGAGATGGGGTGTGTGGGGGTCTGGATGTGCCTGTGTCACAAACACCCTCCCAAAAACTTCCTCTGGGGTGTGCAATGGGCAGTTTGGTCATGGCTTGCTGGAGGTGATGTGGGACGTGGGCATTTAAGTGCCAGAGGGCTCTGGGAACTCCCAGTTGTTTTGGGTTTTTTTCCAGGATTTGTCCGGCTGGTGGAAGGGAAGAGCCGCTGCTCAGTACGTGTGGAGATCCATGATGGGGACCAGTGGAAAACTGTCTGTGATTCACATTTTAGTCCCAAAGCTGCTGACGTGGTCTGCAGGGAGTTGCAGTGCGGCGTGGCCCTGCCTGTTGCTGGGCCAGCTCACTTTGGAGAAGGGGTCAGTCCCATCTGGGATGGAGAGCTGCAGTGTGTGGGGAATGAATCCCATCTCATCTCCTGCCGCAGAGGGTCCTCCAGGGACCAGCCCTGCACCCACGCGACCAGCGCTGTTGTCACCTGCACACGTAAGGACTCAGGGAGGTGTTGAACACCGGGGCTGTGCCAGGGGCTGGGGAACAGAGCAAGGGCCGTGCTGGGCCAGGTGTGAGGACAGGAGGGATGATGGCATTGTCTGCAGCATGAAAATAGTGCAGAAGGAGAAGAAAGGCATGCTGTCACTCTGGTGTCTCCGCCAGCTACTGAGGGTACACGAGCACCAATCCACCCTCTCTCCTCCTCTGTCCTCAGAACACACAGGGTTCAGGCTGGTGAACGGCAGCACAGCATGTGCAGGGACGGTAGAGGTCCAGGTGCTGGGGACCTGGGGGACCCTCTGTGCCTCCCGCTGGGATCTGTCGGATGCCCACGTTCTCTGTCGTCAACTCAACTGTGGGTTTGCTGAGTCCATTCCTGGAGGAGAGCATTTTGGGAGAGAGACTGGCCCTGTCTGGAGAGACTCATTCCACTGTGACGGGACAGAAGCCCACCTGGGACAGTGCCCAGTGATCACCCTGGGGGCCTCACCATGCTCCCACGGGAACAACGCTGCTGTCATTTGCTCAGGTGAGTGCTGGAAAAGTGCTGCGTTAACTCCATTTGCCCTTTGTGTGTGACGTGGCCACCCAAAACAGGGATCCCATGGCAGTGCAAAGCTGAATTTCTCCCTGGAGAAACCCTGGCTTCCCCAGGAGCCATCTGGAGGGCTTTGCCTGCTCAGAGAGACCGCTCTACTTTGGGAGAGCTGAGGGCTGAATGGAGGCAGGCATCTGCCCCCAGGGCGGTGGCTTAGGCCCCAGCACCACCACCAGGCCTGGGCTCCTCCGTTCTCCTACTGTGGGACAAGCCCGGAACAGGGCTGCAGGGCTGTGCTCCATCTCTCTGGCTGCAGACAACTGCATCCCATCCCCAGAGAGAGCTCTGCAGAGCCTCATCCCACCACCCAGGCAGCAGGTGCTGGGTGCCCCCAGCAGCAGCAGACCTGGGTGTGAGCTGCAGAGAGGGCCCGGGTGTTGCCCTCGCTTCTCATCAGCAAAAGGCTTAATCTTGTCGTGTTTGGTCAGAAAATCCCCCCTCGCCCTGCTCCCTGAAGGTTGCCATGCTCCCCGGTGCCACCAATGGTTGTGGCATCTCTGCTCTCCCCAGGCTCAGCCGGCTTTGCATCCCTGCGGCTGGCGGGTGGAGGGAGCCGGTGCGATGGACGAGTGGAGATCTTCCAGAATGGGACGTGGGGCAGAGTCCTGGATGACCAGTGGGACGTGCAGGAGGCCAGCGTGGTGTGCCGGCAGCTGCGGTGTGGAGAGGCAGAGGAAGCCTACAACCCCCCAAAGCCCCAGAGAGGGATGGGTCCCGTGGGGCTGCGAGGGGTCCGGTGCGCAGGGCACGAGGCCAACCTGGCCCTCTGCAACACCTCCCTGCCCAAGAGTTCACCGGTGGCAGGGATTGTGGAGGACGTGGGAGTCATTTGCTGGGGTGAGAGGCGCTGCACGGGCCCCCCAGGTGATGGGGTAGGTGGGCAGCCGGCCCCTGACAGCAACTGGGGTTTCTGCCCACTACAGGGAGCCGGAGGGTCCAGCTGGTGAACGGGTCCGGGCGCTGCGCTGGGAGAGTGGAGATCTACTACCAGGGCATCTGGGGGACTGTCTGTGACGATGGCTGGGACCTGTCTGATGCCGCCGTCGTTTGCCACCAGCTGGGCTGTGGAGGGGCAGTGGAGGCAGCCAGCTCCGCTCGGTTTGGGACAGGCTCCAGGCAGATCTGGCTGGATGGCGTGAACTGCTCTGGGGCTGAAGCTGCTCTCTGGGACTGCCCTGCCAGGCCCTGGGGGCAGCACGACTGCGGGCACAAAGAGGATGCGGGAGTCATCTGCTCAGGTCTGTGGTGGGAGCTGTAGTGGGAGCCTGGCTCTCGCGGAGGCCAGGATAGAAGGAGAGATGGGCATGGCCAAGGCTGTCCCTGGCTGCCTCTGAGCTCCTGCCCGAGCATGTCCTGTGGACACCCATGCAAAGGTACCCTCAGTCCCACTGCGGGTCCCTGGGGAGCTCAGTCGTCCCCGAGGGTCAGCAGGAAGGGCAGGGTGTCTGTCCATCAGGGACTTCGCTCTGCCCTTGGGTGCAAGGCAGATGTATCGTCCATGGCCCTACCCCGCTGCGGGCCTGGGGGGTGCAGAGGTGTCCTGGCTCCCACAGCCCCAGACCAGCCTGTTCCCCCTTGGTGCCTTTCCTCCCAGAGTTCGTGGCCCTGAGGCTGGAGAACAGTGATGGCTGCTCCGGGCGCCTGCAGGTTTTCTACAACGGGACGTGGGGCAGCATTTGCTCCAACTCCATGACTCTCGACACAGTGTCGCTGGCATGCAAGGAGCTGGGCTGCGGGGATGGAGGATCCCTGGAAACACAGCTGCCTTATGGAAGGGTGTCTGGCCCTACGTGGCTGGATAACATGCAGTGTGGGGAGAAAACCAGCTCCTTCTGGCAGTGTCCCTCTGCTCCCTGGAACCCACGGTCATGTGAAGACCTGAGAGAGGAGATCCACATCACCTGCAATGGTAACTCTGAGCCACCTGGGCACCCCAGTGTCACCCCAGCTCCTGTTCCCTGCTGGGTATGGCTAAATGCAGAGAAAGAGCTTGGAGGGGCTTTTTGTTTCCATGTCAGTCCCTTCTGCTAGTGGTGGCAGAAAAGCGATCGCAGCCACACACGTCCAGCAGCAGTTGCCACCCAGGTTACCAACAGCGCCTGGGGGAGGCAGAGGCATCTCCAGGTGAGGTCTCAGAAGAGACCAGACAGGGTTCAGAAGAGCCTCCCCTCCATAGACATGCTCCTGCTGCTGTGTTAAACAGGGACCTTTTGGGGCTGAGCAGTCGGGGTCCCCTCACAGTCCTGTGCGTGTCCCCTCAATGACCAGGGTTCAGTTGCTGCCGTGATTGAGATGGCAGAGGGAGGCACAAGCAGAGCTCAGTCCTGCTCTGTTCTGCACGATCTCCCAAACCAGCCCTTTCACCACAGTGTTTCCTTCCTCAGGGAGACGCCCAGAAATGCCCTCGATCCCACTGGCCCCGTGCCCCAACTCCACGACGTGCACAGGTAGGGAGCTGCTCCTCCGTGTAAGCTTCTTTTCTGGCAGGGCTCTGCCTGCTGTCCCAGTGCCATGGGAGGTCTTTGCCTTCTCCAGACAGGGAGAAGATTCGTGCCGTGGGAGGTGAGGACGGGTGCTCGGGCAGAGTGGAGGTGTGGCACCGTGGCTCTTGGGGGACGGTGTGCGACGACTCCTGGGACATGCGGGATGCTGAGGTGGCGTGCAGGCAGCTGGGCTGTGGCCCCACGGTGTCTGCCTTGCATGAGGCTGCGTTTGGGATGGGGATGGGCCCCATCTGGCTGGAGCAGGTGGAGTGCCGTGGGACAGAGCCATCTCTGCAGGACTGCTGGGCCCGGCCTGGGGATGGCGGTGCTTGCCGGCATAAGGAAGATGCTGCCATGAACTGCTCAGGTGAGTGGCAGGGCTGGGACCTCTTGCTCGGGTATTGGCAGGGAGCTGGGGAAGGCCTTTTGCCCCATTGGTCCTGGCATGGCCCCTGACCTCCCAAGAGCGAGAATGTTCCTGCGGAGCGCAGGAGCCTGGTGCCAAGTGGGGAGCAGCCTCGGTGGAACTGGACATCTTCTGGCCATTGCCCGTGGGGCCCTGCAGCCCCAGGGTTATCCCCTGGGCTGCCTGTGCCATCCTGCCTGCCACCCGGAGCAGAGGCACTGAGCCCTATCCCGACCTCTCTTTCTAGCAGCACAGGAGGGGCAATTTGGGTGGGATGGGTCAGGGACATCCATAGACACACAGACGGTGTGTTGGGGAGGAGGCTCCCCGGTACCCACACACCCACCCTCTCAGCCCAGCTCTCCTTTTCCTCCTCTGCAGCTACACCCAGGACAGCAGCATCCCCACCCCGAGCAGGTAACTTGTCTTCCCCCTGGGGCTGGGTATCCCCAGGGCAAGGCTGTGACCCACAGCTGGGTGGAAGGGGCTCCTTGCTGGGGTGTGAAACTCCCAGGAGAAGGCACTGTTCTGGTGGTGAGGGGGTAGGGAAGGTTGTCATTTACTCATCAGGGTACAAGCTTCTCCATTGCTCATCCCTGGGGCCCTCCACCCCCTGCTGCCTTGTGTGATGGGGGTCAGGAATGGTGCTTTTTCCACCTCACCCAGGCCTGGTGCTGGCCTTCCCATATTCTTGCCCACACAGATTCCCCCCAGGGCCGTCTGAGTGGCAGTGGGAGAGTCTCAGTGCCTGTCATCATCTGCATCATCCTGGGGGCCCTTCTCTGCCTGCTCCTGGCCCTCCTGGCTGGGCAAGCACTAAGCAGCAGGGCTGGGCGCAGGGGTTGGTCTTTCCACAGCGCTCCCAGGGGGAGATAGATACCTCCTGGAAGGGCTGCGGGGTGTCAGTGAAGGGCACAGGCAGAGCTGGGGGGATGAGACCGTGTTCTGCCACCTGTCCCATGCACCATCCCATTGAGTGCCTGGCCATGGAGCACCAGCAGCAAGGGGTGGAAAGAGCCCAGAGTTGGGGGAGGTAGCAATGGGGCGAGGAGAGAAATGGCACAGTGGTACTGGGGGAGATGTGAGCAGAAGGGAGATGGCCAAAGCTGGCAGTGCTCTGGGTAGTGCTGGGGGGGGCTCTGGGACAAGGCAGATGAGGGAGGAGTGCAGGGCAGCAGGGTCCATCTCTGTGGTGTCAGGCCCCCAGGCTGTCCCCTCTGCCCAGCCCTGCCCACCCCCGGCTACTCTAGACCCGTGGGGCAGATGGGGGAAAGCTCCAGGTGGAGGAAACATGGGAGCTGCTCCAGGGTCAGACAAGGGGTGCATGACCCAGGGGCCAGAGGGGCATGAGCGCTGTCTCCAATGGGATGATGCGAGGGTGACGCTGCCCCAGATAATCTCCACAGCGATGTTGCCCTCACTGGGGACGTGGCAGCTGGGCCTGGACAGTGCAGTGGGGCTGTGCTGTCGGGCCAGTCCTGGGCTGGCCCAAGAAACAGGTTTGGGGCAGCGCAGTGTGATCCCATTGCCCCTCTGCCAGCCCAACCTCTGTCCCCAGGCTCCAGGAGTGCTCAGGAGCCCTTCCCTGAGGCCCTGTACGAGGAGATCGGTTACAGCCCAGTGTGGGAGAAGCAGGCGAGGTTTCCTCGCTCAGGTGGGTGTGGGTCCTCCCTGGAGGCACATGTGCAGGACCCTTTCCCCTGGCCCCAATCCCGGGCTGATTCCCTGAAGCCCCCCAGCCCATGGTCCTTGTGACACTGGGGCCATGTGGTCTGTGGGGAGACCATCCAGGTCCTGGGCCTGGAAGGGGAGCTTTCTCCCCACCAGCTTTGCCTGTCCCAGCTGGACAGCCCCTCTCTTCCTGCCCCTGCACCCCAAGTGACACCCGCGGAGTGAGGGAAGGGGCTGTCCTAGGGCAGATCTGGGAGCACCTTTGAGACAGGGTTTGCCCCAGGGAGGCAGGGTGATTTCCCAGCCCTCCTCCCCATGCAGCCCCAGCTCTGGGGGTCCCCCTTCCCCAGCAGCACTGACCATGAGCCAGGTCAGTGAGGCTCACTTCATAATAGCCACTGTGCATCTCTGCAGGCTCCTATTCAGAGGAGTCCCTGACCCAGCTGCAGCCCTACCCTGGGGTCAGCGAGGAGGAGGATGGTCTGGGATCAGCACCAGGTAACAGAGGCAAGAAGGAGTTGATCTCCCTGAAGACCTGTGATGGACAGAGGTGTCTCTCAGTGTCACCACTGGAGATGGGGAGGACATGGGGGGGTCTCCTGTGGTCCTGCCAATAGTCATGTCTCAGCCCTGTGTCCCTGTGCATCTTCCCTCTGCTCTGCAGGACGTATCTTCTCACTGTCACCAGCTCCCCTCTCTTTTCAGATGTTCTTGTCCCACCTGCAGGTGACCCAGCAGATGGTTATGATGATGCCAGGGAGGTTTCTGATCCAGCGGAGGATGTTGCCCTTGGGCAGGGAGAGAGGGAAATGCCCAGGGAGCCAGAGGAGGGAGCAGAGCCCAGGGATGCACCCGGAGGTGAGAGGGAAATTTAGCACTGCTGGTTCCTGGGGTGCCATCCCTGGTGCCACCCAAGTCACTGCCGTCCTGAGACCCCAGCCTCCTGGGAAGGGGGAACCTGTCCCAGGAGTTTTCCTTGGAGGGACTAGGGGTAGGAGAAGGAGCAGGGAGGAAGATGATGTAGAGACCCCATGGGCCGAACTGCATTGTCCTGCCTTGCTGCTTGCAGGGGCCAGCCTGCGCTCCTGGAGAAGTGCTGGGGTCCCTGGAGCTGAGGGAGACACGTGGCCCCTGTCCTTGGGGATCATGGGCTATGATGATGCTGAAGAGGTGTCTCTGGCACATCCCCCTGAGGACACAACGGCTGTGACACCGGAGCTCTGTGCACAACAGTCCCAGAGCCCCAGGCCATGAGAGCCCATCCCTGCTGTGCAGCTGGGTGCAGCCAGGAGGGAGAAGAGGTCTGTGGAGCTGGGAGAGCCGTGAGCACCAGGGAACCATGTCCCTTGGCCCACAGGCAACAGAAACCACCTGGAGTTTCCTCTATTTTTATTCCCATTTTTATGCTGTGCATCATCTCTGTTCTCAATAAAAGTCTCTGGGGGCTTTGACCTGGAGCGGGGGCTTTGACCTGGAGCTGGTGCTTGCCTGCCCAAGTGTCAAGGCATCTGCCTGAGGCTGATCAGGAGGAGCAGAAAACAAAGTCACGGAGGTGGGGAAATGGGCATGTCTCAGGGACAGCAGGCTTGGGGTCAGGCTGTGGAGGAGCGAGAGCCCATGGTCCCTGGGGAATAATCCTGCTGACAGAGACATTTCCATCCTACTGGCCACAGGCAGTTTCTAGTCAAAACGGCTCTCTGATAGGTCCCATGATGCACCGCAGTGGGAGCACCCATTTCCTCGCCCTAGGGTTTCCCAGCTGCTCTTTGCCCCAGGCAGGGCCTGGGCCATGCTGGTCCCACAGTGCAGAGGCCAAGACAGAGCTGCCGTGTCAGGGTAAGCCCTGGGCTGTGGCCCCACAGAAGTGAGCCCTGAGTTGGCCGCAGTGCCCTGAACACCCCAGCCAGCCCCAGGGGGGAACATGGCCCATGGATTACCTCCCACCATGGTTAGGAGGCAGCTCTGCTCCCCACTGCCCCAGCACAGGGTGCAGAGCTGCTTTCTGGGACACGCGGGGCTGGGATTCCCTCTCCTCATGCTCTGCCAGGACTCCAGTCTCCATGGTCTGCTCCTGCTGCCTTGGGCCCTCGCAGACCCTGAGCACTCTTGTCAAGGTATTGAGCTGCCTTCTTCCTGAGCAGAGGCTGTAAGGCCCCACGGCAGCCCTGGGATCCCCTCCTCCTGCTCTCCTCCAGCCCCCACCCCTGCCCTCCTGCTGCCTCACCAGGGATGTCAGTTTGGATTTTTGTCAGGGCAGTACTTGTGTGCAGGTACAAGAGGGATGGGAGCAGGTAGGATGGGGGCACCTTTCCCCCAGCACTGTTGCAGGGCCAGGGGGATGGAGAAAGGATCCCCAGAGGATGTGTGCTGCAGCCAAAAGCCGTGGTCCAGTCCCTGGCCTGGAGAAGGGCTCATCTGGTAGGATGCTCACGTGGGCACATTTCCATGGCAGAGGAGATTTTGTGTCCCTCCCCTAAAACAGGCACTGCTGGGAGCTGAGCCAGGGCCCCTCTCCCTTGGCTGGGGCTTTCACCTGCCCTAGTATCCATGGGCAGAGAAACCTTTTATGCAGGAACCAGGCGGGGAAAAGGGTTTGACACCTGGGCAGGACCTAGTGCCCAAACTACCCTCCCTGCTGCTGCTGGTGGGTCTCCAAACCCCTCTGGCACTTCCCGAAAAGGAACCTCTGCTGCGGGCTGGAAGGTGCATTGGCTGTCTGTGGCAGGGTTCCCTGTGGGGAGTTGCTGGAGCTCAGTACTGCTGCATACAGCAGGACCTGGCCCTAGAGTAGAAGCAGGGAGGAGGTGACTGTCACCAACATCCTCTCCCACTTCAGCATTGCCCCATTCCCTGCTGGGAGCTCCTTCACCCCTGGGGTGATCCTGGGGGGATCTGGGAGAAGCCCAGGCACACACATCCCTCTGCCCCATACCCCAGAGCCTTCCTGCTGGCAGACCCCACGGGAGGGCAGCATTCCCAGGGTGAGACCCCCACGGTGATGGGTGACATACATGGGCACTGCAATCACAGCTTCCATCCCCTGGAAAGCTCCCATGGGGGCAAGCTCCAGCCCTGTATCTCAGAGAATTAAGGTATAAAAGTGAAGTAAACAAGGAGGCGGGAGTGTTATATTCTGAACACAGGATGGTGGGGGCTATGGACAGTATGAACACTGACATGCAGACTCAAGGCGCTCCAAGTGGGGACTGGGGAGAGAAACCCAGCGCCTGTCCTGTGCCACCTTGCTGCTAGCTCTGCCCTCCCACAGGGGTAATATTTCTCCCTTACTCTGGCACCTGGCAGACCTTTTCCTCTTCCTCCTTGGGGAGATGAGCCACAGGCCTGTGTGTGCTTGAGGGAGCAGCATGTCTGAGCAGGAAGAGCCTGTTTCATGGCATTTGGGGACCTGAACAGTCTGGCCCTGCAGGCTGGGTCCATTCTCTGCAGCAAAGCAAGATTGTCACTGTAGCCCAGATCTGTGGTTGTTCCTGCAGCTCCCGAGGACCTGCCTGAGGGGGGTCACAGTGACACCCCAAGTCTCAGCACTGCAGCCCCCATGCTGGGCAGAGCTTGGCTGTTTAAAGCCCATAGGAGAGCAGCCTTATTTCTGTGAGTTTCGGCTCACCAGGGTGCTGGGCACCCTGCAGTGAAACTCCGTGTCTCATGCCCCATTTTGGTTGTGGGTGTTATGGCCAGGGGAGCAGCCTAGGCACCATCTCCTGGCCCTCACTGCCTGTGCATGGCTGTGGACAGACCTGTGACTCCCTGATCCTGCCAGCACAGGGTCGACGGAGTCACCAAACACCCCAGGAACAAGAGGTGGGCACCGGCCCCACCAGTCCCACCTCTGCAGGGCTGCACCTGACCTCAGCAGACCCAGGTTCCCTGAGCTGAGGCTCTGCTCAAGCCAGTGGCGATGCTGGAAGGAAACCTCCAGCTGGGAGTCCCACAGCCCTGCCCATGCTCGTCCAGCCCAGACAGCCTTACCTGCTGGCACAGAATGCTTCCCATATGGTATGGAATCTCCACCTGGAGTGGAGACAGGACAATCTCAGCTCCTTAGCCCTGGAAAGTCACCAGGGCAGTGTGGCTCTGGTCCCAAAGGACACCTGGGCTGGACCAGCACCCTCACACCACATCTCCCAGTGCAGCCAGAAAGGATTCCTTAGCGTGCTGCTGCTGTCTATCCCATCCCTGAGGTCTCCTCACAGGCACACTCTGCTGCCAAGCATTGCCCCTGGGTGGGGTGGGTCTAGGATGCAGGGCAGTGACCTGGGCTCAGGTCCAGCACAGCTGCCTGCTTCTCCTCCAAGAGGGGACTCAGCAGAGGCAGCACACACAGCCCTCCCACAGCCCCTGGGTGGGCAGGGCAGGCGCACAGGGTCTGGAGAGGAGCAGTGCCCAAGCTCCAGCCCACACCTGCCTGAGGCTGGGCAGTCAGAGCAAAAGCACCACCCCTGGAGATGCCAGGGATTGAACCCAGGACCTCCCACATGCAAAGTGGGCGCTCTTCCACTGAGCTCCATCCCCTTGATGCCTGCCAGCAGGAGAGACATTCTTCTCCCGCGATGCGTCTATGACAAGCACAGCCCTGTTGTCCCCTGGGTGCCCAGGGACCCTCTGCAGAAAACAGCACTTGAACCCTTCTGAGATGGGGGAAGTCGGGACTGCCTCTCTGCTGGGATCTGATCCTGGCACAGGCTGCACTGCAGAGCGCTGCCCTTCAACGTCTCTGCAGGGCAATGGGACGGGAGGAGGCTCTTGCTGCTGGCACTACTCCCATGTTGTGGCCAACTCCGGGGTGGGCTGATGGAGCGGAGAAAACCCCTGGGCCTCCTCTGCCACCCAGGGCAACACCCCTCTGTGACACATCTGTCCCCAACTCCACAGCAGGAGCAGTGCCACAGGGTGAGGGAAATGCCCTCCCTGGGGTGAGGTGTCCTCAGGCTGTTATGGCATCCCAGGGCATGTGGTGGAGAGAACATGGGGGCAGAAATCTTACACCCCCTCCTCCAGGCACTGGGCCTCCCCCTGCACCCTCTGTCCCCCAGCATCCCTGGAGGTGAGCTGAACAGCGAGCTTCCATCTGCCTGGGGCTGAGGGAGTGGGCTGGGCTCAGGGACCTTCCCACTCCTTCAGCACTGAGGACTGTCCTGACAGCAAAACAGTGCCCTGGGACAGCCCTGCCTGGGGTGTCTGCGGCAGAGTGGGTGATTGTCCTGGTTTCGGCTGGGATAGAGTTAATTGTCTTCCTAGTAGCTGGTGCAGTGCTATGTTTTGAGTTAGGTATGAGAAGAATGTTGATAACACTGATGTTTTCAGTTGTTGCTCAGTAATGTTTAGTCTCAAGTCAAGGATTTTTCAGCTTCTCATGCCCAGCCAGCAAGAAGGCTGGAGGGGCACAAGAATTTAGGAGGGGACACAGCCAGGGCAGCTGACCCAAAGTAGCCAACCGGGTATTCCATACCATGTGACGTCACGGCTAGTATATAAACTGGGGGGAGTGGGGGTGGAGGGATCACCACTCGGGAACTAATGGGGCATCAGTCAGCAAGTGGTGAGCAGTTGAATTTTGCATCATTTGTACATTCCAATCCTTTCAATATTACTGTTGTCATTTAATTAGTGTTATCTTTATCATTATTAGCTTCTGGCTGCACTTAGACATCAGATAGTTGTCACCACTGTGAGTTCTGACCTCGTTGGCAGAGTTTCTCACACCCCTCACTGAGAAGGGTAGGGTGTCGGGGAGATGGGAGCACGCTTCAGTTTCCCAGATGCCAGGACAGTGCCCAAACCATCCTTCTCTTTGCCTCTGGTGTCCCATTTCCTGAGATGTAAAGCTGGTGGACCTTCTGTTGATAATCATGTTGAAAGGCATCAATAATCCTTCAAGCATTTGTGTGAGTTGCCTAAGGGTATCAGCATTTAAAAAAAAACCAGTTTAATCTGCCTAAATATAAATATCTGCAACACAGGAGTCCGCATCTGTGGTTGCCATTCCAGGCAGTGCCAATTATGTAGGTGTTGGCACTATAAAGCATGATAGCCCATCTGCAAGTACATATCTAAGTGGTTCAGGTGAAGGGTGGTCTTGCAAAAGTCACCTTTTTTCTCCAGAGGTGGCATGGACACTGCCAGTTTCCCTCTCCAGAGAGTGGCAGAGGCTGGATCCCTTTCTCATGACAGACTCCTTGCCAGAAAGACACAACCTCGAGGGTAACTCATCAGGTTTTTATAGCAGTTCACTCAGCATCCGTTTGTGGATGATTTTGGTGCTTTTCTGTGTCTACTCTTTCTGCACAGACAATCATAAAAAGACAACCATTTCATACGAGGTGGTCATAAAGGCCATGCTATGGCCAAGAAAGCTCACCATGAGCTCTGGAGGGAGCGAGGAAGTTTATAGTAAGTGCCAGGAAGAACCAAGAAGCTCAAGACCTCTTCTGAAGAGTGAGAGGCCCTGAGCAGCAGCGATTGGTCACGTGTAGGTCTGGGAGAGAGGGTCGGGGGATGTCAGGGAGAAACAAGGGGATGGCAGATGGCTTTAGCAAATCCTTACAGTCATGTCTGAGCCCAGAAATGGAAAGAGTTGATGTCTTTGTGTCGAGGAGGAAGAAGAGGATTGTCCTGGGAAGATGGCAGGAAGGAAGGCTCTTCCTGTGCAAACAGGGATGATGATAGAGACTTTTCCATCTGCTGTGCATGGCTCAGCCTGGCAGAAGGGCAATGCCCACTGCTGGCAGTGAATGTGCTCAGTAATGCCCCATGAGCTGACACGATCTCTTTTCTTCCTTCACTCCCCACACTTGGACGGCCCTCAGGAAAACATCCCTGAGCCTGGAGAATGCACAGACCTCCTGGGCTGATGTCCCATCACTGCAGGGGAAGAGGAAGGGTTTCTGAGACACAAAAGCATGCAGGGAGAGAGTGGTGTGTGTGTGTGTTAAAGGCAGGAGGATGATGTGAAACAGCGTGGAGTGGGACGGTGTCATGCTGTAGTGAAATAGGCTGAGTTTTGATTTTGAGGTGGCAGAAGGAGGAGGATGTGCAGATTACTGCTGGGATGTGGAGAAAAATAGAAGATTCAAGTGAGCCTGGTGGCTGGGACATCTTGGCTGATTGAGGAGTATTAGCAGGGCTTTGGAAGAAGCTGCACAGGTTATCAAGAATGCACAGCCTTTGGCAAAACCTCAGAAAACCGCAGCTTTGTGTTTGAAGAAATAGTGAGTGAGGACAGAAAGTCATCCGTAAAGCTTGGGACATCATGGGGTCAGAGCGAGGTGAGGAAGCAGGAGTGGTGTTTAAAATCTGCAGAGAAAGACCCACAGGCATAGAACAGTGTAGGACAGGCATAGAACAGTTTAGGTCAGGCTGTGGTGGGGATGACCCTTTTGTGGGGTCAGGGATCCCCCAGCAGAACTGAAATCCTTGTCCGTTTGCTTATGGCTGCTATCTCTTCCACTGCAGCCCCTGAGAGGACACCAGTTCCTTACAACCCCAGCACTGTGTTGCCTCCTCACCCACCCTCCATAGAACCCAGGAGGAGTCCTATCGCTGTCCTGCACTCGGCATCATCACACACCCCCACATCTCACTGCTCCCTGGAAGAGTCCTGAGCATGCTATGAGGGAAAGGATCCCCATTCCTAGGGTATGGGGGTCAGCGCTTGAACATCCTGCTTGATGAAACACATCAAGGCCATTCACAGCTGCCTGCACGGTTGATTTTCAACCTGTAACCAGTGCCTCTGCGTCCCTGCTTCACCAGCCCCCAGGGACAGTCACCTTGTCATCTCCTTCCCTCCATGATCGCTTCACTATGGCCCTCAGTGGGACTAAATAACACCTTCAGAAACTTGGAGACGTGCTGCTGACTTGCACTTCTCCAGAGGCCAGTGAAATCTTCTTTTAGTATCTGCAGGTCGGGAACTTGGCACCAGAATGCTCATTAACATGCCAAATGCCCTAACAAGCCAAGCCTCTGGGCATAACTTTCCTTCCTTCCTCACTTCTTACGTGGTTAGTTTGAGGCGTTTCTGGAGTGCAGTCCAAGTGAAAAGTTTTCAGTACTAAATATCAGTAAGAAACAATTTCATCTTTTTCTGCTTCTTATTTTTCTGCTTACACATTAAGGGATACCAGCAAACTCCAACTGATACTGACCCTCAGCATCTCCTAATGGACTCTGAATATGCAGAGAAGCCAAGACCCTGTATGTCAGACACTCTATGGGCAGTCTTTGTCCCTGCCTCCAACCCCACCACTTCTCTCATCAGCCACCTGGGACTTACACACCTTTGTTCAATTCTGAGCTTTCTCCACTACAGTCAGTAGCTGCATGTTTCAGCCCATTGACACCAGTTGCCACCGGCTTCACTTGGAGAACAAGCTGTACACAGAGACAGAAGGATCTTTCTTAATTGCCAAAACCCAAAACCAAAGGAAGGCATAGTTCAATAAAAAATAAACCACCCTCCTCTGCTGTATATTAAGTCCACTTTACCTCCTCTGAAGTCCACTTTCCACAGTGGATCGTCTTAGAGCAATAGAAAACACATTTTTGTGTCAAACACAGATCCCAAGAACCCCAAAAGACCTCCCTGCCCCAGGCTCTGTCTGTCCATATTCACTCACAGCGAGTCACACGCTGAAGTCAGCAGCTCCCTCCATTCACAGAAGGAAGCAAAGACACAAACTGAACAAAATGCTCACATTTGAAAAGCCAAATCTGCATTAAACCCAACATATCTGGGTTACAGGAGCATCTTCAAGTAGACTCTGCAGCACCTAGACCCACTTATTTCTCATTCTTCTCCAGCACTGGACACGTTGAGTGCAATTGTCCAGGCTTGCCTTTCTACTCAAGGGAGAAAAATCAGTTGTGTCAACTGAGATGCTTTGGCCTACCCTGCCTGTCCACCAGCTCCTGCTCCAGAAAGGCTCCTGAGAGCCCTGGGTCACATTTCCCAGTGCCATGTGGGGTCTTCAGCTACCCCTGGGAATCTTGGAGGCTGTGGCCATCTCTATGTGGGCAAATACATCAACCTCTGAAAGAAGATGTTAGGTAGAATTTGAAACATATACAGAAAAGACCTCGGTGTAGTAAGTGTGCAAGAAGTCTTCATTTCCAGAACTTTGATACTGGTCTGTAAAGTCTCCTTCTTCTTTTTTTTCATAGGACATGGACAGGGATTAGCAAGCTGATGAAATTTTCTCTCCCTCTATGTAAATACACATTTATACTTTTGGTCCCTTTTGACTGGTAGCATTTGAGTTTGCCCAAGTAGCCCCTGATTTCATTCCTACCAACTGTTGCTTCTTTTCCTCTAGAGTCCTGCCTTGAGGCACCAAGGCCCGGGAGACCTTGCTGGTGATAACTGAGTCAAAGAGCACACAAAATCTGTCAGATCTACCTATATCTACTCATCTGCAGTGATCACATATTGTCTTTGCTTTTTCTTTAACTGTCCCTGAAGTAATAACAGCTCATTATGGTGCCCTTGAATTTACTTTCAAGTTTCAACTCAGTTTTGATAGAGGTCATTTCCATGCTTGGAGGATGCTGTCCTTGAAGAGCACTGTATGAAGCCCTGCTGTCTTTCAATTCTGAATGACCGTGAGACCCCCCTAAAACTCCCCAGAATAGGCCAAAGTCTGGTCCTTTAATGTCCGGCATCTGCAGTCTCCTATTTTGCTTCCTCACTCCCCTCGGGAGCTGGGACCTCACTCTTTCATTTTCATGACAGAAAAGGCTTACACTGACCTTCAGTTCCCTGGCCAGCTCTGCCTTGCTGGCAAGTATCAGATCCGAGTTTGCATTACCCTTGTTGGCCCATCTGGCAACTGTGTGAAGATGTTCGCCCAAGACACTCCAGAAACGGCGTGGACTGTTTGCATGCTGCTGTGTTCCCCTTCCAGAAAATTCCAGGGTCGTCCAAGTCCCCAGTGAGGCCCAGGCTTCTACATCCAGACACTTCCTTGGGGTGCTTAGAAAAGACTGTGCCCACTTCCTCACCCTGACTGTGGGTTCCTCAACTCCAACCACAATGTCACCTTTACTGGCCCCTCCTCTGACCCTCACTCACAAGGGCTGACCCAACTTCTCTCTGGCCCCAGTAAGGAGCTCCAGACATCCAAGCAACTTCTTCACTTTGAGGGAACCCCACTCCTGATCCTTCCAGCCTGTCTCTCCTGAGAACCGGTACCCATCCATTGCAGTGCCCAAGCTGTGTCACTTGTCCCACCATGCCTTGGCAGTTCCTTTATGGATGTCAAAAAGCACGGGCTCCAGCTCGTCCTTGTTATGCCCCTGGCTGAGGGCATCAGTGCACATTTGGGCTGTAGCACCTCAGCTGTAACACCAGGCCAGGCTCTGACTTGTCTTCGGGAAGCTGGTCCAAGCATCTAAGACCCCGTGTGTGCAAAGGCTTGGCTTCAGAGCCATGCTGGAGTGGTTGGCGGATGGAAACATAAAGCTGAAATTGGATGCCAACACAGTGAGCAAACTGTGCTATCTGCAAGGACAGAAAGAAGAAGGGTTGGGAAGGGCAGCCCTGCCAGGGAATGGGGTTTTTGTCAGTGGTGGCTCTGCTGCCCCTGAGGGCCTTTGGTGGAGGAGAAGCTGATCTCTAGGAATGACAAGGTGTTACTGACAGGCCCACTGTGAAAACCGTTGGACATTTCCTTGACTATGGTTTCAAGGGGGTGAGTAAAGGTAGGTGGAGAGGAAAAACCAGAAGTTTGAGAATGTAGCCATACATGTGGCCACCCCAGTGTGATGTGCTTCCTGTATAAAGACAGGACAATGAAAAGGTGATTCTTGCACCTCATTCTTTCAGATAGGAGAAATGTCACTGCTGAAAGAAGCATCTCTCCCCAGCTGAGGAAGGGAAAATCAGTGATTGCTTCAGCCTGTTTGCCAGCAGGTTCCCCTGGAGCCCCAGGGACACCTGGAGGGAGCCCAGAGGAGGCAGAGAAAGTGCTGCCTTGGGCTGGTCCTCTGCTGCTGAGCTGGGCTGGGCTGCTGGGCTGGAGGGAGCTCATGGCAAGCAGGCAGCACTGCAGAGAGACAGCTCTGCCCAGGAGCAGCTCCTCTGCAAAGCGCAGCAGGGCTGAGGGCACTGCCTGCAGGCACCGAGGGGAGAGGAGGGAAGTGGTGGGAGAGGTTAAAGGCAGTCTGGGTGGGAGGAGAGAGGAGAGCTGACTTGGAGAAAAATCTTCACAGCCCTTCACAGGGTAAGTCTCTGGCTGCAAGGCAATGCAGTTGTGGTTCCTGGAATGACCTCCTAAAGCTGGCACATTCCACAGCCTATGGGATGTGTCAGGAAGACTCTCACGGTTTCTCCAGTGTAGAGAGAAAGGACGTGCTTTGGAGCACAGCTTCCCTGCTGCACCCTCAGAGGGACAGGGCATGTCAGCTGCCTTCCCCTGGGGATGGCTGCAGAGTGTGAAGGTGGGTGTGCAGCCAGGGGTGCCCAGGGCTGTCCTTCTGAGCAGGGTCCCTGCGCCCCAGGGGGCTGTGTGTTCGGGCAGGGTCTCTGCCACCGGTCAGGGTAAGTACTCAGCCTGCCTGGGGAACGCTAACAGCAGAGTGAGAGGAAGCTGTGGGTGGAAGAAGCAATCCCCAGCAGGGCAGGGTCCTTCTGCTGACAAGAGGGTGCTGTGTGGATCAGGGCTGCTCACATCTCTAGATCACCCCCAGGACATTTCCAAGGGCATTTTTCATGGGGAAGGTCGAAGCAGTGATTGCTATAAAGTTAAGGATCTTTCCTGAGTCTGTGTTTTCAGTTTCCTACTCTTGTGAAATTTTTGAGACAAATGGAAAAGGATCTGTCATGCTGGAACAAGTCCCTGAGACTCCTGAGCTGTAACTTGGAGTGATCAGTAAGTCTGATAGGAGCCTCCTGAAGTAGAGCACAGGGACTGAGAACAACTGCCTGGCTGTGCTGGTGTCTGGCAGGTGGCATGCAGAGCTGGGTAAGGGTAACTCTCTCCTGAGTGCCCAGCTGCCTCTAACCTCCCCCGTGTCTCCTAAACACTCTTTTGATTGTGGTTTCTTATCCCTGGGAGTGCAGATGCTGACAAGCACTTTTACATTAGGAGCAGTTTCCTCTGACCAATTCAAACACCAGGACTGACCCCCTGACAGACAACGTTCCAAGAAACCCACTGCTGCAGAGCAGGGCTGACTCCTTGGCAGCCAATGGGCAGAGGGCCTGATCCTCACAGCACACTCAGCCAGCAACTACCAGAGCTCCATCCACAGAGCTGAGGAGAGATCTCGCTGAAATGGAAAAAAATTCAGTGAACAAGTATTATGAGAAATGGCTTTGATTTTAATCAGAGGATAATCCCCTAATTTGTCACTGCCCTTGCCTCCTTCAGTGCTCCACATCCAGAGGCAGCAGATGTCCAACAGCAGATCCATCTCCGAGTTCCTCCTCCTGGCATTTGCCAACATTCGGGAGCTGCAGCTCTTGCACTTCTGGCTCTTCCTGGGCATCTACCTGGCTGCCCTCCTGGCCAACGGCCTCATCATCACCGCCGTAGCCTGTGACCACTGCCTCCACACCCCCATGTACTTCTTCCTCCTCAACCTCTCCCTCCTCGACTTGGGCTCCATCTCCACCACTGTCCCCAAATCCATGGCCAATTCCCTCTGGGACACCAGGGCTATTTCCTATGCAGGATGTGCTGCACAGGTCTTTCTGTTATTCTTTTTGATGTCAGCAGAGTTTTATCTTCTGACTGTCATGGCCTATGACCGCTACGTTGCCATCTGCAAACCCCTGCACTACGGAACCCTCCTGGGCAGCAGAGCTTGTGTCCACATGGCAGCAGCTGCCTGGGGCAGTGGGATCCTCAATGCTGTGCTGCACACTGCCAACACATTTGCACTACCCCTCTGCCAAGGCAATGCTGTGGACCAGTTCTTCTGTGAAATCCCCCAGATCCTCAAGCTCTCCTGCTCAGATGCCTACCTCAGAGAAGTTGGCGTACTTGGGATCTCTGCCTTTATTGCATTTGGGTGTTTTACTTTCATTGTGCTGTCCTATGGGCAGATCTTCAGGGCTGTGCTGAGGATCCCCTCTGAGGAAGGACGGCACAAAGCCTTTTCCACCTGCCTCCCTCACCTGGCTGTGGTCTCCTTGTTTGTAAGCACTGGCCTTTTTGCCTACCTGAAGCCCCCCTCCATCTCCTCCCCATCCCTGGACCTGCTGGTGGCAGTTCTGTACTCAGTGGTGCCTCCAGCTGTGAACCCCCTCATCTACAGCATGAGAAACCATGAGATCAAGGATGCCCTGAGAAAACTAATGACTGGATGCTTTCAGAAGCAATAAAGTTCCTGTTGTTTTCTGCATAGTACTCATATCTCATTACAGGCCCATCCTGTCTTCTGGTGGTTTTTTTAGGGTAATTTTGGGTTTTGAGTGCATTTTTTGATTGCTCTTTTTGCTTTGTTTTACTTATCTGAATTCTTTCCACAAAGAAATGCCTTTATTCCTCCGGTTTCTAATCCAAAGTTTATGCAGCTTTTGTATGCCCTAGGGGCTGTGCAAATGAGGAGCCATACCCTCTGTGTGTTTAAACAAAATAAAGGGCCCTGCAGTGACTTGGTTTTTTTGAGATCCTTCCTCCAAGACCTCTGCAGCTGCAGGGAGCAGTGCCTGTGTGCAAAGGGGAAGAAGAAAAGAGTCCCGGCACAGCAGCACTGCCAGGGAGCACCAGCGCTTGGTCTTTCCCGAGCTGCTCTCTTCCCACTTCCATGCTTTCCTTCTGAACCCTTGGGTTGGTGGAACGCCTGAGTGCTCTTCAAGCTTGGTTGCAGTCCTGCTGTGTGGCAGGCCTGTGACCGCAGGCAGGACAGGCAGTGGGCACTTGTGTGACAGAGCTGGCCTCCATTGCAGCATTTCCGTCATACAAGGGGATCTCCTCAGGCCTTGTGCCACAGATGCCCCCCAGCTCTGGGGCTCAGCCCTCTCCACCCCCGAGGAGCTGCTGTGCCCTTCAGAGGGTCTGGGGCTGTGGGGTGAGTGCCCAGAGCTCTGCCGCACCCTGTGGTGGGCACTGCTGTGGGGCCATGCCAGACTGGGCTGCAGTGGGGAGAGGGCAGGGGAGGTGGAGAAAGGTCAGAGGAGGTGGGAAGAGTTCATGGGGAGCTGGTCTGTGCTGGAAAGTGCCCAGGAGAGAAAAATATCACTGTATAGCTTGCAGTGTGTGACCATGCAGGGGCAGGACTCACATGGGGGTTTTGTCGTTCAGAGGCAGGGCTTGCGGCAAGCATGGAAGACATGCAGGTGTAGGGGAGAGGAGGAGTCTGGTCTGTGCCTTTGGTGGTGTGGACAGACAGGGAAGGTGGCTTAGGGCCTTTGTCACTCCCAGCATCTCTTTTTGGCCATTTGCAGCACTTGGCGGTAACCCCAGTTTTACAGGTGAGTTTTGCTGTGAGGCTATCTCCATCTTCCTGCTGGGCCAAGAGCTGGTTTGGGGGAATGGACAGCCCTGCCCAGCCTCGCTCCTTCCCCAGACCCTGGCAGACCCTGGAGAAGAGCTGTCTGCAAAACCCCATGTAGGACAAGGCTGCGGCAGGGCATGGGTCGGGTGCTGGGGAAGCTGCAAAAGTAGGAGGGTCATGGGGGAACTGTGACCTGAAGGCCGTCATAGGGATCACAATGGGGGGAACTTTCCCACCCCTGACTCTACCTTCTCCCATGCTGTGCCTGCAGAGTGGGGCTGTAAGACCACGTATGGGCAGTGGGGCTGGGCCAGCATAAGGACAAGCCATTGACATAGGCCATGACGCAGCTGCCAGGAGGTGTCAGCAAGGACAGGTCCAAAGCAGGAATTTCTGTTGCCTTTGTTGTGGAGGTATGTGTGTAGGAAAAGAAAAGCTCACCTGGAGATGCTGGTGGCAAGGGAATTCAAAAGCAAACAGAAGAGCTTTGGTCACTTCTGAGAGACCAAGGCTGAACAAGGAAAATGCAGGGCTGCTGCTGACTGGGAAAGGTGGTTTAATAACAGCAGACACAGCTGGGGCTGAAGGAATGAATGCCTGCTGTGCCTGAGTCTTTCCTGAAATGGTCTCCAGGCCCCTGTGCTCAGGGAAAGGCTTCAAGGAAGAGGAGAGCATGCATTGGCATGAAACTCGGGAAATCCCACAAGGACAGATGCCAGTTTCTCTCCCTGCAGGGGACTAACCCTGGCAATGACACAGGCGGGGGGCCGCCTGGCTTTTAAGGAGGCGTTTTGGAAAGGTCTTGGTGGACAGTGAGATGGACAGGATGCAGCCCTGTGCCGTGGCAGCAAGGAAGGACAGGAGCACCCTGGGCTGTACAACCAGTAGCACGGCCAGGTGATGGAGGGGAGGGATTATACCAAACACTGTGTCCAGATTTCAGATCCCAGTACAGGAAAGATGTCGGCAAGAAGGAGCCAGTTTTGCAAAGGACCCTCATAATGGTCCAAGGCAGGAGCACTTTACCTGTGAGGAGAGGCTGAGGGAGCTGGGCTTGTCCAGCCCGGAGAAAGGAAGATCTTGGGCGAAACATGTAGCAGCATTGCAGTGTTCCCAGGAAGACTGAGTCAGGCTCATGTCCATGGTACAAGACACAAGCACAAGAGGCAATGGGCTGAAAGAAGGGGGTTAGTGTACATACACAGAAATACATTTCCAACATTTCCTTTTCCACGTGCCTCCCTCACCTGGCGGTGGTTTTCCTCTTTATCAGCACTGCCATGTTTGCCTACCTGAAGCCCCCCTCCATCTCCTCCCCATCTCTGTACTTGGTGGAAGCAGTGTGTATTGTGGTTGTGTGGCAAGGTTTGGGTAGCGCGAGTGTTGCAGGCGTGGCTTCTGTGAGAAGCTGCTGGAAGTTTCCAGTATGTCTGACAGAGCCAATACCAGCCGGCTCTAAGACGGACCTGCCGCCGGCAACGGCCGAGCCAATCAGCCATAGTGGTAGTGCCTCTGTGATATCATATTTAAGAAGGGAAAAAAGTTGCAGGACACACAGAAACGGCAGCCGGCGAGAGAGTGAGAACATGTAAGAGAAACAACCCTGCAGACACCAAGGTCAGTGAAGAAGGAGGGGAAGGAGATGTTCCAGGCGCTGGAGCAGAGATTCCCCTGCAGCCCATGGGGAAGACCATGGTGAGCTAGGCTGTCCCCCTGCAGCCCATGGAGGTCCACGGTGGAGCAGATATCCACCTGCAGCCCGTGGAGGACCCCATGCTGGAACAGGTGGGTTCCCGAAGGAGGCTGTGACCCCGTGGGAACCCCACGCTGGAGCAGGCTTTTGGCAGGACCTGTGGATTTGTGGAGAGAGGAGCCCACAGAGCAGGTTTTCTGGCAGGACTTGTGACCCCATGGGGGACCCACGCTGGAGCAGTGTGCTCCTGAAGGACTGCACACCGTGCAAGGAACCCATGCTGGAGCAGTTCGTGAAGAACTGCAGCCCATGGGAAGGACCCACGTTGGAGAAGTTCATGGAGGACTGTCTCCCGTGGGTGGGACCCCACGCTGGAGCAGGGGAAGAGTGTGATGAGTCCTCCCCCTGAGGAGGATGAAGCGGCAGAAAATGATGTGTGATGAACTGACCGTAAACCCCATTCCCCGTCCCCCTCTGCCACTGCGGGGCATAGGTAGAGAATCTGGGAGTGAAGTTGTGCCCGGGAAGAAGGGAGGGGTGGAGGGAAGGTGTTTTGAGATTTGGTTTTATGTCGCATTACCCTACTCTGGTTGATTGGTAATAAATTGAGTTAATTTTCCCCAAGTTGAGTCTGTTTTGCTCGTGATGGTAATTGGTGAGTGATCTCTCCTGTCCTTATCTCAACCCACAAGCCCTTTGTTATATTTTCTCTCCCCTGTCCAGGGGAGTGATAGAACGTCTTTGGTGGGCACGTGGCATCCAACCAGGGTCAACCCACCACACAGCGCTATACTCAGTGGTGTCTTCAGCAGTGAATCCCCTTATTTACAGCTCGAGGAACCAGGAGCTCAAGGATGCCCTTAAGAAAGTGATTTCATTGACATTTTTTAGCAGTGAGAATATTAACACCTCTCTCCACAAATGTTTCCCAGACTATCTGATTCTAGGCGGGGGTTTGTTGCTTTTTTTTTGTTTGATGTGTCTTCTTGTGGTTGTTTTTTTTTCTTTTTCTTTTTTTAATATCATTATAATTATCATTATTGCTGCTGGTTTTTTTCATTCATGGTTTTTATGTGTCCCCACAAATATTTGCATTTGCATCACTACCTCTCAGTCATGTACCTACTTTGCATGCATAAGTGCACCTAGTGCCCTTATAAAAGTATGTTTAACACTGGCTCAGAGTTAGCCTCTCTCGTAGCAGCTCTGTAATCAAATGGGATCTTGCTGGTGCCCTGCTTTCATGCCAGGCTCTTTCTCCAAAGAGGCCTGAGGAACTGCACCCCTGAAATTCCTCTTCCTCCATGTGTTCAGGACTAAAAAGCTTAGTGTCTGTTTGTGAGCTTTAACAGACACAGGACTGGATTTAGGAGTCACCAGCTGGTGTCTGATGACAGGCGAGATGGTGAGTGTAATTGAGGGATGTACCCAGGGCTTTCCACAGGTGACATTAAGGACACTCATCCTCTAGGAGGGGAATCTGGAGGTGCCTGGAGAGCACAGTGGTTCTTCCAGGACCGCATGTTGCCAGGGTTGAGTGGGTAGAGAAGAGCTCTGCACAGATGGGGTTTGGGGCCTGAAGAAGAGGAAATGTGCAGACCTCCTCTGGGCACTCTCCAGTTCCTCCCCACCTGTCTACAGCAGGAATTCCCACCGAGGGACACACTAGTCTAGGTGTGGCACCCTGCGGCTCCCTGGAGGGGGATGAGAACTCCGGATGCCTGGGGTGGCCACGCTCCTCCTAATGCAGCCCCAGATGCAGTTGACCTTGTTCATGGTGAGCATGCACCACTGGCTTGTATGGTGTCCCTCGTAGTGCTCAGGTCCTTCTCATGGGGGTCACTGCTCAGCCAGTGCGGACCCAGCCTGCCCTGATATATGGGGTTATTCTTCCCCCTGACGCAGGACTGGCCACTTCTCCTTGAAAAACTTGAGAAGTTTCTACTGGCCAAATCCCA
Organism: Harpia harpyja; assembly: GCF_026419915.1. Classification (NCBI taxonomy): domain Eukaryota; kingdom Metazoa; phylum Chordata; class Aves; order Accipitriformes; family Accipitridae; genus Harpia; species Harpia harpyja. Next base: position 1,048,676 of record NW_026293320.1, read on the forward strand.
GAGCTTCTGAAGGTCCCCCTGGAGTGAACCTCCATTTTGCCAGCTGTTAATATTTGTGTGCAAATGGCTCACCCTGATTGTGGTGAGCCATCAACACAAGATCACAGCGTGAGAAGTTGCAGGACACTACAGCTAATAAAAGGAGTTACTGGGTTTGTACTGACCAATGTAGGAATCAGCACAACAACCACCTTAGAAACACCACACGAGGGTACAAAGCCAGAAAATCCAGGGCCAGCGGGGAAGGAGCACAGTTGGGCTGTTTGTAGAGGAATGTGTGAGGATGATCAAAGGAGAACTCGGGAGGGAAAAGAAGGAAAAAGAAAACCAGAGGTTAAGCTCAGCTATGATGAGGCCTGCTTGGGGTTACCTGCCTAGCAGCCTTGCATCCATGACTTCAGTGGGACAAAAAAGCCACAGCTGATCACTCCAAACTTATGTCTGCTTGCTTCCATGGTCATGGGGAACCTGAGCGCTCTCCCTACCATCATCAAGGGAAGACTAGTGGTGGAAGAAAATGCACAATCGTTCATCCTGGAAAGGATCTTGGGAGGTCTGTAAGCCAAGCAAAACCACTGTCAGTGGAGAAAAGAGAAACAAGGGCTGGGCTGTTTGTCTGCTAGGCTGTGTTAGTGGAAAACTTAGGCCTCTATAGACATGCATAACAGTAGTGATCTCTCCAGGAGCTGATCTGAGGCTCTCCATTTATCCACGAGCTGGCCTTGGGATCGCCTCATCCCTCCAGTTCCCCCACGCACAAACACACACACGTCTCTCTCCAGCACAGAATCACAAAACCACTGAGGCTGGAAAGCAGCCAGCTTCCACCTTCTCTGTGCTTCCTCTTCATGCTTGATTTTTGTCAGGAGCTCCTTTCTCACCCACACCAGCTTCCCGCAATGTTGCTTGACTTCCTGCATGTCCCGGTGTACTGTTCTGGTGCTCGAAGAGGAGATCCTTGACCATCAAACAGCTCTCCCCTCTTCTCTCCAGGACCATATCCCATGGGATACTGCCAAGGATGTCCCTTGGCAGACCAAAGCCTGCTCTCCTGAAGTCCTGCTCTTTGCCTTGTTCCCTTCTCTCAGGAACCTCAACTCTATTTTCTCACCCCTGACTGTTACACCCCTGACCAGCTCTTCCTTGTTTCCAAGGATGACGTCCTGCAGGACACTCCCCTTCACTGGCTCCTCACTCACCCTTGTTGGGAAGACATTGTCAATGAACTCCAAACACCTCCTGGATGGCTTTCACCTTGCTATGTGTCCCCTTCAGCAAATGTTGGGATAGTTTAGGCCTGCCACGAGGACCGGGGCCTGCAAACAGGAGACTTCTTCCAGTTGTCTGAAGAAGGCCTCATCTACTTCCTCTTCCTCATCAGGGGCACCAGAGAAGACATCCAGCCACCACAGGGTTGCCCATGACCCTTGAGCTCTCATCTGACTCATCGTCCATTCCCAGGCAGAGCTCCGCCTGTTCCTGCTGCTCTCTGCCATAAAAAGCAACTTTGCCTCTGGGTCCAGACCTATGGCCTTATCCCTACCAGACCCCCAGGACCCCACAGTTTCTCCAGGAGAGGGGATTTGTAGGGGCCTGCAATTCCTCATGCTGTTATCTTGTGGGAGACACCCCAATCAAGGTGAGCTGCACGCAAACATGAAAAGCTGACCAAATGGTTCTTCAATCCACGGGGACCTTGAGAAACTTTGCGGTTCCGCAAATGGAAATCACTTGAAGTTTTACAAGGAGAAGTGGCCAGTCCTGCATAGGTGGGCGGCAGGGGCGTGTGGGGACAATAACGCCATACATCAGGACAGGTTGGGACCTGACCGACTGAGAGGTGACCCTGAGGAGAAGGACCTGGGCACTACGAGGGATGCCCTATGAGCCGGTAGAGTATGGACACTGTGAACAAGGCCAGCTACATGCTGGGCTGCGTTAGGAGGAGCGTGGGCTGCCCAGACAACCTGAGTTATCATGCCCCTCAACTCAGCCCTGGTGTGACCCACAGACATGGGTCCGTCCCAGGGTGATGCTCCCCGTTTTGGAGAAGTAGGGAGGAACCACAGAGTGTGGAGTGGAGGTCTGCAAGGTGGGGTTTGGGACCTAGTGCACATGGCCTGTGTGGAGTGGCTGAGGGACCTGGAGTTCTTTGGCCCAGTGGTGTGGAGGCACCAGACAGTATAGGAGTAGCCTGAGCGTGCTTCCAGGGTGGTTTCAGAGATGGTGGAGGTTTTCTTTGTAGTAAGAGACAGCATGAGAAAGAACTAGTGCCACAAAGGGAAGCTGAGGAGGCCCAGACTGAACACAATGTCCCTCAAAGGGCAGTGCTGTGGTGTAACAAGTCACCCAGAGGGAGACTGGATCAGCCCAAGGCTTTGTGTTTCAGGGAAAAGCCAGTGAATGTGGAGAGACATCAGTGAAGATATAGAAATGCTGGGCTGAGAGCTAGGTGGGAAATAAAGATGGGTGTCTGCAGCCTGAAGGGAAAGAGATGCAGGCATTGGACAGTGTAGGACAGGCTGCAATAGAGATGGCCGAGGTCTCTGGCAAGGCTGAAAGGCCCAAAGTCTTTGTCCCCTTGGCTACGTCAGTTGCCTCTGCCACTGAGGCCTACCAGGAGGAACTATTTTGAGGCTCTGGACTGTGTGACTTGGGAGTGACAAAGCTGAGAAGCTTTTTGATGTCTGTCCTGGTTTCAGCTGGGATAGAGTTAACTGTCTTTCTAGTAGCTGGTACAGTGCTATGTTTTGAGTTCAGAATGCGAAGAATGTGGATAACACTGATGTTTTCAGTTGTTGCTCAGTAGTGTTTAGACTAAAGTCAAGGATTTATCAGCTTCTCATGCCCAGCCAGTGAGAAAGCTGGAGGGGCACAAGAAGTTGGCACAGGACACAGCCAGGGCACCTGACCCAAACTGGCCAATGGGGTATTCCATACCATGTGACGTCACATCTAGTATAGGAACTGGGAAGTGGGGGGCAGGGAATCGCTGCTCGGGGGACTGGCTGGGTGTTGGTCGGCGGGTGGTGAGCAATTGCACTGCGCATAATTTGTACATTCCAATCCTTTCATTATTACTGCTGTCATTTTATTAGTGTTATCATTATCATTATTAGATTCTTCTTTTCTGCTCTATTAAACCGTTCTTATCTCAACCCACAGGTTTTGCTTCTTTTCCCAATTTTCTCCCCCATCCCACTGGGTGGGGGGGAGTGAGTGAGCGGCTGCGTGGTGTTTAGTTGCTGGCTGGGTTTAAACCACGACAATGTCACAAAGTTGGATTTAATCTTAGAACAGAATGAGTCCCTACTTACCCATTGCTGTAGGGCAGCAGTGACTCCTGCAGAGCCCACAGCAGAGCACCCCTGCTCCCTGGGGCACCCTCAGCCAGCACCAACCACAGCCCATGAAAGGGACGTGACTCAGGTCTTCCTGAAACAGGAGAGGCAATATCAGTGAGATTTCTATGAAACATGCATCAGGTTTTGCTTAGAGAATTCTCTTCAAACTTGTCACTGTCTTTTGCCTCTTGAACAGTCCCCCATTCCCAGAGGAAGTTAATGTCCAACTGCAGCTCCATCACCCAGTTCCTCCTTCTGGCATTTGCCAATATGCGGGAGCTGCGGCTCTTGCACTTCTGGCTCTTGTTGGGCATCTACCTGGCTGCCCTCCTGGGAAATGGCCTCATCATCATGCCATTGCGTGCGACCAAAACCTCCACACACATGTACTTCCCTCTCCTCAACCTCTCTTTTCTTGACCGGGCCTCCAACTTCACCACTCTCACCAAAGCCATGGCCAATTCCTTCTAGGACATCAAGGCCATCTCCTACTTGGGATGTGCTGCACAGGTCTTTCTGTTAGTCTTTTTGATCTCAGCAGAGTATTTCCTTCTCACTGTCATGGCCTATGACCGCTACGTTGCCATCTGCAAACCCCTGCACTACGGGACCCTCCTGGGCAGCAGAGCTTGTGTCCACATGGCAGCAGCTGCCTGGGGCAGTGGGTTAGTCACTGCTCTGCTGCACACTGCCAATACATTTTCAGTACCACTCTGCAAGGGCAATGCCCTTGACTAGTTCCTGTGTGAAATCCCCCAGATCCTCAAGCTCTCCTGCTCAGACTCCTACCTCAAGGAACTTCAGCTTCTCATGTTTACTGCTTCACTCTTTTTGGGGGTGTTTGGTTTTCTTTGTGTTGTCCTGTGTGCAGATCTTCAGGGCCATGCTGAGGATGCCCTCTGAGCAGGGACGGCACAAAGCCGTTTCCTTGTGCCTCCCTCACCTGGCCGTGGTCTCCTTGTCTATAAGCACTGTCCTGATTGCCTACCTGAAGCCCCCCTCCATCTCCTCCCCATCCCTGGACCTGCTGGTGGCAGTTCTGTACTCAGCGGTGCCTCCAGTTGTGAACCCCCTCACCTACAGCAGGAGGAATCAGGACCTCAGGGATGCAGCGTGGCAACTGATGACTGAATGTTTTCCAGAAGCTGCAGAGTGTCCATCCTCTTCAGCATATGACTCATAATGGAACTCATTGCAGGTCCAGCCTTTATTAGTGTTTGTTGTTGTACTGTTTTTGGGTGAGGTTTTTTCTTTTCTTGCTTTTTTTATTTGTGATAATGCTGTCCACAAAGAAATGTGGACACCCCACTTCTCCTTCATTATCTACCTCACTAGTGCGACCCAGCGACTGTGTGAACAGGGAGCTATACTCTTTCTTTAATTAAACAAAATAAATGTACTCACAGTGACTTACCTGTCTGACTCCCAGGCAACTAAAACCAAACCCAATGTTCTTCCTCATAAGTTCCCTACCAAGTTAGAGGGCAAACAAAGGACCTAAAAGCTTCCGTGGAGAAAGGCCAATGGGGACCATCATAGAATCCCCCACACCTATGGAATGGGGAATGTTCCCAGGCCTTAGACAAATCTTTTCCTCCTCTCTCTCATGACCTGCATGGTGTTTGTGCTTGGGAAAAACGTCATCATCATGCGTGCGGTGGCAAACCAAAACCTGTGCACCCCCATGGGCTTCTTCATGGGGCATTGGTCTTCCCTGGGGATCTTCTACAGATCCACCACCCTGCCCCAGCTGATGGCCAGCTTCATGACCAGGGACAGCAGCATCTCTGCTCATCATGGTGTTAGTGTTGTTTCCTGCACCTTTTGCAGGTACAGAGTGTTTACTGCTGGTGACTACATCCTACGATCAGTACTGGGCTGTGTGACACGCCCTGCTCTCTGCAGGACTCAGGAACTGCCAGGTCTGTCTCCTTTGCTAGGGGGATTTCTGTCATCTACAGTAATCATTTCAGTCATGTCTCAGATACAGTTCTGTGGCCCCAGTGGAGTGGACCACTTCTTCTGTGATTTCACCCCATTGCTGGAGCTTTCACACACTGGCACTGTGACACTCATGCTCTTTGCTGTCATGACCTGCTTTTTAGATCCCATCCTCCCCTTCCTGTTCACATGGTCGTCCTGTGTGCATCAGAGCTGCCACCCTGAGGAACGCCTCCCATCCGGGGCAGGCAGGCAGAAAACCTTCTCCACCTGCTCCTCTAGCCTCACTAGTGCCACTCTTTTCTACCACACCCTCATCCTTGACTGTGTGATGTGCAGAAAAGCCCTCCTGAGATAGGCTGACAAAGCCCTTTTCCTACGCCATCCTCACATCTCTGTTCACTCCTCCTATTTACAGCCTATGGACTGGAAAGGTTGAGGGAGGGGGACACTGAGAAAAATGCTCAGGGAAGCTGTGAGCTGCATGGAGAGCCCATGGGAGCTGTGGGCCTGCAGGAAGAGATCGCTTCTGGTTCTCTTTTGAACCAGCCCAGAGGACCTGGACTGGCTTGTGCAGTGTCCTGGGCGCTCCCCTGCAAGTGTGGGATATGAAGACAGGTTTTAGGGTGCGATGCAGCAGAGAGGTGCTGGTGGAGCTGGCTGGTATCATCACGAGGCCTCTTTCAAACATCTTGGAAGGGGCAGAGAGATCAGGGAGGTTCCAAGATCCTCAGAAAAGGCAAATCTCAAACCCTTCATCAAGAAGGGCAAAAAGGAGGATTGGGAGTGTTACAGGTTGGCCACCTTCACCTCAGTCCCTGGCAAGGTGACAGGGAAAATGCTCTTGCAGCCATCTCCATCACTTGAAGAACAAGAAAAGGATTGCTAAACCCATATGGGAGGGGAAAGAAGGGCATGCTGTGTACCTGGAGTTTTGCAAGTCCTTGGATGTGGTTTCCTGTAGCCTCCTTAGAGTGGATTATTGACATCTGGACTGAAGGCGTGGATGATACAGTGCATGGGAAGTTGGCTGGACGATCAGGATCAAATTCCATCAGTGGTACAAAGTCCTCTGAGGAGCCAAATACTAGCAGCATCCCTCCGTGATCAGCAAAATTACATAAAAGATCATTAAAAGCTGGAAATTAAGACTTTTTCTGCTATTACATAGATTTCCTTTTCTGCATAGGCTTCAACATTTTTCTAAAATTTACATTCTGGTTTTGATTTAGTTGCCCGCACAGAGGTGGCCATGGCATCCAAGCTGCCCTGTGGTAACAGAAGCACCCGTGTGGGAAAAGTGATGCAGGAATCCTTCGGATGTATGGGTGGGTTTGCAGGCAGGGAAGCTCTGGGGTGGTGCAGGGCATCACCTTCCTCCAGTGCTGCCGGGTAGGCTGTGAAGAGGCCTCTCAAGCACAGCAGACAGTATGTCCCCTTGGATGGTGGCTGTGAGGTCACTTCTGACTGGTCAGCGGCAGCAGGGAGAGAGATACTCTGAGGTCATGAAGGTCATCAGGAAGCCACCCTCAACAAGATGACACATTTGGGGAGGTCAGGAGGAGCCTGGTCAAAAGAAATAGGAGATTTGGGGGAGGAAAGAGGGCTGGACCAACAGACAGGAAAGATTTTGAAGAGGTAAAATGGGTTAAGGGGACATTGCTGTGAAAACATTCCTGTTAAGCCCTTACACTATCTCTAACTAGTAAACTTAAGCCTAACCCTACCCCTAAATACTCCTCCTCCCCATGACAGTAATCCACTGTTACTAACCTAGCTGACCTTAGGCTATTGCTAACCTCAAAGCTTACATCTAAGCCAAATCCCAAACCCATGACCCCTTTCCCTCACACTTACCTCATTGCTCAGCCTGACCCCTAGCCTCTACCCCTACTGTTAACATGTTGGCCTTAATCCTAGCCCTCACCCCAGACCTAAACAAAACCCTAACCCACCTTGCTAGCCCACACCTTAAATGCTAGCCAGGGAACCTCAGCAGGACACCAAACTCTCTCCCTAAGCCTTTGCCTAAACCCCAACCCTGCAAGGTGAGCTCTAATCCCTAAGCTCCAACCTGAACAACAAATCCCTGAAGCTCTCTTTCCCACACTCTTACTGCCCTCATCTTGGTCACTTTTCCTCAACTTTAAGCTAGCTGTCTGGTCCCTTGGGACTGGGGCAGGGATCGTGAGGTCCCAGAACAGTTGCAGGGCGTTGGGAGAGGAATGTGAGGTGACCTGTATCTGATGAGCTCATAGGCCACAAGGAGGAGATGGGTGGGAATGCTATGGTGAGGTCAGCTGTACCTCAGGATCTCATGGGACAGCAGGAGGCACAAAGCTGGGAAGGTGGCTGCGAGGTCCCTTCTGTCCTTGGAGTTGATAGTCCAGCAGCAGCAACATGGCTGGGAAAGGGACTGTGAGGTCACTTCTTTCTGAAGGGGCTGATAGGTCAGCCCTCAACTCATGACTGGGATATCTGCTTTTATGCTCACATCTTCCAAGCCAGCAAAAGCACGTTGCTTGTGAGAATCCCTTTCCCTAAGTACCTGGTAGGCCCGTCCAGGACAAGGGCTCGGATATGGGTTCTCACACCTCTTCTGCCTGAGTACGTGACGGGACAGCAGCAGGCACGTGGCTTGGAAGATCATGGTGAGGTTACTTCTGTCTGGTCAGTTGACATGCCACAAGAAGGCTGATGGGTTAGGCTATCATTCTGACACCAATTATGTCTGAGAAGCTCATAGGCCAGCAGGAGGCACATGGCCATGAAGGTGAGTGTGAGGTCATTGGAATCTCCACTCTCTTGGGGTCATCGGCCATCGGCAGACACATGGCTGGCATGTCGACTATGACATCACTTCTGCCTGAGAATCTGACAGCCAGCAGCAGGCACGTGCCTTGGTTGTAGTTCTGTACCTGGAGGTTCTGGTTTGTTACGTCCCCAGTAAGAAAGGCACGCAGCCTCGGTGCAGTATCATTTAAAATGCCATTTGAGAGAGCAAACACTACAAACAGTGAATAAGGCCAACTACATACAGGGCTGTATTAGGAGGAGCGTGGCCACCCAGGCAAGGCTGTTCTCATCCCTCTGGCCTCGGCACTGGTGTGGCCACATCTGGACTAGTGTGTCTGGGTGTGGGGTTGCCCGGTCTGGAGGAGTGGGGATGAACTGGAGTGGTCCCAGAGGACATCTGCCAAGATGGGCATTGGAACCTCTTTGGAGAGGCTGAGGGACTTGGGCTTCTTTAGCCTGGTGAAGTGGAGGCTCAGGGCACTCTAGTAGTAGAGTGCAGTTGCATGAAGGGTGGCTTCAGAGATGATGGAGCTTTTCTTGGTGAAGTGGGAAGAGAAGGAAACCTGCACAAAGTGCAGCTTGGAAGGTTCAGACTGGATGTGTTGAGAAAGAAATGTCACTCAAAGAGTAGCCTTGTGGTGCAAGAGGTCACCCAGAGAGAGCCCGGATCAGCCCATGGCGTTGTGTTTCAAGGAAAATCCAGCCAGGCTGGAGAAACATCAGCAAAGGAATAGAAATGCTGGAGTGAGAGCTAGGTGGGAAAGCAAGATGGACGTCAACAGCCTGAAGGGAAAGAGATAATGCCTGGGACAGGTTATGGCAACCTGCAGTAGAGATGGCCAAGTGCTCTGGCAAGGTGGAAAGGCAGAACAGGTCCAAGGTATTAGTTGTCGTGGCTTTGTCAGCTGCCTCTGCCACCAAGGCCTACCAGGCAAAACTGGTTTTGAGGTTCTGGACTTAGTTTCTTCCTCACCCCTGCTTGGGGAGGCTGGGAGGTGTTGCAGACTATCCCTACACTTGGCATTGCTCACCCTCACGTCCTGCTGACCCAGGAAGAGCCCTGAGCCATGCATGAGGGACAGGATCTGCCTTCCCAGGGCCTGAGGATCAGGGCTTGGCCTTTCTGCTGCATGAAACAAACCAAGGGTTTTCTCAGCATTACAGCCACCTGCACAGGGCTTTGCCTACCTGCAATCACAGCCTCCAGTTATGTGCTCTAACGAGTCCCTGGGGAGGCTTTGTCAGTAATGGGCCTCAGTGGGGCCCATTAATGCTTCAAGGTACTTTGCTTCTGACTTTGACTTCTTGAGAAGTTTCTTTCAGTCTGCTCTCAGTAGCTGAGGTTCATGGACTCAGCCTCAAACACACCATGGGGCTCATTAAGATACAGAAAGCCCTAACAAGCCTTTTTTCTTCCTGCAATTTTCTTCAAGTCTTCAAGACTTGTACAGCTAATTAGAAAAACTTCATAGTGTGGTTAAGGAGGAAGATTTCAAAGTGCACTTATACCCATGACTTTTTTCTTTTAAAGGATAGTTTTTACTACTTTTCAGTTTAGAGTTGTCGTGGTTTAACCCCAGCCAGCAACTAAACACCACGCAGCCGCTCACTCACTCCCCCTCACCCAGTGGGATGGGGGAGAAAATCGGGAAAAGAAGCAAAACCCGTGGGTTGAGATAAGAACCGTTTAATAGAACAGAAAAGAAGAAACTAATAATGATAATGATAACACCAATAAAATGACAACAGCAATAATGAAGGGATTGGAATGTACAAATGATGGGCAGTGCAATTGCTCACCACCCGCCGACCGACACCCAGCCAGTCCCCGAGCGGCGATTCCCTGCCCCCACTTCCACGTTCCTATACTGCATGGGACGTCACATGGTATGGAATACACCGTTGGCCAGTTTGGGTCAGGTGCCCTGGCTGTGTCCTGTGCCAACTTCTTGTGCCCCTCCAGCTTTCTCACTGGCTGGGCATGAGAAGCTGATAAATCCTTGACTTTAGTCTAAACACTACTGAGCAACAACTGAAAACATCAGTGTTATCAACATTCTTCGGTCTGAACTCAAAACATAGCACTGTACCAGCTACTAGGAAGACAGTTAACTCTATCCCAGCTGAAACCAGGACAGAGTGGAGGTGATAGAAGCATTCTCCAAGTGATAATGATCCCGAGTGTCTCCTCTGGAGGTCTGGACAGGTAGGAAAAGCAGTGCCTTGAGGTCTGACACTGTATGGACACCCGTGCTCCTCACCTTTCAAACCTCACCACTTCTGACATTGGCCACCTGGGGCTTACATCCCTGTTCCATGCCTCAGACTTCTCCACTGATCTCTACAGCTGGATGTTACCGCTCCATTGCATCATCTCCCCCCTGCTCTCCTTAGAGAACTGGCTGCACAGAAGAATTTTTCCTATTTGCAAGCAAAGCAAAGAAAATCATGATGAAGTTTCATAAACAATAAGTCACCCTCCTCATCCATATGCGACGTACAAGCTGCCCCTAATGAGGCTGCCTTTCTGCAAGGGATAGTCTTATGAGAAATGTTTGTGACAGAAACTAAAAAGTTAGCGATAAACACAAATAAAGAATTGGCTAAAGAGACAATTAGACTACTGGAGGACAGGCAAGCTTTTAACTCCCTGAAGCTCAAAGCAGCTGCATAAGGGAGAGGTATCTTGATGAACAAAGAGTAAGGGAAGGGGAGAAGTGGAGCATAATGGAAAGGGCCTTTGCCTAGGCAGTCTGCATCTGAAAAGATGACTTTCAGAAATGGTCATTGTATCAGGACAGGTGTAACTATATGAAAGACTAGAGCAACTAAATACACCGTAGGACAAACAGAATAGTGGTAAGGAAGTTACAGGGGACGACTGATATTTCTGTGGAATGTCCTCTTTACAGGGTCATGGAATTGGTAGGGGTCTCTTGAGAGTGAAGACAAACCAATGTTGCACCCATCTCCTAAAGAGGCTAAAAGTGCAACCCAGGGAGCCACAGGCTGTACAAGGTCACTTTGATGAGGAGCGTGCCATGGAATGACTCCCCATGGGTGGCATTTCTGGGCACCTAAAAAAGGACAACATTGGCATGGACTTTCCAAGGGTAGATCAGGCCTTTCCAACCTGATTGCCGTCATGATGAAGGAAGTGTATATGTGAACAAGGGGAGCACGGTGGCTGTTGTTTACCTCCACTTCAGCAAGACTTTTTGCACAGTGTCCCTCAATATCCTCTTACTCCAGTTAGGACATTACGGTCTGGATGGATAGACAAAGAGATGGGCAAAACACCAGTTGGATGATGAGGCTGAGAGCACAGTGGTGAAGGGACCATACCCTACCTAGAGGCCAGTGGGACATACTGGGGCATTGTGGGGCTTCACAGGGGACTCTCCTGGGCTCTGTGCACTTTAACACCTGTATCCATGACCCGGAGGAGGCAACTCTCACCACGTTTGTTGATGGCACTATATTGGGAGGACCATTCCTGTGCCTGGCGATGCCATTCAGGGGAACCCTAACAGGCAGAAGGACTGTCCTGTCAGGGACTTTGTGAGATACAAGAAAGACAAAGTCCAGACCCTGAGCCTGGGATAGACTAATAGCCTGCAGTGGCAGGGGAAGGGGACTGCCTGGCCAGAGAGCATCTCTGAGGAAACAGCCCTGGTGGTGCTGGGGGACAGCAGGCAAAACACGATCCAGCAGTGATCCACATGATCCGGGTCTACCTGGTAGCAGAGGTGGCCAGCAGTGTCCTGGAGTGTAGAAAGAAGAGCTTCGCCAAAAGAGTGAGGGAAATTATTGTCTCCCCTGCCCATCACTTGTCAAACCACCTGTATACTACTGTGTCCATTTTTGGGACCCTGGTTCAAGTGTCCTGGGTCTAGCTGGGGTGGGGTTCACTTCCTTCGTAGCAGCCCCTCTGGTGTTCTGGTTTGCATTGGTGCCTTAAACAGTGTTGGTAACACACCAGCATTTTAGCTGTTGCTGTTTGCACAGCGTCAAGGCCTTCTCTGTTTCTCACTCTGCTCCCTCCCAGCGAGTAGGCTGGGGGTGGGCGAGAAGTTGGGGGGCAATGGGACACAGCCAGGCCAGATGACCCCATCTGACCAAAGGGATATTCCATACCATATGACGTCATGCTCAGCAATAAAAGCTCAGGCAGAGGAAGAAGGTGGTGGAGTTTCCTGTCGTTCAAGGAGTCTGTTGAAGGGAGACTGGCTGGGTGTCAGTCTGCTTGTGGGAGGTGGTAAGTGATTGCCTTTGCATTGCCTGTTGGGTTGGGTTTATATTTGTTTTAAATCTTTTTTCATTCACCTATTATCTGTTTTTATCCCAACCCACAAGCTGCACAACAACTTCATGCAGCAGCATGGGTAGGGACCTGGCCAGCTAAGGAGTGCTCTGAGGAGAAGGGCCTGGGCATCAGGATGATGCCATATGAGCCAGTGGGCCTCACATTTTAAAAGGAGAGTGGAGAAACTGGAGAAAGTCCGGAGGAGGCTTGCCAAGGTGGAGTGAGGGGCTTAAGGCACGAGCTGTGAGGAGAGTCTGAGGGAACTGGGCCTCTCCAGACTGCTGAAGTACGCATGGGGCCACCTAAGAAGACCCTACAGCTACCTGGAGAGATGGTGGAGCCAAGCTCTCTTCTGCAGTGACCAATGTTATGACAGTCAACAGCCACAACTTGCCTCTTGGGAGCTTTAGGCTGAGCCTTAGGAAAAATAAAATGGACTAGGAGGATTGCTGTTGTGATCTCCACCTTTGGAGCTCTTCCTTGCTCCTCAAAGTCACAGCCAGCCTGGAGGCTGGACTAGAGACTCCCCAACAGTCTCTTACCCACCAGCCCTTCCGGGAGCCTGTGCCTTGCCACACGCTGTACAAGAAGAGATGAAGTTGAAGGCGAGGGTCTCTACATCATACGCTGATCAGACAATTCAGGGTGGAAGGGAGCTCAGGTGGTCTGTAGTCCAATGCCCAGCTGCAAGCAGGGCCAGCTCTGAGGTCAGACCAGGTTGCTCCGTAAATGTCAGCAGCCACAGAGAGAGTTGACACATGAACGAGGCGTCTAGGCCACCATAACAGAAATGGAGACAAGGCATTTGACCAGCTCCCTGAGCACAGCTATGGGTATGCCACGCCTCCTGAGATTCCTGGGAACATCCACCTCCTTGTCCTCAGGAGTGGGTTCCTTATGCAAGTTTCCTGGCATATCTGCAGACCAATGGGGTGCTTTAGGCTGCAAACAGAATTGAAAGAAAGCCTGTGACTGGGGTCCTATCAGCTTAATTGCTACAAGAGAGGGAGATGGAAGGAACTCAGAGCTGCCAGGTCCTGCTGAAGATTTAAGGTCTCTGAGATAGCAGCAGAAGATAACAGTTTTGAACTGGCATAGCTTTTAGATCATTTCACATGTGATGGCTCTGCTCAAACCACCCCTGCTTTTCCTTCCTCTCCTCCCAAAACCTGACCAAGGGATGACAGGAAGAAAGGGAGCAGAAAGGCCCTAGGCCTCCATGACTCAGCTGGGGTCTGGCACTTGGAGGGCCACAGAGTCCTTCCATTGTGCATCCCATAAAGAATCAAGCTGGGAAGTGAGCCTGCAAGTCCAAATCAACAAGGTCCATGGACAGGCAAGGCTGTGTCTATGGCTGTGTCTGGAGACCAGTAGCCCTACAGCATAGATCAAGCTGGGGCTGAAACTCAGGCCTAGGCTTCAGTTGTCTCCTGGGCCCATGGACAGAGGTGTGGGTGGAGGCCCCAGGTGATGCTGCTCAGGGCCTTGACACTGCCATCTTAGACCCCACCTGCCAGTGCCCTCAATAGGCCAAATTCTCATTCCCTGATATGCAGGGTCTGCTCTCTGCTACTCTCCTTCTTCCCATCCCTGGGGATCTGGGACACCCCAGTTTCATGGTCACTATGGCCAAGGCTGACACCAGTCCTCACATCTCTGACCAGCTCTTCCTCTTCTGGGAGTTCCAGGTCCAGGTGAGCATCAGACTGGATGGCCTAGTCAGAAGCTGACCCACACAGAAGCTCCCACCTCATCAGTTGCCTGTCCAATAGAAAATGTCCACACATATCTGAGCTGCCCTGACATCACACAAGGCATCCCCCACTTCTCACCTTCTGTGTCATTCTCTCCTAAGCATGTTGTGTCTCCATTCACCAAATAACCCGTGGGAGGTGTCCTTCCTCACCTCAGCTTATGCCACTCATTTCACAGCTCTGTCATGGCACACAGGGTTCCCGCTGTCTGCGCCGCAGGCGGTGGTCTTTGATGCCCATTAGGACTGCAGCACCTCAGATGTGGCTCGAAGGCCAAGGGCAGACTCGTAACAAGGAAAGCCTCTACCAAGTAATAGGAGCTTCTCAGCAGAGGCATGCTGGAGTAGATGGCAGGTGGCAACATCATGATGAATGAGGTTCCCACCAAGAACAAAAGCTGCAGTCCCTGACCCCAGAGAGAAAGAGGCCTGGGCTGTGCAGCCATGGCAGGAGAGGGGTTTGCTGTCCCAGGTGACTCTGCAGCACTGTGGGACCTGTGCCAGAGGTGAAGCTCATCTTCAAGAAGGACAAGTCCCTGGGGGAGGACAGCCTGTCATCCAACCCCACTGTGGACGCCATGCTGGGGGTCTATCAGCTAGGCTGCAGCTCCACAGAGAAGGACCTTGAGGTCCCAGAGGACAAGCAGCTGAGCATGAACGAGCGATACCCCCTCATGGCAAAGGCCAACAGCCTCCTGGGCTGCATTAGGAGAAGCATTGCTGGCAGAGGGAGGGAGGTGATCCTTCCCCTCTACTCAGCGCTGCTGAGGCCACAGCTGGAGTGCTGTGTCAAGCTCTGCGCTGCCCGGTGCAAGAAAGTTGTTGACCTACTCAAGCAAGTGCAGCAAAGGGCCACAAAGCTGGTTGAAGGGACTGGAGCATCTTCCCTAGGAGGAAAGGCTGAGAGATGTGGGACTGTTCAGCCTGGAGAAGAAAAGCCTGAGGGGGATCTTATTAATGTGTATAAAATTCTATCTGAACCCAAGAAAACATCATTTGACGCTGTGGATGGTGAAACACTGGAACAGGCTGCCCGGACAGGTTGTGGAGTCCCCATCCATGGGGGTACTCCATACCCACCTAGATAAGGTGCTGAGCAACATACTGTAGCTGAGCCTTCCTCAGCTGAGGGGGTTGAACTGGATGATCTCCAGAGGTCCCTTCCAATCACAACATGTCTGTGATTCTGCGATTATAAAGGAGAAAGGTAGGGCAGAAAAAAATGAACACCACATAGCCTTGACCACAAATATTGTGGGATCCCATGGAGGAGACCCAAGCTGGAACAGGGGAGAAGTGTGAGGAGGAAGGAGCGGCAGAATTCTTCTATACTGACTGTTAACCCCCTCTTCACTGTCCCCCATGCTCCTCTTGGCGTTGGGATGAGTAGAAGAATTTGGATCAAAGGAGTAATGTGAGCCTACCTCCTGGCAGCTGCTTCATGGCGCCTGTCCTTGTGCTGGCCCAGCCCCACTGACCATACACAGTCCAACGGCCCCACTGTGCAGGCACAGTATGGGAAAGGGGAGAGTCAGGGGCGGGGACCTTCCCCCCATTGTGATCCCAATGGCAGCCTTCAGATCACAGTTCCACCATGACCCTCCTACTTTTGCAGCTTCCCCAGCACCCGACCCATGCCCTGCCGCAGCCTTGTCCTACATGGGGTTTTGCAGACAGCTCTGCTCTGCCAAGGTCTGGGGAAGAAGAGAAGCTCAGCAGGGCTGTCTGTTCCCCAAAACCAGCCTTTGGACCACCAGGAACATGGAGGTGGCCTCACAGCAAAACTCACCTGTAAACCTGGGGTGACCTTCAAGTGCTGGAAATGGCCAATGAGAGATGCTGAGGGTGACAAAGGCCCTGAGCCACCTTCGCATCTGTCCACACCACCAAGGGCACAGACCAGACTCCTCCTCTCCCCTACACCTGCATGTCTTGAATGCTTGCCACAAGCCCTGGCTCTGAATGACAAAACCCCGGTGTGAGTCCTTGCCCTGCATGCCCACAGACTACAAGCTCTACACTGATGTTTTTTCTCTCCTGGGCACTTTCCAGCACAGACCAGCTCCCCATAAAGTCTCGCCACTTCCCTTGACCTCTCTCCACCTCCCCTGCCCTCTCCCCAGCACAGCCCAGTCTGGGCTGGCCCCACAGCAGTGCCCACCACAGGGTGCGGCAGAGCTCTGGGCACTCATCCCACAGCCCCAGACCCTCTGAAGGGCACAGCAGCTCCTCGGGGGTGGAGAGGGGTGAGCCCCAGGGCTGAGGGGCATCTGTGACACAAGGGCCTGAGGAGATCCCTTGTATGATGGAAATGCTGCTATGGAGGCCAGCTCTGTCACACCAGTGCCCTTTGCCTGTCCTTGCCTGTGACCAGAGGCCTGCCACACAGCAGGACTCTAACCAAGCTTGAAGAGCACTCAGGCCTTCCACCAACCAAAGGGTTCAGAAGGAAAGCATGGAAGTGGGAAGAGAGCAGCTCGGGAAAGACCAAGCGCTGGTGCTCCCTGGCAGTGCTGCTGTGCCGGGACTCTTTTCTTCTTCCCCTCTGCACACAGGCACTGCTCCCTGCAGCTGCAGAGAAGGTCTTGGAGGAAGGATCTCAGAAGAACAAGTCACTGCAGGGCCCTTTATTTTGGTTAAATACACAGAGGGTACAGCTCCTCATTTACACAGCCTCCAGGGCACAGAAAAGCTGCATAGACTGTGAGTTAGAAACTGGAGGAATAAAGACATGTGTTTGTGGAAAACACTCAGGTAAGTAAAGCAAAGTGAAATAGAAGGAATAAACCATACCCAAAATCACCATAAAAAGATCAGCAAAAGACAGGTTGGGTCTGTAATGAGATATGAGTACTATGCAGAAGACAACAGGAACTTTATTGCTTCTGAAAGTATCCAGTCATTAGTTTTGTCAGGGCATCCTTCATCTCATGGTTTCTCATGCTGTAGATGAGGGGGTTCATGGCTGGAGGCACCACTGAGTACAGAACTGCCACCACCAGGTCCAGGGATGGGGAGGAGATGGAGGGGGGCTTCAGGTAGGCAAAAAGGCCAGTGCTTACAAACAAGACCACCACAGCCAGGTGAGGGAGGCATGTGGAAAAGGCTTTGTGCCGTCCCTGCTCGGAGGGTATCCTCAGCACAGCCCTGAAGATCTGCCCATAGGACAGCACAATGAAAACAAAACATCCAAACACTAAACAGGCACTAACCACGAGTACCCCAACTTCCCTGAGGTAGGCATCTGAGCAGGAGAGCTTGAGGATCTGGGGGATTTCACAGAAGAACTGGTCCACAGCATTGCCTTGGCAGAGGGGTAGTGAAAATGTATTGGCAGTGTGCAGCACAGTGTTGAGAAACCCACTGCCCCAGGCAGCTGCTGCCATGTGGACACAAGCTCTGCTGCCCAGGAGGGTCCCGTAGTGCAGGGGTTTGCAGATGGCAACGTAGCGGTCATAGGCCATGACAGTGAGAAGAAAATACTCTGCTGAGATCAAAAAGAATAACAGAAAGACCTGGGCAGCACATCCTGGGTAGGAGATGGCCCTGGTGTCCCAGAGGGAGTTGGCCATGGATTTGGGGACAGTGGTGGAGATGGTGCCCAGGTCGAGGAGGGAGAGGTTGAGGAGGAAGAAGTACATGGGGGTGTGGAGGCGGTGGTCACAGGCTACCGCGGTGATGATGAGACCGTTGGCCAGGAGGGCAGCCAGGTAGATGCCCAGGAAGAGCCAGAAGTGCAAGAGCTGCAGCTCCCGAATGTTGGCAAATGCCAGGAGGAGGAACTCGGAGATGGAGCTGCTGTTGGACATCTGCTGTCTCTGGATGTGGAGCACTGAAGGAGGTAAGGGCAGTGACAAATTAGGGCATTATTCTCTGAGCAAAATCAAAGCCATTTCTCATAATACACGTTCACCGCATTTTTTCCATTTCAGCGAGATCTCTGTTCAGCTCTGTGGATGGAGCTCTAGTTGTTGCTGGCTGAGTGTGCCGTGAGGATCAGGACCTCTGCCTATTGGCTGCCAAGGAGTCAGCCCTGCTCTGTAGCAGTGGGTTTCTGGGAATGGTGTCAGTCAGGGGGTCAGTCCTGGTGTTTGAATTGGTCAGAGGAAACTGCTCCTAATGTAAAAGTCCTTGTCAGCATCTGCACTCCCAGGGATAAGAAAACACAATCAAAAGAGTGTTTAGGAGAGAGGGGGGAGGTTAGAGCTCTCCCCATCTCACCTAGTGATTCTCTTGGATTTCAGAAACCCTCATCATTTCTGCTCCACTCAGAGAAAACAAAGTGTGTCCTGCGAGGGAAGACGATTGCCTGTGGCTTAGTGCAGAGAGAGCGGAGATGGTCTGTCACTCTGTCGTGTCCCCACTACCCTGAGCTTGCACCTTTCTGAGATGGAGGGTAATCACACCCCCATGTTAACCTGAAAAGACTCCAGGCACTACTGAGAGCAGAGACACCCACTGTCCAACAGAAAGTGTTTCCCCCTTTCTCAAGGTCTCTGCACACCACCTCTTGCCAAGGACACACATGGCTCATTTCACAAACCCAACAGCATTTCCTCAGTCATAGTGTCTCTGTGCTTTTCCATGGGGCATTGAGAAACACCAAGATGCTATGGGACAGATCTGTACCCTGGAGGGCAGCTCTCATGAGACAAGGGGAGTCAAAAGAATCTCAGTAGACATAATAAGGGGGGATGAAGGATGATGTTTAGCGCTTCCATTGTTGAAATTAGCTGAGGCAAAGACAGTCTTTGATAAGAAGAGCTAGTCCCAAGGACCAGCCAATGAGGTAAAGACAGCTCCTGATAAGAAGCAGGAGCAGGCCCCAAGAGCCAGCTAAGACTGGTCTTGCGGCTTGGGTGAATACCAAGAAATCACTGAGCCTGCGCAAGAAAAAAGGTTACTAGCGGTGACGAAGAGGAGTCATCTATCTTCATCTCTGCGACCACCAGACGACCACCATAAAGAGGCACTGCGCAAGCGCAGTTGAGAGGAGACTATGGAAATGACCTCTCGGAGCTAATTTTAATATGGAGCGGGGATAGGTCATGCATATGTATAAGCGTATTGTGAATATGTAACACTTGACTGTATAAACTTGAGACAAACTGCCGAGTGCGGCGCGCACGACTTTGGTGGGACTACCCCCCGTGCGGCCCAGCGCTGAATAAACATACCTACTTTACAATCTCACTGATTGTGGAGTCTGTTTTCCGCACGTCAGTTTGGCGAGCCAGGCAGGAGACTCTCTGCTCAGCTGCGGGACCGACTGCGGAGCGGACGCCCCTCGGCGCGCCCCGAGCACTTTCCTCGGAGGAGCCTCCGCTGCCAGCCGCTCAACGCGGGAGCAGACAACAACCTCCTGAAGCCGCGGACTAAACGCTATGTTTACAAAGGTAGCCTGTAGAAATACGGGCCGGGGCAGCTGGTAAATCACGCAGAGACGTCTGGCGTGCAGTGTAGTCCCCGTATGGGAGGAGGGTACCCTGTATGGTAACAAGGGGGGATTTGCTGATCGATAGAGCGGCCGCTAGCGATCTTGGGGGTAGATCGAGCAAATCTGGGGTGACTGCTGTATCCCGGTATCGGGAGCCAGGACGGACCTGTCGATGACTGGTATATAAGAGGCAGGAGAAGGGCAGGCGCACCCCCTCGCAGTTGCGCTTGGTTTATGGGGTAAGAGGACCCCCTCGCAATTGCGCTTGGTTTACTTTTGCAGCTGCTGGAAGGTTGTCAACTGGAGCGATGATTGTATGATGTGAATGTTCGGAAATTTATGTTAAAGATTTTTTGTGGGTGTGTGGAAATATGTTGAAATTTATAGGTGTATGTATGTTTGTTAATGTGTGAATGTCTTTACGTATTAATAGGGGTGATCCCCTGTTTTGTATATGGGCTTGTAACTGGACTATATAGTAATTAGCATCCGGCTTGGGTTTTGATGAAGTGTAAATCTTGTGGGAGAAGGTGGTACTGTACATCTAGCAGACGGAAACCAGACTGCCTTGAGTGTTTTCCCCAAATTCCACACTTTTATGATGGGGAAAGAGTTCACTAAGAATCCGAAAAAGTGAGATTGGTGTGTAAAGGAAAATTTAATTCCAGAAATTTGGGACGTGTGGGAAGGAAACTGGGGGAAGACTATAAAGAAGTGTAAGGAACGATTTGCATGGAAGCTTATTAAAAGGAGAAGCCAAAATCCAACTTAAGAATTATTAGGAAGAGTATTAAAATGGGAAACAATCAAGGAGGAGTATTGAGGAAGAGTCCTCTGGGTTGTGTAATTGCCCACTGGAAAGATATTGTTGGGACCGGAGGTACGGAAAGTAAAAAGAACCTTATTAAATACTGCAATCAGTGGTGGCCGTTGTATAAGTTAGAAGGTGATGCTAAGTGGCCGCTTAATGGGTCAATAGATTATAATACTTTATTACAACTAATGCTGTTTTTAAGGAGAGAAGGAAAACGGGATGAGGTTTCATATGCAGACATGATTTCACCCTCCGAAATCATCCGGAGTGGCAAAGGGACTGTGGAATGGTACCCCCACAGGACCCCATGGTGCTTACACTTAGGCGAGAAAAAAACAAGGAGTTTAGAGGTAAACTGAGGCGTTGTTTGGCATGTAGTATTGGACAAAGATGTACAAAGACAAATAAAATCCATCAGGCACCAGAACAAGATCTAACTGATTTGTTTAAGCCTCCCCCTCGACCACAGGAACAGGATGCAGACTCGGATAGAACTCCAACCCCCCCGAGCAGCCCTGTATCTTCCCGTACTAGGAAGAAAACTACCTCAACAGCTTTACAAGCACCTCTCCGATAGGCGGTGGGGCCGGATGGTGGGACGATGTTAATCAAAGTACCCTTTTCTACTGCTGACCTAGGGGAATGGAAAAAGGTTGCAAAAGATTAGAGGAGAGATCCGATAGGTGTAACTAAGCATTTCCAATTTATTGTAAAACAGCATGACCCTGATTGGAAGGATATACAGCTATTATTGGAATATATGACTGAAACAGAGAAACAGCTGAATTTAAAAACAGCAGGGAACCTTGCTGAAGATCATTATAAGATTACAGGAGGGGACATTAAGGAATATTTCCCTCTCCAAGACCCAAAGTGGGATGTTAATAGATCTGCACATATGGAAAGATTGCATGGGTATCAGGAGTGGATTACAAAAGGAATGGAGAGGGCAATCCCCAACACTATAAATTGGTCAGCTTTATATGCAGTTAAGCAGACTCCTTCCGAGTCTCCATATGAATTCCTGGATTGATTGAGGGATGTAATGTGCCGCAGCACACCGCTGGATCCTGGGTCAGAGGTAGGAGTACAACAATTAGTCTCCCTGTTTTTGGGGCAATCTACAAGGGATATAAGGCACAAACTTCAGAAATTACGGCCTACAGAAAGTAGGAATTTAGAAATATTGTTGGATGAGGCATGGGGAGTATTTAGTAACAGAGAGGAAGGATATAGGCAAAGGCAAAGGAAATTAATGGCTGTTATCCAGGAAGAAAGAGGAAGAGGGCCTAGACGAGACTTGCCGCGACTGGGCAAGGATCAATGCGCTTTGTGTAAGAAATTCGGTCATTGGAAAAAGGAATGCCCAAGGAACAAGGAGGATCAGAGGGCTCAAACAGGAGGAACGGTAGCCCATGTGAAGGGAGATTGACGGGAACCTGGGGAATCTACGCTAGCGGATCCACTGGTTATAATTAAGCTAGGGAAAACACAACAAGAGGTAGAATTTTTGGTAGATACAGGAGCAACATACTCGGTTCTGAATCAAGTTTTGATGCCCCTGGGACATGATTATGTCATGGTGAAAGAAGCTGTCGTGGTTTAACCCCAGTCAGCAACTAAACACCACGCAGCCACTCACTCACTCCCCCCCACCCAGTGGGATGGGGGAGAAAATCGGGAAAAGAAGCAAAACCCGTGGGTTGAGATAAGAACGGTTTAATGGAACAGAAAAGAAGAAACTAATAATGATAATGATAACACTAATAAAATGACAACAGCAATAATGAAAGGATTGGAATGTACAAATGATGCGCAGTGCAATTGCTCACCACCCGCCGACCGACACCCAGCCAGTCCCCGACCGGCGAATCCCTGCCCCCCACTTCCCCGTTCCTGTACTGGATGGGACGTCACATGGTATGGAATACACTGTTGGCCAGTTTGGGTCAGGTGCCCTGGCTGTGTCCTGTGCCAACTTCTTGTGCCCCTCCAGCTTTCTCACTGGCTGGGCATGAGAAGCTGAAAAATCCTTGACATTAGTCTAAACACTACTGAGCAACAACTGAAAACATCAGTGTAATCAACATTCTTCGCTCTGAACTCAAAACATAGCACTGTACCAGCTACTAGGAAGACAGTTAACTCTATCCCAGCTGAAACCAGGACAGAAGCGACTGGCCAAAGTGAAAAAGCATATTTTTGTAAACCTTTAGAATATAAATTAGGAAAACAGTGGGGCATTCATGAATTTTTATATATGCCCAACTCCCCAAAGGCACTTTTGGGAAGGGACTTGTTGGAAAAATTGGGAGCAAAAATTGTATTCAAAAAGGGAGAAATTATTCTGGAGGTAAAGATCAGCAATATATTCAAATATTGAGCCTAACTTTAACCCGTTTCCCCCTAGAAGGAAGCATTAACGAGGACATCTTAAACCAAGTGTACCCGGGGGTATGGGCTACCGATGCACCTGGAAGAGCAAAAAGTGCTCCACCTGTTGAAGTTAGGATCAAGGAAGGCCAAAAGCTGGTAAGAATTAAACAATATCCCCTAAAGAAGGAAGACAGAGAAGGAATCCGGCCAGTGATAGAAAAATTTTTGCAGTTGGGATTATTAAAAGAGTGTGAGTCTGAATTCCGTACCCCTATATTACCTGTTCAGAAGCCCGATGGGTCATATCGGGTGGTCCAAGACTTACGGGCGGTGAATAAGATAACTGAAGATCTTTACCCGGTAGTGGCGAATCCATATACCCTGTTGACCGCATTAACACCTGAAATGACTTGGTTTACTGTTTTAGATTTGAAGGATGCTTTCTTTTGCCTCCCTCTCCATGAAGCCAGCCAAAAATTATTTGCATTTGAATGGGAAAACCCCAAGAGTGGTCGAAAGACCCAGCTCACTTGGACGGTGTTGCCACAAGGATTTAAGAATAGTCCTACCATTTTTGGCAATCAGCTTGCGAAAGACTTAGAATCCTGGGAAGCCCCGTCTGAGGAGGGGAAGCTGTTGCAGTATGTGGATGATATCCTGATCGCCACCAAAACAGAGGAAGATTGTATGACATGGACAGTGAGTCTGTTGAATTTCCTGGGACTCCAGGGGTACCGGGTATCCAAGAAAAAGGCACAGGTAATGCAACGCAAAGTGAATTATTTGGGCTATGAAATTAGTGCGGGACAGAGAACTTTGGGACAGGCCCGTAAAGAGGCAATATGCCAAACTCGGAGACCTCAGACAGTAAAAGAGTTACGGACTTTTCTTGGAATGACGGGGTGGTGCCGATTGTGGATCTATAATTATGGATTGCTTGTTTAACCACTGTATGCGTTGACAGCCACTGAGCAGAAACACCCTGAGTGGAACAAGGAGACCGAACGAGCCTTTGAGCTACCGAAAGAGGCTTTGATGTCGGCCCCGGCCTTAGGACTCCCAGATGTGAGTAAGCCGTTTCTTCTTTACTCCCACGAGAAGCAGGGTATTGCCCTGGGAATATTAGCACAAAACCTGGGTCCGTATCGACAGGCAGTTGCCTACCTTTCTAAGCAGTTAGACACGACTGCAAAAGGTTGGCCTGGATGCCTGCGGGCAGTTGCGGCTGTGATATTGAATATACAGGAAGCCCGAAAGTTTACTCTGGGCCAGAAAATGACTGATTTGGTGTCTCACACAGTATCAGCAGTACTGGAAGCGAAAGGTGGACATTGGCTCTCTCCGCAAAGATTCCTGAGATATCAAGCTATATTGGTAGAGCAGGATGATGTGGAGATTGTAGTCACTAACATTGTCAACCCAGCTTCTTTTCTCAGTGGGAACACAGGAGAACCGGTACATCATGACTGTTTGGAAACCATCGAAGCAACATACGCCAGTCGCCCAGACCTGAAAGACAGCCCCATGGAAAACGGGGAAACTTGGTTCACAGACGGAAGCAGTTATGTCCTAAATGGTAATCGACATGCGGGATACGCCGTCACCACCAGCCAAGAGGTAATAGAATCAGGGGCTTTGCCTATGAACACCTCCGCACAGAAGGCAGAAATAATTGCTCTAACCCGTGCCCTGGAATTGGCCCGGGGCAAAGTTGTGAACATTTATACAGACTCAAAATATGCCTTTGGAGTTGTACATGCACATGGAGCAATTTGGAAGGAGAGAGAACTATTGAGTTCTCAAGGGAAAAATATCAAACACGCAGAAGAAATTCTGAAGTTACTGGAAGCTGTCCAGCTCCCTAAGAAAGTAGCAATTATGCATCTTAAGGCACACCAGAAAGTGAGCTCAGATTTGGAAAGAGGGAATGAGCTGGTGGACAGAGAGGCAAAACAAGTGGCCAAAACAAAGGTAAAAACAGAAGGGGCCTTAATTCCTGATAGGCAGATTTCCCTAGAAGGTAAGCCAGAATACACCAAGGAAGATCAGAAGCTCATGACAGATTTAGAAGGGTCATATAATGAAGAGGGGTGGGCTCATACGCCACAAGGAAAGTTAATCGTTCCCTCTTGCTTATTATGGCATTTGATACGGGAGGAACATAGGAAAAGTCATTGGGGAACAGAGGCTCTGTATAATCATTTGATAAGAGAAATTGTGGCTAGAAATTTATACACCACGGTGAGACAGGTGACTCAACAGTGTGATCTTTGCCTCCAGACTAATCCTAAGAATACCCCCAAGGCAGAAATGGGCCAGATTGGAAAAGGGAACGGGCCTGGACAACAATGGCAAATTGATTTTACAGAACTTCCAAGAAAAGGGGGGTATCGATATTTATTGGTATTAACTGATACCTTTTCAGGTTGGCCAGAAGCATTCCCAACAAGAACGGCTAAAGCTCGGGAGGTAACTAAAATATTGGTGCAAGAGATAATACCATGTTTTGGGGTTCCAGCAACCATATCCTCTGACAGAGAACCACATTTTGTCTCAAAAATAGTACAACAAATTAGCCGCCATTTGGGTATAGATTGGCAGCTTCATACTCCATATCACCCCCAGTCGAGTGGTCAAGTAGAAAAAATGAACCACTTAATCAAACAGCAAATTGTGAAATGAGGACAAGAAGCAAATTTGACATGGCCTCAGTCTCTCCCTTTAGCCTTTCTGCGTATACGAACAAGACCAAGGGCGAAAGAAGGACTGAGCCCCTTTGAAATTCTGTATGGACAACCCTATGGGATACAGAGAGGGGTGTCTGTACAAGCGGGGGATGAAATTATGACTTCTTACATGGTAGCATTAGGTAAGCAACTTAATAAAATTAGGAAGCATGTGGTAGGGACTCGAGGGAGAGGTTTGGATGGGCCTGTACATAATATACAACCAGGAGATTATGTGCATATAAAGTCTCTTACAGAAAAAACTCTGGAGCCGCAGTGGGAAGGACCATTTCAAGTATTACTTACCTCCTTCACCGCGATTAGGATCAAGGAACGGAACGCTTGGATTCATCACACCAGAGTGAAAAGACACCCAAAACTCCATGGAAAGTCACCACAAAATCCGATGGACACTTAGTTTTTACGCGGTAATATGGGCAACTATGGGGACAAGGAGTGTAGCGTGGGATGGGAACGTGTTTGTTCAACTCCACGAGAGTATCGCAAAAATAGTGAATCAAACTGATTGCTGGATATGTTCACATTTTCCTAAGGGTCTCGGACAGGGCTACCCCGTAATTGCTACAGTTTTTTCTAACACCTCGGTGATAGCAGCAGCTTTTAATAACATGTCCCTCACAATGTACACTGAAATACCCTCTGAGAACCTTCAATGGCAAACAGATCTGAGCAAATTGTGGAATGAAACCCAAAGGGTTCCGTGTGTTCAAAGATGCCATCTGAAAAATACAACTAAGAATTCTGGAGGTAATAGCACGGACCCTAGATGTGGATCAGTCAAGGTGTTTGTTGGGAGTTACCCCAATTGTACTGAATATATTAAATATGGTAGCGCAAACATGTGGAACTTCAATCAAACCCGGGTTGCAAGAACCCGGGGGCATAATTCTACTAGACCCAGGGGATGGCCCACTCCAGTAGGACTAGGATGGTATTGGATTTGTGGACAGACAGGATATAAAGTGCTGCCTCTAGGCTGGACTGGCCAATGTGCCGTCGGAACCATAGTCCCTAATACCATTGTGGTTAAAAATTTGACTGACAATGATTCAAAAAAATTTTTACGGACTTATATGAAACCAGTAATAAGGCAAAAACGCACCAGCAATCCCCTAGTGGAAAGACCAGCTAGATTTCACAGTTTTGTACGATGGCTCATTCCATCATTGGGAGTTAGTGAGTTAGAGAAAGCTCTGCTAAATCTTTCTGCCACTATGGAAATTATTAATAATGCCACAATCGATGCTATAAAGACCCTCCAGGAAGAAACCACTTCCCTAGGAAAAATGGTGCTCCAGAATCGACTAGGTCTAGATATGCTCTTCGCTCAACAAGGGGGCCTGTGTACTGTAATTAATGAACGCTGCTGCACCTATGTTAACCAAAAAAGACGAATAGAAACAGATGTCTCTCAAATTTGGAAACAAACCCAGCTTTTACATTTAATGTCACAAGATGACACTTCATGGGAATTCACTGAGATATGGGAAAAATTAACCTCCTGGTTGCCAAATTTGGCATGGTTGAAGCAATTGTTTGTCACTATAATAATCATTATTCTCTCGTCTGTGGTCCTTTGCATAATGGTTCGGTGTGGCTTCTTGTGCTGTAAGAGTACAGGAGACTCTTACAGTGAATGGAAAAAGAATCAGTTACGACGAAAACTCGAGACCAACAAATACTTTGAGAGGATGCTAGATAGGGAAACAATGTATTAGAAGTACTAGGATTAGATATAGTAAAAGAATTTACTATTTTCTAGAAAAGGGGGGACTGAGACAAGGGGAGTCAAAAGAATCTCAGTAGACATAATAAGGGGGGATGAAGGATGATGTTTAGCGCTTCCATTGTTGAAATTAGCTGAGGCAAAGACAGTCTTTGATAAGAAGAGCTAGTCCCAAGGACCAGCCAATGAGGTAAAGACAGCTCCTGATAAGAAGCAGGAGCAGGCCCCAAGAGCCAGCTAAGACTGGTCTTGCAGATTGGGTGAATACCAAGAAATCACTGAGCCTGCGCAAGATAAAAGGTTACTAGCGGTGACGAAGAGGAGTCATCTCTCTTCATCTCTGCAACCACCAGACGACCACCATAAAGAGGCACTGCGCAAGCGCAGTTGAGAGGAGACTATGGAAATGACCTCTCGGAGCTAATTTTAATATGGAGCGGGGATAGGTCATGCATATGTATAGGCGTATTGTGAATATGTAACACTTGACTGTATAAACTTGAGACAAACTGCCGAGTCGGGCGCACACCACTTTGGTGGGACTACCCCCCGTGCGGCCCAGCGCTGTATAAACATACCTACTTTACAATCTCACTGATTGTGGAGTCTGTTTTCCGCACGTCAGGGATAGACGGCCTATCATAGAGGGTCAGATAGGGAGTTCGGGACTACCTCTGATCGCCCGTACAGATAGCAAGTGTACCCCGGAGTACCGGTGGGGGTACCGGTGCTACCCCGGAGTACCGGCAGGGGGTACCGATACTACCCTGGACTATCGGTGGGCGTACCGGTAGTAAACCGGATTAACGGCGCGGGTTATCGCTACCACCCCGGAGTACCGGGCGGGGAGTGGGGGTGGGGTACGGGTACTGGCCCGGAGTACCTGTGGACGTTACCGGTACTAGCCCGGAGTACCGGCGGGCGGTACCGGTACTAGACCGGATTTCCGGTGTAGGTAGAGATACTACACCGGATGATCAGGTATGGGATGCCAGGCCTACCCTGGAGCATCAGGTAAGGATACCAGGTCTACCCCGCCCGTGCCGCCTAGTGAGGCCAAGTCTACGCCGCCGGCGCCGGCTTGGGAAGCCAGGTCTACCCCGCTGGAGAAGGCTTGAGACCCCAGGTCTACCCCGCCGGCGCCGGCTAGCGCGGCAATGTCTACACTGCCGACGTCGGCTAAGGAGGCCAGGTCTATCCCGCCGGCGCCGTCTTGGGAGGCCAGGTCTACCCCGCTGGTGCCGGCTTGGGAGGCCAGGTCTACCCTGCCGGCGCGGGCTAGGGAGTCCAAGTCTACCCCTCCGGCGGCAGCTAGGGAGGCCAGGTCTACGCCACCCGGCGCCGGCAAGGAGGCCAGGTCTTCCATGCCGGCGCCATCTTGAGAGGCCAGGTCTAGCCCGCCAGCGCCGGCTGGGAGGACAGTTCTACCCACCGGCGCCAGCTAGCGAGGCAATGTCTACGCCGCCAACGCCGACTAGGTAGGCCAGGTATACCCCGCTGGCGCTGGCTTGGGAGGCCAGGTCTACCCCGCCGGAGCCGGCACAGAGGCCAGGTCTACCCTGCCGGAGCCAGCTAGGGAGGCCAGGTCTACCCCACTGGTGCCGGCTAGGGAGGCCAGGTCTTCCTTGCCGGCGCCGGCTACGGAGGCCAAGTCTACCCCACCGGTGCCGGCTAGGGAGGCCAGGTCTACCCCGCCGGCGCCGGCTAGGGAGGCCAGTTTTACCCCGCCGGTGCCTGCTAGGGAGGCAAGGTCTAACCTGTCGGCGCCGGTTAGGGAGACCAAGTCTTCCCCGCTGGCGCAGGCTTGGGATCCCAGGTCTACCCCGCCGGCGCCGGCTAGCGAGGCAATGTCTACACTGCCGACGTCGGCTAAGGAGGCCAGGTCTATCCCACCGGCGCTGGCAGGGAGGTTATGTCTACAACCCTGTCGCTGGCTATGGAGGCCAGGTCTACCCCGCCGGCGCCGCCTAGAGATGGGAGTTCTACCACCCTGCCGCCGGCTTGGGAAGCCAGGTTTACCCCTCCGGCGCCGGCAGGTACGCCAGGTCTGCCCCGCCGGCACCGGATACGGAGGCCAGGTCTACCTTGCTGGCGCCGGCTAGGGAAGCCAGGTCTATCCCTCTGGCGCCGGCTTGGGAAGCCAGGTCTACCTTGCTGGCGCCGGCTAGGGAAGCCAGGTCTATCCCTCTGGCGCCGGCTTGGGAAGCCAGGTATACCCCGCTGGCGCTGGCTTGGGAGGCCAGGTATACCCCGCTGGCGCCCGCTTGGGAGGCCAGGTCTACCATGCTGGCGCAGCTAGGGAGGCCAGGTCTGCGCCGCCGGCGCCGGCTAGGGAGCCCATGTCTATCCCGCCGGAGCCGGCTAGGAAGACAATGTGTACCCCGCCGGTGCCGGCTATGGAGGCCAGGTCTATCCCGTCGACGCCGGCTAGGGAGGCCAGGTGTACCCCGCCGGTGCCAGAAGGGAGGCCACGTCTTCCCCGCCGGCGCCGGCTAAGGAGGCCAAGTCTACCCCGCTGGCGCAGGCTAGGGAGGCCAGGTCTATCCCGCCGGCGCCGGCAGGTAGGCCAGGACTTCCCCACCGGCACCGGCCTTAGAGGCCAGGTCTAAAACGCTGGCGCGGCTAGGGAGGCCAGGTCTACGCCGCCGACGCCGGCTAGGGAGGCCAGGTCTACCCCGCCGGCGCCGGCTTGAGAAGCCAGGTCTACCACGCTGGCGCGGCTAGGGAGGCCAGGTCTAACCCGCCGGCGCCGGTTAGGGAGATCAAGTCTTCCCCGCTGGCGAAGGCTTGTGATCCCAGGTCTACCCCGCCAGCGCCGGCTTGGGAGGCCAGGTCTACCCCGCCGGCGCCAGCAGGGAGGCCAGGTCTAACACGCCAGCGCCGGCTGGGGAGTCCAGGTCTACCGCGCCTGCGGCGGCTTGGGAGGCCAGGTCTACTCTACCGGCGCCGGCTAAGGAGGCAATGTCTATGCCGCCGACGCCGGATAGGGAGGCCAGGTCTACCCCACCAGCGCTGGCTTGGGAGGCCAGGTCTACCACGCTGGCGCGGCTAGGGAGGCCAGGTCTACCCCGGCGGCGCCGGATAGGGAGGCCAGGTCTACCCCGCCAGCGCTGGCTTGGGAGCCCAGGTCTACCATGCTGGCGCGGCAAGGGAGGCCAGGTCTACCCCACCGGCGCCGGCTAGAGAGGCCAGGACTATCCCGCCGGCGCAGGCTAGGAAGAAAATGTATACGCATCCGGCGCCAGCTAGGGAGGCCAGGTCTACACCACCGGCACCAGCTAGGACGACAGTGTATACGCATCCAGCGCCAGCTAGAGAGTCCAGGTCTAGACCACCGGCGCCGGCTTGGGAGGCCAGGTCTACCCTGCCGGCGCCGGCAGGGTTGCCAGGTCTACACCGACGGCGCCGGCTACGGAGGCCAGGTCTCCCCCGCCGACGCCGGCTAGGGAGGTCAGGTCTACGCCGCCGGCCCCGGCTTGGGAGGCCAGGTCTACCCCGCCGGCGCTGGCAAGGGAGGCAATGTCTACGCCGCCGACACCGGCTACGGAGGCCAGGTCTCCCCCGCCGACGCCGGCTAGGGAGGTCAGGTCTACGCCACCAGCGCCGCCTTGGGAGGCCAGGTCTACCCCGCCGGCGCCGGCTACGGAGGCCAGGTCTACCCCGCCGGCGCCTGCTAGGGAGGCCAGATCTATACCGCTGGCGCCGGCTAGGAAGACAATGTATACGCATCTGGCGCCAGCTAGGGAGGCCAGGTCTGCACCACCGCCGCCGGCTTGGGAGGCCAGGTCTACCCCGCCGGCGCCGGCAGAGAGGCCAGGTCTAACTCGCTGGCGCTGGCTAGGGAGGCCACGTCTACCCCGCCGTCGGCAGGGAGGCCAGGACTACCCTGTCGGTGCCGGCTAGGGAGGCCATGTGTACTCCGCCGGCGCCGTCTAGTGATGCCAGGTCTACGCCGCCGGCGCGGGCTTGGGAGACCATGTCTACCCCGCTGGCGCCGGATAGGGAAGCCAGGTCTACCCCGCTGGCGCTGGCAGGGAGGCCCAGTCTTCCCGACGGCGCAGGCTAGGGAGGCCAGGTCTATCCCACCGGCGCAGGATTGGGAGGCCAGGTCTACCGCGAGGGCGCCGGCTAGGGAGGCCAGGTCTACCCCGCCGGCGCAGTCTTGGGAGGCCAGGTCTACCCCGCCGGCGCCGGCTACGGAGGCCAGGTCTACTCCGCCGGCGCCGGCTAGGGAGGCAATGACTACGCCGCCGGCGCCGGCAGGGAGGCCAGGTCTACCCCGCCGGCACCGGCAGGGAGGATCGGTCTGCCCGCCGGCGCAGGCTACGGAGTCCAGGTCTACTCCGCCTCCGCCGGCTAGGGATGCCAGCTCTACGCCGTTGGCTCGGTCTTGGGAGGCCAGGTGTACCCTGCCGGAGCCGGCATCGAGGCCAGGTCTGCCTGCCCGTGTAGGCTAGGGAGGCCACGTGTATCCCGCCGGCACCGGATAGGGAGGCCAGGTCTACCCCGCCGGCGCCAGCTTGGGAGGCCAGGTCTACCCCGCCGGCGCCGGCTAAGGACGCCAGGCCTACCCCGGAGCATTAGGTAGGGATAGCCGGCCTATCCCAGAGGGTCAGGTAGGGAGGTCGGGCCTACCTCCGATCGCCCGTAGGGATAGCATGTGTACCCCGGAGTACCGGTGGGGGTACCGGTGCTACCATGGAGTACTGGCGGGGGGTACCATTACTACCCTCGAGTAACGGTGGTCGTACCAGTTCTACACCGGATTACCGGGGCGGGTTATTGCTACCACCCCGGAATACCGGGCGGGGGCTGGGTGTGGGGTATTAGTACTAGCCCGTAATACCGGCGGGCGGTACCGGTACTAGACTGGATTATCAGTGTGGGTAGAGGTACTACACCGGAGGATCAGGTATGGAATGCCAGGCCTACCCTGGAGCATCAGGAAAGGACAGCAGGTCTACCCCGCCTGCGACGGCAGGGAGGCCAGATCTACCCCGCCGGCACTGGCTTGGTAGGCCAGGTCTACCCTGCCAGCGCCAGCTAGGGATGCCAGGTCTACGCTGCCGGTGTGGGCTTGGGAGGCCACATCTACCCCGCCGGCGCCGGCAGGGAGGCCAGGTCTACCCCGCCGGCGCCACCTAGGGAGGCCAGGTCTAGACCACCAGCGCCGGCTAGGGATGCCAGCTCTACGCTGCTGGTGCGGTCTTGGGAGGCCAGGTCTACCCAGCCGGCACCGGCAGGGAGGCCAGGTCTACCCAGACGGCACCAGCAGGGAGGCCAGGTATACGCCGCCGGCGCCGGCTAGGGAGGCCAGGTCTAACCCGCCGGAGCCGGCAGGGAGGCCCGGTCTGCCTGCCGGTGCAAGCTAGTGAGGGCAGGTGTATCCCGCCTGCGCCGGCTTGGGACGCCAGGTCTACCCCGCCGGTGCTGGCAGGGAGGCCAGGTCTAGACCACCGGCGCCGGAAGGGATGTCAGGTCTACCCAGCCGGCGCCGCCTAGAGAGGCAAGTTCTACCCCACCGGCGCAGGAGAGGGAGGCCAGGTCTACCCCTCCGGCGCCGGCTACGGAGGCTAGGTGTACCCCGCCGGTGCCGGCTTGGCAGGCTAGGTCTTACCCGCCGGCGCCGGCTATTGAGGCCAGGTAGACCCCGCCGGCGCCGGCTTGGGAGGCCAGGTCTACCCCGCCGGTG
Source organism: Harpia harpyja (assembly GCF_026419915.1). Classification (NCBI taxonomy): domain Eukaryota; kingdom Metazoa; phylum Chordata; class Aves; order Accipitriformes; family Accipitridae; genus Harpia; species Harpia harpyja. The sequence goes on from NW_026293320.1 coordinate 1,081,608, forward strand.
CTGGCAGGGAGGCAAGGTCTACCCCGCCGGCGCCGGCTAGGGAGGCAATGTCTACGCTGCCGACGCCGGCTAGGGAGGCCAGGTCTACGACGCCGGTGCCGGCTTGGGAGAACAGGTCTACCCCGCCTATACGGTTAGGGAGGCCATGTCTAGCCTGCCCTCGTGGGTATGGAGGCCAGGTCTACCTCGCCCGGGCGGGTAGGGAGGCCAGGTCTACCCCGCCCGCACTGGTAGGGAGGCCAGGTCTCCCTCGCCCGCGCAATTAGGGTGGCCTGGTCTACCACACTGGTGATGGCAGCGAGGCCAGGTCCACCCCACCCGTGCGGCTAGGGAGGCAATGTCTACCCTGCCGGCACCGGCATGAAGGCCACGTCTACCCCACGTTCGCGCGTAGGGAGGCCATGTCTACCACACCCGCGCGGGAAGGTAGGCCAGGTCTACCCCGCCGGAGTGGGCAGGGAGGCCAGGTCTACCCCGCCACGTGGGTAGGGAGGCCAAGTCTACCCCTATTGACGTGGAAGTCCCGGACACTGCACACAATCAATATGATCAAGCAGATGCCACTTTATTGCCCAAATAGCTCAGTTTATATACTCATTCTTGTTCCTGTTCATGCATAAGCTGATTAAAGATTGGTTAGCATGTGTTGTCCACGCTCCTAGTTACACCATATGATTGGTTATATCAACACTGTACACGCGCATAAACATAAGACATAATTGGTTATATTAACTAAAACATGCAAAACTTTTCTCAGCCTAATTGGTCAAGATAAACTGCCGAATTGAGGTTCTTTGTGCCAAGTTCCCTTTATCGTGGAATGCGCACCTGTGTTCTTCTAATTGGCATCTTTCTTTTTTGGTCTTCTTGTTTATTCTGTTCAAGGCTTTCTAAAGGCATCTGGAACGCTCTTGCGACCGTTAGCTAAATATGTGTCCGCAACAATTCCCCCTTTTTTGTTTTACATCAATTAACACAGCCTTACTTGATCTATCAATTAATTTTTAAACACATTGCAACATACAAGGCACACAAATTAAAATACAAAAAAACCACTACGAGATAAATCAAAACTATCTTAATCAATGATTTAAGAGCAGCTCTATTTTGTAAGGTTGTGTGTCTAATACTATCTACATCTAACAGTAAATCAGATAATACTACACCAATCTGTATTCAGGAACCCCAGAATTTGTGATTCCTGGGGTGGCAATGAGGGTGAATGCCCAATCCATGGAAACCAGGCATTCCCATCCATTGAGTCCATGACCTGCTGCACAGGGGTCTCCATCAATAAGTTCTTAAATTTCGTTGATGCCAGTGGAACCCCCTATTAAACCTGTGAAAAAGGGATTACTTGGTGTTGCTGTACGGAGGCATAAGCAATCTTGTCCGGTCACGTCAGCCAGGGTCATCCAGATGTTTTCTTTGGCTTGCGGCGGGTCAGGGCTTGGCCATCCTGCCTGGTGAAACACATTTAGGGCTTTCACAGCCACCTTCACAATTATCTTCCACCTGTAACCAGTGTCTCCGACTTCCTGTTTCACCAGCCCCCAGGGACGGTCTCCTTGTCTGGTCATTCCCTCCACGGTCTCTTCAGTGATGTTCCTCAGTGGAGCCCACTAACACCCTCAGAAACTTGCAAGTTTGATGCTGACTTTTACTTCTTGAGAGGCTTGTTCAATCTTTCAGGATCTGCAGTTCAGGAACTTGGCACCAGAGGGCTCATTAACATGCAAACTCCCTAACGAGCCAAGGCTCTGTGCATAATTTTCCTTTAGGTCTTCAATTCTTATGTGGTTAATTACAGACATTTCAGGAATGTAGTCAAAGTGGAAAGATTTCAATACTAAACAATAAGAAAGAATACTTTTTTTCCCCCCGCTTTTCTTTAATTTTCTGCTCATGCATCATATAATATCAGAAATCCTCAATTCATATTGATCCTCCTAATGGAGTTTGAATGATTACAAAGATCAAGACCCTTTCCGTCTTAACAATCTATGGTCATTCTTCATCCCTACCCCCAGCCCCACCTTTTCTCTCAACCACCTGGCACTTACAGCAGCCTTGTTCAAATCTGAGCTTTCTTCACTGAAGTCTGTAGCTGCATGTTTCAGCCCGTGGGCACCAACTCCCTCCTGCTTGGAGAACGAGCTGCACACAGACACGCAGTGATGTAATACACTCAGCGGCTGTATATTAAGTCCACGTTACCTCCTGTGAAGTTCACTTCCCACAGCAGATAGCCTTAGACAAACAAAACCCAAATTTTTGAGTAAGCAGAGATCCCAAGACCCCCCAAAACACTCCCTGCCCTGAACTCTCTCTGTCCATATCCACTCTTTGCACACAGCAAGTCACACGTTGAAGTCACGAGCTCCCCTGGTTCACAGAGGGAAAAAAGAGACAAAGCGAATGAAATGGTCTTTTTTGAATAGCCAAACGGGCACTAAGCCCAATATATCTGGACACAGGAGCATCTTCAAGCAGACTCTGCAATACCTAGACCCACTCATTTTTCATTCCCTGCAGGGTATAAAGTACATGTGGCTCTATCATCGGTGAAGACAGGGATGAGACTGATCTCCTCTAATGTTGGACACCTTGGGTGCTGCTGCCCAGGCTTCCTTTTCTACCTGTGTTAGGTAGTCATCCACTATGATCCAAAAAACCCGATGGCACTACATGTAGTTAAGGCTTGACTGTCTCCATTGTGGAGACCCCACAGCCTTTCTGGGTGCATGTTCCCAGTGCCTGACAGACCTTATAGTGCAGGTTCTTTTCTCTTAAGGCTGGTCAGAATTTCCCATGGCCCAACTTTTTCCCATGGCTTCTTATCCTTCCACTGTGCCCATCTGGGAAGAGTCTGACTCATCCTCCTCTGCACCATCCCAGAAGCTAGCTGTAGAGAGTGACAGTGTCTCGCTAGGCCAGCCTTGAATTTCTGACATCCTTCTCTTTGGCCCAGTGATATCGACCGGTCTTCAGCAGAATCCCCATTTCCAGTAGTTGGAGGTTGTTGGACTTGTGGGCCTAAACCTGTGTCTATAACCGCCGTGCTTATTCCCACCAGGTCCCACTCCAGCTTCAGGAGATAACTAGGGATGAGAAGTCAGGGGTCACCCACCCCATTCCAGGGGTCTTCATTCCAATGAGACAGACCCTGTCCTCACACCAGTGTGTTGTCTGTACCATTTCTGCAGTCACTCCATGGGGAATGGAAGTGAGCAGCTTTGATGCACATGTGCATCCACTGAGGCAGCTCCTCACACGCTGTTCTCTACAACATGGAATGTGGCAGAAGGGCCTAGTTCTACCTTTAATTACTTATGAGATGCCCCCATCAGCCTGGAAAGATGTTCTCTGCAGGGGTAGAAATCCTTTCCGTTGCTCTCAGTGAAAGTAGAGACCCATGGAGGTGTAGTTTCCTGCAGTCAGAAGTTGATCTGCCCATAACGCTTGTCCTGTGCTGCCATGTGCTCTCAGCTAAACAGCAGTCACACTTGTGAGTTACCCGCCAAAAAAGAAACTGTACTGTGCTAGAAAAGAAGGAGTGCAGTTTCAAAGTGCAGATCTCCCAACTCCTCTGCCTTTCTTAGCCCAGACATGGAGAAAGTAACAAAGAAGGTGTGATGCATAAGTGTCCTGCCTCGGATGACAAAACCAAGGACTCTCCAATACCACAATGGTATCACAGATATCACAAAGGGAGAGCTGTGCCTTTCTGGAGGGCAACCTACAGCCTGGCAGGAGTCCCACAAGAAGACAATAACACACTGTTGGTTTAAAGAAGACGTAGGACTCATAGCCATATGATGTAGGCTATAGACGTAGCCCCATGGACTACATTGCCTGGAGCCCCACAGGTTAGAAGGGGGCTTGGGCACCTCCATGCAGACACTTCCATGCCAGGACCAACAGGGTCAAGTGTCTGAAATGCGACTGAACGCCCCGTCCCAAAGAGCCTGGGAGCTAGAACAAGAGCAGCAGGCACAGATGGGGAAAACAAGGAGCAATAGTGTCATCCTCCTGCCGAGGGACAGACAGATGGGCACCCAGGAGACCCTTCACCTTCCCCAGCTGTGCACACCACCTTCCACAGCAGCATCACAGGGCAGTCTCTTTCAGCCCCTTTCTCCGGCAGAGGGCAAGGTGCACAATGGGGGAGAGATGCAGGCACTACGCTCCTCTACTTGAGGTCCTGCTGCAGAGGAGGCAGCTCTGGGCTGTGCTTGACCCCAGTAACCCTTACCAGGCCTCATCCTGACCCCAACCTGTGGATCAACTTCCTGGCTTGACCTTGGACCTGCTCCATCATCAGAACCTCGCCAGATGATCTGGACTTTGAACTGCCTCCAGCTGCCAGCCCCCTGGCCTGCCCTGCTCCCTTGTTGGCAGCTCAGGCTGGTGAGGCCCCCTCCCTGCTCACCTGGGGATACCCCTCACTTCCCAGCTAGCTCTGCCTTCCAGAGCAGTTGTCCCTCGCTGCCCCCTAACAGAGCTGAGGTCCCAATCATGTCACCATTACCTGCATCTCCACTGCCCTCCCCTATGCTCTGGTTGTCTTGATGGCTTCACGATGCCCATTGTCCTGATGGACTCTCACTTTGCTACAGCTGACAGGGCCTCACAAGGAACAACCCACCGGCATCCTGGACTTTTCCCCTGCCCTCTCTCCATGCTGTTGTTTCTACTTGGCAATCTTAGTGATGAACTTGCTAAAAAAAAAATAAAAAAAAAAGAAAAAAACAACCAAATAACCCCTCAAAGAAAGAGGAAAATAAAACCCAAGAAAAACAAGTGATGCAAAAGAAGACAATTGCTCACCACCGACCAATCAATGCCCATATAATCCCCAAGCAACAGCAGCTGCTTCTGACCTCTACCTCCCCAGTTTTATTTCTGAGCATGACATCATGCAGTATGGAATATCCCTTTGGTCAGTTGGGGTCAGCTCTCCCAGCTGTGTCCCCTCCCAACTTCTTCTGCACCTGCAGCCTACTTGCTGGCAAGGCAGCGTGAGGAGCAGAAAAAGCCTTAATGCTGCGCAAGCACTGCTCAGCAATAACTACATCATCAGTGTGTTGTCAACCCTGTTTTCAGCACAAATCCAAAACACAGCCCCATACAAGCTACTGTGAAGAAATTTAACTCTGTCCCAGCCAAAACCAGTACACTCAGTTTGGAAAGGACCTCAGGAGGTCTCCAACTCAGCAGGGTCAACTCTGGGGTGAGAGCTGGTTGCTCAGCACTTGATCTAAGTTACGACTTGAAAACCTCCAAGAATGGAAATGGGATTATTTCTTTGGGCAGCCACTTCATGTGCTTGGCTGTCCTCATGAGGAAAAAGATTTCCCTTGTCTCTGGTGTGAACTTTTCTTGTGTCAATCTCTTGTCCTCCCTCCATGCACCACCATGAACTGACTGGAGGAGGCGGGAAAAGGAAAAGATTCCTTGCCTCCAGCCCGCTACACCTGAAAGGAGCTCCAGCAAAGCTCGGTCAGTACAGCAGACAGTACCTGTGCCTCTTGACTGAGCCGGTGGCCATTCCTGAAAAATTTCCTTAAAACTGGAAGCTTCCTGGAAGCTCCAGCTTTTTGGACAAGGTAGTTTTCTTCTCAGTTTCATGTCTGACTGTCTCCTCTTATGAAATACCTTTAAATTCTTCTTAACTTGGAAAGGAGGAGAGGAAATCCCAACAGTGCACAAGGATCGAGGAGAGAACTTGACCCATACAAATCTGTGCGGCTTCATCCACAGCTGCTGAGAGAGGACAGGGCATCCTCCTGAACAGGTAACACTCTGCCTGGAGCCAGGAGCAAGTGAAGTACTGCAAAGTCTGTCCTGTCCTGGGAGCTCTTCTGCTTGATAGCTTTATTAATGACCTGGAGGTCTTGGTAGATGGCAAACTGCACGTGAACCAGCAGTGTGCCTTGTCAGCCAAGAAAGCCAACAGCTTTCTGGGCTGTATGAAGAGGAGCATAGCCAGAAGATGAGGGAAAGTGTTTATCCCTCTCTCCTCAGAGCTTCTTAGACCACCTAGACAACACTGCGTCCAGCTTTGGTCTGCTGTGCCCCGTCCCCCATCCTGGTGCAGGCAAGACACTGATGAGCTGGTGCAAGCTCAGCGGAGGGCTATGAGACCGATGGGTTGGGGGCAGTCTGGAGCACTTGCCATCTAAGGCAAGACGGAGGGAGCAAAGCTTGTTCAGGCTGGAGCAGAGAAGGCACCAGGCGATAAGGAGAAATGTTTTCACCATGAGGTCAGTTGCCAAGAGAGGCTGTGCCCTCCCTGTTCCTGGAGGTATTCAAGTCTTCTCCCACCCTGCTTGTCATCTCCTCCCTTTGACCAAAACAGTCTTGCTCCTGCAAGAGTAAAGCAAGAGAGCCATGGAACCAGCACAGACTCTGCATGCCCTGAGACCTCGCTTTCCTACAGCAAAGAGAGCTCTTTCGTCAGCTCCACACTTCTTTTTCCACCCTCGGCCTTTGTAGTTGCATGTGTCTGGCTTTTGCTAAGATCATATTAGAACTGGAAGCCCGCAAGACGCCTGGAACTCCTAACATCGATCAGGCATTCACCACAAACCTGGATCCCAGCCGGCCAGGAAGGCATCAGTCATCCAGTGCCTCAGCTGTGCTGCCCAAGGCAGGTTTTGTCACGCCACTGTCAGCGCCGCTGATGCTGTGCCCATGTCCCGTCCTTCTGCCACAGACTGCCCATGATCCCCCAAACAGCCCCAGCTGCCTTGGGGGCTGCGATGAAACATTTCAGGAGTGGGCTGAGGTGGGGTGGCAGGACATGGGCCCTTGGCACCGCCTGGCTAGCAGGCCTGGGCAGGGAGAAGCCAGCTCCCCTCTGCCGGGGCTGGGCACGGTTTTTCCCAGGAACCTCCCTGAGGAACACGTCTTCTGTATCTCTCCATGCCCTTGCGTGGCTGGCATGGGGACTGGGGCTCCTGGGGCAGAGCTGAAGAAGCTCAGCTGGGAGAGTGTTAGAGTGAAGATCTAAAGGTCCCTGGCTCAAGCCCGGGCTTTGGCAGTGTTTTCCCTTGGGCTTTTGCAGAGCCTCTTGCTCTTCTTCCAGCCTACCCCTGCCCTCCTGCCTCTGCCTTCCTCATGCTCAGGGCAGAGTTTCCCTGGGGCTGGGCCCAGCTTTTCCCTGGGGAGCTCCCTCCGGAGCTGCTCCTGGTGATCCTCCACCTCTACCCTGGCAGGAGCACCTGAGCTCAGGCTGCTGGGTGGATGTGCACAGGCACGTGAAAGAGGGTCAGGCTGCCCAGGGGGAACGCAGAGACTGTGTCTGTGCAAGCAGGGGTAGAGTCAGGGCAACTCTAGTTAGAGCTCAGCTGGAGCTGGAACCAGCAAGGGGTGGGTAACCAGAACAGCTCCTCTAAGTAAATCCATAGCAAAAGCCACGATAGGAGCTAAGGAAAATGTGTACCTGCTGCTCAGTGGGGCAGGGGACCTTGTAACCAAGGGCATGTACAGACCTGAGGTATTCAGCACCTTTTTCCTCTGCCTGAGGCTTCCCAGTTTCCCAAGCCTCCTAGCAGAAACTGTGGGACGTAAGCACCCAGTCCCTGCCAACCCCAGCTGCATCTCAAATGGGCGTAGGACACAGCCATCTTCCAGGACCTCTTGGCGTCTAGTCCAGAAGACAAGCCATGCTGGGCTGGCCTATTTTCCTTAGCCAGGATATGGAGATGTGCCGGAGGATGGAGCTGGCCATGTACCACCCCACAGCCAGCACTGGAGATGAGTGATGTGAGGGGTTGCCCTGTGATGAGTGTCCCGCAGCAGCTTCTCTTTGTGTCCAGGGAGCAAGGGATCAGACTGAGCTTTTCTTCTGCACCTTCTACACTTGGTTTCTCTCCAGCAAGTGCTAGCTCTGCACCATGAGTACCATGCTGTTAGCCCATAGTCCCCAGTCATACTGAAGAGCTCGATGCTCGTCTCCATTTTTCAGACAAGCTCAGCCCCATTCCCAGCTCTCCCATTCCCAGCTCTCCCTGGTACCTGCCACAGGGACCTGCAGAGCTCTGGGATCTCCCACCAAAGCCTGAGCTCCTTTGAAGGGAACAGCAGTCCCGGGAAGATGGGGAGGAGGGGCATCAGGGAGGAGGGCATGTCAGCCTTCTGTCAGCCACAAACTGCAGGCCAGCAATGACTCCCTTGTACCCAGGAAAGTCCTCACCAAGACAGCCTCTGCCTTCCCCCCATTCCCACTGCCAGCCCCGCTCCCCAGGACAGTGCAAAAGCCCTGGTCCTGGGGATCCTGGGACCCCTCCATCCAGCCATAGAGCAGCCAGCCCTGAACTGCCATGTGCAGAAATGGATTTCTCTTTCTTATTTAATCCAGAAGCAGGAGAGGTGTTTGGGTGCTACACTAGATCCAGGCCAAGGTTTTTTTACTGAGGGTGCATGAATCACTCTCCAGCCTCCCTCCCTGTGCCTGCTGGGTCCCTGCTGCCTCTCCTGGGATTGCAGAGCCCTCCATTACCTTTTCACACTTGGATCTAGTGTTTTCCCTTTTTATGACTACGCCTTGGGTGGTCCCTCATTTTGTGAAGCTCCCCACTCACTCCTGGGCACACGCTGTCCCTTCAGATCCCCTGAGCTCTCCCGATTCACCTCCAGAAAGGATGAGTGTTGGCCATTAGCCCATAGCACGTGTGGCAGCCCAAGGCAGGTAAGCATGAGACAGCTCTCCAACTCTGTTTGCGCTAGGCACTGACACCTGAGCCCTGGATCCAGACGTGGGTCCCCAACAGATCACACTAGGGTGCTGAGCTCATCCTCCAGGTCAGTGGGGAACCTAACGAAAGCCAGAGGATCTTTTAGGGTGCAGCTCAATGACAATGTCCTTTCATGACCTTTTGAGTTGTAGCCCGGTCTTCAGGACCTGCACTGAAGGTCTCTGTGGTGCTGAGACACCACTTTTTAAAGACATAGCACTGGGGAGCCAGCTGTGATAATGTTGTAAGCATTTACAGAATGCTTCTAGGTCAGACACAGCAGGTTTCACCATTAGCACAGCTGGGATGAATCCAAACATTTCTGTAGGATCGCAAGTATGACAGAGACCGCAACAAGAAAAACCAAGCAGATTGCAGACCTGCCCTTAGATACCATGGGTGCCATGACTGCATAGGGCTGGGCAAGGCATTCTAGATGAAAAATGGCTCTGAAATCAATTTTCTCACTGCATCCTTGAATTCCCTCTCCAAAGAGTGGAGGGTAGGTAATTCCAAGAGCAAGATTTCACGGAGAACAGGTGTCTAAAAGAGATGGAGATTTCCCCCTCTGTTAACCCCCATTTCTGTCCCTAGGCAGTGACAGCAAGAGGTCCATTTCCCCTTCTGTAGGGCAGTGACTCCACTGAGCCAGCGCAGATATCCAGCCTCTGGTTACAAAACCTCGGAGGGGATGGGTATTCAGCTCCCCCATGCACCCCACAGACCCACCCTCTTGCTGCAGTGCAGAAGTGCACAAAAGAAGCTCCTGCATGCGAGTACCTGGTCTGAGCTCCTTCTCTAATCAGTGGGGATGGAGGGTGGCAGTTAGTTACTCACACTTTTGTGTGGCCTGCTGCATTTGCAGTGCTGGGGTGGTCCGAGACATGTACAAGTGCCTGCAAGCTCTGACAGAGCAATTCTGAGTGACCCACAGCCTTCGTCTGCATCAACACTAGAGATGAGTGGGTCTCCACTGAATGGGGGTGACACTGATCACTCTCCAGACTCCTTTATGCTTGCTGCATGGTCCCTGCTGCCTCCTCTGGGATTGCAGAGTCCTTGTTTCCCTGTGGATACACCAATTTGGCACTTCACCTTCGGTGACTCCACCTTGGGTGCTCTCTCACATTCACTGCCCACCTCCGGCACACTCTGTCCCCGGAGACCCTGGGGGATCTCCAGGCAGCTCCAGTTTCCCCTTGAGAATGATGTTGTCTGCCCCGTGTGACATGTGACAGCCTTGGGTATGTCACTCAGTGACCAGCCATGGCCTCCACTGTCCCTAGACACTGACGGGTGAGTCCTAAATCCAGTCCTTGATCTCTACATGGTCACAAGGTGACTGAGAGGCTTTTGTTCCTGCAGTCATGCAGAACCCTGAGCAACTCCTGACAGCAGCATTGGAAGACAAGCCCAGTGTTCACGCGCAGCACAGAAGAGATCTCATTTTATTACACAGATGTTGTAATGTGTTCAGCTCTCAACAAGCATTAGACACCTTTAGAGAGGCTCCAGGTAAGAAAGAGGGGGTTCATACCTCTGTAGAAGCAAGAGGAATCCAAAAATTACTGTAGGAATATTATAAATTAAGAATAACAATTACAATAACAATAAAGAGAACAAAAAAAAAAGGTCAGGACTGGTGTGGAATAACCTGGCAGTCATTTGTGGAGAGATGGGATGTTTCTCGGAGCTAAATAGAAGTCCATGTAATCAGTTTTCTAATGCCATCCCTGAGGTCCTGATTCCTCATGCTGTAGATGAGGGGGTTCACAGCTGGAGGCACCACGGAGTACAGAACTGCCAGCACCAGATCCAGGGATGGGGAGGAGATGGAGGGGGGCTTCAGGTAGGCAAACATTCCGCTGCTGATAAACAGGGAGACCACAGACAGATGAGGAAGGCACATCGAAAAGGCTTTGTGCCGTCCTTGCTCAGAGGGAATCCTCAGTACACTCCTGAAGATCTGCACATAGGATAGCACAATGAAAACAAAACAATAGAAGTGCACAAAGACACTAACCACAAGTACCCCAACTTCCCTGAGGTAGGCATCCGAGCAGGAGAGCTTGAGGATCTGGGGAATTTCACAGAAGAACTGGTCCACAGAATTGCCTTGGCAGAGGGGTAGTGAAAATGTATTGGCAGTGTGCAGCACAGCATAGAGGAACCCACTGCCCCAGGCAGCTGCTGCCATGTGGACACAAGCTCTGCTGCCCAGGAGGGTCCCGTAGTGCAGGGGTTTGCAGATGGCAACATAGCGGTCATAGGCCGTCACGGTAAGGAGATACAATTCTGCTGACATCAGAAAGGTAAACAGAAAGACCTGAGCAGCACATCCTGGGTGGGAAATGGCGCTGGTGTCCCAGAGGGAATTGGCCATGGATTTGGGGACAGTGGTGGAGATGGTGCCCAGGTCGAGGAGGGTGAGGTTGAGGAGGAAGAAGTACATGGGGGTGTGGAGGCGGTGGTCACAGGCTACAGTGGTGATGATGAGGCCGTTTCCCAGGAGGGCAGTCAGGTAAATGCCCAGGAAGAGCCAGAAGTGCAAGAGCTGCAGGTCCCGCGTGTCTGCAAATTCCAGGAGGAGGAACACAGTCATGGAACTGCTGTTGGGCACATGCGTCCTCTGGACACAGGGGACTGTCCAAGGAGGAAAAGGCAGTGAGAAGTTACCAGAAACATCTCTGAGTAAAACCAAAGATATTTCTCATAGACCCTCCCCCTGTCAAACACCCACCCTTTTTCCTTCCTTAGGAGAATCTTTCATTCTGCCTTTGGTCTTTGGCTTCATTTTCTGTGGCTCTTTGTGCTGGAGCAGGGCCTCTGCCCATTGTCTCTTGAGGAGTCGACCCAGCCCCACTGCAGTGGGTATATGGGGATGTGGCGGGGGGGGCTGGGTTTGATATTCAGAATACATCAGATAAAATCACAGCTAACACAGGAGGGTTTGTCAGCATCTGCACTCCCAGTGTTAAAGAAAGTGGGTGGCAGAAAGAAGTTTTAGGGGCTTTGGGGTTTTTTACCTACTTCCCCCATCCTTCCCTGTGAGTGTTCTCTGAAATCAGAAATCGTGCGCATTTCTACTGCACTCAGAGTGACCAGCTGTGAGACATGAGAGGCAACGGGATTCACTGTGGCTTAGTGAGAAGTGAATGGAATTGGTTGGGCTTGTTCCCAGCTACCTTGTGCTTGCAGTTTTCCCACATGGAGGGTGATCACACTCCCATGGTACCAGTAAAAGCCAGCAGACACTACTGAAAGGAGAGGGACCCACTGCAGACCACTAAATGCCTCACCCTTTCTCAAGGTCTCAGCACCCTGTTTCTAGCCAAGGACACACACGGCTCATTTCATCAACCCAACAACATTTCCTCAGTCATAGCATCTCCACACTTCTCTTTGTGGGCTTTCAGATAACAAAAAGATGCTATGTGAAGATTTTCATGCTTAAGGACAGCTCACAGCTTGGAAAGCCACCCCAAAGAGATAGCCAATGTTCTAATGATTACATGTAATCTAGGGAAAACCAGCTCATTCCCCAGCCCCACAGACTGCATTTCCTACAACCCCACAGGTGAAAGCTGGGACACCTCATTTCCATGGACACACCTGCATAGGAGGACCCACAAGGTCAGAGTGTAACTCTGCAGCTGAAACACCCATTCCCAGAGAGCCTGACAGCAAGGATGAAATAACAATACAAACAACACAGACAACTGGAGAAACATGGGAAAATGCAGTGAGGGTCTGGCTGAGAGAGGCAAGCAGGGAGGCAGCTGGGCACTCAGGAAAGTTCTGCTTACTCAGCTGTTCAGACCTCCTCCCAGACACCAGCATTGCCAGGCAGATGCTCTCAGCCCTGAGCTCTGCAGAGGGAAATGGGCACGTGGCTGGAGAGCTGCACCCACAGCTCTGCTGGAGCTCTGTCTGCTGAGGAGATAGTTCATGCCATGTACCCCCCAGCTCTGAGGGCAGAGGCTTTGCTAGGAGGGAGAGGAGCCAAAGGCGTTTGCTGAGAGGAAGGGGTCTGCACTGGAGGACATCATAAAGAATTTTCTGAATGCTCCCTCCCACAACATTTCTGCATTTTGTTTCCTCTCATCCCCTGATCATATTCCTGTTGCCTGGAGATATTTTTCCTGGGAGATGTTTTCCTATCCCATTTCTTTTCCCTGTCAGCACTCGCAGACCCCATCCCAACCTTTGCTCACCCATCTTGGAACTACAGAAAGCTGCCTGTTTGCAGAGCACTGGTTGGGTGCATGTTCCTGTTTGCAGGTGCAAAAGGGCAGCTCAGAACAAATCTGATGGGTCCAGAAAAGGGGGTGCTGTCCATAGGCAGAGCAGTGGCTCAAGGCACTTTAACAGCCTCCTAGCAGACCTACTGATCACTGTGCCCTGGAACACAGCCCCCTGGGGTAGAGGGACCCTGCTCTAAAGGACAGCTCAGGGGGGTGCCCTGCACAAATGCCTTCACACCCCTGCAGCCATCCCCGGAAAAAGGTAGCTGTCATGCCTTGTCCTTCTGATGGTGCAGCAGGGAATTCCTGCTCTGGAGCACATCCTTCTTGTCTGCTGTAGAGAAACTGTGAGTTTTACTTAGAGAGCTCACAAGCTGTGGATTGTGCCAGCTTTTGGAGATCCCTTCAGGATACTCTTGTGCATTGCCCTGCAGTCAGAGACCTACCGTGTGAAGATGTGTCCTGCAACAAGCCCTCCTCTGTCCTCCAACTGCTGACTGCCTTTAACCTCCCTCTTCCTCACTCCTCTCCCCTCAGTGCCTGCAGGCAGTGCCCTCAGCCCTGCTGCGCTTTGCAGAGGAGCTGCTCCTGGGCAGAGCTGTCTCTCTGCAGTGCTGTCTCCTTGTAATGAGCTCGCTCCAGCCCAGCAGCCCGGCCCAGCCCAGCAGCAGAGGACCAGCCCAAGGCACCATTTCCTCTGCCTGCTCTGGGCTCCCTGAAAATGTCTCTGCAGCTCTGGGACTGACAGCTCCTGAAAGGCACTGGGGACACCCCTGGGGAGCATGCTGCAAAAACACCTGAAGTAATCACCAACAGTAGAGAGAAAGATTGATGATTCCAGCAGCATGGTTTGCCCTGCCAGAGTGCGGTTCTCTGTGACAGGTGTCAACGTTCCCCTCTGGACATCGATATTCTTCACCCACAAGAAAAGGGACACACAGACAGGGCCATGGAGGAGCTTGACTTCCCTTGTGCAGGCCAGGGATTCAGCTGAGGCAATGCAGGCTTCTCATCCTGACCAGGAAGACCTTGGGTTGAAGCAGGACTCAGCTCCCCGCTTTGACTCCACAGACCCAGAGGAGCTGGGAACCCTCCTGCTTCAGTTCAGGTGTGCACAAAAGAGTTGCCAGCGTGTGAGCCCTGCTCTGAGCCTCTTAACTTTAGTCACTGGGGACTCAGGTGCTCCCATACAGATACTTTGTGATGACTGAGGTGCCAGAGGTGGTCCAAGACATGTGCAAGTGTTTGCAAGTCCTGATGGAAAAATCTCTGAGAATAGCCACCTCCTCCCTGAGCATCAGCTGAGGGCCAGAGGGGGAATGGAGAGATCTTGGCCACCCACAATGACATCAGATGTTTAGGGCACCTGAATGTGCCTTGTAAAATATCCGAAAAGCCTCTAGTGCCATGCCAGGTGCCTGGGTGGCAAACACAACTCCACTCAGTAGGCAAACACAGCACCCAACCTCCAGGAAAGCCATGCCCTCTTAGAGCTGGTGGGGGGCAGACACCCCAGGGCTTCCCAAAGTGGTCCGGTGACTATGTGCCACTACCTGAATGACAGCACCACGGCACTGATGCAAGGCCATGTCATCTACACGCGTGGTGATGCAGGGCTGGGAAGCAGATCACAGCAGGGTGCCGTCCCCTGTGCCTGTGTTCTCAGCCCTGGACTATTCTCCTCTCTCTGAACCTCTACTCACCTGCCTGATACTAAGAAGAGGGAAGCTGATAAGAATAGAATCACAGACTCATAGGATCATAGAATGGTTTTGGTTGGAAAGGAACCTTTAAAGACCACCTAGTTCAAACCCCTTGCCATGGGCAGGGACATCTTTCACTAGATCAGGTTGCTCAAAGCCCCATCCAACTTGACCCTGAACACTGACAATGATGGGGCATCCACAACTTCTCTGGTCAACCTGTCCCAAGGTCTCACCGCAATCACCATAAAAATTTTCTTCTTATGTCCAATCTACCCTCTTTTATTTTAAATCCCTTACCCCTTGTCCTGTCACTACAGACCTTGGTAAAAAGTCTCTCTCCATCTTCTTAAAAGCCTCCTTTATATATTGTATGGCTGCACTAAGGTCTCCTGTCACAGATCCTGATTTAGAATTCTGCCAAGCACACCAATTTGTCGCAGACAGGCTTAAAGAACCACTGCCAGAGGTATCAGCAAAAGTGGTTGTCTTGAAACTTAACAAAGTTTGATGGCAAGGTGCACTCTATCACTTACTGCACAAAGGATCTAAAAATGATTCAAAATTACCAACACAGAATGAAAGGTACCAATACAAAAGCTGTATAGAGCACTATCATACAAGGTTATACGTGATATTGGTCACTTCCCAAAGATCTGCAGACGGTAAGAAGCCTTTCAGCCTCGAGAACCTTGAGAGATCTCCCAGCTCAAAGGGAGATCACTGCTGTGCAGCCAGCTGCTTAGCAGGGAGAGCTCAAAGAAGGCTCACTTTGGCTGTCATATTTATGGCCTAAAGTGTTTGGCTTGCAGTCAAATTACATGCAACGGAGAAGGTATGCATGAGACTCCTTGTACCCACAACTTACTTTGTTCCTTGACAAATGAGCCATGGAGGAAACACCTGCTATTCATGTGTTAATCGCATGCTCGCTGTTCCAGTTTCCAAGCCCATATGCATCAATGTTCACCATGTCACTCTCTTCCTGTGTGGGTTTCCAGAGAACAGCTTGGAACCAGAGAGGTTCTTGGTCCTGTTATACCTAGGCCTTTACCTCTTTCGGAGCCTGAACCAAACTACCACTAGTTTGGCCAAAGAGTCGAGTGCATCCATCCCAGGGACTCAGCTCCCTCCGATTCCTGCCACAAACCCGTGGGTGGTGGGAATCCTCTTGCCTCAGTTCAGGTGTGCACTCAATACAGTCCTTTGAAGACTGGAAGAAATCACATGTCCCTCCTATCTCCAAGAAGGACCCAGGGAACTGCAGGCCAATCAGCCTTACCTCTCTCCCTGGGAAGGTAATGGAGTAGGTGAGCCTGGAAATATTTCCAGGCACATTGTACTGGTTTTGGCTGGGGTGGAGTTAATTTTCTTCATGGGGGTCCCTGTGGTGCTATGTCTGGGATCTGTGACCAAAAGAGTGTTGACAACACACCAATGTTGTAGCTATTGCTGAACCGTGTTTGCACAGCATCAAGGCCCTCTCTGTTCTCTTTCTTCCTCCCTAGTGACTAAACTGTTTTTCTTGGTGAGGGAAGAGCAGGGCATGTCATTTAGCAAGTCAAAGGTTTCCACTGTCTATTGGTGTCCATGTCCACATCTTGGTAGCGGGGGTGGTGCAGGGAAGGCCTCTGTGAGGAGAGACGAGGGGCTGCCTCCATGCCAGACACATCTGGTTCCAGCTGCCTCCAAAATGCACCCACCACTGGCCAAAACCTGAGCCCATCAGCAAAGCTGGGGGAACCTCTGTGAAGGTATATTTAAGAAAGGACACAACTGCTAGAGTGGGAGAGAAGCGAGGAGAAAAAGTGTGAGAAACAGCCCTGCAAACACCAAGGTCAGTGAAGAAGGAGGAAGTGCTCCAGGTGCCAGAGCAGATGGTCTCCTGCAGCCCATGGAGAAGACCACAGTGGAGAAAGTAATCCCTGCAGCCTGTGGACGACCCAACACTGGAGATGTTGGATAATTCCTGAAATAACGGTGCCTTGAGGAGAGCCCATGCTGGAGCAGGTTTATGTCAAAGGACTGTAGCCCATAGGAGGGACTGCATGGGAAAAGTGTTAGAAGGAAGGAGCAGCAAAGAGGAACTGGTATGGACTGACCACAACCCCCCATTCCCCACCCCCTGCACTGCTCAGGGGGGAGGAGGTAGAAGAGTTGTGAGCTAAGGAGGGAAGTTGAGCAAGGAAGAAAAAGGTGGGGAGAGGCCTTCCATGGGGAAGGAGATAAGGTCTTCCTTACCTCCACCAGCCCCACACTTCTTCCACCCTCCGCCTTTGCAACTGCACATGCCTGGTCTGCCCACGTATCTTTGCCACTGTCACGTTTGTACAAGGCCCACACACATCTTGACACACCCAGGTAAGCTGGCCTCCACCAAACCTGGAGCCCATCTGGCCTTGGGGACAGAGAGGGGCTGGGTCCCCTCTGCCCAGGGCTGGGCACAGCTTTTCCCTGGGAACCTCCCTGAGGAGCTCTCCTCCTGCGTGTCAGCCTGTGGCCTGGAACGGGTGGCACAGGGACAAGGGCTGAAGTAGCTCAGCTGGGAGAGCGTTAGACTGAAGATCTAAAGGTCCCTGTTTCAACCCCGGGCTTCAGTGATGATTTGCTCCCTTTCATTTTTGCACAGCCCATCTGCTGCCTTCCAGCCTGCCCCAGCCCTGCTTGCTCCTTCACCCCTTGTCAGAGCACTGTCCCTGCCTTGTAGCTGCAGATCTGTGGCGAAGAAGGAGCCTTCCTCCAGCACCAACAGTCCCCAGCCTCCCCCTGGGCAGGACTCTCCATTCAGTGCTCCTCTGGGTTGCTCTCCAGCTGTCCCTCCTTCCCTGCTCCACACGGATTGGGATCTTTCCTCTGCAAAGACCCCCTCTCTCTCCTGCTTGTCATTCTCGATGGTGCACAGTCTGCTCCCATCCTCATACACCTCCTCCACCTGCTCCTCAGTTCCCAGACCTGAGGCCACCATCCCCCCAGTCCCAGGGAGAGGCACTCCCTTGAGTTGAGGCCTCAATGGCATCCTCCTCCCTCCGGAGGTCTGTCACAGCGAGACCTCTGATGTGCCCAGGACAGCTGAGAAAGCCGTGCTGAGGATCAGCCACTGTAGTGCCTGGGCACCAGTGTTATTTAGTCACACGCTGTCTTGAGCAGAGTTTCTTGGCCCCGCTGCAATGATTGACGAAACACCTATGTGCTCCTCTCTGGGCATCTGCAGGGAGATACAGAGCACAGCGGGATCCCTCTGGGGCCCCACATGAACATCGCTCTGCATCAGTTCATGCCTACTGCAAGGGCACAAGTTGGGACACAAATGCCAGCAGTGGCTCCCCTGCGGTCCAGCATGGAAGGTCACCAACTCTCACACCGTCTCTTCACAACAGCCCCAGCTCAACCACTCCATGTTATTTTTACTCTCCAAATTTACCCTCTTCTGCATGTCCTGGCATCCCATACACTTCTGTGTTCTCCATCCCCCCAGCACCAGACCCAGGGCCCACAGCACAAGTGTCTCAGTAGTCCCCAGTTCCCTTACTCAAACCTCCTCACCCACCAGACTGCACTGCCCAGCCCAGCTGCAGCCCCTCACAGCCATCAGTCCCTGCCCAGAAAAAGAAAGAGCTGCTCATGAGCAGCTGGGGTCTTCAAGGGCCCAAGGCAGCAGGAGCAGCCCATGGAGACTGGGGTCCTGGCAGAGCCATCAAAGGGGCAATCCCAGCCCGTGTGCCCCAGCAAGTGGCTCGGCACCCTGTGCCAGGGCAGTGGGGAGCAGAACTGCCTCCTAACCACTGTTGGAGGTGATCCATGGGCCATGATACACCCTGGGGCTGGCCAGGGTGTTCACGGCATGATGGAAAACTTAGGGCTCACTTCTGTGGGGCTACAGCCCAGGGCTCGCCCCGACACAGCAGCTCTGCCACGGCCTCGGCCGTGTTCGACCAGCGTGGCCCAGGCAGGGCCTAGGGGAAAGAACGGCCAGGGAATGCCGGGATGAGGAGATGGGTGCTCTCGCTGGGGTGCATCACGGGAACTTGCAAAGGACCATTTTGATGGAACCTGTGGCTGGCGGGATGGAAATGCCAGCAGGAATATTCCCCAGGGACCGTGGGCTCTTGCAGCCCCACAGCCTGACCCCAAGACTGCTGTCCCTGAGATGTGTCCCTTCCCCACCGCCATGTCTTTGTGCTCTTCTCCCCCCAGTCAGCCTCAGGGAGACACCTCGACACCTGGGCAGGCAAGCACCAGCTCTGGCTCAAAGCCCCAAAGGCTTTTAATAAGAACAGCGTAAAAACAGGGTCCTAAAAATAGAGGAAATGCCCAGCTGCTTCTGCTGCCTGTGGGAAAAGGGAGACGGGTCCCTGGTGCTCACGGCTCTCCCAGCTGCACAGACCTCTCCTTCCTCCTGGCTGCACCCAGCCCCACGGCAGGGACGGGCTCTGCTTGCCCTGGCATCAGGGACTGTTGTGCACTGAGCTCCGGTGTCACAGCCGTTGTGTCCTCAGGGGGATGTGCCTGAGACCCCTCTTCAGCATCGTCATAGCCTGTGCTCTCTGGGGACAGGGACCAGGCATCTGCCTCAGCTCCAGTGGCCCCGGCACTTCTCTGGGAGCACAGGTTTGCCCCTGCAAGCAGCAAGGCAGGCCATT
This sequence comes from Harpia harpyja, assembly GCF_026419915.1. NCBI lineage: Eukaryota > Metazoa > Chordata > Aves > Accipitriformes > Accipitridae > Harpia > Harpia harpyja. The sequence continues at coordinate 1,100,936 of NW_026293320.1, forward strand.
GCCCATTTGCCCCCTGGGGTGCCCCTCCTGGCCTCTACATCACCTTCCTCCCTTCTCCTCACCAGTCCTGAGATGTTCCGCTCCCTCTCCCACCTGCAGACCCCCAGGAAAAACTCCTGGGACACGTTCCTTCACCCCAGGAGGTTGGGCGCTCTCTCAGGACAGCACCAATTCATCCAGCACCCAGGAACTGGCAGCGCTATCTTTCCCTCTCACCTCCAGCTGCATCCCTGGGCCCTGCTCCCTCCTCTGGTGCCCTGGGCATCTCCCAGTCTCCCTGCCCAGACACAGGATCCTCCCCAGGGTCAGAAACCTCCCGGGCATCATCATAGCCATCCACTGGGTCACCTCCGGGCAGCACAGGGATGCCTGCAAGGAGAGGGGAGCTGGTGACAATGAGAAGATACACATGCAGAGCAGAGCATGGGAGGATATGCAGGGACACGAGGCTCAGACGGGGGTGTTGGCAGCACCACAGGAGACCCCCATGTCCTCCCCAACTTCAACAGTGACACTGCTGTTCTTCACATGCCTGCAGGGAGGAGGCATCCACTCCTTCCCACACCCTATTACCTGGTGCTGACCCCAGACCATCCTCCTCCTCGCTGTCCCCAGGGTAGGGCTGCAGATTGGTCAGGAAGCCCTCTGAATAGGAGCCTGGAGAGAGGTGCAGCAGGTGCTATGGGAGTGCACTCTGCTGACCCAGACTGTGGTCAGTGCTTCTGGGGACAGGGGACCCACAGAGCCAGGGCTGAGTGAGGAGGAGGGCTCAGGACTCATCCTGCCGCCCTGGGACAAACCCCATCTCAAAGGGACTCCCAGAGCTACCCCAGGACAGCACCTTCCCTCAGCCCTCAGGTGTCACCCAGGGTGCGGAGGCAGGCAGAGAGGGGCTGTCCCCCACTTGGATGGGAGGAACTGGTGGGGAGGAAGCTCCTCTCTTGGGCCCAGGACCTGGCTGCTCTCCCCACAGACCCCACAGCCCAAGTGCTGCAGGGACCATTGGCCATGGGACTGCAGGGGGTCAGCCCTGAGTGGGGGGCAAGTGGAGAGAACCTGGCAGATGTGCCCCCTGGGAGGGACCCACACCCACCTGAGCGACTGAACCTCGCCTGCTTCTCCCACGCCGGGCTGTAACCGATCTCCTCATACACGGCCTCAGGGAAGGGCTCCCAAGCTCTCCTGGAGCCTGCGGACAGTGGCAGGGCTGGCCCAGGGACAGGCAGAGAGGGGACAGGATCCCGCTCTGCCCCCCCAGCTTTGGTCCCCTGGGCCAGCAAAAGGCTATTGCCACAGCACAGCCCCGCTGCACTGTCTGGTTGCCGCTACCACTTCCTCAGTGAGGGCAACGTCCCCATGGAGATGGTCTGGAGCAGTGACACCCTCGCACTGTCCCCTCAGAGACAGCCCTTGTGCCCCTCTGGCCCCTGGGTCAGGTCCCTGGTGCTGAGCTTGGAGCAGCTCCCACCTTTCCTCTCCCCCTCTCTGCCCATGGATCTGTAGCAATGGCCCCTGCCCTGCCGGGAGAAGGTCAGGGTTGGACAGAGGAGCAGCCTGGGGGCCTGAAACCATGGGCCTTGCCCCTGCTGTCCCACACTCCTCCTGGCATCTCCCCTGCCCCAGAGCCCCCTCCAGAGCTGCCCACAGCGCTTCCAGAGTGACGTCCTCGTCTGTCTCCTCCCTACTCCCTTCTGCCCCAGCCCAGCTCTGCCATTTCTGTCCTTGCCCCATCCCTAACTCCCCCCGTGTCTGGACTCTCTACCCCTTGCTGCTGGTGGCCCACGGTCAGGCAGTCAAAGGGGCGGTACTTGGGAATGAAGGCAGAGCACACCCTTGTCCTCCCGGCTCTGCCTGTGCCACTCACTGGCACCTCACAGCATCCCTGGCCTTGCCGGGAGGCATCTTCCCCCGGTGCCGCAGGGGAAGGACCCACCTCTGCGCCCAGCCCTGGCGCTTCGCAGTTGCCCAGCCAGGAGGGCCAGGAGCAGGCAGAGAAGGGCCCCCAGGACGATGCAGATGATGACGGGCAATGAGACTCTCCCACTGCTGGTTGGATGGCCCCGCGTGGGATCTGCACGGGCAGGAACACAGAACAGGCAGCACCAGGCCTGGAGGAGGTGTGGGGCCAGGACACACTGGTCCTGACCCCCACTGAAAAGGTGGTGAGGGACCCCAGGGTGTGAGTGATGGGGAAGCTCCCACCCCACTGGGTAAATGACAGCCCTCCCCAAACCCCACACCACTGCCCCGGTACTTCTTTTGGGGGAATTTCACACCCCAGCAAGGAGCCCCTTCCCTCTGGCTGTGGGTCACAGCCTGGCCCCATGAAGACCCAGTGCTGGTGGAGAGGACAGGTTACCTGCTTGGGGGGTTGGTGCTGCTGTCCTGGGTGCAGCTGCAGAGGAGAAGGAGAGCTGGGCTGAGAGGATGGGTGTGAGGGTACCACCAAGCATCCTCTCTGAAACACTCTGTGTGTGTGTGTGTATGTGTGTGTGCGCGCGTGCACATCTATCCCTGACACATCGCACCCAAATCGCCCCTCCTGTGGGGCTGGTCAGGGTGGCTGGGACAGAGCCCAGGGCCCTGCTCTGGGTATTGGGCAGGATGACGCAGGCAGCCTGGCCGATGCCCCTGGGGGCTGCAGGGCCCTGCGGGCAGAAGCTGGACAACATCCAGCCCCACAGAGGCTGCTGCCCACTTGGCACCAGGCTCCCATGCTCTGCAGGGATGGCCTGGCTCTCGGGAGCTCTGGGGCTGTGATGGGACCCAGTGGGGAAAACATCTTCCCCAGCTCCTTGCCAATACCCCAGCAAGGGTCCCAGACCTGCTGCTCACCTGAGCAGTTCACGGCAGCGTCCTCCTTGTGCCGGCAGGCACCGCTGTCCCCAGGCCGGGCCCAGCAGTCCTGCAGAGACGGCTCTGTCCCCCGGCACTCCACCTGCTCCAGCCAGATGGGGCCCGTCCCCATCCCAAACGCAGCCTCATGCAGGGCAGACACTGCGGGGCCACAGCCCAGCTGCCGGCATGCCACCTCAGCATCCCGCATGTCCCAGGAGTCGTCGCACACCGTCCCCCAAGAGCCACGGTGCCAGACCTCCACTCTGCCCGAGCACCCGTCCTCACCTCCCACGGCACGAATCTTCTCCCTGTCTGGAGAAGGCAAAGACCTCCCACAGCACCGGGACAGCAGGCAGAGGCCTGCCGGGTGAGAGGGGCATGCGGAGGAGCAGCTACCTGTGCAGCTTGTGGAGTCTGGGCACGCAGTCCCCAGGGATGGGGGTGTTTCTGGCCGTCTCCCTGCAGAAGGAAATGCTGCCGTGAAGGGGCTGCTGAAGGGGGGGTCATGCAGCAGAGAGCAGGGCTGAGCTCTGCTCGTGCCTCCCCGTGCAACCTCACTCATGGCAGCAGCTGAACCCCGGTCATTTGGGGGACACGCTTGGCAATGTGGGGGACCCAGACTGCTCAGCCCCAGAAGGGACCCTGCTTCACAGAGCAGCAGGAGGATGTCCATGGAGGGGACAGTCCTCGGAGCCGTGGCTGGTCTCTTCTGAGACCTTGCCTGGAGACACCTCCGCCTCCCCTGGGCGCTGCTGCGAGCCCAGCTGGCAACTGCTGGTGAAGGTGTGGGGCTCTGAGACCTGAAATCCCATTTTTTGTGACCAGCAGCAGCAGAGTCTGGCACATAAAGCAAAACTTCCTATGGGCTGTCTCTGCATTTGACCCTGCCTAGGAAGGAGCAGGAGTTGGGGAGTAGCTCGGGTAGCTTGGTGCCCGGGTAGCTCAGAATTACCATTGCAGGTGATGTGGGTCTCATCTTGCAGGTCATCGCATGACTGAGGATCCCAGGGAGCCGAAGGACACTGCCAGAAGGAGCTGTTTCTCTCCCCACACTGCACGTGATCTAGCCAGGTGGGGCCAGACGTCCTGCCGTAGGGCCGTTGTGTTTCTAGGGACCCTTCATCCCCGCAGCCCAGCTCCTTGCATGCCAGCAACACCGTTTTGGGAGTCATGGAGTTGGAGCAAACGCTGCCCCACGTCCCGTTATAGAAAACCTGCAGGTGCCCAGAGCAGTTGTTGCTGTTCTCCAGCCTCAGGGCCACGAACTCTGGGAGGAAGGGCCCCAAAGGGGAACAGGCTGGTCTGGGGCTGTGGGAGCAGGGATGCCCCTAACAGCCCCAGACCCTCAGGCAGGCAAAGGCATGGCCAGCAAGTCCCCCTTGCACCCATTGGCAGAGAGAAGTCCCCGACGGACAGAAAACCCTGCCCTCCCTGCTTACCCTTGGGGACAGCCGAGCTCCCCAGTGGGACTGAAGGGATGCGTGCGTGGGTGTCTGCGGGATGGGCTTGGGCAGGGGCTCAGAGGCAGCCAAGGAACAGCCCCGGCCATTGCCAGCTCTCCCCTCGTCTTGGTCTCCCCGGGCAATGGGCTCCCACCACAGCTCCCGGCACAGACCTGAGCAGACGACTCCTGCATCCTCTTTGTGCCCGCAGTCGTGCTGCCCCCAGGACCCTGCTGGGCAGTCCCAGAGTGAATCTTCGGCCCCGGAGCAGTTCACGCCATCCAGCCAGATCTGACCAGAGCCTTCCCCGAACCGACCGGAGCCAACTGCCTGCACTGCCCTGCCACAGCCCAGCTGGTGGCAAATGACGGTGGCATCCGACAGGTCCCAGCCGTCATCGCAGATGGTTCCCCAGCTGCCCTGGTAGTAGACCTCCACTCTCCCAGCACAGCGCCTGGGCCCATTCACCAGCCGGACCTGCCGGCTCCCTGCAGTGGGAAGAAACCCCAGCTGCTGTCAGGGGCCAGTGCCCACCCAGCCCAGAGCCTGGGGGGCCTCTGCAGTGTCACTCACCCCAGCAAACGACCCCCACGTCCTCTGCAGTCCCTGCCACTGGTGCACTCTCGGGCAGGGAGGTGTTGCAGAGGGTCAGGTTGGCCTCGTGCCCTGCGCACCGGACCCCTCGCAGCCCCACGGGACCCGACCCTCTTTGAGGCTTTGGGGGCTTGTAGGCTTTCTCTGCCTCTCCGCACCCTAGCTGCCGGCACACCACGCTGGCCTCCTGCACGTCCCACTGGTCATCCAGGACTCTGCCCCACGTCCCACGCTGGAGGATCTCCACTCGCCCGTCGCACCGGCTCCCTCCACCCACCAGCCGCAGGGACGCGGAATCAGCTGGGCCTGGGGAGAGCAGCCATGCCCCAACCCTCAGCAGCACCAGAGAACCCAAAACCTGCAGTGCCTCTCAAAGCTCTGGGACCCTCACGGTGTCCTGAAGCTCACCCGCCTGGCCCCAGCCCTCTGCAGTGAGCTTCAGGAGCAGGTTTCCACAGCATTTGTTTCCCAGTCCCTGAGCAAGACACTGTCTTTGCTTTTGCTGGGGTAGGGCCACTTCAACACGTCCCTGCCTAGGCAGGTGGGGCAGCTCCCACAGGAGGGAGAAGCAACCAGTGGAGTTACCCAGGGACAGGCAACGCCAGGAAAAGCCTTGCAGAACCTCAGCGCTGACACCGACACCGTTGAGACACGGTGCACGGCACACACGTCTCTGCCCCTCTGCATCCCTGGGGATCATGGACTGGGAGCCTGTGTCCCTGGCAGGGAGCAGAGCGAGGGGGGCCTTTCCGATCAAACAGGACAAGTCTGGGACTTGCGCTGACTAGAAGCAAGGGCCCAACCCTGCTCTGCAGCTCATATCCCAGCTCTGCTGCTGCTGCTGCTGCCAGGGGCACCCGAGCAGCCCCTGCGGGTGTGGGATTGGGCTCTGAGAAGGACTCTGTGGGGCTAGGACAGGGCTGTCTGCAGCCAGAGGGATGGAGCAGAGCCCCACAGCTCTGTCCTGCAGCATGAGAGCAGATGAGCCCAGGCCTGGCAGTGGCCCCGGGGCATGAGCTGCTGCCCCAGGGACCAGAGACACCTCTCCCAGTTCAGCACTCAGCTCTCCCACATCAGAGCAGCAAGTCTGAGCAGACAAAGCTCTCCAGACCACTGCTGGTGAAGCCAGGGTTTCTCCAGGGAGAAATTCACACTCATGCTGCCATGCGGTCCCCTGCTTTGGGTGGCCACGTCACACCCAAGGGGCAAATGGAGTTAACGCAGCATTTTCCCTGAGCAGCGCTCACCTGAGCAAATGACAGCAGCATCGCTCTCGTGGGAGCACAAGGCCCCCAGAGCAGTCACTGGGCACTGCCCCAGGTGGCCTTCAGTCCCGTCACAGTGAAATGAGTCTCTCCAGAAGGGGTGGGTGGCTCTCCCAAAATGACCTGGCCTGGGAATGGACTCGGCAAACCCGCAGTCAAGGTGACGACAGAGAACGTGGGCGTCCAAGAGATCCCAGTGGGAGGCACAGAGGGTGCCCCAGGTCCCCAGCACCTGGACCTCCACCCTCCCCTCACACGCCATGCTGCCGTTCACCAGCCTGAACCCTGTGAACTCTGGGAACAGAGAAGGGTGAGAAAGGACAGACTTGTGCTTTTGCTCCCTCGGGAGGTAGAGGAGAGGCCAAATGGATGCCTTTCCTTTCTCCTCCTTCTGCACAATTTTAGGGCTGCAGACAAACATTCAAGGTCAGGTCTAATGGGGCTCCGAGCAATCTGATCTAGGTGAAGATGTCCCTCCTCATTCCAGGGGCGGCTGGACTAGATGACCTTTAAAGGTCCCTTCAAACCCAAACCACTCCATAATTTTATGATCACCCCTTCTGTCCTCCCCTCCAGCACAAGTCCTTGCCCTGCTCTCCCATCCTCAGCACACCCCTGGTGTTGAACCCCCCACCCTGAGTCCTTACGTGTGCAGGTGACACCGACATCCTTTGCGTGGGAGCAGGGCTCGCCCCTTGGGGATCCCCTGGGGCAGGAAGCAAGAAGGGATTCATTCCCCACACACTGCAGCTCTCTGTCCCAGATGGGACCATCCCCTTCTCCAAAGTGAGCTGCCCCAGCGACAGACAGGGCTGTGCCGCACTGCAGCTCCCTGCAGACCACGGTGGCAGCTTTGGGACCAAAGTCTGAGTCACAGATGGTTTTCCACTGGTCCCCATCACGGATCTCCACTCGTCCTGAGCAGGGGCTGTTGTCTCCAACCAGCTGGACAAATCCTGTAGCAACAGAAGACCCCCGTGAGTTCCCAGAGCCCTCTGGCAGTTAGTTACCTGACCACAGGCCACCTAGTCTCTAAGGTGGCTGCAGGCAAAGAGCCCCGCAACCATCCCAGCAGTTCCCACTGGGTGCTGATGGCACAAACACACCAGAGCCCTCCTGCTGCTCCTCAGGCATTAGCACGGCTCTCGGGGGCTGCCTCCTCTCCCAAACCCCCAGCCGCAGGAACCGCTCGTACAAACTGGTGCCATCCTGCAGACCCTGGGCTGCCTGGCACTGGCCCCAGGCACTGCAGCACCAAGAGCACTTGAGCCCAAGGAGGTGGGCCGAGCCACTGTTGGCTGCTGCAGCCTGCTCTGCCCCACCAAGCTTGCAGCCAGGCTCAGGAACCCCTTGGAGCCACTGGAAATGCACCCCGTTCCCAGGTGGTTCTCGGGCCATGGGGGCACTGCTATTAGAGGGGACAGGGTACAGATGCGGTGCAGGTGTACCTGCTGTCGCTGTCTTCTCCAGCCCCTGGCTCCAGCGCCTGAATGAGGAGGGGGTCCTCAGCCAGGGCCAGAGTACGCTGCCAGCTGTGCACATCCCCGGCCAACAGCTGGGTAGAGGGCAGGAGAGCGGGCAAAGGAGCAGCCCTGGGCTGACACAAGCTCCCAGAGCAAGGATGGGCACCAAGGAGAACCAGAAAGTGCTGGCAAATCCCCTGTGGCACAGGGCAGCCAGGGGCTAGGGTAGGCAGGAGAGGCTGGGCAGCAGGTCAGCACTGCCTGCACAGGGTTGTTTCCCTGTGGGCTGCCTCTCACGGGGTGAGCCTGGAAGAGGAATGAAGTGGTCACGGGCCACCCTGTTCTTCTGACCAAGCCCAGTGCTCCTCCCCTCTAAGCCGCCCCTCTGCTTTGGGGGAATCATGTCTACCAAGGGACACAACCCAAAAGTCCCTGGCCATGTTGGGCCCTTCCTCAGGACTGTGGGTGGCCATGTGAGCTGCTCTCACTGCTTCTGCCATGGTGAGACCTGGTCCTCGGTGCTGCCAGACAGGTCCTGGCTGAATGGGAGAAGAAAGATAGGAACCAAAGGAGACTGCGGAGCAGGGCGCGGCATTCATCTCCCAGCCGGAGGCTCCGATGGAGGGTGGGCTGAGCCATGTCCCAGGCCAGGCAGTGGCGAGTTCTCCCGGGGCTTTCCTCAGGGAAACCAGCAATGACAGTCACAGCTCGGCAGGGTGCCTGGCCACACCGGGACCTGCTCCAGTACCCTTCTGTTGTTCCCTGAAGGTGCAGCCAGGTCCCTTCCCCCATCCTGGCCACAAAGGTAGGGAATGGGCTGGCCCCTTACCTGAACACGTCACTCCAGCATCCCAACCGTGATCACAGTACTCTCGAATCCATTCTGTGTTTGTGCAGTCAGACAGGGCAGACTCGGTGCCATGACACTCTACACCAACCATCCATATGGGGCCAGATCCTGGCCCAAAGCGTGCTTCCTGATGAGCTTCAAGAGCCGATCCACAGCCCAGCTGCTTACAAACCACTGCAGCATCACTCATTTCCCAGAAGTAACCACCACACACGGTCCCCCACTGGCCCTGTTGTTTCACCTCCACTCTTCCAGCACAGCGCCAGCTGCCACCCTCCAGCCTCACCTCCGCAGCTCCTTCAAACACCAACATGGGACCAGTCAGAAGAGCACCGAGCCCCAGACTGCAGGTCTGGGAGCCCCCCTTCCCATGTGGAGTCACAGGCACCTGCATGGGAGCCCTCCCCCTTCCACGCTGTCCCCGGGCCGCAGTGGGAGCCCCTCCTCTCCCCACGGGCTGTGCAGGCTGGGGGTGCCCAACGCCAGCCCTGCTGGGCCATTCACCATCTCACAGCCCTTGGCACCTCCTTCCACTCCAACAGCCCCATGCCCACCTCCACACTGTGCCCCCGGGCCCTGCCCAGGGCACCATCTCCTCCCCAGCCCAGCACACCCTGCACAGCCCCGTGCCCCCAGGCCCACAGCTTCCCCTGCCCACCACCTGCCCTGGCACCACCCAAACCCACACCACACCCTGAGCTTTCCATGTCCTCAGGGAGCACCGAGACAACCCCAAGGATAACCCCAACGCATGTCCCCTCCTCGCCCTTGACATCAGCCCAGCCCCCGTGCTTGGCCAGGGCCCCTAGGAAGGAAACTTCTCTGCCACCTGTGGGTGCAGACAGCCCCGTTCCCTTCTCTCTGTGGGGCACAAACTGCCTTCCTGGGGTCGGGGCTCCCCTGGAGCCTGGGGGCAGCGAGCAGCACACAAACCCTCCAGGGCACCCTAGAGATTGGCTGTGCCCTGGGGATCACTGAGTGCTGCCATCACCAGCTGGGACACCGCCAGCCTCAAGGGTACAGCACCGGGGAGCAAGGGGTGCCAAAAGGGTAGCCCAGGATGGGGTGTCTATAAATGCAGCCAGGCAGGGGCTGCCATAAACACAGACAGGCCCAGGGAAAGGCAGAAGGTCCATGGGCTTGAACACCTTCTGACCCTTGTCTCAGGGGAGCCTGGAAAGGAACTGCATCCCCAGAGGGATCCCCATGATCCCACTGGCCCCAGGAAGTGGGATGAGGGAACCAGCACTTACCCCTGCACATCTGCACCCAGAGAAGAAGCCACAGCACCTGAGGGAACACGAGTCCCTCTCTCCCCATCCTGAGAGTCCTGCCCTGCTGGCACAGCCCTGCTCCACCCCACTCCCTGTCACGGCTCCCGGGGACTCACGGGGACAACAGCGATGGGAGGGTTATATATCTCTGCAGCTGCCAGCCCAGCTACAGGAGGAGCCAATCGAAGCAGCAGCACCTTTTGAGACATTATCGGGAGCCATCTCCTCTCCGACACAGCCCAGCCCTCCAATGAACTTCTCCAGCACCATTCATGACCATATATGAGAGATGGCTCCGCTAGAGGTGTCACGTCACTGTGGTGGGGGGGCATCACAAGACAGGGCCAGTTGTGGGGGGGAACAGGTTTTTCACCCCCTGGACTGTGCCGTGTGGACTGGGAGCACTGAGCATCTCGTATTCCTGGCACATCCAAGAGCCCCAGGTGTGAGTGTCCAGCCACCCCTTTGCCATGGGAATCACAGGGCTGAGACTGCAGTGGGGGCTGTGTCAGGAAGGGAAGGAAACAGCCCCTGCCCCTGCTTCAGACTCCGCTCTGCTGGGAGCAGCAGCTGGGAAAGGGCCTTAGCTCAGGCCAGAGCCCCATCCCAGCAGCGCTGGCTCGCCCGTCCCTCCCTGGAGAGCCCCATGGACGGTCCCTTCCAATGAGCTGGAGCTGGGACACGTCTCTGTCCCAGCAGCAGACATGCAGCCCAGAGGCTCAGTCATATCCTTGGCATGTTACCGAGGGGCCGTTATTCCCCGCGGGTGGCTCGGGACCTGCAGCCTGCAGGTGCACAAACCACAGCCCACGTGACCTCGCAGCGCTCCCCGCGCTCCGGAGGAAGTCTGTGGTTTCCTCCTGGCGCCGTGCCCAGGCACATCCCTGCGGTGCCCCCGAGCCACCCCTACCCCGACTGCTCCAGCCAGGGCTGCAGGGGCTGCTCCTTCGGCCTCGCAAAGACGGGCCTGGGCGGATCCCATCCCCTCTGATGCCCTTGTGACAGCACACGGCCGCTCTGCACTGAGCCCCGCGGCCATGGGGTGCCATCGGTGACGTGAACACTGCCATTCTTCCACGGCCACCGCTGCGTGCTCATGATTTATACTGATGGTGACCTCACACCCCTCCTACTGCCACCACTGCGTGTGCCTGAGTTACAGTGCCACATGCGTGGGCGTGGTGGATGGACTTCTGCTAACGATGGTTCTTCCAAAAAGCCGTGTTTGGTCGTGGTCTGAATATTATTTTGGTGACAACAGAAGCACCTGCCCAAGCTATGTGCCAGCTCCCAGCCTATCAGCTCTCCAGGCATCAGTGACATCACAAGTTCATCCATACACAGCCACGTGCATACTCCTAGCCTATCTGCTACTCAGCCACAGGTGACATCATAGTATCTGCATCTGACATGTTGTATTGGGTCTGGCTGAGATGGAGTTAATACTCCCCATAGCAGCCCTCATAGCACTGCGCTCTGCATCAAATTTACAAATCAGCCGGAGTAGGGTAATGAGAAATAAAACCAAATCTCAGAACACCTTCCCTCCACCCCTCCCTTCTTCCCGGGCACAACTTCACTGCCGGATTCTCTACCAACCCCCCAGCGGCACAGGGGGACGGGGATGGCGTTTACGGTCAGTTCATCACACATCATTTTCTGCTGCTTCATCCTCCTCAGGGGGAGGACTCATCACACTCTTCCCCTGCTCCAGCGTGGGGTCCCACCCACGGGAGACAGTCCTGCACAAATTCTCCAACGTGGGTCCTTCCCACGGGCTGCAGTTCTTCACAAACTGCTCCAGCATGGGTCCTTTCCACGGCGTGCAGTCCTTCAGGCACAGACTGCTCCAGCGTGAGCCCCCCACGGGGTCACAAGTCCTGCCAGAAAACCTGCTCCATGGGCTCCTCTCTCCACAGATCTGCAGGTTCTGCCAGGAGCCTGCTCCAGCGCGGGGTTCCCACGGGGTCACAGCCTCCTTCGGGAACCCACCTGCTCCGGCGTGGGGTCCTCCACGGGCTGCAGGTGGATATCTGCTCCACCGTGGACCTCCATGGACTGCAGGGGGACCGCCTGCCTCACCACGGTCCTCACCATGGGCTGCAGGGGAATCTCTGCTCCGGCGCCTGGAGCATCTCCTCCCCCTCCTTCTTCACTGTCCTTGGTGTCCGCAGGGTTGTTTCTCTTATATGTTCTCACTCCTCTCTCCAGCTGCCGAATACCATCTGTCCCAACTTTTTTTCCTTCTTAAAAATGTTATCACAGAGGCGTTACCACTATCGCTGATTGGTTTGGCCTTGGCTGGCGGCGGGTCCGTCTTAGAGCCGGCTGGTATGGGTTCTCTCGAACACAGGGGAAGCTTCCAGCAGCTTCTTACAGAAGCCACCCCTGGAACCCCTCCCCGCTACCAAAACCTTGCCACACAAAACCAATACACATGGGCCTGCTCCTGGCCTATCGGCTATTCAGACACCAATGACCTCAAAACCACCAGCACAAAACAGGGGCCTGCTCCTGCCCTATCAGCCACTCAGGCACCAGTGACCTCACATGTAGGTGTACACCCATTTGCCAGGTACTTGCTGGTCCAGTAGTCTGCCTCCGGTGACCTTACAAGAACCTATAAGGGCCATGCACCTGGTCCTGGCCTATCAGCTCGTCAGCCCACAGTGACAACACAAGTACATACCCAAGCCATGTGTCTCCCTGTCCTGGTTTCAGCTGGGATAGAGTTAATTGTCTTCCTAGTAGCTGGTACAGTGCTATGTTTTGAGTTCAGTAAGAGAAGAATGTTGATAACACTGATGTTTTCAGTTGTTGCTCAGTAATATTTAGTCTCATCTCAAGGATTTTTCAGCTTCTCATGCCCAGCCAGCAAGAAAGCTGGAGGGGCACAAGAAGTTGGGATGGGACACAGCCAGGGCACCTGACCCAAACTGGCCAATGGGGTATTCCATACCATGTGACGTCACCTTTAGTATGTAAACTGGGGGGAGTGGGGGCAGGGAGATCGCCGCTGGGGGACTAACTGGCCGTCAATCAGCAGGTGGTGAGCAATTGCACTGCGCATCATTTGTATATTCCAATCCTTTTATTATTACTGCTGTCATTTTATTAGTGTTATCATTATCATCATTAGTTTCTTCTTTTCTGTTCTATTAATTCATTCTTATCTCAACCCATGAGTTTTACTTCTTTTCCCGATTTTCTCCCCCATCCCACTGGGTGCGGGGAGAGTGAGTGAGCAGCTGCGTGGCGCTTAGTTGCTGGCCGGCCAGGGTTAAACAACACTCCCTCTTGCCTAGCAGCTACTCAGGCACCAGTGAGCTGGCCACCACATAGCCACCTACTTGCTATCTGCTTGCCTATGAGATGCAAAGGCACAAGTGACCTCGTAAGCTCTGACACAAGCCACGCCCCTACTCTTGGCCTATCAGCTACTCAGGTATCAGTAATCTCACAACCACTTACACAAGCCACGTGCCAGCTCCCAGCCTATGATCTACTCGGGCACCAGTGACCTCACAAGCACATACCAACCTATTTTCTATGTGCTTGTCTGGTGGGGTGACCCCATGTGGCAGCCCCCACCCAGTCACTTCCTCACTCCCCACCGGTAAGATGGCGGAGGAAAACGAAAGGACAAAAGTGAGAAAAAAAATCTCATGGGTTGAGATAAAGACAGTTTAATAAGTGGATTACTTCTATTTTGAAGAATGCCCAGCACTCCCCTACTTCTATTGCTGACTATGACGTCATATGGTGTGGAATATCGCCTTGGTCTGTTGGGGTCAGCTGTCCTGACTTTGTCCCCTCCCAGCCTCGTGCCACCCCCAGCCTCCTCGCTGTTGGGGCAGAGTGAGCAACAGAGAAGGCCTTGATGCTGTGCAAGCGCTGCTCAGCAGTAGCTACAATGTCAGTGTGTTATCAGTCAACACTCTTTTGACCACCAAGGCAAAGCTCGGCACCATAGGGCCTGCTAACAAGAAAACTAACGCCATCCCAGCCAGACCCAGTACAATCTTCACACCTTGTTCCCTCCCGTTTACACCCTGCTGAGGTCCTACAGGATTCAATACATTTACATCCACCATCACCACCCCCTTCCCCATCCTTTGACAGGACGTACACACAGCAGACTGGCTTTGGCTGGTGTGGCTCAGGTGGACCTGCACAAGTGCCAGCACACTCCTGACCTCTCCCCTCTCTCAGGCAGCCAGAGCTGTTTGAAACATTCAATCAGGTTATCAACCTAAGGAGAAGGAAATGTATATAGCACCAGTCTACACCCGGCAGTGGTCTTACAGGTAGCTGTGAGATCCCCCACAAACCCATGGGGAAAGGGAGTTCCCCACTACCATCCTATCTCTCTGCTTGGAACCTCAAAAGCCACTTTGCAGTTCCTGGGCTCACTGGCTAGTTCCTCTCGTCCACATGGTCTTTTCTGAGATCCTCTTTGGGTCTTTTCCGTATTGCCCCCATGCACATACTCTTCTGAAGTTGGCATTTTGTCCTGCTTTTCCATGTTGGCAGATGGCGTTGCCTGTGTCTTGCAGCACCGAGGAAAGCTCAGAGTCTTCCCCAGTAACCCTGCATGGCCATCCTGCTGGGCTGGGCTGGGATGTGGGGCCTCCCAGGCCGGTTCACAGGATACCGGCGTAACCGTCAGCAGCATTCAGTCAGCGGTGAGGCCACCAGAGGCAACTTTAAGTCAGCAGCTAAGTGCTAGATTGAGGAGGACTGGGAGGTTCCCAAGGCCCAGAAGCACCGATGAAGAGCTGAGGGACCTGTCGAGAGCCGGCAGCTCTCCTGAGCGTGTCTGACACGGCATGGGTGTTGCCAGGGGGAACCACGGGAGATTTAAATGGCCCTGAGGAGCGCCAGCGACCAGAAGCGTGGCGGACAGGGCGGGCAAACAGGGCGTGGTGTGTCAGAAAGGGCGTGGCACCGCAGTTCGCACAGGCAGGGCATGCAGGTAGGGTGTAGCCCCCACCCCTTCCCAGCTCGAGAAGGCTACTCAAGCGGTGGGCATCGGCCAAGAGGGAGACCCAGGTATGGTTGCCACTTGGGTAAAAGCCATTGTTAGGAAAAAATTGGTGACGCAGACAGAGGTCCCATGTAAACGTGCAGCTGTCCAGGTCTCTGGCTGCAGGGAGTGCCTGAGTCTATCACTGACGACGGAGGGAAGCGGGGACAGCTCTTGTGTGAGGTGTGACCAGGTGGATGATCTGCTCAGCCTGGTGGTAGAGCTGAAGGAGGAAGTGGAAAGGTTGAGGAGTATCAGGGAGTGTGAGAGGGAGATAGATTGGTGGGCCTAAAACCTACCGTCCCTGAGGCAGAAGCAGCAGATGGAGGCTTTGCAAGAAGTGGAGGTTCCTGTCGCGGTCGAGACGGACAAGCGACAAGTACGCATTCTTATATTACAAGCAAAGAAGTTTTTTTTATTCTTACAAGCCAGCAAATTTATACCCATTATACTTGTTACCTTGTACATATGTCTGTCCCTTATTAGTCAAAAAGTTGTCAGAAGTTGTTTTTCTCATCCCTCATTGGGTGACTTTTTCAGGTTCCTTATCACAACTGCAAACGGTCAACACATTCCTTAAACTTAGTTTCCCAGGCATGCTTCTCATCCTTTCTTGCTCTCTCACGGGAACACTGCAATCTTGCCAAGGTCAATATCCTCCCCAGGCCCC
Organism: Harpia harpyja; assembly: GCF_026419915.1. NCBI lineage: Eukaryota > Metazoa > Chordata > Aves > Accipitriformes > Accipitridae > Harpia > Harpia harpyja. The sequence continues at coordinate 1,116,358 of NW_026293320.1, forward strand.
TCGATCCAGCCGAGGTCCCCCACAATTCCCCCTTTTTGTTTTTGCGCCACATATGCCACGTGAATTGTCTGCTGCAGGGCCCTTTGCAGCAAGGACAGCACACATGGGAGGATGCTCAATACAATGATAATAATTGCCAATATTAATCCTGGTTTCAATACTCCCTTTAACCACCCTCCAATCCCCCATTGAGAGAACAAGCCATCCAACCCCCCATAAACCCAACACCTTCTGTCAGCTTCTGCATCTCCTTTCGCAGCTGTTGGATACTCTGGGACACTGACACCGAATGATCTGACAGGTTCATACAAGACATACCATTAAGGTTTTCACAGCTGTGGCCATGGGCCAACAATAGAAGATCAATAGCTGCTCTGTTTTATAGCGTAGCATGGCATATAGAATCTATATCTAGCAATAATCCAGAAAGAGCTTGTGATGTAGCATTGCTTCGCCTGTTTAGCCAGCATCCCTCTTGGCCCGTAGCATTTGCAGGCGTTACCGATATGTTCATCTTGGGCTGCGATGGTACCCATATTGCAACCACTACTCTGAGGAGACTGCAGCAGGCGATGACACTTCTAAGTAGGGTTTTACCAGTCGTGCGGACACCCATCACGGTCCAGTATCTGTGGAGACAGAAGCATAACCTCGACCCCAGGTTAATAAGTCACAAGGTGCAGACCATTGACCCGTCTGCAGGTCCCCTATCTGAACCTTAATCCCGAGGGTCACACCAGATATACTTGTCAATGACCCAAAATGACGCAGCATTGGTGGTTGTTGAACATCATCAGTGACCTGCAAAAAATTTAATACATACGTGGCCTTGTTAAGTCGGGCCTCCGGGCCCTCACCCATCATTCCCCCTTTTTGTTTTTGAAGCATATGCTTTAGAGTTCTATAGGCGCCTTCTACAATGCCTTGTCCTGTGGGAGAATGAGGGATACCGGTGACATGGGTAATTCCCCAAAGCTGCAAAAAGGTAGTCACCTTGGTAGAAAGATAGGCTGGACCGTTGTCAGTCTTAATCTGCTAGAGGTACACCAGCCACAGAAAATGCTCATTGCCAGTGTCGAATAACATCCCTGGCGGCTTCACCTGTATGAGCGGTGGAAATAACAACACAAGAAAAAGTATCAATAGACACATGCACATATTTCAACCGCCCAAACTCAGGAATATGTGTCAAGTCAGTCTGCCAGATTTGCAAGGCTCGAAGGCCTCTAGGGTTGGTTCCATAATAATGAGGTACACGGTGGCCCTGACAGTCAGGGCACGCGGCGACGATGGCACGAGCCTCAGAGTTCGACAATCAAAATTGCCGCTTTAAGGCCCGATGTCCTTGGTGAAAAAAACGATGAGCTTCCATCGCCTGTTGTCTCACATTTGGTACTGGACCTATTGCTACCCCCGATATGAGAGCATCTGCACGAGCATTCCCTTCCACAATAAAACCAGGCAAGCTTGTGTGGTTTTTAATATGCATGACACAATATGGGGAGCAGCGTTCCTGAATCTCCATCCATAACACCTTCAACACTCCAAATAACTTTTCATTTCCCACCTGACCATGCATAGCCTTATCCAATCTTTGAACCAAACCCGCCGCATAAGCTGAATCGGTGACAACATTTACAGGATCTGGAAAATGTTGAAACACCATCACCGTTGCTCGAAGTTCTACAGCTTGAGGGGAGCCTTCTTGCTGTTCTATCTTCTGTTGCCATTGCTGGCCATCATGCCACACAATGGCTGCTTTTCCTGTTTTTCCTGAACCGTCAGTGAACACCGTGGGACCAATCACCGGCTCTGATTTACTTAGCTGCTTTTGTGCAAAGCGTATTTGACTTCCCATTTTAATTAACGGATGAGAGGGAAGATGATACCCAATTTGCCCAGTATAATTTGCCAAGGCTGCTTGCCATGCAGAGCTATTAGCGAGACACCATTCAAAATAATCGGCTTTAACAGGCACAGTGATACATTCCGGGTCCCTGGCTATCAATTCCATACATCGAACTCGGGTCTTCATGATAATTTGGGCTAAAAGCTCAAAAAGACCTGGGGCGGTTTTGTTTGGTCTGAACGGTAAGAAGGTCCATTCTAACACATGCAATGGATCTGGCCAATCAGAATTCCATTGTGCGATCATGGCAAAAGGTACCAATTTGTCTATTAATACAAAAACCTGAATTGAAACTGTCACATCAATTCTCCACACACGTCTATGCACAATTGCTTGCTCTACTTCTGCAATTACTTGTTTTGCCTCAGGGGTTAATGCCCGTGGTGCAGCAATATCTGTATCACCCTTCAATAAATCCAAAAGTGGCTGTAATTCCGATGATGGCAACCCTAAATAGGGTCGAACCCAACTGATCACTCCGGCCAATTTTTGTACATCATTTAAAGTTTTTATCTCCAATTGTAACTGAATGGGTTATGGTGTGACCGTCTGATTTAATATTTTCATACCCAAATACAGCCACGGCCGTTGACGCTGTACCTTTTCAGGTGCAATAACTAGGCCTAATCGGTGTAGTGAATCACGTGCTGTGACTTCCATTTCGCTTAACATCTGTTGAGATGGAGCGGCTAACAAAATGTCATCCATATAATGATAACAATAACATGCGGGGAATGCAGCACGAACTGGACTTAAGGCCTTTGCCACAAACCACTGACAAATGGTGGGAGAATTTTTCATTCCCTGAGGCAAAACTTTCCAATGATACCTTTTCGCCGGCTCACTGTTGTTCACTGAGGGTACAGTGAAAACAAACTTCTCCATATCAGGTGCGGCTAAAGAGGTGGTGAAAAAACAATCTTTTAAGTACATTACAATAATTTCCCATTCCATTAGAATCATAGTTGGAGAAGGTAACCCTGGCTGCAATGCCCCCAGGGTTGCTATTACCTCACTGATCTTTCATAAATCATGCAATAGCCTCCATTTTCCAGATTTCTTTTTGATCACAAACACTGGTGTGTTCCATGGGCTATGAGAGGCCTCAATATGTCCTGAGGTTAATTTTTCTGCAACTAAAGATTTCAAGGTGAGGAGTTTTTCTTGACTGAGGGGCCACTGATCCACCCACACTGGTTTATCTGTTAACCAGGTCAGTGCCAGTGTTGGGCGCTCCACACCCTGCAGCACAGTGGCCCCTATGAAAAATCCGTGGTAAGACACACCCCCCATTGATCCAACACATCTTGACCCCATAAATTAAGTGGCAAAGTGGTGACATATGGCCTCACAGTGGCTTTCTGTCCCTCTGGGTTGCTTATTAGCACAGGTTTTGCTGCAAAAAACCTATTTGAAACTCCACCTACACCCAACACTCCTTCTGCATTTACAACCAATGGCCACGAGGAGGGCCAGTTACGTTGCGCTATGATGGTCATATCAGCCCCAGTGTCCAGCAAACCTATCAATTTTATCTGTGATGGGGATGCATTTGCCATAGTGAGGGTACAGGTCATTTCTGGCCCGCTTTCCGTAGTGCGTTGCGACCAAAAGACCTGCGGCTTTCCAGTGGACCCAAAACCTTGAGTACCACGAATTGCCTGTTCTGTCGCAGGCACACAGCTCATAAATGGTACGAGTTGAGCAATTCGTCTGCCTCCTTTTATAGTGACTGGAGGGGTTGCAGTAGATACCATTGCACATATTTGCCCATGGTAATCAGCATCAATAACTCCCACATGCACCATTAACCCTTGCAAAGTACTACTTGATCGTCCTATTAATAAGGCACTTAATCCTTTACTAATCGGTCCCCAGGCTTCCAGGGGCACTGTATGCACTCCTTGGGTAGATAAAGTTACTGTGTGGGCGGTGCATACATCCATCCCGGCTGCTCCTTGGGTTTGTCCCCGTAACTTGTCACAAAGGCTTGTGGTGTCTGCGCTGGCTGTTGTACCAGAAAGGGGTTGCTGGAGTGGTAGGGCATTTGTGTCTCCACGCGCCCCTTCGGGCTCTTTCTGCCGTTTCCCGACTGGAGGGGTTGACCCTTAGCATGAAATTTAGATTTACATTGCTTTGCAAAGTGTCCCAGCTTTCCACACTTAAGACATGTAGCTGCTCCCACAGCCACCTGCCTGGCTCCTCCTTTTCTATTTTTAGCAGGACAGTTAGCCTTGACATGTCCAGTCTGCCCGCAGCAGTAACATTTCTGATTAGACATACACATTGCAGACATAGCTGTAGCTAATGCAGACATTTTGTGTTCAACAGAGACCACCTTCCCGCAAGCCGTAATCATAGCTTCTAACTGTTTTACCAGCATTTCTCATATATGTGCATCAAATACCTGCCGCTCTATAGCCCCCATCAATTTCTCTACAAACGACAGAAACGGCTCTTTAGCCCCCTGTTTAATCATGGTATATCTTGCCTTAGGCTCTGCCAGCTCCGTCGTTCAGAGCAAAGCTTCTACACCAATAGTCTTGACTTGCTCCAATACAAGTGGATGCCATTGAGCCTGATGTTTAGGATTATTAAATTGACCGGTCCCAGTCAGAACATCAGCTCCATTACCATAACGTGGATCGGTTTGTGAAAGCTGCAAATTGTGTACTGCTTGCGCCTCTGCTCTCTGAGTCCAGATACTACGAAAAACGGCACATTGCACAGGTTGGAAAATAATTTGAGCAATTTGAGCAATATCATAAGGTGTCATTTCTTCCATAGTTAACAGGCATATTAATTGCATAATTGCAGGGGAATTGGGACCATATTGCGCAGTTGCCTTTTGTAAATCCTGTATAACTTTCCACACATATGGTCTATGTTCATCCATCATTCCTTGTCCTGGATCACCCCTTACCACGGGGAAAGCCATCGCCCCAGTCCCCCTTAAATTTGTTTCACCAGAGTTGCCTGCTGTCACGGGAATGTTAATTTGCTCGGATAGGTCCCACTTTCCTTCTTGCAGAGCTCGAGCTTTCACCTGCTGCCAGAATTTCAGGGGGTTGTGGGGACTGACAGTAATTCGAGCCGGCAGAAGGACCCAGGGCTGTCCTCGGCAACGCGAGCCTCCCTGTAATTGTCCCTCCTTCGGTGTTCCCGCAGACCCCCCAGGTTCAGGATCCCCCATATCATTGTCCATGGGGTCATGCCAACCCTCTGATGTTTTGGCTGGCAGAGAGGGTTACAGGCATGAAGTCCCCTGTTCCCCTCCCCGCACCCGGAGGGGCTATTCATCCCTTCTTGATCCTCTGAATCAGGCGGCAAGGGGCGGGGCGGACGGGTTAACCGGCGCCTCTGCCATTTCAGCGGGGCATACATCACTACCAGGAAGCAAGTCCTGGGGACGCTTATATGTTCTATCTTTAATAGTCCGAGGATGTCCTGAGGGAGGCTCATCATCAGAGTCATCAACGAAAGGGTTCTTTTGTCAGCCCCGTGGCTTTGGCTGCCCAGCGCGCTTGTCAGAGGACTGGGCAACAGACCCCACGTCCTCTGTGGGAGAGGACTGCCCTCCCCCCACCGTAGGGACGTCTGGCTCCTTCATCCTATCCCTTTGTTCTCTAATGTCTTTGACGGTTTCAAGGAGCTGGCGCCATGTCGTCAGGAGGCTGGCTGCCTCCTTAGACCCTCGGGACACACTGTCAAACAGCTTGTCCCCGAGTCCTTGCCACACAGGCACACTAAATGCAGTCACTGTATCTGCTTTATATCCGTGTTGCTTGCCCCATAAGAGCATTTTCCACAACAGCAACTCTTCTACTTTAAGTCCTCTCTTTTGCAATATTACTTTCCACATATTTACAATTCCGGCATCCTCTTTACTGAGGGTCCCGCCCATGTTCCTGGCAGCTCACCTGTTTATCTCCAGGTGTCAAGTATTGGTCCGGACTAGCAGCTCTTCCCGCCACTCTCAAGCTATGCCGGGCTCTGTCTCCACTGCTCTCCTCGCAGTCATAATCATTATTTACAGCATCACGTCGGGGTCACCAATTGTCACGGTCGAGACGGACAAACGACAAGTACGCATTCTTATAGTACAAGCAAAGAAGTTTTTTTTATTCTTACAAGCCAGCAAATTTATACCCATTATACTTGTTACCTTGTACATATGTCTGTCCCTTATTGGTCAAAAAGTTGTCAGAAGTTGTTTTTCTCATCCCTCATTGGGTGGCTTTTTCAGGTTCCTTATCACATCTGCAAACGGTCAACACATTCCTTAAACTTAGTATCCCCGGCACGCTTCTCATCCTTTCTTGTTCTCACACAGGAACATGGTAAACTTGTCAAGGTCAATATCCTCCCCAGGCCCCTCGGTCCAGACGAGGTCCTCCACAGACGTGGCGTCTCAACCAGAGCTGGTGCAATAGACTTGGCCTCCCTAACCGCGAGGGCGGGGTAGAGCTGGCGTTCCTGCCGGCACAGGCGGGGTATACCTGGGCTTTTTACCCGTGCAGGCGGGGTAGACCTGGCCTTCCTGCCGGCGCCAGTGGGGTAGACCTGTCCTCCCTACCAGCGCGGGCCTGTGGGGTAGACCTGGCCTCCCTAACCATGCGGGCGGGGTACATCTGGCCTCCGTGCTGGCGCCTGTGGGGTGGACGTGGCCTGCCTACCCGCATGGGCGGGGTCGACCTGGAATCCCTGCCGGAGCCAGCAGGGTAGACCTGGCCTCAGTGCCGGCACTGGCGGGGTAGACCTGGGCTCTGTAACTGCGCAGGTGGGGTAGACCTGGCCTCCCTACCTGTGCAGGCGGGGTAGAACTGGCGTCCCTGCTGGCGCCGGCATAGGAGTCATTCAGAAAATCAGCATTGTCTCAACACTGTCATCAGGAACATGAACTGTACTGTATTGGGTCTGGCTGAGATGGAGTTAATTCTCCCCATAGCAGCCCTCATAGCACTGTGCTCTGCATCAGTAGCTAGAAAGGTGTTGATAACACACCAGTGTCTTGCCTACTGCTGAGCAGTGCTGGCACAGCATCAAGGCTGTCTCTCCAACATTTTTGCCCCCCCCTCAATGGCAGGCTGGGGCAGGGCAAGATCTCGGGAGGGGACATAACCAGGACAGCTGACCTAAACTAACCAAACAGGTATTCCATACCATATGACGTCAGCTCAGATATAAAAGCTAAGTAAAGGGAGACGGAGGGGGGGCATTTTTGTCTTCCAGAGCAACCACTACGAGTTCTGAAGCCCTGCTTCCTAGGAAGTGGATAGACATCGCCTGCTGAATGGGAACTAGAGAATAATATCATTTGTTTTTCTTTGCTTTCACGCGCGACCTTGGCTTTCACTTTATTAAACTGTCCTTATCTTGACCCACGAGCCTTTTGTTCTATTTTCTCCCCCCGTTCAGCTGAGAAGGGGGAGTGATAGAGCAGCTTTGGTGGGCACCTGGCATCCAGCCAGGGTTAACCCATCACACGCCAGCAAGATAGACCTGGCCCGCGCAGGTAGGGAGGCCATGTCTACCCCGCCCACGCGAGTAGGGAGGCCAGGGCTACCCCGCCGGCGCCGGCTTGAGAGGCCAGGTCTAAAACGCTAGCGCGGCTAGGGAGGCCAGGTCTATGCCGCCGACGCCGGCTAGGAAGGCCAGGTCTACCCCGCCGGCGCCGGCTAGGAAGCCCAGGTCTACGGCGCCAGCGCCGGCTAGGGAGGCCAGGTCTACACCGCCGGCGCCGGCAGGGAGGCCAGGTCTACCCCGCTGGCGCCATCTCGGGAGGCCAGGTCTACCCCGCCGGCGCCGGCTGGGAGGACAGTTCTACCCCACCGGCGCCGGCTAACGAGGCATTGTCTACGCCGCCGACGCCGGCTAGGTAGGCCACGTCTACGCCGCCGGCGCAGTCTTGGGAGGCCAGGTCTACACCGCCAGCGCCGGCAGGGAGGCCAGATCTACCCCGCCGGCTCCGGCTTGGGAGGCCAGGTCTACCCTGCCAGCGCCAGCTAGGGATGCCACGTCTAGGCTGCCGGTGTGGGCTTGGGAGGCCAGGTCTACCCCGCCGGCGCCGGCTAGGGAGTCAAAGACTACCGCACCGGCACCGCCTAGGGAGGCCAGGTCTTCGCCGCCGTGTGGGCTTGGGAGGCCAGGTCTATCCCGCGGGCGCCAGCAGGTAGGCCAGGTCTACCCCGCCGGCGCCGGCCAGGGAGGCCAGGTCTACCCCGCCGGCACCATCTTGAGAGGCCAGGTCTAAAACGCTGGCGCGGCTAGGGAGGCCAGGTGTACGCCGCCGACGCTGGCTAGGGAGGCCAGGTGTACGACGCCGGCGCCGGCTAGCGAGTCAATGTCTACACTGCCGACGGTGGCTAAGGAGGCCAGGTCTATCCCGCCGGCGCCGTCTTGGGAGGCCAGGTCTACCGCGCTGGCACCGGTTTGGGAGGCCAGGTCTACCCCGCTGGCGCCGGATAGGGAGGCCAGGTCTACCCCGCCGGCGTCGGCTTGGGAAGCCAGGTCTACCACGCTGGCGCGGCTAGGGAGACCAAGTCTACCCCGCCGGCTCCGGCTAGCGAGGCAGTGTCTACACGGCCGACGTCGGCTAAGGAGGCCAGGTCTACCCGCCGGCGCCGGCTTGGGAAGCCAGGTCTACAAAGCTGGCGCAGCTAGGGAGACCAAGTCTACCCCGCCGGCTCCGGCTAGCGAGGCAGTGTCTACACGGCCGACGTCGGCTAAGGAGGCCAGGTCTACCTGCCGGAGCCTGCTTGGGAGGCCAGGTCTACCCCGCTGACGCCGGCTAGGGAGGCCAGGTCTTTCCCGCCGGCGCCGGCAGGGAGGCCAGGTCTACCCCGCCGGCGCCGGCAGGTAGGCCAGGTCTACCCCGCCGGCGCCAGCTTGAGAGGCCAGGTCTAAAACGTTCGCGTGGCTAGGGAGGCCAGGTCTACGCCGCCGACACCGGCTAGGGAGGCCAGGTCTACCCCTCCGGCGCAGGCTAGGGAGGCCAGGTCTACCCGGCCAGCGCCGCCTAGACAGGCCAGGTCTACCCCGCCGGCGCCGGCAAGGGAGGCCAGTTTTACCCCGCCGGCGCCGACAAGGGAGGCCAGTTCTACCCTGCCGGAGCAGGCTAGGGAAGCCAGGTCTACCGCGCTGGCGCCGGTTTGGGAGGCCAGGTCTACCCCGCCGGCGCCGGTTAGGAAGGCCAGGTCTACCCCGCCGGCGCCGGCTAGGGAGGCCAGGTCTACGCCGCCAGCGCCGGCTAGGGAGGCCAGGTCTACCCCTTCGGCGCCGGATTGGGATGACAGGTCTACCCCGCTGGCGCCAGCAGGAGGCCAGGTCTACCCCACCAGCGCCGGCTTGGGAGGCCAGGTCTAAAACGTTCGCGTGGCTAGGGAGGCCAGGTCTACACTGCCGGCGCTGGGTAGGGAGGCCAGGTCTACCACACCGGCGCGGCTAGAGAGGGCAGTTCTATGCCGCCGGCGCTGGCTTGGGAGGCCTGGTCTACCCCGCCGGCTCCGGCTACGGAGGCCAGGTCTACCCCGCCGGCTCCGGCTACGGAGGCCAGGTCTAACTCGTCGGCACCAGCTAGGGATGCCAGTTCTACCCCACCCGCGCCAGCAAGGGAGGCCAGGTCTACCGCGCCGGCGCAGGCTAGGGAAGCCAGGTCTATTCCGCCAGTGTGGGCTTGGGAGGCCAGGTCTTCCCCGCCGGAGCCGGCTTGGGAGGCCATGTCTACTCCGCAGGCGCCGTCAAGGGAGGCCAGGTGTACCCCGCTGGCGCAGACTAGGGAGGCCAGTTCTACCACGCCGGCGCCGGCAGGGAGGCCAGGTCTACCCTGCTGGCGCAGGATAGGGAGGCCAGGTCTACCCGGCCAGCGCCGCCTAGACAGGCCAGGTCTACCCCGCTGGCGCCGGCTAGGGAGGCCAGGTCTACAGCACCGGCACCGGATTGGGAAGCCAGGTCTATGACGCCGGCACCAGCTTTGGAGGCCAGGTCTACCCTGCCGGCGCCGACTAGCGAGGCAATGGCTATGACGCCGACGACGGCTAGGGAGGCCAGGTCTACCCTGGTGGCGCCGGCTACGGAGGTGTCCTGCTTTCAGCTGGGATAGAGTTAACTGTCTTCCTAGTAGCTGGTACAGTGCTATGTTTTGAGTTCAGAGCGAAGAATGTTGATAACACTGATGTTTACAGTTGTTGCTCAGTAGCGTTTAGACTAATGTCAAGGATTTTTCAGCTTCTCATGCCCAGCCAGTGAGAAAGCTGGAGGGGCACAAGAAGTTGGCACAGGACACAGCCAGGGCACCTGACCCAAACTGGCCAACGGTGTATTCCATACCATGTGACGTCCCATGCAGTATAGGAACGGGGAGATGGGGGGGCACGGATTCGCCGCTGGGGGACTGGCTGGGTGTCGGTCGGCGGGTGGTGAGCAATTGCACTGCGCATCATTTGTACATTCCAATCCTTTCATTATTGCTGTTGTCATTTTATGAGTGTTATCATTATCATTATTAGTTTCTTCTTTTCTGTTCTATTAAACCGTTCTTATCTCAACCCACGGGTTTTGCTTCTTTTCCCGATTTTCTCCCCCATCCCACTGGGTGGGGGGGAGTGAGTGAGCGGCTGCGTGGTGTTTAGTTGCTGGCTGGGGTTAAACCACGACACCATATTACTCGGGAGTACCAGTAGGGGTAACGGTACTACTGTGCAGGGTCAAGGAACGGATGCCAGGCCTAACCTGGAGAATCAAGTAGGCATAGCAGGGCGAGCCAAGAGCATCAAGTAGGGAGGGCGGGTCTGGCCCACTGGCACCGGCAGAGAGGCCAGGTCTACCCTCCGAGCGCGGGCAGAGAGACCAGATCTACCCTGCCCTTGCTGACAGGGATGCGAGTTCTACCTGCCATTGTCAGCAGGGAGGCCAGGTCGACCCCACCTGCGCGGTTAGGGAGGCCAGGTCTACCCAGCCCATGCGGGTAGGGAGGCCATGCGTGACCCGCCCGCGAGGGTAGGGAGGCTAGGTCTACCCCGCCTTTGCCGGCAAGGCGGCCAGGTCTACCCCGCATGCACGGGTAGGGAGGCCAGGTCTACTCAGCCCGCGAAGGTAGGGAGGCCGGTTCTACACCGCCCTTGCCGGTAGGGAGGCCATGTCTACCCGCCCTCGGTGGTAGGGAGGCCAGGTATACCCCACTGGGGCCGGCATGGAGACCAGGTCTAACCTGGCATTGCCAGCAGGGAGGTCAGGTCTACCCCACCTGCACGGGTAGGGAGGCAAGGTCTACCCCACCAGCGACAGAAAAGAGGCCAGATCTACCCCGTCCTTATCGGTAGGGAAGCCAGGTCCACCCCACTGGCGCTGGCAGGGTGGCCAGGTCTACCCAGTCCATGCGGGAAGAGAGGCCAGGTCTACACCACCCTTCCCATAGGTAGACCAGGTCTACCCTCCCAGCGCAGGCAGAAAGGCCAGACCTACCCCGCCATTGCCATCAGGGAGGCAAGGTCTACCCCACACTTGTCGGCAGGGAGGAGAGGTCTACCCCACCAATGCGGGTAGGGAGGCCAGTTGTACCCAGCCCTTGCGAGCAAGGTCTAAGACTCCCTTGCCGGCAGGGAGGCCAGGTCTACCCCACTGGCACTGGCAGGGAGGCCAGGTCTACCCCGCCCACGCGGGTAGGGAGGCGTGGTCTACCAAGCCCTCACAGTTAGGGTGGCCTGGTCTACCCCTCCTGCGCAGCTAGAGAGGACAGGTCGACCCTGCCTGCGTGGATAGGGAGGCAAGGTCTATCCCACCGATGCCGTCATGGAGGACAGGTCTACAGCACCCGCGAGGTATAGTGAGGCCAGGTCTACAATGCCCGCGCGGGTAGGGAGGCCAGGTCTACCCCGAAGGCACCGGCAAGGAGGCGAGGCCTACCCCGCCCATGCGGGTATGGAGGCCAGGTCTACCACACCCGCTTGGGTAGGGAGGCATGGTCTACCCCTCCTGCATGGGTAGGGATGCAAGGTCTATCCAGCCCGCACGGGTAGGGAGGCCTGGTCTACCCCGTCAGTGCTGGCAGGGAGGCCAGGTCTACCCAACCCGCACGGGCAGGGAAGCCAGGTCTACCTCCCCCGTGCGGGTGTAGAGGCAAGGTCTACGCCGCCCGCGCAGGCAGGGAGGCCAAATCTACCCCGCCCGGGAGGGAAGGGAGGCCAGGTGTACACCGCGCGCTCCGGAAGGAAGGCCAGGTCTACCCCGCCCGTGCGGGTATGGAGGCCAGGTCTACCTCGACCACGCGGGTAGGGAGGCCAGTTGTACCCTGCGCGCATGGGCAGGAATGCCAGGTCTACCCCGCCGGTGCCGAAATGGAGTTCAGCTCTAACCCGCCCGCGCGGGTAGGGAAACCAAGTCTACCCCATCTGTGCCGTCAAGGAGGCCAGATCTACACCTCCGGCACCGGCAGGGTGGCCAGCTCTACCCCGCCAGAACCAAAGTGAGGCCAGCTCTACCCCGCCCGTGCGGGTAGGAAGACCAGGTCTAAGCCAACTCTTCCGGCAGGGAGGCCAGGACTACTCCGCCCGCGCGGGTAAGAAGGCCAGGTCAACCCCGCCGGGGCCGGCAGGGAGGCCAGGTCGACCCCGCTGTAGCAGATTGGGAGGCCAGGTCTACCCCGCTGTTCGCTGGCAGGGCGGCCAGGTCTACCTCGCACAGGCGGGTAGGAAGGCCAGGTCTAACCCGCCCACGCCAGCGGGGAGGCCAGGTATACCCCTCCCGCGTGGGTAGGGAGGCCAGGTCTACCCCGCTGGCGCCGGCAAGGTGGCCAGGTCTACCCCGCCCGTGCTCGTATGGAGGCCATGTCTACCCTAAGTGCGTGGGCAGGGAGGCATGGTCTACCTCTCCCGTGTGGGTAGGGAGGCCAGGTCAACCCCGAAGGCACCGGCAAGAAGGCGAGGTCTACCCCGCCCATGCGGGTATGGAGGCCAGGTTTACCACACCCGTGTGGGTAGGGAGGCATGGTCTACCCATCCCGTGTGGGTAGGGACGCCAATTCTACCCCGCCGGCACCTGCAGGGCGACCAGGTCTACCCCGCCCGCTCGGGTAGGGAAGCCAGGTCTACCCCGCCCATGTGGGTAGGGAAACCAGGTCTATCCCTCCTGTGCCGGTAGTGATGCCAGGTCTACCCCTTCCGCGCGGGTACAGAGGCCAGTTCTACCGTGCCCACGCGGGCAGGGAGGCCAGATGTACCCCGCCCACGCGGATCGTGAGACCAGGTCTACTTCGCCCGCGTGGGTAGGGAGGTCAAGTCTACCTCTCCCATGCCCCTAGTGAGGCCAGGTCTACCCTGCCCAAAGGGGTAGGGAGGGCAGTTCTACACCGCCCGCGTGGGTAGGGAGGGCAGTTCTACCCAGCTGGCACCGGCAGGGAGGCGAGGTCTACCCCCCTGCTCCGGTAGGGAGGCCAAGTCTACCTCTCCCATTCCGGTAGTGAGGCCAGGTCTACTGCGCTTGCGCAGGTAGGGAGGCAAGGTCTAAGCATCCCGTGCGGACAGGAAGGCCAGGTCTACCCCACCCGCGTGGGTAGGGAGGCCAGGTCTACCCTGCCCACGTGGGTACAGAGGGCAGGTCTACCAATCCCGCGCGGGTAGGGGGGCCAGGTCTACCCCGCCCGCGCGGACAGAGAGGCAATGTCTACCCCACCCGCGCGGGTAGGGAGGCCAGTCAACCCGGCCAGAGCCCATAGGCAGGCCAGGTCTACATCGCCCACGGGGGTGGGAGGCCAGGTCTACCCCGCCCGCGCGGGTAGGGAGGTCAAGTCTACCCCAACTGTTCTAGGTAGGGAGGCAAGGTCTACCCCGCCAGCACGGGTACGGAGGCCAGGTCTAACCCGCCCGCGTGGGTAGGGAGGTCAAGTCTAACTCTCCCGTGCCAGTAGTGAGGCCAGGTATACCCTGCCCGCGCGGGTAGGGAGGCCAGGTCTACATAGCCCACGCTGGTAGGCAGACCAGGTCTACCCCGCCCAAGCGGGCACGGAGGCCATGTCTACACAGCCCGCGCAAGTAGGGAGGCCAGGTCTACCACGCCTGCGACCGTAGGGAGGCCAGGTCTACCTCGAACGCGCGGACAGGGAGGCCAGATCTACCCCAGCGGCGCCGGCAGGGATACCAGGTCTACCCCACGGGGTCCTGCAGGGACGCCAGGTCTAACCTGCTTGAGAGGGTAAGTAGGCCAGGTCTGCCCCGCCCGCAAGGGTATGGAGGACAGGTCTACCCTGCCCGCGTGGGCAGGGAGGCCAGGTCTACCCAGCCAGCGCGGGCAGGGAGGCGAGGTCTACGCTGCCCGCGCGGGTAGGGAGGCCAGGACTACCCCGCCTGCGCGGACAGTGAGGCCAGGTCTACCCCCCAGCTGGGGTAGGGAGGCCAAGTCTACCTCTCACGTGCCGGTAGTGAGGCCAGGTCTACCCCGCCCGCGCAGGTAGGGAGGCAAGGTGTTTCCCACGCGTGCAGGTAGGGAGGCCAGGTCTACCCCGCCACAGCCCGTAGGGAGACCAGGTCTACCCCGCCCGCGCGGTTAGGGAGGCCATGTCTACCCCGATGGCGCCGGCAGGGGGGCCATGTCTATTCCACCCGTGTGGGATGGGGATCCAGGTCTACCTCTCCCGTGCCGGTAGTAAGGCCAGGTCTACCCCGCACACGCAGGTAGGGAGGGCAGGTCTACCCCGCCCGTGCGGGTAGGGAGGACAGGTCTACCCCGCCCGCCAGTGTAGGGAGGCCAGGTCTACACTGCCAGCGCCGGTAGGGTGGCAAGGTCTACCCTGCGGGCACCGGCAGGGACGCCAGGTCTACCGCGCCTGTGCGGGTAGGGAAGCCATGTCTACCTCCCCCACGCCTCTAGAGAGGCCATGTCGACCCCACCCGCGTTGGTAGGGAGGCCAGGTCTACCCTGCCCGCGCGGGTAGGGAGGCCAGGTCTACCCCGCCGGCGCCAGCAGGGAGGTCCGGTCTACCCCGCCCGTGTGTGCAGGGAGGGCAGGTCTACCCCGCCCGCGCAGTCAGGGAGGCCATGTCTACCCCGCCCGCGTGGGTAGGGAGGCCAGGTATACCCTGCACGCGAGGGCAGGGAAGCCAGTTCTACCCCGCTGGTGCAGGTAGGGAGGCCATGTCTACCCCGTCAGCGCAGGTAGGGAGGCCATGTCTACCCCGACGGCGCCGCAAGGAGGCCAGGTCTAGCGCGCCGGCGCCAGCAGGGAGGACATGTCTACCCCTCCCGCAGCAGCAGGGAGGCCGGTCTACCCCTCCCGCGCCGGCAGGGAGGCCTGTCTACCCCACCGGCGCTATCACGGAGGCCAGGTCTACCCTTCCCGCGGCAGCTTGGGAGGCTCGTCTGTGTGGGATACTTGGAAAGTAATGGGCACATAGTGAACAATCCAGACTCGATGTAATTGATCAATTTGTGAGCCAAGCATGTTTTGTAGGCAGCAGGCTTCAAGGACGCTTTGCTTGTGGACACATTTAGCTAACGGTAGTAAGAGCATTCCTGACGCCTTTAGAAGGCTTTGAACAGAATAAACAAGACAAAAAAAGAAAGATGCCAATTAGAAGAACACAGGTGCGCATTCCACGATAAAGGGAACTTGGCACAAAGAACCTCAATTCCACAGCTTATCTTGACCAATAGACTGAGACAAGTTTCGCATGTTTTAGTTAATACAACCAATTATACCTTATGTTTATGCGCGTGTACAGTGTTGATATAACCAATCATTAGGTGTAACTAGGCGCGTGGACGGCTCATGCTAACCAATCTCTATTTTGCTTATGCGTGAACAGAAACTAGAATGAACATATACATCGAGCTATCTTGGCAATAAAGTGGCATCTGCTTGATCATAGTGATTGTGTGCAGTGTCCGTGACTTCCGCGTCAACAGACCTGGCCTCCCTGCCAGCGCAGGCGGTATAAACCTGGTCTCCGTACCCTCGCGGGCGGGGTAGACCTGGCCTCCCTTTTCGTGACCAGGGTAGACATGGCCTCCCTACCCTCTCTGGATGGGTAGACGTGGCCTCCCTGCCGTCACCAGCAGGGTAGACCTGGCCTCCCTGCCGGCGCCAACGGGGTAGAACTAGCCTCCCAGCCGCTGCGGGCCGAGTACACTTGGCCTCCCTGCCGCTCAGCCCTGGTAGACCTGGCCTCCCTGCCGCCGAGCCGGGTAGACCTGGCCGCCCTGCCGGCACCGGAGGGTTAGACCTGACCTCTCTGCCGCTGCCGGCGGGGTAGACCTGGCCTCCCTGCCGGCGCCGGCGGGGTAGACCTGGCATGCCTTGCGGTGCCGGCTGGGTAGACCTGACCTCACTGCCGGCGCCGGCGGGGTAGACCTGATCTCACTGCCGGCGCCGGAGGGGTAGACCTGGCCTGTTTGTCGGCTACGGTGGGTTAGACCTGGCCTCCTTGCCGGCGCGGGAGGGGTAGACCTGGCCTCCCTACCGGAGCGGGAGGGGTAGACCTGGCCTAAATTCCGGCGCAGGCCGCGTAGATCTGGGCTCCCAGCCGGCGCTGGCGGCTTAGACCTGCCCTATAAGCCGCTGCCGGCTGGGTAGACCTGGCCGACCTGCCAACGCCGGCGGGGTAGACGTGGCCTCCCTGCCGGCACAGGCTGGGTAGAGCTTGGCTCCCTGCCGGCGCTGGCGGGCAAGACCTGGCCTCCCTGCCGGCGTGGGCCAGGTAGACCTGGCCTCCCTGCCGGCGCCGGCAGCGTAGACCTGGCCTCCCTGCCGGCGCGGTCGGGGTAGACCTGGCCTCCCTGCCGGCACCTGAGGCTTAGACCTGGCCTCTCTGCCGCCGCGCGCCGGCTAGACCTGGACTCCCTTCCCGCGCGGGCCGGGTAGACCTGGCCTCACTGCCGGCGTGGGAGGGGTAGAGCTGGCCTAAATTCCGGCACGGGCAGGGTAGACCTGGGCTCCCAGCCGGCGCCTGCGTGGTAGACCTGGCCTCTCTGCCGCTGCCGGTGGGGTAGACCTTGCCGCCCTGCCAGCGCCGGCGGGGTAGACGTGGCCTCCCTGCCGGCGCCGGCGTGGTAGACCTGGCATCCCTTGCGGCGCCGGCTGGGTAGACCTGGCATCCCTTGCGGCGCCGGCAGAGTAGACCTGGCATCCCTTGCAGAGCCGGCTTCGTAGACTTGACCTCACTGCCACGCCGGCAGCGTAGACCTGGCCTGCCTGTCGGCTACGGCGGGTTAGACCTGGCCTCCTTGCCGGCGCGGTCGGGGTAGACCTGGCCTCCCTGCAGGCACCGGAGGGTTAGACCTGGCCTCTCTGCCGCCGCGCGCCGGCTATACCTGGACTCCCTGACGCGTTGGCCGGGTAGACCTGGCCTCCTTACCGGCGCGGGCCGGGTAGACCTGGCCTCCCTGCCGGCGCCGGCAGCGTAGACCTGGCCTCCCTGCCGGCGCGGACCGGGTAGACGTGGCCTCCTTGCCGGCGCGGTCGGGGTAGACCTGGCCTCCCTGCCGGCACGGGAGGGGTAGACCGGGCCTAAATTCCGGCACTGGCCGGGTAGACCTGGGGTCCCAGCCGGCGCTAGCGGGTTAGACCTGCCCTATCAGCCTCTGCCGGCGGGGTAGACCTAGCCGCCCTGCCAGCGCCGGCGGGGGTAGACGTGGCCTCCCTGCCGTCGCGGGCGTGGTAGAACTGGCCTCACCTGCCGCCGCCGGCGGGGTAGACCTGGCATGCCTTGCGGCAACCGGCTGGGTAGACCTGACCTCACTGCTGGCGCCGGCGGGGTAGACCTGACCTCACTGCCGGCGCCGGCAGGGTAGACCTGGCCTGCATGTCGGCTACGGCGGGGTAGACCTGGCCTCCTTGCCGGCGCGGTCGGGGTAGACCTGGCCTCCCTACCGGCACGGGAGGGGTAGACCGGACCTAAATTCCGGCACTGGCCGGGTAGACCTGGGGTCCCAGCCGGCGCTAGCGGTTAGACCTGCCCTATCAGCCGCTGCCGGCGGGGTAGACCTGGCTGCCCTGCCAGCGCCGGCGGGGTAGACGTGGCCTCCCTGCCGTCGCGGGCGTGGTAGAACTGGCCTCCCTGCCGGCGCCGGCGGGGTAGACCTGGCATCCCTTGCGGCGCCGGCAGGGTAGACCTGGCCTGCCTGTCGGCTACGGCGGGTTAGACCTAGCCTCCTTGCCGGCGCGGTCGGGGTAGACCTGGCCTCCCCTACCGGCACGGGAGGGGTAGACCTGGCCTAAATTCCGGCGCAGGCCGCGTAGACCTGGACTCCCAGCCGGCGCTGGCGGCTTAGAGCTGCTCTATCAACCGCTGCCGGCGGGGTAGACGTGGCCTCCCTTCCGGCACAGGCTGGGTAGAGCTTGGCTCCCTGCCGGCGCTGGCGGGCAAGACCTGGCCTCCCTGCCGGCGTGGGCCAGGTAGACCTGGCCTCCCTGCCGGCGCCGGCAGCGTAGACCTGGCCTCCCTGCTGGCGCGGACCGGGTAGACGTGGCCTCCTTGCCGGCGCGGTCAGGGTAGACCTGGCCTCCCTGCCGGAGCCAGCGGGGTAGACCCTGGCATCCCTTTCGGTGCCGGCTGGGTAGACCTGACCTCACTGCCGGCGCTGGCGGGGGTAGACCTGGCCTGCCTGTCGGCTACGGCGGGTTAGACATGGCCTCCTTACCGGCGCGGTTGGGGTTGACCTGGCCTCCCTGCCGGCACCAGAGGGTTAGACCTGACCCTCTCTGCCGCTGTCAGTGGGGTAGACCTTGCCACCCTGCCAACGCCGGCGGGGTAGACGTGGCCTCCCTTCCGGCACAGGCTGGGTAGAGCTTGGCTCCCTGCCGGCGCTGGCGGGCAAGACCTGGCCTCCCTGCCGGCGTGGGCCAGGTAGACCTGGCCTCCCTGCCGGCGCCGGCAGCGTAGACCTGGCCTCCCTGCTGGCGCGGACCCGGGTAGACGTGGCCTCCTTGCCGGCGCGGTCAGGGTAGACCTGGCCTCCCTGCCGGAGCCAGCGGGGTAGACCTGGCATCCCTTTCGGTGCCGGCTGGGTAGACCTGACCTCACTGCCGGCGCTGGCGGGGTAGACCTGGCCTGCCTGTCGGCTACGGCGGGTTAGACATGGCCTCCTTACCGGCGCGGTTGGGGTTGACCTGGCCTCCCTGCCGGCACCAGAGGGTTAGACCTGACCTCTCTGCCGCTGTCAGTGGGGTAGACCTTGCCGCCCTGCCAGCACCGGCGGGGTAGACGTGGCCTCCGTGCCGGAGCGGGCGTGGTATACCTGGCCTCCCTGCCGCCGCCGGCGGGGTAGACCTGGCATGCCTTGCGGCACCGGCTGGGTAGACCTGACCTCACTGCTGGCGCCGGCGGGGGTAGACCTGACCTCACTGCCGGCGCCGGCAGGGTAGACCTGGCCTGCATGTCGGCTACGGCGGGTTAGACCTGGCCTCCTTGCCGGCGCGGTCGGGGTAGACCTGGCCTCCCTACCGGCACGGGAGGGGTAGACCGGGCCTAAATTCCGGCACTGGCCGGGTAGACCTGGGGTCCCAGCCGGCGCTAGCGGGTTAGACCTGCCCTATCAGCCGCTGCCGGCGGGGTAGACCTGGCTGCCCTGCCAGCGCCGGCGGGGTAGACGTGGCCTCCCTGCCGTCGCGGGCGTGGTAGAACTGGCCTCCCTGCCGGCGCCGGCGGGGTAGACCTGGCATCCCTTGCGGCGCCGGCAGGGTAGACCTGGCCTGCCTGTCGGCTACGGCGGGTTAGACCTAGCCTCCTTGCCGGCGCGGTTGGGGTAGACCTGGCCTCCCTACCGGCACGAGAGGGGTAGACCTGGCCTAAATTCCGGCGCAGTCCGGGTAGACCTGGACTCCCAGCCGGCGCTGGCGGCTTAGAGCTGCTCTATCAACCGCTGCCGGCGGGGTAGACCTGGCCACCCTGCCAACGCCGGCGGGGTAGACGTGGCCTCCCTTCCGGCACAGGCTGGGTAGAGCTTGGCTCCCTGCCGGCGCTGGCGGGCAAGACCTGGCCTCCCTGCCGGCGTGGGCCAGGTAGACCTGGCCTCCCTGCCGGCGCCGGCAGCGTAGACCTGGCCTCCCTGCCGGCGCCGGCAGCGTAGGCCTGGCCTCCTTGCCGGCGCGGACCGGGTAGACCTGGCCTCCTTACCGGCGCGGGCTGGGTAGACCTGGCCTCCCTACCGGCACGGGAGGGGTAGACCTGGCCTAAATTCCGGCGCAGTCCGGGTAGACCTGGGCTCCCAGCCGGCGCTTGCGGGTTAGACCTGCCCTCTCTGCCGCTGCCGGCGGGGTAGACATGGCCGCCCTGCCATCGCCGGCGGGGTAGACGTGGCCTCCCTGCCGGCACAGGCTGGGTAGATCTTGGCTCCCTGCCGGCTCTGGCGGGCAAGACCTGGCCTCCCTGCCGGCGTGGGCCAGGTACACCTGGCCTCCCTGCTGGCGCCGGCAGCGTAGTCCTAACCTCCCTGCCGGCGTGGACCGGGTAGATGTGGCCTCCTTGCCGGCACGGTCGGGGTAGACCTGGCCTCCCTGCCGGCGTGGACCGGGTAGATGTGGCCTCCTTGCCGGCACGGTCGGGGTAGACCTGGCCTCCCTGCCGGAGCCAGCGGGGTAGACCTGACCTCACTGCCGGTGCCGGCAGGGTAGACCTGGCCTCCTTGCCGGCGCGGTCGGGGTAGACCTGGCCTCCCTACCGGCACGGGAGGGGTAGACCTGGCCTAAATTCCGGCGCTGGCCGGGTAGATCTGGGCTCACAGCCGGCGCTGGCGGGTTAGACCTGCCCTATCAGCCGCTGCCGGCGGGGTAGGCCTGGCCGCCCTGCCAGCGCCGGCGGGGTAGACGTGGCCTCCCTGCCGTCGCGGACGTGGTAGGCCTGGCCTCCCTGCCGGCGCCGGCGGGGTAGACCTGGCATCCCTTGCAGCGCCGGCAGGGTAGACCTGGCCTGCCTGTCGGCTACGGCGGCTTAGTCCTAGCCTCCTTGCCGGCGCAGTCGGGGTAGACCTGGCCTCCCTGCCGGCACCGGAGGCTTAGACCTGGCCTCCCTACCGGCACGGGAGGGGTAGACCGGGCCTAAATTCCGGCACTGGCCGGGTAGACCTGGGGTCCCAGCCGGCGCTAGCGGGTTAGACCTGCCCTATCAGCCGCTGCCGGCGGGGTAGACCTGGCTGCCCTGCCAGCGCCGGCGGGGTAGACGTGGCCTCCCTGCCGTCGCGGGCGTGGTAGAACTGGCCTCCCTGCCGGCGCCGGCGGGGTAGACCTGGCATCCCTTGCGGCGCCGGCAGGGTAGACCTGGCCTGCCTGTCGGCTACGGCGGGTTAGACCTAGCCTCCTTGCCGGCGCGGTTGGGGTAGACCTGGCCTCCCTACCGGCACGAGAGGGGTAGACCTGGCCTAAATTCCGGCGCAGTCCGGGTAGACCTGGACTCCCAGCCGGCGCTGGCGGCTTAGAGCTGCTCTATCAACCGCTGCCGGCGGGGTAGACCTGGCCACCCTGCCAACGCCGGCGGGGTAGACGTGGCCTCCCTTCCGGCACAGGCTGGGTAGAGCTTGGCTCCCTGCCGGCGCTGGCGGGCAAGACCTGGCCTCCCTGCCGGCGTGGGCCAGGTAGACCTGGCCTCCCTGCCGGCGCCGGCAGCGTAGACCTGGCCTCCCTGCCGGCGCCGGCAGCGTAGGCCTGGCCTCCTTGCCGGCGCGGACCGGGTAGGCCTGGCCTCCTTACCGGCGCGGGCTGGGTAGACCTGGCCTCCCTACCGGCACGGGAGGGGTAGACCTGGCCTAAATTCCGGCGCAGGCCGCGTAGACCTGGGCTCCCAGCCGGCGCTTGCGGGTTAGACCTGCCCTCTCTGCCGCTGCCGGCGGGGTAGACATGGCCGCCCTGCCATCGCCGGCGGGGTAGACGTGGCCTCCCTGCCGGCACAGGCTGGGTAGATCTTGGCTCCCTGCCGGCTCTGGCGGGCAAGACCTGGCCTCCCTGCCGGCGTGGGCCAGGTACACCTGGCCTCCCTGCTGGCGCCGGCAGCGTAGTCCTAACCTCCCTGCCGGCGTGGACCGGGTAGATGTGGCCTCCTTGCCGGCACGGTCGGGGTAGACCTGGCCTCCCTGCCGGAGCCAGCGGGGTAGACCTGACCTCACTGCCGGTGCCGGCAGGGTAGACCTGGCCTCCTTGCCGGCGCGGTCGGGGTAGACCTGGCCTCCCTACCGGCACGGGAGAGGTAGACCTGGCCTAAATTCCGGCGCTGGCCGGGTAGATCTGGGCTCACAGCCGGCGCTGGCGGGTTAGACCTGCCCTATCAGCCGCTGCCGGCGGGTTAGGCCTGGCCGCCCTGCCAGCGCCGGCGGGGTAGACGTGGCCTCCCTGCCGTCGCGGGCGTGGTAGGCCTGGCATGCCTTGCGGCACCGGCTGGGTAGACCTGACCTCACTGCTGGCGCCGGCGGGGTAGACCTGACCTCACTGCCGGCGCCGGCAGGGTAGACCTGGCCTGCATGTCGGCTACGGCGGGTTAGACCTGGCCTCCTTGCCGGCGCGGTCGGGGTAGACCTGGCCTCCCTACCGGCACGGGAGGGGTAGACCGGGCCTAAATTCCGGCACTGGCCGGGTAGACCTGGGGTCCCAGCCGGCGCTAGCGGGTTAGACCTGCCCTATCAGCCGCTGCCGGCGGGGTAGACCTGGCTGCCCTGCCAGCGCCGGCGGGGTAGACGTGGCCTCCCTGCCGTCGCGGGCGTGGTAGAACTGGCCTCCCTGCCGGCGCCGGCGGGGTAGACCTGGCATCCCTTGCGGCGCCGGCAGGGTAGACCTGGCCTGCCTGTCGGCTACGGCGGGTTAGACCTAGCCTCCTTGCCGGCGCGGTTGGGGTAGACCTGGCCTCCCTACCGGCACGAGAGGGGTAGACCTGGCCTAAATTCCGGCGCAGTCCGGGTAGACCTGGACTCCCAGCCGGCGCTGGCGGCTTAGAGCTGCTCTATCAACCGCTGCCGGCGGGGTAGACCTGGCCACCCTGCCAACGCCGGCGGGGTAGACGTGGCCTCCCTTCCGGCACAGGCTGGGTAGAGCTTGGCTCCCTGCCGGCGCTGGCGGGCAAGACCTGGCCTCCCTGCCGGCGTGGGCCAGGTAGACCTGGCCTCCCTGCCGGCGCCGGCAGCGTAGACCTGGCCTCCCTGCCGGCGCCGGCAGCGTAGGCCTGGCCTCCTTGCCGGCGCGGACCGGGTAGACCTGGCCTCCTTACCGGCGCGGGCTGGGTAGACCTGGCCTCCCTACCAGCACGGGAGGGGTAGACCTGGCCTAAATTCCGGCGCAGGCCGCGTAGACCTGGGCTCCCAGCCGGCGCTTGCGGGTTAGACCTGCCCTCTCTGCCGCTGCCGGCGGGGTAGACATGGCCGCCCTGCCATCGCCAGCGGGGTAGACGTGGCCTCCCTGCCGGCACAGGCTGGGTAGATCTTGGCTCCCTGCCGGCTCTGGCGGGCAAGACCTGGCCTCCCTGCCGGCGTGGGCCAGGTACACCTGGCCTCCCTGCTGGCGCCGGCAGCGTAGTCCTAACCTCCCTGCCGGCGTGGACCGGGTAGATGTGGCCTCCTTGCCGGCACGGTCGGGGTAGACCTGGCCTCCCTGCCGGAGCCAGCGGGGTAGACCTGACCTCACTGCCGGTGCCGGCAGGGTAGACCTGGCCTCCTTGCCGGCGCGGTCGGGGTAGACCTGGCCTCCCTACCGGCACGGGAGGGGTAGACCTGGCCTAAATTCCGGCGCTGGCCGGGTAGATCTGGGCTCACAGCCGGCGCTGGCGGGTTAGACCTGCCCTATCAGCCGCTGCCGGCGGGGTAGACCTGGCTGCCCTGCCAGCGCCGGCGGGGTAGACGTGGCCTCCCTGCCGTCGCGGGCGTGGTAGAACTGGCCTCCCTGCCGGCGCCGGCGGGGTAGACCTGGCATCCCTTGCGGCGCCGGCAGGGTAGACCTGGCCTGCCTGTCGGCTACGGCGGGTTAGACCTAGCCTCCTTGCCGGCGCGGTTGGGGTAGACCTGGCCTCCCTACCGGCACGAGAGGGGTAGACCTGGCCTAAATTCCGGCGCAGTCCGGGTAGACCTGGACTCCCAGCCGGCGCTGGCGGCTTAGAGCTGCTCTATCAACCGCTGCCGGCGGGGTAGACCTGGCCACCCTGCCAACGCCGGCGGGGTAGACGTGGCCTCCCTTCCGGCACAGGCTGGGTAGAGCTTGGCTCCCTGCCGGCGCTGGCGGGCAAGACCTGGCCTCCCTGCCGGCGTGGGCCAGGTAGACCTGGCCTCCCTGCCGGCGCCGGCAGCATAGACCTGGCCTCCCTGCCGGCGCCGGCAGCGTAGGCCTGGCCTCCTTGCCGGCGCGGACCGGGTAGACCTGGCTTCCTTACCGGCGCGGGCTGGGTAGACCTGGCCTCCCTACCGGCACGGGAGGGGTAGACCTGGCCTAAATTCCGGCGCAGGCCGCGTAGACCTGGGCTCCCAGCCGGCGCTTGCGGGTTAGACCTGCCCTCTCTGCCGCTGCCGGCGGGGTAGACATGGCCGCCCTGCCATCGCCGGCGGGGTAGACGTGGCCTCCCTGCCGGCACAGGCTGGGTAGATCTTGGCTCCCTGCCGGCTCTGGCGGGCAAGACCTGGCCTCCCTGCCGGCGTGGGCCAGGTACACCTGGCCTCCCTGCTGGCGCCGGCAGCGTAGTCCTAACCTCCCTGCCGGCGTGGACCGGGTAGATGTGGCCTCCTTGCCGGCACAGTCGGGGTAGACCTGGCCTCCCTGCCGGAGCCAGCGGGGTAGACCTGACCTCACTGCCGGTGCCGGCAGGGTAGACCTGGCCTCCTTGCCGGCGCGGTCGGGGTAGACCTGGCCTCCCTACCGGCACGGGAGGGGTAGACCTGGCCTAAATTCCGGCGCTGGCCGGGTAGATCTGGGCTCACAGCCGGCGCTGGCGGGTTAGACCTGCCCTATCAGCCGCTGCCGGCGGGGTAGGCCTGGCCGCCCTGCCAGCGCCGGCGGGGTAGACGTGGCCTCCCTGCCGTCGCGGACGTGGTAGGCCTGGCCTCCCTGCCGGCGCCGGCGGGGTAGACCTGGCATCCCTTGCAGCGCCGGCAGGGTAGACCTGGCCTGCCTGTCGGCTACGGCGGCTTAGTCCTAGCCTCCTTGCCGGCGCAGTCGGGGTAGACCTGGCCTCCCTGCCGGCACCGGAGCCTTAGACCTGGCCTCTCTGCCGCCACGCGCCAGCTAGACCTGGACTCCCTGCCCACGCGGGCCGGGTAGACCTGCCCTCACTGCCGGCGTGGGAGGGGTAGAGCTGGCCTAAATTCTGGCGCTGGCTGGGTAGACCTGGGCTCCCAGCTGGCGTGGTCAGGGTAGACCTGGCCTCTCTGCCGCTGCCGGCGGGGTAGACCTTGCCGCCCTGCCAGCACCGGCGGGGTAGATGTGGCCTCCCTGCCGGCGCCGGCGGGGTAGACCTGGCATCCCTTGCGGCGCCGGCTGGGTAGACCTGACCTCACTGCCGGCGCCGGCGGGGTAGACCTGGCCTGCCCGTCGGCTACGGCGGGTTAGACATGGCCTCCTTGCCGGCGCGGTTGGTGTAGACCTCGCCTCCCTGCCGGCACCGGAGGGTTAGACCTAACCTCTCTGCCACTGCCGGCGGGGTAGACCTGGCCGCCCTGCCAGCGCCGGCGGGGTAGACGTGGCCTCCCTGCCGTCGCGGGCGTGGTAGACCTGACCTCACTGCCGGCCCCAGCGGTGTAGACCTGGCCTCCCTGCCGGCGCAGGTGGGGTAGACCTGATATCCTTACCTGATGATCCAGGGTAGGCCTGACATTCCATACCTGATCCTCCGGTGTAGTACCTCTACCCACACTGGTAATCAAGTCTAGTACCGGTACCGCCTGCCGGTACTCCGGGCTAGTACCAATACCCCACCCCGCACCCCGCCCGGTACTCCGGGTTGGTAGCGATAACCCGTGCCAGTAGTCCAGTGTAGTACTGGTACGCCCACCGTTTCTCGAGGGTAGTACCGGTACCCCCCGCCAGTACTCCGGGGTAGAACCGGTACCCCCACCGGTACTCCGGGGTACACTTGCTATCCCTACAGGTGATCGGAGGTAGGCCCGACCTCCCTACCTGACCTTCTGGGATAGGCCGGCTATCCCTAACTGATGCTCCGGGGTAGGCCTGGCCTCCCCAGCCGGCGCCAGCGGAGTAGACATGGCCTCCATTCCGGCGCAGGCGGGGTAGACCTGGCTTGCCTGCTGGCCTCGGTGGGGTAGACCTGGCCTGCCTGCCGGCTCCGGCGGGTTAGACCTGGCCTCCCTAGCCGGAGTCGGCAGCGTAGACATTGCCTCGCTAGCCAGCGCCGGCGGGGTACACCTGGCCTGCCTGCCGGCTCCGGCGGGATAGACCTGGCCTCCCTAGGCGCCGCTGGCAGCGTAGACCTGGCCTCCCAAGACGTCGCCGGCGGGGTAGATCTGGGAGCCCAGGCCTTCGCCAGCGGGGAATAATTACTTGGTCTCCCTAACCGGCACCGACGGGATAGACCTGGCCTCCCTAGCCGCGCCAGCGTGGTAGACCTAGCTTCCCAAGACAGCGCCGACAGGGTAGACCTGGCCTCCCTAGCCGGCGTCGGCGGCGTAGACCTGGCCTCCCTAGCCGGCGCCGGTGTTGTGGACCTGGCCTCCCTAGCCGCGCCAGCGTTTTAGACCTGGCCTCTCAAGCCGGCGCCGGCGGGGTAGACCTGGCCTCCCTAGCCGGCGCCAGTGGAGTAGACCTGGCCTCTCTAGGCAGCTCCGGACGGGTAGACCTGGCCTCCCAAGCCGGCGCCAGCGGGGTAGACCTGGCCTCCCTACCAGCGCAGGAGGGGTAGACCTGGCCTAAATTCCGGCGCAGTCCGGGTAGACCTGGGCTCCCAGCCGGCGCTGGCGGGTTAGACCTGCCCTATCAGCCGCTGCCGGCTGGGTAGACCTGGCCGCCCTGCCGGCATGGGAGGGGTAGAGCTGGCCTAAATTCCGGCACGGGCATGGTAGACCTGGGCTCCCAGCCAGCGCCTGCGTGGTAGACCTGGCCTCTCTGCCACTGCCAGCGGGGTAGACCTTGCCGCCATGCCAACGCCGGCGGGGTAGACGTGGCCTCCCTGCCGGCGCCGGCGATGTAGACCTGGCCTCCCAAGCCGGCGCCGGCGGCATAGACCTGGCCTCTCTAGGCGGCGCCAGCCGGGTAGACTTGGCCTCCCTAGCCGGCGCCAGCGGGGTAGACCTGGCCTCCCTGCCGGCGCCGGCGGGGTAGACCTTGTCTTCCTAGTCGGCGCCGGTGGGGTAGACCGCCGGCAGCGGCAGAGAGGTCAGGTCTAACCCTCCGGTGCCGGCAAGGAGGCCAGGTCTACCCCAACCGCGCCGGCAAGGAGGCCATATCAAACCGACAGGCAGGCCAGGTCTACCCCTCCGGCAGCGGCAGAGAAGTCAGGTCTACCCAGCCGGCGCCGCAAGGGATGCCAGGTCTACCACGCCCGCGCCGGCAGGGAGGCCAGGTCTACCCCTCCCGCGCCGGTAGGGAGGCCATGTCTACCCCGACCGCGCCGGCAAGGAGGCCAGGTCTAACCCGCCGTAGCCAACAGGCAGGCCAGGTCTACCCCGCCAGCGCCAGCAGTGAGGTCAGGTCTACCCCGCCGGCGCTGGCAGGGAGGCCAGGTCTTCCCCGCCGGCGCCGGCAGGCAGGCCAGGTCTACTCCGCCGGCGCTGGCTAGCGAGGCAATGTCTACGCTGCCGATGCCGGCTAGGGAGGCCAGGTCTACGCCGCCAGCGCCGGCTTAGGAGGCAAGGGCTACCCCGCCGGCGCCGGAAGGGAGGCCAGGTCTACCCCGCCAGCGCCGGCTAGGGATGCCAGCTCTACGCCGCTGGTGCGGTCTTGGGAGGCCAGGTCTACCCCGCCGGAGCCGGCAGGGAGGCCAGGTCTGCCTGCCGGTGTAGGCTAGGGAGGCCAGGTCTACCCCGCCGGCACCGGCTAGGGACGCCAGGCCTACCCCAGAGCATCAGGTAGGGATAGCTGGCCTATCCCAGAAGGTAAGGTAGGGAGGTCGGGACTACCTCCGATCGCCCGTAGGGATAGCAAGTGTACCCTGGAGTACCGGTGGAGGTACCGGTTCTACCCCGCAGTACTGGCGGGGGGTACCGGTACTACCCTCGAGAAACGGTGGGCGTACCAGTACTACACCGGATTACCAGGGCAGGTTATCGCTACCACCCCGGAATACCGGGCGGGGGCTGGGTGTGGGGTATTGGTACTAGCCCAGAGTACCGGCGGGCGGTACCGGTACTAGTCTGGATTACCGGTGTGGGTAGAGGTACTACAACGGAGGATCAGGTATGGAATGTCAGGCCTACCCTGGATCATCAGGTAAGGATATCAGGTCTAACCCACCTGCGCCAGCAGGGAGGCCAGGTCTACACCGCCGGCACCGGCTAGGGAGGCCAGGTCTATCCTGCCGGTGCCGACATGGGAGGCCATGTCTATCCCACCGGCGCCGGCTAGGAAGACAATGTCTACGCCGCCGGCGCCGGCTAGGGAGGCCAGATCTATGCCGCCGGTGCCGGCTAGGGAGGCCAGGTATACCCCGCCGGCGCCGGCAGGCGGGCCAGGTCTACCCAGCCGGCGCCAGCTAGGGAGGCAATATCTGCGCCGCCGACGCCGGCTAGGGAGGCCAGGTCTACGCTGCCGGCACAGGCTACGGAGGCCAGGTCTACCCCGCAGGCGCCGGCTTGGGAGGCCAGGTCTACCCCACTGGCGCCGGCTAGCGAGGCAATGTCTATGCCACCGACGCCAGCTAGGGAGGCCAGGTTTACCCCGCCGGCACCGGCTTGGTAGGCCAGGTCTACCCCGCCGGCGCCGGCTTGGGAGCCCAGGTCTACCACGCCGGCACCAGCTATGGAGGCCAGGTGTACCCCGACCCCTCCGGAATTTAGGCCAGGTCTACCCAGACCACGGCGACAGGGAGGCCAGCTCTACCCTGCTGGTGTGGCAGGGAAGCCAGGTCTACCCTTCCGGTGCCGTCAGTTAGGCCAGGTCTACTCTGCCCGCGCTGGAATTTAGGCCAGGTCTACGCCTCACTCGCCAGCAGTGAGGGCAGGTCTACCCGGCCCGCACCGGCAGGGAGGCCAAGTCTACCCGGCCCAAGCTGGAAGGGAGGCCAGGTCTACCCCACCGGCGCCGGCAGGGAGGCCAGGTCTACCACGCTGTCGCCGGCAGGGAGATCAGGTATACCACACCGGTGCCGTCAGGGAGGCCAGGTCTACCCCTCCGGCGCCGGCAAGGAGGCCAGTTCTACCATGCTGGCGCCGGCAGGGAGGCCATGTGTACCCCGCTGTCGCCGGCAGGGAGGCCAGGTCCACCCCACCCGTGCGGGTAGGGAGGCAATGTCTACCCTGCCGGCACCGGCATGAAGGCCACGTCTACCCCACGTTCGCGTGAAGGGAGGCCATGTCTACCACACCCGCGCGGGAAGGAAGGCCAGGTCTACCCCGCCACGTGGGTAGGGAGGCCAAGTCTACCCCTATTGACGTGGAAGTCCCGGACACTGCACACAATCAATGTGATCGAGCAGATGCCACTTTATTGCCCAAATAGCTCAGTTTATATACTCATTCTTGTTCCTCTTCATGCATAAGCTGATTAAAGATTGGTTAGCATGTGTTGTCCACGCTCCTAGTTACACCATATGATTGGTTATATCAACACTGTACACGCGCATAAACATAAGACATAATTGGTTATATTAACTAAAACATGCAAAACTTTTCTCAGCCTAATTGGTCAAGATAAACTGCCGAATTGAGGTTCTTTGTGCCAAGTTCCCTTTATCGTGGAATGCGCACCTGTGTTCTTCTAATTGGCATCTTTCTTTTTTTGTCTTCTTGTTTATTCTGTTCAAGGCTTTCTAAAGGCATCTGGAACGCTCTTGCGACCGTTAGCTAAATATGTGTCCGCAACAATTCCCCCTTTTTTGTTTTACATCAATTAACACAGCCTTACTTGATCTATCAATTAATTTTTAAACACATTGCAACATACAAGGCACACAAATTAAAATACAAAAAAACCACTACGAGATAAATCAAAACTATCTTAATCAATGATTTAAGAGCAGCTCTATTTTGTAAGGTTGTGTGTCTAATACTATCTACATCTAACAGTAAATCAGATAATACTACACCAATCTGTATTCAGGAACCCCAGAATTTGTGATTCCTGGGGTGGCAATGAGGGTGAATGCCCGATCCATGGAAACCAGGCATTCCCATCCATTGAGTCCATGACCTGCTGCACAGGGGTCTCCATCAATAAGTTCTTAAACTTCGTTGATGCCAGTGGAACCCCCTATTAAACCTGTGAAAAAGGGATTACTTGGTGTTGCTGTATGGAGGCATAAGCAATCTTGTCCGGTCACGTCAGCCAGGGTCATCCAGAGGTTTTCTTTGGCTTGCGGTGGTATCCATGGCTACGTCCATCCGAGGACTGTGAGGAAGATGGACCATCCGTACATTCTTGTGCCGTCTTGCACCGCAAACTCAGCCCAGCAATCGGTCGGTGCCAGCTTTACGTCGGCATCCCCATGGAGGCAACGATGGCCTTGCCGTACAGCAGCCCGATGCTCTTTGGGAAATCCCGGTATTTATACGTTTATACATATATATATACAAAGGAACGGATTTCAGCACACGTGGCCAGCGGGTGTCAAAATCCGCCTCGGTTGCAACATGGGGAGCCTATGACGCATGCGCTCACTGGCCAGGCACGCTGCACGAGTCATAGCCATCCTGTCTACTGGTTCATGGGTTTTGTGATGCGGTTGCAATGCACCGAGAATCTTGACCTGTTATGTTGGCCAAGGTGACCTACAAGATCTATGAACACAATTAATTAAACACAATAAAAGCAACATTATACCTAATAAAATACACAAGAATAAAAGAAACCCCGATTTTTAACAAAGATACAAACCAACTCCTAAGTCCCCATCCTGCAGCTAAATGCTGTAAGCCGAAATGACAGCTTTCTTAATTGCGTTAAAGCTCTTGCAGCTCCTTCTTGCCTCTGCAGTTCTGTTATCTTGTTTATTAATTGCTCCACTGCCCAAGTTCCTCATGTCCGTTGTTTTTCTGGTGGTTCAAAGTCCGTTTATACTGCAGCTGTCACGTACTCCGGCCCACTCATGCTAACTGCGGCCTACTTATGCTAACTCTAAGTAATCAGGCTCAAAGAAATGTCCCCCATTTTCCATGAAATCTCCCACAATTCCCCCTTTTTGTTTTTGTGCAAGCCAAGTTACATGAAATGCTTTTGCAATCATATGTTCAACTATTTTTATGATACGTGGTACAATCATTACAACTGCTAATATTACAATTAAAATAACTAAGCCATGTATAAGCAAATCTTTCAACCATCCCGTAATTCTTAAACTTGTTAGTCATCTGCTTAACCCTGTGTTAGTTATCGTGAGTCTTTTACTGGGAATCATTTTGATATCGGGTGTCAGTAACGTAAGTCGTCCGAGGCTACATGGCCTCCCGTTAAGTTTTGATGGAATTCCCCCCCACGCTCTAGCCCCACAAATTAAAAACATCCCTGCAGGTAAAGCAGCTGGAATAGAAAAAAAAAGCGTGATATTCTGGAATAGATATAGTTACACCAAGCTGTAGCATTTCTATATACAGGCAAAATAGCATTTACATTCTGACCCTTTCAAGTGGTGTTACAGATGTAATTAAACATTACACAGGGATTCATGATGACTGATCCTAACAACTCTAACTCTTGAGGTTCTTGTATTACTTGAGGCAGGTGTGCATACACACCGTCCCAATTATCGACACAGGATTGTGGGTTAGTACAAAGGGAAAATTCAGGCATTGGATCTGGCCAGGTGTCTAGAGGTAACCCCACCAAAGAGGTAGAAAAAGGATTTTCAGGGGTAGCGACAGAAAGATATATAGTTTCTTGATGCGTTATGTTTGCCAAAGTTACCCATACATTCTGTTTTGGTTGTTGGATCATCCATTCTTCACTTATGTGTGTCACCCATAACAGGCCAAATGCAGTGAGGAGGAGGAAAGCGAGGGGGGGGGGAAAGGGGGTACATCAAAGGATACGGTTGGCGGTTTTTCTCGCTTCACGGCAGCCTCCAGCTGTGCCAGCTTTTCTATTACTGACTGTAACTGCTGCAAAGTGAACTCCGGCCCCTCTTCATGCTCTTGAGGCGACCTAGGCATAGACGGAGGCAACGGAGGGTATATGCTAGGTATAATTTGTTCATGTTGAGCGGCAATATCTGGGGGCTGTTTTCTCGTAGGCGGATTTTTACTCGCTTCCTGATTCTGTAGTGTTTCCTTTAAGCGTACGGTTAGGGAGGCTTGGGAACTGTCAGATGGCTGATTATTATCGGCAGTCCCAGGGATGGCTCCAGGCGGGCTTCGAGAGCCTCCAGCCTTTGTAACAGTTCTTTTAGTTGCTGATCCCCCGAACCTATTGCCCGTTCCTCCTTTCCCTTGAGCGGGGATGGAGGAGTGGATGGTAGCAGTGGTGGATACAGGGATGACGCAACTGGTTTAGGTGATGAAGGACGAGAATTAGAGACTAAGTTGTTTTCTGTCTCTTCTGGTGGTGGTGGTGGAAATTCTGCCAGGCTGTCGGCTTTTTCCAAGGGCTGATCTCTGGGCTCTGGATCTGCTACTGCAGATTTACTGACTGCACTAACCCCTGCGCCAGATACATGGGTTGGAACAACAGCTGGAATTTGTGGTGGCACAAAGGTGAAGCTCACCAGGGATGGCATCCCTTGTGGCCCTTCGGGCTGCAGTGCGGCAAAAGCAGAAGCTACTGCCGAACGTTCAGCTTTCATATCTTTTAAAGTTTCTATAATTAACTTCCACATGGTGGAATATCTGCTCGCCTCTTTTGAACCTGAACTTATGTTATGCCATAATTCTTGCCCTATCTTTTACCAAGTAGGGATGCCAAAAGCA
The DNA here is from genome assembly GCF_026419915.1 of Harpia harpyja. Classification (NCBI taxonomy): domain Eukaryota; kingdom Metazoa; phylum Chordata; class Aves; order Accipitriformes; family Accipitridae; genus Harpia; species Harpia harpyja. The sequence goes on from NW_026293320.1 coordinate 1,149,220, forward strand.
TCTCCAAGGATAGGGAGTAAGCCTTTTTCTCTCGCCCATAGTAACAGGACTTTCAGGGTAGACGAGTCATTAACTTAATCCTCTCGTAGAGAGCATATGTTGGAGGAGCTTAACCACTACTGCCTCTTCCTTGGACATAGTGGACCCCATCTCCTCCCCGGCCGCTCGCCTGATCAGGACGAGATTCCACGACGGTACCGTTTTTTTTTCCCAAGTGCTGGGGCAGCACTCGCCTACGGCCGGCTTCCGCACCCTCTCTCCGTCGGCTCCTGTCGTACAATTCAACACCGATCCGAGGGTCCCTGTTCGGGCGCCACTTGTTGATGCGGAAGTCACGGACACTGCGCACAATCAATATGATCAAGCAGATGCCACTTTATTGCCAAGATAGCTCGGTTTATATGTTCATTCTAGTTTCTGTTCACGCATAAGCAAATTAGAGATTGGTTAGCATGAGCTGTCCACGTGCCTAGTTACACCTAATGATTGGTTATATCAACACTGTACACGTGCATAAACATAAGGCATAATTGGTTGTATTAACTAAAACATGCGAAACTTGTCTCAGTCTAATTGGTCAAGATAAGCTGCCGAATTGAGGTTCTTTGTGCCAAGTTCCCTTTATCGTGGAATGCGCACCTGTGTTCTTCTAATTGGCATCCTTCTTTTTTTGTCTTCTTGTTTATGCTGTTCAACGCATTCTAAAGGTGTCTGGAATGCTCTTACTACCGTTAGCTAAATATGTGTCCACAAGCAAAGCGTCCTTGAAGCCTGCTGCCTACAAAACATCCTTGGCTCACAAATTGATCAATTCTATCGTGTCTGGATTGTTCATTATGTGCCCATTACTTTCCAAGTATCCCACAGTGAGGCCAGGTCTACCACGCCCGCCAAGGTAGGGATGCCAGGACTACCCAACCGGAGACAGCAGGGAAGACAAGACTACCCCGCCTGCGCATGTAGGGAGGCCAGGTCTACCCCGCACGCGCGGGTAGTGAGGCTAGGTCTACCCAGCCAGTGTGGATAGGGAGGCCAGGTCTACCCCGCCGGCGCTGGCAGGGAGACCAGGTGTACCCCGCCTGTGCGGGCAAAGAGGCCAGGTCTACCCCGCCCTCGAAGGCAGGGAGGCCAGGTCTACCCGGCTTGCGCGGGTACAGAGGCCAGGTCTACCCTGCCCGCGCAGGTAGTGAGGCCAGGACTACCTCTCTGGGTCCGGCAGGGAGGCCAGGTCTATTCCTCCGCGCCAGCAGGCAGGCCAGTTTTACCCCACCACACGTGTAGGGACGCCAGGTCTACCCTGTCGGTGCCAGCAGGGAGACCAGGTCTACCCTGCCTGAGCGGGAAGGGAAGCCAGGGCTATCCCGCCCGTGTGGGTAGGGAGGCCAGGTCTACCCCACCGGCTCTGGCAGGGAGGCCAGGTCTACCCCACCCGCGCAGGTAGGGTGGCCAGGTCTACCCCGACGGCGCCAGCAGGGAGGCCAGGTCTACCCCGCCTGCGCGGATAGGGAGGCCAGATGTACCCCACCGGCACCGGCAGGGAGGGCAGGTCTACCCCGCCCACGCGGGTAGGGAGGCCAGGCCCACACCACACGCGCGGGTAGGGAGGCCAGGTCTACCTTGGCGGCGAAGCAGGAAGGCCAGGTCTACCCCACCTGCGCCGGCAGGGAGGCCAGGTCTACCCCGCCGGCTCCAGCAGGGAGGTCAAGTCTACCCCACCCGCGAGGGCAGGGAGGCCAGCTCTACCCTGTCGGCGCCGGCAGGGAGGCCATGTCTACCCCGCCCGCACGCGTAGGGAGACCATGACTACCCCACTTGGGCGGGTAGGGAGGACAGGTCTACCCCACCTGCGCCGGCAGGGAGGCCAGGTCTACCCTGCCCGCGTGGGTACAGAGGCCAGGTCTACTCCCCCGGTGCCAGCAGAAAGGCCAGGTCTACCACGCCCGCCTGGGTATCGAGGCCAGGTCTATGTCGCTGGTGCCAGAATGGAGGCCAGGTCTATCCCACCTGCACAGGTAGGGAGGCCAGTTCTTCTTCGCCAGTGCGGGTAGGGAGGCCAGATCTACCCCGCCGGCCCCGGCAGGGAGTCCTGGTCTACTCCACCCACGCGTGTAGGGTGGCTAGGTCTACCCCGGCTGCACTGGCAGGGAGGCCAGGTCTACCGTGCCGGCTCCAGCATGGAGGCCAAGTCTACCCCGCCCGCGTGGGTAGAGAGGCCAGGTCTACCCTGGCCACGTGGGAAGGGAGGCCAGGTCTACCCCGCCAGCGCAGGAAGGGAGGCCGTGTCTACCGTGCCCGCCCCGGTTGGGAGGCCAGGTCTACCCCGCCCGCGTGGGTAGGGAGACCAGGTCTACCTCACTTGCGCGGGTAGGGAGGACCGTTCTACCCCACCTGCGCCAGCAGGGAGGCCAGGTCTACCTTGCCCGCGTGGGTAGAGAGGCCAGGTCTACCCCCCCGGAGCCGGCAGGGAGGCCACATCTACCAGGCCCACGTGGGTAGGGAGGCCAGGTCTATGCCTCTGGTGCCGGTATGGAGGCCAGGTCTACCCCACCTGTGCAGGTAGGGAGGCCAGGTCTACCTCGCTGGCGCGGTTTGGGAGACCAGGTCTACCCCGCTGGCTCCGGTAGGGAGTCCAGATCTACCCTGCCCGCGCGGGTGGGGAGACCAGGTCTACCCACACGGCGCCGGCAGGGTGGCCAGGTCTACCCTGCCGGCGCCAGCAGGGAGGCCAGGGTTACCCCGCCCGCGCGGGCAGCGAGGCCAGGTCTACCCCGCCTGCGTGGGTAGGTGTTTTGGCTTTGTGTGGCAATGTTTTGGTAGCGGGGGGTTACAGGGGTGGCTTCTGTAAGAAGCTGCTGGAAGCTTCCCCTGTGTTCGAGAGAGCCCATACCAGCCGGCTCTAAGACAGACCCGCCGCCAGCCAAGGCCAAACCAATCAGCGATAGTGGTAACGCCTCTGTGATAACATTTTTATGAAGGAAAAAAAAAGTTGTGACAGACGGTAATTGGCTGCCGGAGTGAGGAGTGAGAACATATAAGAGAAACAACCCTGCAGACACCAAGGTCAGTGTCAAGAAGGAGGGGGAGGAGATGCTCCAGGCGCCGGAGCAGAGATTCCCCTGCAGCCCGTGGTGAAGACCATGGTGAGGCAGGCTGTCCCCCTGCAGTCCATGGAGGTCCACGGTGGAGCAGATATCCACCTGCAGCCCGTGGAGGACCCCACGCCGGAGCAGGTGGGTTCCCGAAGGAGGCTGTGACCCTGTGGGAACCCCACGCTGGAGCAGGCTCCTGGCAGGACCTGCGGATCTGTGGAGAGAGGAGCCCACGGAGCAGGTTTGCTGACAGGACTTGTGACCCCGTGGGGGACCCATGCTGGAGCAGTCTGTGCCTGAAGGACTGCACACCGTGGAAAGGACCCATGCTGGAGCAGTTCGTGAAGAACTGCAGCCCATGGGAAGGACACACGTTGGAGAAGTTCATGGAGGACTGTCTCCCGTGGGTGGGCCACGCTGGAGCAGGGGAAGAGTGTGATGAGTCCTCCCCCTGAGGAGGATGAAGCGGCAGAAAATAACGTGTGATGAACTGATCATAAACCCCATCCCCGTCCCCCTGTGCCGCTGGGGGGTTGGTAGAGAATCCGGGAGTGAAGTTGTGCCCGGGAAGAAGGGAGGGGTGGAGGGAAGGTGTTCTGAGATTTGGTTTTATTTCTCATTACCCTACTCTGGTTGATCTGTAATAAATTGAGTTATTTTTCCCCAAGCTGAGTCTGTTTTGCCCGTGACGGTAATTGGTGAGTGATCTCTCCTGTCCTTATCTTGACCCACAAGCTCTGTGTTATATTTTCTCTCCCCTGTCCAGTTGAGAAGGAGGGGGAGTGATAGAACGGCTTTGGTGGGCACCTGGCGTCCAGCCAGGATTAACCCATCACAGCATCACACCCCCCCACCTCAAACTGCTCCCAGGAAGAGCTGTAAGCATCCCATGAAATAACGGATTTTGACGGGCCATCCTGCTTGGTGAAACACATTTAGGGCTTTCACAGCCACCTCCACAATTGATCTTCCACCTGTAACCAGTGTCTCCGACTTCCTGTTTCACCAGTCCCCAGGGACGGTCTCCTTGTCTGGTCATTCCCTCCACGGTCTCTTCAGTGATGTTCCTCAGTGGAGCCCACTAACACCCTCAGAAACTTGCAAGTTTGATGCTGACTTTTACTTCTTGAGAGGCTTGTTCAATCTTTCAGCATCTGCAGTTCAGGAACTTGGCACCAGAGGGCTCATTAACATGAAAACTCCCTAACGAGCCAAGGCTCTGTGCATAATTTTCCTTTAGGTCTTCAATTCTTATGTGGTTAATTACAGACATTTCAGGAATGTAGTCAAAGTGGAAAGATTCAATACTAAACAATAAGAAAGAATACTTTTTTTCCCCCCGCTTTTCTTTAATTTTCTGCTCATGCATCATATAATATCAGAAATCCTCAATTCATATTGATCCTCCTAATGGAGTTTGAATGATTACAAAGATCAAGACCCTTTCCGTCCTAACAATCTATGGTCATTCTTCATCCCTACCCCCAGCCCCACCTTTTCTCTCAACCACCTGGCACTTATAGCAGCCTTGTTCAAATCTGAGCTTTCTTCACTGAAGTCTGTAGCTGCATGTTTCAGCCCGTGGGCACCAACTCCCTCCTGCTTGGAGAACGAGCTGCACACAGACACGCAGTGATGTAATACACTCAGCGGCTGTATATTAAGTCCACGTTACCTCCTGTGAAGTTCACTTCCCACAGCAGATAGCCTTAGACAAACAAAACCCAAATTTTTGAGTAAGCAGAGATCCCAGGACCCCCCCAATACACTCCCTGCCCTGGACTCTATCTGTCCATATCCACTCTTTGCACACAGCAAGTCACACGTTGAAGTCACGAGCTCCCCTGGTTCACAGAGGGAAAAAAGAGACAAAGCGAATGAAATGGTCTTTTTTGAATAGCCAAACGGGCACTAAGCCCAATATATCTGGACACAGGAGCATCTTCAAGCAGACTCTGCAATACCTAGACCCACTCATTTTTCATTCCCTGCAGGGTATAAAGTACATGTGGCTCTATCATCGGTGAAGACAGGGATGAGACTGATCTCCTCTAATGTTGGACACCTTGGGTGCTGCTGCCCAGGCTTCCTTTTCTACCTGTATTTGGTAGTCATCCGTTATAATCCAAAAAACCTGATGGCACTACATGTAGTTAAGGCTTGACTGTCTCCATTGTGGAGATCCCAGAGCCTTTCTGGGTGCATGTTCCCAGTGCCAGACAGACCTTATAGTGCAGGTTCTTTTCTCTTAAGCCTAGTCAGAATTTCCCATGGCCCAACTTTTTCCCATGGCTTCTCATCCTTCCACTGTGCCCACCTGGGAAGAGTCTGACTCATCCTCCTCTGCACCATCCCAGAAGCTAGCTGTAGACAAAGACAGTATCATCTCCCCTAGGCCAGCCTTGAATTTCTGACATCCTTCTCTTTGGCCCAATGATACCGACCAGCCTTCAGCAGACTCCCCATTTGCAGTAGTTGGAGGTTGTTGGACTTGTGGGCCTAAACCTGTGTCTATAACCGCCATGCTGATCCCCACCAGGTCCCACTCCAGCTTCAGGAGATAACTAGGGATGAGAAGTCAGGGGTCACCCACCCCATTCCAGGGGTCTTCATTCCAATGAGACAGACCCTGTCCTCACACCAGTGTGTTGTCTGTACCGTTTCTGCAGTCACTCCATGGGGAATGGAGGTGAGCAGCTTTGATGCACATGTGCATCCACAGAGGCAGCTCCTCACACGCTGTTCTCTACAACATGGAATGTGGCAGAGGGGCCTAGTTCTACCTTTAATTACTTATGAGATGCCCCCATCAGCCTGGAAAGATGTTCTCTGCAGGGGTAGAAATCCTTTCTGTTGCTCTCAGTGAAAGTAGAGACCCATGGAGGTGTAGTTTCCTGCAGTCAGAAGTTGATCTGACCATAAGGCTTGTCCTGTGCTGCCATGTGCTCTCAGCTAAACAGCAGTCACACTTGTGAGTTACCCGCCAAAACAGAAACTGTACTGTGCTAAAAAAGGAGTGCAGTTTCAAAGTGCAGATCTCCCAACTCCTCTGCCTTTCTTAGCCCAGACATGGAGAAAGTAACAAAGAAGGTGTGATGCATAAGTATCCTGCCTCGGATGACCAAACCAAGGACTCTCCAATACCACAATGGTATCACAGATATCACAAAGGGAGAGCTGTGCCTTTCTGGAGGGCAACCTACAGCCTGGCAGGAGTCCCACAAGAAGACAATAACACAGTGTTGGTTTAAAGAAGACGTAGGACTCATAGCCATATGATGTAGGCTATAGACATAGCCCCATGGACTACATTGCCTGGAGCCCCACAGGTTAGAAGGGGGCTTGGGCACCTCCATGCAGACACTTCCATGCCAGGACCAACAGGGTCAAGTGTCTGAAATGCGACTGAACGCCCCGTCCCAAAGAGCCTGGGAGCTAGAACAAGAGCAGCAGGCACAGATGGGGAAAACAAGGAGCAATAGTGTCATCCTCCTGCCGAGGGACAGACAGATGGGCACCCAGGAGACCCTTCACCTTCCCCAGCTGTGCACACCACCTTCCACAGCAGCATCACAGGGCAGTCTCTTTCAGCCCCTTTCTCCGGCAGAGGGCAAGGTGCACAATGGGGGAGAGATGCAGGCACTATGCTCCTCTACTTGAGGTCCTGCTGCAGAGGAGGCAGCTCTGGGCTGTGCTTGACCCCAGTAACCCTTACCAGACCTCATCCTGACCCCAACCTGTGGATCAACTTCCTGGCTTGACCTTGGACCTGCTCCATCATCAGAACCTCGCCAGATGATCTGGGCTTTGAACTGCCTCCAGCTGCCAGCCCCCTGGCCTGCCCTGCTCCCTTGTTGGCAGCTCAGGCTGGTGAGGCCCCCTCCCTGCTCACCTGGGGATACCCCTCACTTCCCAGCTAGCTCTGCCTTCCAGAGCAGTTGTCCCTCGCTGCCCCCTAACAGAGCTGAGGTCCCAATCATGTCACCATTACCTGCATCTCCACTGCCCTCCCCTATGCTCTGGTTGTCTTGATGGCTTCATGATGCCCATTGTCCTGATGGACTCTCACTTTGCTACAGCTGACAGGGCCTCACAAGGAACAACCCACCGGCATCCTGGACTTTTTCCCTGCCCTCTCTCCATGCTGTTGTTTCTACTTGGCAAGCTTAGTGATGAACTTGCTAAAAAAAAAAAAAAAAAAAAGAAAAAAACAACCAAAAAACCCCTCAAAGAAAGAGGAAAATAAAACCCAAGAAAAACAAGTGATGCAAAAGAAGACAATTGCTCACCACCGATCAATCAATGCCCATATAATCCCCAAGCAACAGCAGCTGCTTCTGACCTCTACCTCCCCAGTTTTATTTCTGAGCATGACATCATGCAGTATGGAATATCCCTTTGGTCAGTTGGGGTCAGCTCTCCCAGCTGTGTCCCCTCCCAACTTCTTCTGCACCTGCAGCCTACTTGCTGGCAAGGCAGTGTGAGGAGCAGAAAAAGCCTTAATGCTGCGCAAGCACTGCTCAGCAATAACTACATCATCAGTGTGTTGTCAACCCTGTTTTCAGCACAAATCCAAAACACAGCCCCATACAAGCTACTGTGAAGAAATTTAACTCTGTCCCAGCCAAAACCAGTACACTCAGGTTGGAAAGGACCTCAAGAGGTCTCCAGCTCAGCAGGGTCAACTCTGGGGTGAGAGCTGGTTGCTCAGCACTTGATCTAAGTTACGACTTGAAAACCTCCAAGAATGGAAATGGGATTATTTCTCTGGGCACCCACTTCCTGTGCTTGGCTGTCCTCATGAGGAAAAAGATTTCCCTTGTCTATGGTGTGAACTTTCTTGTGTCAATCTCTTGGCCTCCCTCCATGCACCACCGTGAACTGACTGGAGGAGGCGGGAAAAGGAAAAGATTCCTTGCCTCCAGCCCCCTACACCTGAAAGGAGCTCCAGCAAAGCTCGGTCAGTACAGCAGACAGTACCTGTGCCTCTTGACTGAGCCGGTGGCCATTCCTGAAAAATTTCCTTAAAACTGGAAGCTTCCTGGAAGCTCCAGCTTTTTGGACAAGGTAGTTTTCTTCTCAGTTTCATGTCTGACTGTCTCCTCTTATGAAATACCTTTAAATTCTTCTTAACTTGGAAAGGAGGAGAGGAAATCCCAACAGTGCACAAGGATCCAGGAGAGAACTTGACGCATACAAATCTGTGCGGCTTCATCCACAGCTGCTGAGAGAGGACAGGGCATCCTCCTGAACAGGTAACACTCTGCCTGGAGCCAGGAGCAAGTGAAGTACTGCAAAGTCTGTCCTGTCCTGGGAGCTCTTCTGCTTGATAGCTTTATTAATGACCTGGAGGTCTTGGTAGATGGCAAACTGCACGTGAACCAGCAGTGTGCCTTGTCAGCCAAGAAAGCCAACAGCTTTCTGGGCTGTATGAAGAGGAGCATAGCCAGAAGATGAGGGAAAGTGTTTATCCCTCTCTCCTCAGAGCTTCTTAGACCACCTAGACAACACTGCGTCCAGCTTTGGTCTCCTGTGCCCCGTCCCCCATCCTGGTGCAGGCAAGACACTGATGAGCTGGTGCAAGCTCAGCGGAGGGCTATGAGACCGATGGGTTGGGGGCAGTCTGGAGCACTTGCCATCTAAGGCAAGACGGAGGGAGCAAAGCTTGTTCAGGCTGGAGCAGAGAAGGCACCAGGCGATAAGGAGAAATGTTTTCACCATGAGGTCAGTTGCCAAGAGAGGCTGTGCCCTCCCTGTTCCTGGAGGTATTCAAGTCTTCTCCCACCCTGCTTGTCATCTCCTCCCTTTGACCAAAACAGTCTTGCTCCTGCAAGAGTAAAGCAAGAGAGCCATGGAACCAGCACAGACTCTGCATGCCCTGAGACCTCGCTTTCCTACAGCAAAGAGAGCTCTTTCGTCAGCTCCACACTTCTTTTTCCACCCTCGGCCTTTGTAGTTGCATGTGTCTGGCTTTTGCTAAGATCGTATTAGAACTGGAAGCCCGCAAGACGCCTGGAACTCCTAACATCGATCAGGCATTCACCACAAACCTGGATCCCAGCCGGCCATGAAGGCATCAGTCATCCAGTGCCTCAGCTGTGCTGCCCAAGGCAGGTTTTGTCACGCCACTGTCAGCGCTGCTGATGCTGTGCCCATGTCCCGTCCTTCTGCCACAGACTGCCCATGATCCCCCAAACAGCCCCAGCTGCCTTGGGGGCTGCAATGAAACATTTCAGGAGCGGGCTGAGGTGGGGTGGCAGGAGATGGGCCCTTGGCACCGCCTGGCTAGCAGGCCTGGGCAGGGAGAAGCCAGCTGTCCTCTGCTGGGGCTGGGCACAGTTTTTCCCAGGAACTTCCCTGAGGAACACGTCTTCTATATCTCTCCGTGCCCTTGCATGGCTGGCATGGGGACTAGGGCTCCTGGGGCAGAGCTGAAGAAGCTCAGCGGGGAGAGTGTTAGAGTGAAGATCTAAAGGTCCATGGCTGAAGCCCAGGTTTTGGCAATGTTTTCCCTCGGGCTTTTGCAGAGCCTCTTGCTCTTCTTCCAACCTACCCCTGCCCTCCTGCCTCTGCCTTCCTCATGCTCAGGGCAGAGTTTCCCCAGGGCTGGGCCCAGCTTTTCCCTGGGGAGCTCCCTCTGGAGCTGCTCCTGGTGATCCTCCACCTCTACCCTGGCAGGAGCACCTGAGCTCAGGCTGCTGGGTGGATGTGCACAGGCACATGAAAGAGGGTCAGGCTGCCCAGGGGGAATGCAGAGACTGTGTCTGTGCAAGCAGGGGTAGAGTCGGGGCAACTCTAGTTAGAGCTTAGCTGGAGCTGGAACCAGCAAGGGGTAGGTAACCGGAACAGCTCCTCTAAGTAAATCCATAGCAAAAGCTAGGACAGGAGCTAAGGAAAATGTGTACCTGCTGCTCAGTGGGGCAGGGGACCTTGTAACCAAGGGCATGTACAGACCTGAGGTATTCAGCACCTTTTTCCTCTGCCTGAGGTTTCCCAGTTTCCCAAGCCTCCTAGCAGAAACTGTGGGAACGTGAGCACCCAGTCCCTGTCAACCCCAGCTGCATCTCACACAGGCATAAGACACAGCCATCTTCCAGGACCTCTTGGCGTCTAGTCTAGCAGACAAGCCACGCTGGGCTGGCCTTTTTTCCTTATCCAGGATATGGAGATGTGCCGGAGGATGGAGCTGGCCATGTACCAAATCACAGCCAGCACTAGAGATGAGTGATGTGAGGGGCTGCCTTGCAACGAGTGTCCCGCAGCAGCTTCTCCTTGTGTCCACGGAGCAAGGGATCAGACCAAGCTTTTCTTCTGCACCTTCTACACTTGGTTTCTCTCCAGCAAGTGCTGGCTCTGCACCATGAGTACCATGCTGTTAGCCCATAGTCCCCAGTCATACTGAAGGGCTCGATGCTCGTCTCCATTTTTCAGACAAGCTCAGCCCCATTCCCAGCTCTCCCTGGTACCCGCCACAGGGAGCTGCAGAGCTCTGGGATCTCCCAGCAAAGCCCGAGCTCCTTTGAAGGGAACAGCAGTCCCAGGAAGATGGGGAGCAGGGGCATCAGGGAGGAGGGCATGTCAGCCCCAAACTGCAGGCCAGCAACGGCATGAGGAAATGGAGGCCAATGACTCCCTTGTATCCAGGAAAGTCCTCACCAAGACAGCCTTTGCCTTCCCCCCATTCACACTGCCAGCCCCGCTCCCCAGGACAGTGCAAAAGCCCTGGTCCTGGGGACCCTGGGACCCCTCCATCAGCTCCTGCTGCTCCAGCCACAGAGCAGCCAGCCCTGAACTGCCATGTGCAGAAATGGATTTCTCTTTCTTATTTAATCCAGAAGCAGGAGAGGTGTTTGGGTGCTACACTAGATCCAGGCCAAGTTTATTTTACTGAGGGTGCATGAATCACTCTCCAGCCTCCCTCCCTGTGCCTGCTGGGTCCCTGCTGCCCCTCCTGGGATTGCAGAGCCCTCCATTACCTTTTCACACTTGGATCTAGTGTTTTCCCTTTTTATGACTACGCCTTGGGTGGTCCCTCATTTTGTGAAGCTCCCCACTCACTCCTGGGCACACGCTGTCCCTTCAGATCCCCTGAGCTCTCCCGATTCACCTCCAGAAAGGATGAGTGTTGGCCATTAGCCCATAGCACGTGTGGCAGCCCAAGGCAGGTAAGCATGAGACAGCTCTCCAACTCTGTTTGCGCTAGGCACTGACACCTGAGCCCTGGATCCAGACGTGGGTCCCCAACAGATCACACTAGGGTGCTGAGCTCATCCTCCAGGTCAGTGGGGAACCTAACGAAAGCCAGAGGATCTTTTAGGGTGCAGCTCAATGACAATGTCCTTTCATGATCTTTTGAGTTATAGCCCGGTATTCAGGACCTGCACTGAAGGTCTCTGTGGTGCTGAGACACCACTTTTTAAAGACATAGCACTGGGGAGCCAGCTGTGATAATGTTGTAAGCATTTACAGAATGCTTCTAGGTCAGACACAGCAGGTTTCACCATTAGCACAGCTGGGATGAATCCAAACATTTCTGTAGGATTGCAAGTATGACAGAGACTGCAACAAGAAAAACCAAGCAGATTGCAGACCTGCCCTTAGATACCATGGGTGCCATGACTGCATAGGGCTGGGCAAGGCATTCTAGATGAAAAATGGCTCTGAACTCAATTTTCTCACTGCGTCCTTGAATTCCCTCTCCAAAGAGTGGAGGGCAGCTAATTCCAAGAGCAAGATTTCACAGAGAACAGGTGTCTAAAAGAGATGGAGATTTCCCCCTCTGTTAACCCCCATTTCTGTCCCTAGGCAGTGACAGCAAGAGGTCCATTTCCCCTTCTGTAGGGCAGTGACTCCGCTGAGCTAGCGCAGATATCCAGCCTCTGGTTAGAAACCCTCGGAGGGGATGGGTATTCAGCTCCCCCATGCACCCCACAGACCCACCCTCTTGCTGCAGTGACGATGCGCACAAAAGAAGCTCCTGCATGCGAGTACCTGGTCTGAGCTCCTTCTCTAATCAGTGGGGATGGAGGGTGGCAGTTAGTTACTCACGCTTTTGTGTGGCCTGCTGGATTTGCAGTGCCGGGGTGGTCCGAGACATGTACAAGTGCCTGCAAGCCCTGACAGAGCAATTCTGAGTGACCCACAGCCTTCATCTCCATCAACACTAGAGATGAGTGGGTCTCCACTGAATGGGGGTGACACTGATCACTCTCCAGACTCCTTTATGCTTGCTGCATGGTCCCTGCTGCCTCCTCTGGGATTGCAGAGTCCTTGTTTCCCTGTGGATACACCAATTTGGCACTTCACCTTCGGTGACTCCACCTTGGGTGCTCTCTCACATTCACTGCCCACCTCCGGCACAGTCTGTCCCTGGAGAGCCTGGGGGATCTCCAGGCAGCTCCAGTTTCCTCTTGAGAATGATGTTGTCTGCCCCGTTTGACATGTGACAGCCTTGGGTATGTCACTCAGTGACCAGCCATGGCCTCCACTGTCACTAGACACTGACGGGTGAGTCCTAAATCCAATCCTTGATCTCTACATGGTCACAAGTCGACTGAGAGGCTTTTGTTCCTGCAGTCATGCAGAACCCTGAGCAACTCCTGACAGCAATATTGGAAGACAAGCCCAGTGTTCACACGCAGCACAGAAGAGATCTCATTTTATTACACAGATGTTGTAATGTGTTCAGCTCTCAACAAGCATTAGACACCTTTAGAGAGGCTCCAGGTAAGAAAGAGGGGGTTCATACCTCTGTAGAAGCAAAAGGAATCCAAAAATTACTGTAGAAATATTATAAATTAAGAATAACAATTACAATAACAATAAAGAGAACAAAAAAAAAAGGTCAGGACTGGTGTGGAATAACCTGGCAGTCATTTGTGGAGAGATGGGACGTTTCTCGGAGCTAAATAGAAGTCCATGTAATCAGTTTCCTAATGCCATCCCTGAGGTCCTGATTCCTCATGAGGGGGTTCACAGCTGGAGGCACCACTGAGTACAGAACTGCCAGCATGAGGTCCAGGTATGGGGAGGAGATGGAGGGGGGCTTCAGGTAGGCAAATATGGCAGTGCTGATAAACAGGGAGACCATGGCCAAGTGAGGGAGGCAGGTGGAAAAGGCTTTGTGCTGTCCCTGCTCAGAGGGAATCCTCAGTACAGCTCTGAAGATCTGCCCATAGGACAGCACAATGAAAACAAAACAACCAAAGACTAAACAGACACTAACCACAAGTACCCCAACTTCCCTGAGGTAGGCATCTGAGCAGGAGAGCTTGAGGATCTGGGGGATTTCACAGAAGAACTGGTCCAGTGCATAGCCTTGGCAGAATGGTAGTGCAAATGTATTGGCAGTGTGCAGCACAGCATTGAGAAACCCACTGCCCCAGGCAGCTGCTGCCATGTGGACACAAGCTCTGCTGCCCAGGAGGGTCCCGTAGTGCAGGGGTTTGCAGATGGCAACATAGCGGTCATAGGCCATGATGGTAAGTAGATACAGTTCTGCTGACATCAGAAAGTTAAACAGAAACACCTGAACAGCACATCCTGGGTGGGAGATGGCCCTGGTGTCCCAGAGGGAATTGGCCATGGATTTGGGGACAGTGGTGGAGATGGTGCCCAGGTCGAGGAGGGCAAGGTTGAGGAGGAAGAAGTACATGGGGGTGTGGAGGCGTTGGTCACAGGCTACGGCGGTGATGATGAGGCCGTTGGCCAGGAGGGCAGCCAGGTAGATGCCCAGGAAGAGCCAGAAGTGTAAGAGCTGCAGGTCCCGCGTATCTGCAAATTCCAGGAGGAGGAACACAGTCATGGAACTGCTGTTGGGCATATGCGTCCTCTGGACACGGGGGACAGTCCAAGGAGGAGAAGGCAGTGACAAGTTACCAGAAACATCTCTAAGTAAAACCAAAGATATTTCTCATAGACCCTCCCGCTACCACACACCCACCCTTTTTCCTTCCTCAGGAGAAACTTTCATTTTGCCTTTGGTCTTCAGCTTCATTTTCTGTCGCTCTTTGTGCTGGAGCAGGGCCTCTGCCCATTGTCTCTTGAGGAGTCGACCCAGCCCCACTGCAGTGGGTATATGGGAATATGGCAGGGGGGGCTGGGCTTGATATTCAGAATACATCAGATAAAATCACTCCTAACACAGGAGGGTTTGTCAGCATCTGCACTCCCAGTGTTAAAGAAAGTGGGTGGCAGAAAGAAGTTTTAGGGGCTTTGGAGTTTTTTACCTACTTCCCCCATCCTTCCCTGTGAGTGTTCTCTGAAATCAGAAATCATGAGCATTTCTACTGCACTCAGAGTGACCAGCTGTGAGACATGAGAGGCAGCGGGATTCACTGTGGCTTACTGAGAAGTGAATGGAATTGGTTGGGCTTGTTCCCAGCTACCTTGTGCTTGCAGTTTTCTCAGATGGAGGGTGATCACACTCCCATGGTACCAGTAAAAGCCAGCAGACACTACTGAAAGGAGAGGGACCCACTGCAGACTACTAAATGCCTCACCCTTTCTCAAGGTCTCAGCACCCTGTTTCTAGCCAAGGACACACACAGCTCATTTCATCATCCCAACAGCATTTCCTCAGTCATAGCATCTCCACACTTCTCTTTGTGGGCTTTCAGATAACAAAAAGATGCTATGTGAAAGATTTTCATGCTTAAGGACAGCTCAGAGCTTGGAAAGCCACCCCAAAGAGATAGCCAATGTCCTAATGATTGCATGTAATCCAGGGAAAACCAGCTCATTCCCCAGCCCCACAGACTGCATTGCCCACAGCCCCACAGGTGAAAGCTGGGACACCTCATTTCCATGGACACACCTGCATAGGAGGACCCACAAGGTCAGAGTGTGACTCTGCAGCTGAAACTCCCATTCCCAGAGAGCCTGACAGCAAGGATGAAATAACAATAGAACAACACAGACAACTGGAGAAACATGGGAAAATACAGTGAGGGTCTGGCTGAGAGAGGCAAGCAGGGAGGCAGCTGGGCACTCAGGAAAGTTCTGCTTACTCAGCTGTTCAGACCTCCTCCCAGACACCAGCATTGCCAGGCAGATGCTCTCAGCCCTGAGCTCTGCAGAGGGAAATGGGCACATGGCTGGAGAGCTGCACCCACGGCTCTGCTGGAGCTCTGTCTGCTGAGGAGATAGTTCATGCCATGTACCCCCCAGCTGTGAGGGCAGAGGCTTTGCTGGGAGGGAGAGGAGCCAAAAGCGTTTGCTGAGAGGAAGGGGTCTGCACTGGAGGAGATCATAAAGAATTTTCTGAATGCTCCCTCCCACAACATTTCTGCATTTTGTTTCCTCTCATCCCCTGATCATATTCCTGTTGCCTGGAGATTTTTTCCTGGGAGATGTTTTCCTATCCCATTTCTTTTCCCTGTCAGCACTCACAGACCCCATCCCAACCTTTGCACACCCATCTTGGCCCTACAGAAAGCTGCCTGTTTGCAGAGCACTGGCTGGGTGCATGTTCTTGTTTGCAGGTGCAAAAGGGCAGCTCAGAACAACCCTGATGGGTCCAGAAAAGGGGGTGCTGTCCATAGGCAGAGCAGTGGCACAAGGCACTTTAACAGCCTCCTAGCAGACCTCCTGATCACTGTGCCCCGGTACACAGCCCCCTGGGGTAGAGGCACCCTGCTCTAAAGGACAGCTCAGGGGGGTGCCCTGCACAAATGCCTTCACACCCCTGCAGCCATCCCTGGAAAAAGGTAGCTGTCATGCCTTGTCCTTCTGGTGGTGCAGCAGGGAATTCCTGCTCTGGAGCACATCCTTCTTGTCTGCTGTAGAGAAACTGTGAGTTTTACTTAGAGAGCTCACAAGCTGTGGATTGTGCCAGCTTTTGGAGATCCCTTCAGGATACTCTTGTGCATTGCCCTGCAGTCAGAGACCTACCGTGTGAAGATGTGTCCTGCAACAAGCCCTCCTCTGTCCTCCAACTGCTGACTGCCTTTAACCTCCCTCTTCCTCACTCCTCTCCCCTGGGTGCCTGCAGGCAGTGCCCTCAGCCCTGCTGCGCTTTGCAGAGGAGCTGCTCCTGGGCAGAGCTGTCTCTCTGCAGTGCTGTCTCCTTGTAATGAGCTCGCTCCAGCCCAGCAGCCCGGCCCAGCCCAGCAGCAGAGGACCAGCCCAAGGCACCATTTCCTCTGCCTGCTCTGGGCTCCCTGAAGATGTCTCTGGAGCTCTGGGACTGACAGCTCCTGAAAGGCACTGGGGACACCCCTGGGGAGCATGCTGCAAAAACACCTGAAGTAATCACCAACAGTAGAGAGAAAGATTGATGATTCCAGCAGCATGGTTTGCCCTGCCAGAGTGCGGTTCTCTGTGACAGGTGCAACGTTCCCCTCTGGACATCAATATTCTTCAACCACAAGAAAAGGGACACACAGACAGGGCCAGGGAGGGGCTTGGCTTCCCTTGTGCAGGCCAGGGATTCAGCTGAGGCAATGCAGGCTTCTCATCCTGACCAGGAAGCCCTTGGGTTGAAGCAGGACTCAGCTCCGTGCTTTGACTCCACAGACCCAGAGGAGCTGGGAACCCTCCTGCTTCAGTTCAGGTGTGCACAAAAGAGTTGCCAGTGTGTGAGCCCTGCTCTGAGCCCCTTAACTTTAGTCACTGGGGACTCAGGTGCTCACATACAGATACTTTGTGATGACTGAGGTGCCAGAGGTGGTCCAAGACATGTGCAATTGTTTGCAAGCCCTGATGGAAAGTCTCTGAGAATAGCCACCTCCTCCCTGAGCATCAGCTGAGGGCCAGAGGGGGAATGGAGAGATCTTGGGCACCCACAATGACATCAGATGTTTAGGGCACCAGAATGTGCCTTGTAAAATATCCGAAAAGCCTCTAGTGCCATGCCAGGTGCCTGGGTGCCAAACACAACTCCACTCAGTAGGCAAACACAGCACCCAACCTCCAGGAAAGCCATGCCCTTTTAGAGCTGGTGGGGGGCAGACATCCCAGGGCCTCCCAAAGGGGTCCGGTGACTATGTGCCACTACCTGAATGACAGCACCACGGCATTGATGCAAGGCCATGCCATCTACACCCGTGGTGATGCAGGGCTGGGAAGCAGATCACAGCAGGGTGCCCTCCCCTGTGCCTGTGTTCTCAGCCCCGGGCTATTCTCCTCTCTCTGAACCTCTACTCACCTGCCTGATACTAAGAAGAGGGAAGCTGATAAGAATAGAATCACAGACTCATAGGATCATAGAATGGTTTTGGTTGGAAAGGAACCTTTAAAGACCACCTAGTTCAAACCCCTTGCCGTGGGCAGGGACATCTTTCACTAGATCAGCTTGCTCAAAGCCCCATCCAACTTGACCCTGAACACTGCCAATGATGGGGCATTCACAACTTCTCTGGTCAACCTGTCCCAATGTCTCAGCACCCTCACCATAAAAATTTTCTTCTTATATCCAATCTACCCTCTTTTATTTTAAATCCCTTACCCCTTGTCCTGTCACTACAGACCTTGGTAAAAAGTCTCTCTCCATCTTCTTAAAAGCCGCCTTTATATATTGTATGGCTGCACTAAGGTGTCCTGTCACAGATCCTGATTTAGAATTCTGCCAAGCACACCAATTTGTAGCAGACAGGCGATTTAGGCTGCTTAAAGAACCACTGCCAGAAGTATCAGCAAAAGTGGTTTTCTTGAACCTTAACAACGTTTGATCGCAAGGTTCACTCTATCACTTACTGCACAAAGGAGATAAAAATGATTCAAAATTACCAACACAGAATCAAAGGTACCAATACAAAAGCTGTATAGAGCACTATCATACAAGGTTATATGTGATATTGGTCACTTCCCAAAGATCTGCAGATGGTAAGAAGTCTTTCAGCCTCGAGAACCTTGAGAGATGTCCCAGCTCAAGCGGAGAGCACTGCCATGCATCCAGCTGCTTAGCAGGGAGAGCTCAAAGAAGGCTCACTTAGGCTGTCTTATTTAAAGCCTAAAGTGGTTGGCTTGCAGTCAAATTACATGCAATGGAAAAGGTATGCATGAGACTCCTTGTACCCACAACTTTCTTTGTTCCTTGACAAATGAGCCATGGAGGAAACACCTGCCATTCATGTGTTAATCGCATGCTCGCTGTTCCAGTTTCCAAGCCCATATGCATCAAAGTTCACCATGTCACTCTCTTCCTGTGTGGGTTTCCAGAGAATAGCTTGGAACCAGAGAGGTTCTTGGTCCTGTTATACATAGGCCTTTACCTCTTTCGGAGCCTGAACCAAACTACCACTAGTTTGGCCAAAGAGTCGAGTGCATCCATCCCAGGGACTCAGCTCCCTCCGATTCCTGCCACAAACCCATAGGTGGTGGGAATCCTCTTGCCTCAGTTCAGGTGTGCAGTCCTCAATACAGTCCTCTGAAGACTGGAAGAAATCACATGTCCCTCCTATGTCCAAGAAGGACCCAGGGAACTGCAGGCCAATCAGCCTTACCTCTCTCCCTGGGAAGGTAATGGAGTAGCTAAGCCTGGAAATATTTGCAGGCACATTGTACTGGTTTTGGCTGGGGTGGAGTTAATTTTCTTCATGGGGGTCCCTATGGTGCTATGTCTGGGATCTGTGACCAAAAGAGTGTTGACAACACACCAATGTTGTAGCTATTGCTGAACCGTGTTTGCGCAGCATCAAGGCCCTCTCTGTTCTCTTTCTTCCTCCCCAGTGACTAAACTGTTTTTCTTGGTGAGGGAAGAGCAGGGGATGTCATTTAGCAAGTCAAAGGTTTCCACTGTCTATTGGTGTCCATGTCCACATCTTGGTAGCAGGGGTGGTGCAGGGAAGGGCTCTGTGAGGAGAGACGAGGGGCTGCCTCCATGCCAGACACATCTGGTTCCAGCTGGCTCCAAAATGCACCCACCACTGGCCAAAACCTGAGCCCATCAGCAAAGCTGGGGGAACCTCTGTGAAGGTATATTTAAGAAAGGACACAACTGCTAGAGTGGGAGAGAAGCGAGGAGAAAAAGTGTGAGAAACAGCCCTGCAAACACCAAGGTCAGTGAAGAAGGAGGAAGTGCTCCAGGTGCCAGAGCAGACGGTCTCCTGCAGCCCATGGAGAAGACCACAGTGGAGAAAGTAATCCCTGCAGCCTGTGGACAACCCAACACTAGAGACGTTGGATAATTCCTGAAAGAATGGTGGCTTGAGGAGAGCCCATGCTGGAGCAGGTTTATGTCAAAGGACTGTAGCCCATAGTAGGGACCGCATGGGAAAAGTGTTAGAAGGAAGGAGCAGCAAAGAGGAACTGGTATGGACTGACCACAACCCCCCATTCCCCACCCCCTGCACTGCTCAGGGGGGAGGAGGTAGAAGAGTTGTGAGCTAAGGAGGGAAGTTGAGCAAGGGAGAAAAGGGTGGGGAGAGGCCTTCCATGGGGAAGGAGATAAGGTCTTCCTTATCTCCACCAGCCCCACACTTCTTCCACCCTCCGCCTTTGCAATTGCACATGCCTGGTCTGCCCACGTTTCTTTGCCACTGTCACGTTTGTACAAGGCCCACATACATCTTGGCACACCCAGTGTATGCGGGCCTCCACCAAACCTGGAGCCCAGCTGGCCTTGGAGACAGGGAGGGGCCGGGTCCCCTCTGCCCAGGGCTGGGCACAGCTTTTCCCTGGGAACCTCCCTGAGGAGCTCTCCTCCTGCGTGTCAGCCTGTGGCCTGGCACGGACAAGGGCTGCTGGGGCAGGGCTGAAGTAGCTCAGCTGGGAGAGCATTAGACTGAAGATCTAAAGGTCCCTGGTTCAACCCCGGGCTTCAGCAGTGATTTGCTCCCTTTCATTTTTGCACAGCCCATCTGCCACCTTCCAGCCTGCCCCAGCCCTGCTTGCTCCTTCACCCCTTGTCAGAGCACTGTCCCTGCCTTGTAGCTGCAGATCTGTGGCTAAGAAGGAGCCTTCCTCCAGCACCAACAGTCCCCAGCCTCCCCCTGGGCAGGACTCTCCATTCAGTGCTCCTCTGGGGTGCTCTCCAGCTGTCCCTCCTTCCCTGCTCCACACAGATTGGGATCTTTCCTCTGCGGGGTCTCTGCAAAGACCCCCTCTCTCTCCTGCTTGTCATTCTCGATGGTGCACAGACTGCTCCCATCCTCATACACCTCCTCCACCTGGTCCTCAGTTCCCGGACCTGAGGCCACCATCCCCCCAGTCCCAGGGAGAGGCACTCCCTGGAGCTGAGGCCTCAATGGCAGCATCCTCCCTCCAGAGGTCTGTCACAGCGAGACCTCTGATGTGCCCAGGACAGCTGAGAAAGCCGTGCTGAGGATCAGCCACTGTAGTGCCTGGGCACCAGTGTTATTTAGTCACACGCTGTCTCGAGCAGAGTTTCTTGGCCCCGCTGCAATGATTGATGAAACACCTATGTGCTCCTCTCTGGGCATCAGCAGGGAGATACAGAGCACAGCGGGATCCCTCTGGGGCCCCACATGAACATCGCTCTGCATCAGTTCATGCCTACTGCAAGGGCACAAGTTGGGACACAAATGCCAGCAGTGGCTTCCCTGCGGTCCAGCATGGAAGGTCACCAACTCTCACACTGTGTCTTCACAACAGCCCCAGCTCAACCACTCCATGTTATTTTTACTCTCCAAATTTACCCTCTTCTGCATGTCCTGGCATCGCATACACTTCTGTGTTCTCCATCCCCCCAGTACCAGACCCAGGGCCCACAGCACAAGTGTCTCAGTAGTCCCCAGTTCCCTTACTCAAACCTCCTCACCCACCAGACTGCACTGCCCAGCCCAGCTGCAGCCCCTCACAGCCATCAGTCCCTGCCCAGAAAAAGAAAGAGCTGCTCATGAGCAGCTGGGGTCTGCAAGGGCCCAAGGCAGCAGGAGCAGCCCATGGAGACTGGGGTCCTGGCAGAGCCATCAAAGGGGCAATCCCAGCCCGTGTGCCCCAGCAAGTGGCTCAGCACCCTGTGCCAGGGCAGTGGGGAGCAGAGCTGCCTCCTAACCACTGTTGGAGGTGATCCATGGGCCATGATACACCCTGGGGCTGGCCAGGGTGTTCATGGCATGATGGAAAACTTAGGGCTCACTTCTGTGGGGCTACAGCCCAGGGCTCGCCCCAGCACGGCAGCTCTGCCACGGCCTCGGCCGTGTTCGACCAGCATGGCCCAGGCAGGGCCTAGGGGAAAGAACGACCAGGGAATGCCGGGATGAGGAGATGGGTGCTCTTGCTGAGGTGCATGACGGGAAATTGCAAAGGACCATTTTGATGGAAGCTGTGTGTATTGGTTTTGCGTGGCAAGGTTTTGGTAGTGGGGGGGGTTACAGGGGTGGCTTCTGTAAGAAGCTGCTGGAAGCTTCCCCTGTGTTCGAGAGAGCCCATACCAGCCGGCTCTAAGACAGACCCGCCGCCGGCCAAGGCCGAGCCAATCAGCGATAGTGGTAACGCCTCTGTGATAACATTTTTAAGAAGGAAAAAAGTTGGGACGGCGGTATTCGGCAGACGGAGAGAGGAGTGAGAACATGTAAGAGAAACAACCCTGCGGACACCAAGGTCAGTGAAGAAGGAGGGGGAGGAGATGCTCCAGGCGCCGGAGCAGAGATTCCCCTGCAGCTCGTGGGGAAGACCATGGTGAGGCAGGCTGTCCCCCTGCAGTCCATGGAGGTCCACGGTGGAGCAGATATCCACCTGCAGCCCGTGGAGGACCCCACGCCGGAGCAGGTGAGTTCCCGAAGGAGGCTGTGACCTCGTGGGAACCCCGCGCTGGAGCAGGCTCCTGGCAGGACCTGCGGATCTGTGGAGAGAGGAGCCCACGGAGCAGATTTTTCTGGCAGGACTTGTGACCCCGTGGGGGGCTCACGCTGGAGCAGTCTGTGCCTGAAGGACTGCACACCGTGGAAAGGACCCATGCTGGAGCAGTTCGTGAAGAACTGCAGCCCGTGGGAAGGACCCACGTTGGAGAAGTTCGTGGAGGACTGTCTCCCATGGGTGGGACCCCACGCTGGAGCAGGGGAAGAGTGTGATGAGTCCTCCCCCTGAGGAGGATGAAGTGGCAGAAAATAACGTGTGATGAACTGACCGTAAACCCCATCCCCGTCCCCCTGTGCTGCTGGGGGGGTGGTAGAGAATCTGGGAGTGAAGTTGTGCCCGGAAAGAAGGGAGGGGTGGAGGGAAGTTGTTCTGAGATTTGGTTTTATTTCTCATTACCCTACTCTGGTTGATTTGTAATAAATCAAGTTAATTTTTCCCCAAACTGAGTCTGTTTTGCCCGTGACGGTAATTGGTGAGTGATCTCTCCTATCCTTATCTCGAACCACAAGCTCTTTGTTATATTTTCTCTCCCCTGTCCAGTTGAGAAGGAGGGGGAGTGATAAAACGGCTCTGGTGGGCACCTGGCATCCAGGCAGGGTTAACCCATCACACTGTGGCTGGCGGGTGTGAACTGTCAGCAGGAATATTCCCCAGGGACCATGGGCTCTTGCAGCCCCACAGCCTGACCCCAAGACTGCTGTCCCTGAGATGTGTCCCTTCCCTACCGCCATGTCTTTGTGCTCTTCTCCCCCCAGTCAGTCTCAGGGAGACACCCCGACACCTGGGCAGGCAAGCACCAGCTCTGGCTCAAAACCCCAAAGGCTTTTAATAAGAACAGCGTAAAAACAGGGTCTTAAAAATAGAGGAAATGCCCAGCTGCTTCTGCTGCCTGTGGGAAAAGGGAGACGGTTCCCTGGTGCTCACGGCTCTCCCAGCTGCACAGACCTCTCCTTCCTCCTGGCTGCACCCAGCCCCACGGCAGGGACGGGCTCTGCTTGCCCTGGCAACAGGGACTGTTGTGCACTGAGCTCCGGTGTCACAGCCGTTGTGTCCTCAGGGGCATGTGCCTGAGACCCCTCTTCAGCATCGTCATAGCCTGTGCTCTCTGGGGACAGGGACCAGGCATCTGCCTCAGCTCCAGGGGCCCCAGCACTTCTCTGGGAGCGCAGGTTTGCCCCTGCAAGCAGCAAGGCAGGCCATTGCCCATTTGCCCCATGGGGTGCCCCTCCTGGCCTCTACATCACCTTCCTCCCTTCTCCTCACCAGTCCTGAGATGTTCCGCTCCCTCTCCCACCTGCAGACACCCAGGAAAAACTCCCGGGACACATTCCTTCACACCAGGAGGTTTGGCTCTCTCTCAGGACAGCACCAATTCATCCGGCACTGGGGATGGCACCCCAGGAACTGGCAGCGCTATCTTTCCCTCTCACCTCCAGCTGCATCCCTGGGCCCTGCTCCCTCCTCTGGTGCCCTGGGCATCTCCCACTCTCCCTGCCCAGACACAGGATCCTCCCCAGGGTCAGAAACCTCCCTGGCATCATCATAGCCATCCACTGGGTCACCTCCGGGCAGCACAGGGATGCCTGCAAGGAGAGGGGAGCTGGTGACAATGAGAAGATACACATGCAGAGCAGAGGCTGGGAGGATATGCAGGGACACGAGGCTCAGACGGTGGTGTTGGCAGCACCACAGGAGACCCCCATGTCCTCTCCAACTTCAACAGTGACACTGCTGTTCTTCACATGCCTGCAGGGAGGAGGCATCCACTCCTTCCCACACCCTATTACCTGGTGCTGACCCCAGACCATCCTCCTCCTCGCTGTCCCCAGGGTAGGGCTGCAGATTGGTCAGGAAGCCCTCTGAATAGGAGCCTGGAGAGAGGTGCAGCAGGTGCTATGGGAGTGCACTCTGCTGACCCAGACTGTGGTCAGTGCTTCTGGGGACAGGGGACCCACAGAGCCAGGGCTGAGTGAGGAGGAGGGCTCAGGACTCATCCTGCCGCCCTGGGACAAACCCCATCTCAAAGGGACTCCCAGAGCTACCCCAGGACAGCACCTTCCCTCAGCCCTCAGGTGTCACCCAGGGTGCGGAGGCAGGCAGAGAGGGGCTGTCCCCCACTTGGATGGGAGGAACTGGTGGGGAGGAAGCTCCTCTCTTGGGCCCAGGACCTGGCTGCTCTCCCCACAGACCCCACAGCCCAAGTGCTGCAGGGACCATTGGCCATGGGACTGCAGGGGGTCAGCCCTGAGTGGGGGGCAAGTGGAGAGAACCTGGCAGATGTGCCCCCTGGGAGGGACCCACACCCACCTGAGCGACTGAACCTCGCCTGCTTCTCCCACGCCGGGCTGTAACCGATCTCCTCATACACGGCCTCAGGGAAGGGCTCCCAAGCTCTCCTGGAGCCTGCGGACAGTGGCAGGGCTGGCCCAGGGACAGGCAGAGAGGGGACAGGATCCCGCTCTGCCCCCCCAGCTTTGGTCCCCTGGGCCAGCAAAAGGCTATTGCCGCAGCACAGCCCCGCTGCACTGTCTGGTTGCCGCTACCACTTCCTCAGTGAGGGCAACGTCCCCATGGAGATGGTCTGGAGCAGTGACACCCTCGCACTGTCCCCTCAGAGACAGCCCTTGTGCCCCTCTGGCCCCTGGGTCAGGTCCCTGGTGCTGAGCTTGGAGCAGCTCCCACCTTTCCTCTCCCCCTCTCTGCCCATGGATCTGTAGCAATGGCCCCTGCCCTGCCGGGAGAAGGTCAGGGTTGGACAGAGGAGCAGCCTGGGGGCCTGAAACCATGGGCCTTGCCCCTGCTGTCCCACACTCCTCCTGGCATCTCCCCTGCCCCAGAGCCCCCTCCAGAGCTGCCCACAGCGCTTCCAGAGTGACGTCCTCGTCTGTCTCCTCCCTACTCCCTTCTGCCCCAGCCCAGCTCTGCCATTTCTGTCCTTGCCCCATCCCTAACTCCCCCCGTGTCTGGACTCTCTACCCCTTGCTGCTGGTGGCCCACGGTCAGGCAGTCAAAGGGGCGGTACTTGGGAATGAAGGCAGAGCACACCCTTGTCCTCCCGGCTCTGCCTGTGCCACTCACTGGCACCTCACAGCATCCCTGGCCTTGCCGGGAGGCATCTTCCCCCGGTGCCGCAGGGGAAGGACCCACCTCTGCGCCCAGCCCTGGCGCTTCGCAGTTGCCCAGCCAGGAGGGCCAGGAGCAGGCAGAGAAGGGCCCCCAGGACGATGCAGATGATGACGGGCAATGAGACTCTCCCACTGCTGGTTGGATGGCCCCGCGTGGGATCTGCACGGGCAGGAACACAGAACAGGCAGCACCAGGCCTGGAGGAGGTGTGGGGCCAGGACACACTGGTCCTGACCCCCACTGAAAAGGTGGTGAGGGACCCCAGGGTGTGAGTGATGGGGAAGCTCCCACCCCACTGGGTAAATGACAGCCCTCCCCAAACCCCACACCACTGCCCCGGTACTTCTTTTGGGGGAATTTCACACCCCAGCAAGGAGCCCCTTCCCTCTGGCTGTGGGTCACAGCCTGGCCCCATGAAGACCCAGTGCTGGTGGAGAGGACAGGTTACCTGCTTGGGGGGTTGGTGCTGCTGTCCTGGGTGCAGCTGCAGAGGAGAAGGAGAGCTGGGCTGAGAGGATGGGTGTGAGGGTACCACCAAGCATCCTCTCTGAAACACTCTGTGTGTGTGTGTGTATGTGTGTGTGCGCGCGTGCACATCTATCCCTGACACATCGCACCCAAATCGCCCCTCCTGTGGGGCTGGTCAGGGTGGCTGGGACAGAGCCCAGGGCCCTGCTCTGGGTATTGGGCAGGATGACGCAGGCAGCCTGGCCGATGCCCCTGGGGGCTGCAGGGCCCTGCGGGCAGAAGCTGGACAACATCCAGCCCCACAGAGGCTGCTGCCCACTTGGCACCAGGCTCCCATGCTCTGCAGGGATGGCCTGGCTCTCGGGAGCTCTGGGGCTGTGATGGGACCCAGTGGGGAAAACATCTTCCCCAGCTCCTTGCCAATACCCCAGCAAGGGTCCCAGACCTGCTGCTCACCTGAGCAGTTCACGGCAGCGTCCTCCTTGTGCCGGCAGGCACCGCTGTCCCCAGGCCGGGCCCAGCAGTCCTGCAGAGACGGCTCTGTCCCCCGGCACTCCACCTGCTCCAGCCAGATGGGGCCCGTCCCCATCCCAAACGCAGCCTCATGCAGGGCAGACACTGCGGGGCCACAGCCCAGCTGCCGGCATGCCACCTCAGCATCCCGCATGTCCCAGGAGTCGTCGCACACCGTCCCCCAAGAGCCACGGTGCCAGACCTCCACTCTGCCCGAGCACCCGTCCTCACCTCCCACGGCACGAATCTTCTCCCTGTCTGGAGAAGGCAAAGACCTCCCACAGCACCGGGACAGCAGGCAGAGGCCTGCCGGGTGAGAGGGGCATGCGGAGGAGCAGCTACCTGTGCAGCTTGTGGAGTCTGGGCACGCAGTCCCCAGGGATGGGGGTGTTTCTGGCCGTCTCCCTGCAGAAGGAAATGCTGCCGTGAAGGGGCTGCTGAAGGGGGGGTCATGCAGCAGAGAGCAGGGCTGAGCTCTGCTCGTGCCTCCCCGTGCAACCTCACTCATGGCAGCAGCTGAACCCCGGTCATTTGGGGGACACGCTTGGCAATGTGGGGGACCCAGACTGCTCAGCCCCAGAAGGGACCCTGCTTCACAGAGCAGCAGGAGGATGTCCATGGAGGGGACAGTCCTCGGAGCCGTGGCTGGTCTCTTCTGAGACCTTGCCTGGAGACACCTCCGCCTCCCCTGGGCGCTGCTGCGAGCCCAGCTGGCAACTGCTGGTGAAGGTGTGGGGCTCTGAGACCTGAAATCCCATTTTTTGTGACCAGCAGCAGCAGAGTCTGGCACATAAAGCAAAACTTCCTATGGGCTGTCTCTGCATTTGACCCTGCCTAGGAAGGAGCAGGAGTTGGGGAGTAGCTCGGGTAGCTTGGTGCCCGGGTAGCTCAGAATTACCATTGCAGGTGATGTGGGTCTCATCTTGCAGGTCATCGCATGACTGAGGATCCCAGGGAGCCGAAGGACACTGCCAGAAGGAGCTGTTTCTCTCCCCACACTGCACGTGATCTAGCCAGGTGGGGCCAGACGTCCTGCCGTAGGGCCGTTGTGTTTCTAGGGACCCTTCATCCCCGCAGCCCAGCTCCTTGCATGCCAGCAACACCGTTTTGGGAGTCATGGAGTTGGAGCAAACGCTGCCCCACGTCCCGTTATAGAAAACCTGCAGGTGCCCAGAGCAGTTGTTGCTGTTCTCCAGCCTCAGGGCCACGAACTCTGGGAGGAAGGGCCCCAAAGGGGAACAGGCTGGTCTGGGGCTGTGGGAGCAGGGATGCCCCTAACAGCCCCAGACCCTCAGGCAGGCAAAGGCATGGCCAGCAAGTCCCCCTTGCACCCATTGGCAGAGAGAAGTCCCCGACGGACAGAAAACCCTGCCCTCCCTGCTTACCCTTGGGGACAGCCGAGCTCCCCAGTGGGACTGAAGGGATGCGTGCGTGGGTGTCTGCGGGATGGGCTTGGGCAGGGGCTCAGAGGCAGCCAAGGAACAGCCCCGGCCATTGCCAGCTCTCCCCTCGTCTTGGTCTCCCCGGGCAATGGGCTCCCACCACAGCTCCCGGCACAGACCTGAGCAGACGACTCCTGCATCCTCTTTGTGCCCGCAGTCGTGCTGCCCCCAGGACCCTGCTGGGCAGTCCCAGAGTGAATCTTCGGCCCCGGAGCAGTTCACGCCATCCAGCCAGATCTGACCAGAGCCTTCCCCGAACCGACCGGAGCCAACTGCCTGCACTGCCCTGCCACAGCCCAGCTGGTGGCAAATGACGGTGGCATCCGACAGGTCCCAGCCGTCATCGCAGATGGTTCCCCAGCTGCCCTGGTAGTAGACCTCCACTCTCCCAGCACAGCGCCTGGGCCCATTCACCAGCCGGACCTGCCGGCTCCCTGCAGTGGGAAGAAACCCCAGCTGCTGTCAGGGGCCAGTGCCTACACAGCCCAGAGCCTGGGGGGCCTCTGCAGTGTCACTCACCCCAGCAAACGACCCCCACATCCTCTGCAGTCCCTGCCACCGGTGAACTCTCAGGCAGGGAGGTGTTGCAGAGGGTCAGGTTGGCCTCGTGCCCTGCGCACCGGACCCCTCGCAGCCCCACGGGACCCATCCCTCTCTGGGGCTTTGGGGGGTTGTAGGCTTTCTCTGCCTCTCCGCACCCTAGCTGCCGGCACACCACGCTGGCCTCCTGCACGTCCCACTGGTCATCCAGGACTCTGCCCCACGTCCCACGCTGGAGGATCTCCACTCGTCCGTCGCACCGGCTCCCTCCACCCACCAGCCGCAGGGACGCGGAGTCAGCTGGGCCTGGGGAAAGCAGCCATGCCCCAACCCTCAGCAGCACCAGAGAATCCAGAAACCTGCAGTGCCTCTCAAAGCTCTGGGACCCTCACGGTGTCCTGAAGCTCACCCGCCCGGCCCCAGCCCTCTGCAGTGAGCTTCAGGAGCAGGTTTCCACAGCATTTGTTTCCCAGTCCCTGAGCCTTCCTGAGCAAGACACTGCCTTTGCTTTTGCTGGGGTAGGGCCACTTCAACACGTCCCTGCTGAGGCAGCTGGGGCAGCTCCCACAGGAGGGAGAAGCAACCAGTGGAGTTACCCAGGGACAGGCAGCGCCAGGAAAAGCCTTGCCGAACCTCGGCGCTGACACCGACACCGTTGAGACATGGGGCACTGCACACACGTCTCTGCCCCTCTGCATCCCTGGGGATCATGGACTGGGAGCCTGTGTCCCTGGCAGGGAGCAGAGCGAGGGGGGCCTTTCTGATCAAACAGGACAAGTCTGGGACTTGCGCCGACTAGAAGCAAGGGCCCAACCCTGTTCTGCAGCTCGTATCCCAGGTCTGCTGCTGCTGCTGCTGCTGCTGCTGCCAGGGGCACCCGAGCAGCCCCTGCGGGTGTGGGATTGGGCTCTGAGAAGGACTCTGTGGGGCTAGGACAGGGCTGTCTGCAGCCAGAGGGATGGAGCAGAGCCCCACAGCCCTGTCCTGCAGCACGAGAGCAGAGAAGCCCAGGCCTGGCAGTGGCCCCAGGGCATGAGCTGCTGCCCCAGGGGCCAGAGACACCTCTTCCAATTCAGCACTCAGCTCTCCCACATCAGAGCAGCCAGTCTGAGCAGACAAAGCTCTCCAGACCACTGCTGGTGAAGCCAGGGTTTCTCCAGGGAGAAATTCACACTCATGCTGCCATGGGGTCCCCTGCTTTGGGTGGCCACGTCACACCCAAGGGGCAAATGGAGTTAACGCAGCATTTTCCCTGAGCAGCGCTCACCTGAGCAAATGACAGAAGCATCGCTCTCGTGGGAGCACAAGGCCCCCAGAGCAGTCACTGGGCACTGCCCCAGGTGGCCTTCAGTCCCGTCACAGTGAAATGAGTCTCTCCAGAAGGGGTGGGTGGCTCTCCCAAAATGACCTGGCCTGGGAATGGACTCGGCAAACCCGCAGTCAAGGTGACGACAGAGAACATGGGCGTCCGAGAGATCCCAGTGGGAGGCACAGAGGGTGCCCCAGGTCCCCAGCACCTGGACCTCCACCTTCCCCTCACACTCCGTGCTGCCGTTCACCAGCCTGAACCCTGTGAACTCTGGGAACAGAGAAGGGTGAGAAAGGACAGACTTGTGCTTTTGCTCCCTCGGGAGGTAGAGGAGAGGCCAAATGGACGCCTTTCCTTTCTCCTCCTTCTGCACAATTTTAGGGCTGCAGACAAACAGTCAAGGTCAGGTCTAATGGGGCTCTGAGCAACCTGATCTAGGTGAAGATGTCCCTGCTCATTCCAGGGGCGGCTGGACTAGATGACCTTTAAAGGTCCCTTCAAACCCAAACCACTCCATAATTTTATGATCACCCCTTCTGTCCTCCCCTCCAGCACAAGTCCTTGCCCTGCTCTCCCGTCCTCAGCACACCCCCGGTGTTGAACCCCCTACCCTGAGTCCTTACGTGTGCAGGTGACACCGACATCCTTTGCATGGGAGCAGGGCTCGCCCCTTGGGGATCCCCTGGGGCAGGAAGCAAGAAGGGATTCATTCCCCACACACTGCAGCTCTCTGTCCCAGATGGGACCATCCCCTTCTCCAAAGTGAGCTGCCCCAGCGACAGACAGGGCTGTGCCGCACTGCAGCTCCCTGCAGACCACGGTGGCAGCTTTGGGACCAAAGTCTGAGTCACAGACGGTTTTCCACTGGTCCCCATCACGGATCTCCACTCGTCCTGAGCAGGGGCTGTTGTCTCCAACCAGCTGGACAAATCCTGTAGCAACCAAAGACCCCCATGAGTTCCCAGAGCCCTCTGGCAGTTAGTTACCTGACCACAGGCCACCTAATCTCTAAGGTGGCTGCAGGCAAAGAGCCCCGCAACCATCCCAGCAGCTCCCACTGGGTGCTGATGGCACAAACACACCAGAGCCCTCCTGCTGCTCCTCAGGCATTAGCACGGCTCTTGGGGGCTGCCTCCTCTCCCAAACCCCCAGCCGCAGGAAACGCTTGTACAAACTGGTGCCATCCTGCAGACCCTGGGCTGCCTGACACTGGCCCCAGGCACTGCAGCACCCAGAGCACTTGAGCCCAAGGAGGCGGGCCGAGGCACTGTTGGCTGCTGCAGCCTGCTCTCCCCCACCAAGCTCGCAGCCAGGCTTAGGAACCCCTTGGAGCCACTGGAAATG
Organism: Harpia harpyja; assembly: GCF_026419915.1. Classification (NCBI taxonomy): domain Eukaryota; kingdom Metazoa; phylum Chordata; class Aves; order Accipitriformes; family Accipitridae; genus Harpia; species Harpia harpyja. Next base: position 1,179,812 of record NW_026293320.1, read on the forward strand.
CACCCCGTTCCCAGGTGGTTCTTGGGCCATTGAGGCACTGCTATTAGAGGGGACAGGGTACAGATGCGGTGCAGGTGTACCTGCTGTCGCCGTCTTCACCAGCCCCTGGCTCCAGCTCCTGACTGGGGAGGGGGTCCTCAGCCAGGGCCAGAGTACGCTGCCAGGTGTGCACTTCCCCGGCCAACAGCTGGGTAGAGGGCAGGAGAGCGGGCAAAGGAGCAGCCCTGGGCTGACACAAGCTCCCAGTGCAAGGACGGGCACCAAGGAGAACCAGAAAGTGCTGGCAAATCCCCAGGGCAGCCAGGGGCTGGGGTGGGCAGGAGAGGCTGGGCAGCAGGTCAGCACTGCCTGCACAGGGTTGTTTCCCTGTGGGCTGCCTCTCATGGGGTGAGCCTGGAAGAGGAATGAAGTGGCCACGGGCCACCCTGTTCTTCTGCCCAAGCCCAGTGCTCCTCCCCTCTAAGCAGCCCTTCTTCTTTGGGGGACTCATGTCTGCCAGGGGACACAACCCAAAAGTCCCTGGCCATGTTGGGCCCTTCCTCAGGACTGTGGGCGGCCATGTGAGCTGCTCTCACTGCCTCTGCCATGGTGAGACCTGGTCCTCGGTGCTGCCAGACAGGTCCTGGCTGAATGGGAGGAGAAAGATGGGAACCAAAGGAGACTGCGGAGCAGGGCGCGGCATTCATCTCCCAGCCGGAGGCTCCGATGGAGGGTGGGCTGAGCCACGTCCCAGGCCAGGCAGTGGTGAGTTCGCCCGGGGCTTTCCTCAGGGAAACCAGCAATGATAGTCACAGCTCGGCAGTGTGCCTGGCCACACCGGGACCTGCTCCAGTACCCTTCCGTTGTTCCCTGAAGGTGCAGCCAGGTCCCTTCCCCCATCCTGGCCACAAAGGTAGGGAATGGGCTGGCCCCTTACCTGAACACGTCACTCCAGCATCCAAACCGTGATCACAGTACTTTCGAGTCCATTCTGTGTTTGTGCACTCAGACAGGGCAGACTCGGTGCCATCACACTCTACACCAACCATCCAAATGGGGCCAGATCCTGGCCCAAAGCGTGCTTCCTGATGAGCTTCAAGAGCAGATCCACAGCCCAGCTGCTTACAAACCACTGCAGCATCACTCATGTCCCAGAAGACACCACACACAGTCCCCCACTGGCCCTTTTGTTTCACCTCCACTCTTCCAGCACAGCGCCAGCTGCCACCCTCCAGCCTCACCTCCGCAGCTCCTTCAAACACCAACATGGGACCAGTCAGAAGAACACCGAGCCCCAGACTGCAGGTCTGGGAGCCCCCCTGCCCACGCGGAGTCACAGGCACCGGCATGGGACCCCTCCCCCTTCCACGCTGTCCCCGGGCCGCTGTGGGAGCCCCTCCTCTCCCCACGGGCTGTGCAGGCTGGGGGTGCCCAACGCCAGCCCTGCTGGGCCATTCACCATCTCACAGCCCTTGGTACCTCCTTCCACTCCAACAGCCCCATGCCCACCTCCACACTGCGCCCCCAGGCCATCCCCAGGGAACCATCTCCTCCCCAGCCCAGCACACCCTGCACAGCCCCGTGCCCCCAGGCCCACAGCTTCCCCTGCCCACCACCTGCCCTGGCACCACCCAAACCCACACCACACCCCGAGCTTTCCATGTCCTCAGGGAGCACCGAGACAACGCCAAGGATAACCCCAATGCATGTCCCCTCCTCGCCCTTGACATCAGCCCAGCCCCTGTGCTTGGCCAGGGCCCCTAGGAAGGAAACTTCTCTGCCACCTGTGGGTGCAGACAGCCCCGTTCCCTTCTCTCTGTGGGGCACAAACTGCCTTCCTGGGGTCGGGGCTCCCCTGGAGCCTGGGGGCAGCGAGCAGCACACAAACCCTCCAGGGCACCCTAGAGATTGGCTGTGCCCTGGGGATCACTGAGTGCTGCCATCACCAGCTGGGACACCGCCAGCCTCAAGAGTACAGCACTGGGGAGCAAGGGGTGCCAAAAAGGTAACCCAGGATGGGGTGTCTATAAATGCAGCCAGGCATGGGCTGCCATAAACACAGACAGGCCCAGGGAAAGAGAGAAGGTCCATGGGCTTGAACACCTTCTGACCCTTGTCTCAGGGGAGCCTGGAAAGGAACCGCATTCCCAGAGGGATCCCTACGATCCCACTGGCCCCAGGAAGTAGGATGAGGGAACCGGCACTTACCCCTGCACATCTGCACCCAGAGGAGAAGCCACAGCACCTGAGGGAACACGAGTCCCTCTGTCCCCATCCTGAGAGTCCTGCCCTGTTGGCACAGCCCTGCTCCACCCCACTCCCTGCCACGGCTCCCGGGGACTCACGGGGACAACAGCGATGGGAGGGTTATATATCTCTGCAGATGCCGACCCAGCCACAGGAGGAGCCAATCAAAGCAGCAGCACCTTTTTAGACATTATCGGGAGCCATCTCCCCTCCGACACAGCCCAGCCCACCAATGAACTTCTCCAGCGCCATTCATGACCATATATGAGAGATGGCTCCGCTAGAGGTGTCACGTCACTGTGGTGGGGGGGCGTCACAAGACAGGGCCAGTTGTGGAGGGGAACAGGTTTTTCACCCCCTGAACCATGCCGTGTGGACTGGGAGCACTGAGCATCTTGTATTCCTGGCACATCCAAGAGCCCCAGGTGCGAGTCTCCAGCCACCCCTGTGCCATGGGAATCACAGGGCTGAGACTGCAGCGGGGGCTGTGTCAGGAAGGGAAGGAAACAGCTCCTGCCCCTGCTTCAGACTCCGCTCTGCTGGGAGCAGCAGCTGGGAAAGGATCTTGGCCAGAGGAAGAGCTCCATTCCACGAGTGCCAGCTCGTTCATCCCTCCCCAGAGAGCCCCATGGTGGGTCCCCCGCAGAAGCTGGAGACAGAGCTGGGACATGTCCCTGCCCAGCAGCAGACATGCAGCCCAGAGGCTCAGTCATATCCCTGACTCTTGGCATGTCACCGAGGGGCCGTTATTCCCCACGGGTGGCTCGGGACCTGCAGCCTGCAGGTGCACAAACCACAGCCCACGTGACCTCGCAGCGCTCCCCGTGCTCCGGAGGAAGTCTGTGGTTTCCTCCTGGCGCCGTGCCCAGGCACATCCCTGCGGTGCCCCCGAGCCACCCCTACCCCGACTGCTCCAGCCAGGGCTGCAGGGGCTGCTCCTTCGGCCTCGCAGACACGGGGCCGGGCGGATCCCATCCCTCGTGATGCCCCTGTGATGTATACGGCCGCTCTGCACTGAGCCCCATGGCCACGGGGTGCCATTGAGGATGTGACCTCACACCCTCCCAAGGCCATCGCTGTGTTCTTACGAGTTACACTGTCACATGTGTGTGTGTGCCACTGTGTATGGCTTCCACTGACAATGATTCTTCCAAAAAGCCACATTTGGGTGAGGCCTAAATATTACTTCAATGACATCAGAAGCACCCACACAAGCCATATGCCTACTCTTTGCCCAAAAGCTACTCCGGCACCAGTGAAATCCCAAGCTCATACACAAGCCATGTGCCTGCTCCTGGTCTATCTGCCACTGAGTCACAAGTGATGTCATGGCATCTACAACTGCCACGTACCTCTTCTTGGCTTATCAGGTATTCAGGCACTGCTGACATCACAAAGATGTTCACTAGCCATGTGCCAGCTCCTGGCCTATCATCTACTCAGGCACCAATAGCCTCAAAAGCACCTACACAATCTATAAGCCTGCTCCTGGCCTATTAGCTACTCAGGCATGAGTGACCTTATAAGAACCTGTACAAACCATGGGCCTTCTCCTGGCCTATGAAGTATTCAGGCACTATGATCTCCCAACACCCTACACAAGCTTTTGGCCTTCACCTGGCCTATCAGCTACTCGGGAGTCAGTGACCTCACAGCCACCTGCACAAACCACATAGAATCATAATATAAGTTAGGTTGGAAAAGACCTTCAAGATCATCGAGTCCAACCATCATCCATGCCCACTAAACCATGTTATGGAGTACCCCGTCTACGCGCTTTTTGAGTACCTCCAGGGATGGCAACTCAACCACTTCCCTGGGCAGACTATTCCAATGTCTGAAAACCCTCTCAGGAAAGAAATTTTTCCTAATATCTAACCTAAATCTCCCTTGCCGCAACTTGAGGCCATTTCCTCTCGTCCACATTCCTGCTCCAGCCCTGTCAGCTATTCAGGAAGTAGTGACCTCACAAGAACCTACAGTCCATGGGCCTGCTCTGGGCCTATCAGCTACTCCAGCCAAGAGTGACCTCCCAAGCACAAATCCCCCTATTTGCCATCTACTGGTTGTTGAGGTATTTGGTCTCCAGGGACCTCATAAGCACCTATACAAGCCATGAGCCTACTCTTGGCCTATCAGTTACTCAGGCAGCAGTGACCTCACAAGCTTATACTAATCTGTTTGCTATGTGCTCATGTGGTGCAGTGACCCCAGCCGGCAGCTAAACCCCCACCCAGTCACTCACTCACTCCCCCACAGCAGGATAGGGGAGAAAACTGGGAGGGCAAAAGCAAGAGCAAAACTCATGGCTGATGAGAAACATAGTTCAGTAAGTGGAGGGGAAAAAAGGAAAGGAAACAAGGGATGGAGAAGCAATCATTCACAGCAGCAGACTGAGGCCCAGCCAGTCTCTCAGCAATGGCTACTTTGGAGAAAGTCTCCTCCTAGTTTTATTTCTCAACAAGACACCATATGGCATGGAATAGCTCTTTGGTCAGTTGGGGTCAGCTGTCCTGACTTTGTCCCCTCCTAGCCTCTTGCCCAGCCCCAGCCTCCTCGCTGGGGGGTCAGAATGAGAAACAGAGAAGGCCGTGGCATTATGCCAGCACTGATCAGCAACAGCTACAACATCAGTGCGTTATCAATGCTGGTTTAGCCATCAGCACAACACATGGCACCATACAATGAACTCCATCCCAGCCAGACCCAGGACAATCTCCACCCCTTCTTCCACACCATTTGCATCCTGCTCAGTTCCTGCAGTATTCAATGCACTTCTGTCAACCACCATCACCCCCTTCCCCATCCTTTGACATGATATACACAGAGTGTACTGGGTTTGGCTGGTGTGGCTCAGGTGGACCTGGACATGTCCCAGCCCACTCCTGATTTCTCCCCTCCCTCAGTCATCTGGAGTTTTTTGAAACATCCAGTCAGGTCATCAACCTAAGGACAAGGCAAAACATGCAGCACCAGACCGTACCCTGCAAGAGTCTTACAGGTAGCTCTGAGATCCCCTACAACCATGGGGAAAGGGAGCTCACCACCACCACCACTCATCTTCTGAGTGCGATACCTCAAAATGAAATTTGCAGTTCACAGGCCCATTGGCTGTTCTTTCTCATTCATGTGGTTCTTCCTGGGGATTCCCTTCAGGTCTTTTCCTCTTTGTCCCCATGCACATGTTCTTCTGAGGTTGGCATTTGGTCCTGGTTTTCTATTCTCACAGCTCACAAGGCCTGTGTCTTGCTGCACCGTGCAAAGCCCAGACTCTGCCCCAGTAACCCTGCATGGCCACCCTGCAGGGCTGGGCTGGGATGTGGGAGCCTGCCTTCTGTGCCCTTCTTTGCACGTGACAGGATTTGTTATGGGGGCCCCTTGGAGGCGTCCTAGAAAGGGGCCATAGTCTTTGGGCATGTTCCAGCTTGTCCATGCCCCACCACCTTCCAGGCACCCTTCCACCCTCTTGAAGTGTCCCCACACACACACCAGACCAGTCAGGGCTCATTCTGCAGCCTGGTGAAGTGGGCGACCCCAGCCCGGCCTTTTCCTTTTGTTTCTATTCACACTTATAATTCTTCACTTCATTAGATCTTATTAAAGAAGGTTATATCCATTTCATACCTATGCTTTTGTGGCTATATTAATTTGATTTCTATAGCTTTATAAATGTTCTATATATATATATATATAAATGGTAAGGTGAACCTTGCCATCAAACTTACTGAACCTTGTTAAACCAGTGTTAAAACTTTGTTAAATTCCATTGAACTTACTGAACTCTGTCAAATTATTATTTTACCTCAATACAACATACTGCTGCTGCTCTCTTTTGAATGAGGTGCATTCCGCTCTTCTGCGACTCTGTGGGAGGCTAAGGTCCTTCTTGTCCACTCTCTCCTAATAGGACACCTATGAGGAAGAACCTTTTTTTTCTTTGGTCATTGCTGAAAGAAATGGTGAAGGAAGTTCAGAGAGGTGAAACATGGAGGGGTGTGCTTCTGAGTGTATTAAGAGTCCCTAGATGTGCTCTGTGCCTTCTGAAAGGGGAGAAATGCCGCCTTCTAGAGGGCAATGTCGCTGATGCTTGCGGAACCCCTTCTGACTACACAGGTGAGATGCTCCACAGGCATGCTTCTGCCATGCTGTGTATTTGAAGGCACAGGCCAGAAAGCCAAGGATAGGTATCGTAGCAGACAGAGGAACTGGCAATGAGCCTTTCCAAGATGAGTTGGACGAATCTCACTGTGATAGTGGGAGTTGTTCCTGGAGTCACTGTTGCGGTAAAGGGTAAAGGAATTTGGCAGATAATAAACCCCCTTGCGTTCCAGCTTAGCCTCAGATGTCAGAGGCACTGGGGGTGGCTAGGTTTAGTTTCTGAGTAATGTCCGATTCAGCACTATAAGTCCAGTCGCGTAACTATCACGATGACCGATGTACTTATAGCACACTGCACTCTCAGCTTAGCCACGTTCAACGCACAAGAATTACCAGACTTAGGGAGTTTGGTTGCATTAAGGAATTATCATGACTAGATTAATGAGCAGCGCAGTTTATTAAAGTGACAGTACAGGTTGTTGCGGATTGCCGGTGATAAATACGCTGTCTGCAAAGCACGTGCAAATGTTGAATACAGTGCACAAAATCAAAAAATAAAGCAACTCTCTATATAGAGATTTTTAAGTTTCCTGGGGAAGCACTTGGTACAGCCGAGTGTTCAAATCTCACCCACTAGGCTTCCCTATGGAAACCTGTGGGCTATGGACTTCCTATGGGACCAGTCGACTGGTCGCAGAAGTCAGCAATGTCCTCCTGACTTGTCTATGATGGTATCTTCCCTAACGGTCTTCCTCTTTGGGGGTCTTTTTGTACAATTTTTCTTGTAGGTGGAGCTTGAGTGACTCTAGTCATACACATCTTTACTTTGATTGGTATAAAGTTCTCTTGCTTTGCTTTTAAAGGTATATGCTGGAAAAAATTCAGAGCACATGCTCCGGGGGGGGGGTGCTTGCACCTTGGAGGTGGGTAAGTTTTGGGATGGAGGTGTGTTTTGGTAGTATAATGATATTATATAAGCAAAGTTCACCCAGAGGACATGGTTTAGCATGTCACTACTCCAGAACTGGGCACTTATGATATAAATCAGAAGTAAGGCCATAGCGTTGACAGAACCCCCATTGTTTCACCTCCTTGCTTCAGTGGATTCAATGCAGGGACCTTCCATTCTTGTTCTAGTAGTTCCAGTTCCCTATCCCTGCGGTGATATCACAGAGCCTGGCCGTGGTGTCTCCACTCTGCTCCACCCTCCGTGTTGTTTCTCTTAGAGTCAGCATACCAAGCTCCCCTGGTGTTGCTAACATCTAAGCTTGCAGGTTATGTTGCTGAGGGAATTATTATGGAACAGATCTCTTGCATATCCACCGCATTCCACCCTGGAGGTTTACCTTCCCTTAAGGGGGGGACACATATCAGTAAGTCACCTCCAGCAATCACTCCATAGTCACAGACAGAAATGTCAGGGCTCTGTGAGGTGTCCACAGCTGAGCTGTCCTCATGCACTCTTCATACACACAGGGTGTTCAGAGACACGGGTCCTACACTTGCACACGCACAGGCGGTGCATTGCAGCAGTCATAGTGTCTCTCTGGCCTCCTCTTGACACTCCCAGAGGCTGGCAGGTGCCTCAGCCCTGCGGTGTATTGCCCTGCTCTGCACTCATCGGAGATGCCCCAAGGCATGAGGAATGGACACGGGGACCTCAGGTCAAGGAAGCACATCCCAGCGCTGCATTCTGTTGGTTTCCCAGGGGACGTTACTCTCAAAGTGAAGTGACTTCAGGACACTGACATTCATGGCATCCCCAGGAATAGCTGATGGCATTTGTGCTCACTCAGGTTCGTCTCCACACACGCCTGTGATTTGCACGCTTACAACTCATCTGTACAATGCAAGCATGGACAACATTATCAGAATTGAAAAAAACAAAATAAAAAAAATAAATCAACACTAACATCAACAACTACAAAACATATAAATGATAGGTTGGGCCTGTAATGAATTACGTTATGAGTGATATGTAGAAGCAGATGGGCAGTATATTGCTACTAAAAAAACTTCTGGTCATCAGTTTCTGAACTGCATCCTTGAGCTCCTGGTTCCTCATGCTGTAGATGAGAGGGTTCACTGCTGGAGGCACCACCGAATACAGAACTGCCAGCATAGGTCCTGGCGTGGGGAGGAGATGGAGAGGGGCTTCAGGTAGGTAAACATGCCCGTACTGATAAACAGGAAGACCACGGCCAGGTGAAGGAGGCACATGGAAAAGGCTTTGTGCCGCCCCTGCTCAGAGGGCATCCTCAGCATGGCCCTGAAGATGTGCACGTAAGACAGCACAATGATAACAAAACACCCAAATGCCACACAGACACTAACCACAATAAGCCCAGCCTCCCTGAGGTAGGCATCAGAACAGGAGAGCTTGAGGATCTGGGGAACTTCACAGAAGAACTGGTCCACAGCATTGCCATTGCAGAATCGTAGTGAAAATGTGTTGGCCGTGTGCAGCACAGCGTTGAGAAACCCACAGCCCCAGGCAGCTGCTGCCATGTGGACACAAGCTCTGCTGCCCAGGAGGGTTCCGTAGTGCAGGGGTTTGCAGATGGCAACGTAGTGGTCATAGGCCATGACAGTCAGAAGATAAAACTCTGCTGACATCAGAATAAAAAAGAAAAAAACCTGAGAAGCACATCCTTGGTAGGAGATGGCCCTGGTGTCCCAGAGCGAGTTGGCCATGGATTTGGGGACAGTGGTGGAGATGGAGCCCAGGTCGAGGAGGGCGAGGTTGAGGAGGAAGAAGTACATGGGGGTGTGGAGGCGGTGGTCACAGGTTACGGCAGTGATGATGAGGCCGTTGGCCAGGAGGGCAGCCAGGTAGATGCCCAGGAAGAGCCAGAAGTGCAAGAGCTGCAGCTCCCGTGTATCTGCAAATGCCAAGAAGAAGAACTCGCTCATGGAGCTGCCATTGGACATTTGCTGGTTCTTGAAATGGGGGCGCTGTCCTAAGAAGGAAAAGACAGGGGAAAATTACAACAGACTTCTCTGAGCAAAGCCACGCCCTTCTTCCTAGAAATCCACCCCCACATGAATTCCAGCGCATTTCCTTTCTTTGCTTTGTGCTGGCTGAGTGTGCTTTGAGGAGCAGGACCTCTGCCTGTACACTGCCAAGGAGTCAGCTCTGCCCTGCTGGATTATGACAGCAACCAACGTCAGATGTAAACCAACTTTAATGGAAAAGTTCAATATTTGCACTTGGGACTTGCAAGAATGTGAGCTGCAGATGAGAGGCTTAGCATGTCTTTATGATAATTTTTTCTCTGTTTTTGTTTTGTTTTTTTTTTTAATTTCCAGCATCACAGCTGGCGAGTACTGTTTTTAGGGGTAGAAATCCTCATTTTTGTGACTGAAAGTGTGGAGTCTTAAGACAAAACAGGCAAAAGGGCTCAGTGCTCTGTGGCTCAGCACGGTCAAGAGAGCTGCGGTGTCCATTTGTCTTGTTCCCAGCTGCCCTGCGCTTTCACTTTGCTACCTCGAGGATGACTGTGAGACAAGGCGAGTGAAAAGAATCTCAATAGACATAATAAAGGGGGATGAGAGATGATGTTTAGCGCTTACATTGTTGAAATTAGCTGAGGCAGAGACAGTCTTTGATAAGAAGAGCTGGCCCCAAGAACTAGCCAATGAGGTAGAGACAGTTCCTGATAAGAAGCAGGAGCAGGCCCCAAGAGCCAGCTAAGACTGGTCTTGCGGCTTGGGTGAATACCAAGAAACCACTGAGCCTGTGCAAGAAAAGAGGTTACTAGCGGTGACGGAGTCATCTATCTTCATCTCTGCGACCACCAGATGACCACCATAAAGAGGCAGTGCGCAAGCGCAGTTGAGAGGAGACTATGGAAATGACCTCTCGGAGCGAATTTTAATATGAAGCGGGGATAGGTCATGCGTATGTATAGGTGTATTGTGAATATGTAACACTTGACTGTATAAACTTGAGACGAACTGCCGAGTCGGGCGTGCACGACTTTGGTGGGACTACCCCCCGTGCTGCCCAGTGCTGAATGAACATACCTACTTTACAGTCTCACTGATTGTGGAGTCTGTTTCTGCACGTCAAGGTAAGGAGGCCAGGTCTACCCAGCCCACATCGGTACAGAGACCAGGTCAACCCCGCCCTTGCAAGTAGGGAGGTCAGGTCTACCCTGGAATGGTTAGGGACGCCAGGCCTACCCCGGAGCATCAGGTAGGGATAACAGTCCAACCCCAGAGGTTCAGGTGGGGAGGTTGGATCTTCCCCCGCGAGCCTGTAGGGACAGCAGGTGTACCCCGGAGTACCAGTAGGGGTACCGGTACGACTGCGCAGGATCAGGTAGGGATCCAGGCCTACCCCAGAGCATCAGGTAGGGACGCCAGGCCTGCCACAGAGGGTTAGGTAGGGACAGCGGGTTAACCCCTGCACGTCCATAGGGACAGGAGGTGTACCCTGGAGTACCAGTAGGGGTACCCATATTACTCTGGAGTACCAGTAGGGGTAACGGTACTATTGTGCAGGGTCAAGGAACGGATGCCAGGCCTAACCCGGAGAATCAAGTAGGGATAGCAGGGCGAGCCAAGAGCATCAAGTAGGGAGGGCGGGTCTGGCCCACTGACGCCGGCAGAGAGGCCAGGTCTACCCTCCGAGCGCGGGCAGAGAGACCAGATCTACCCTGCCCTTGCTGACAGGGATGCGAGTTCTACCTGCCATTGCCAGCAGGGAGGCCAGGTCGACCCTGCCCTTACCAACAGGGAGGCCAGGTCTACCCCACCTGCGCGGTTAGGGAGGTCAGGTCTACCCAGCCCATGTGGGTAGGGAGGCCATGCGTGACCCGCCCGCGAGGGTAGGGAGGCTAGGTCTACCCCGCCTTTGCCGGCAAGGCGGCCAGGTCTACCCCGCATGCACGGGTAGGGAGGCCAGGTCTACTCAGCCCGCGAAGGTAGGGAGGCCGGTTCTACACAGCCCTTGCCAGTAGGGAGGCCAAGTCTACCCCTCTCTTGCTGGCAGGGCAGGCCAGGTCTACCCCGCTCTTGCTGGCAGGGCAGTCCAGGTCTACTCCAGTGGCACCGGAAGGAGGCCAGTTTTACCCCACCTGTGCCGGCAGGGAGGCCATGTCTACCCGCCCTCGGTGGTAGGGAGGCCAGGTATACCCCACTGGGGCCGGCATGGAGACCAGGTCTAACCCGGCATTGCCAGCAGGGAGGTCAGGTCTACCCCACCTGCGCGGGTAGGGAGGCAAGGTCTACCCCACCAGCGACAGGAAAGAGGCCAGATCTACCCCGTCCTTATCGGTAGGGAAGCCAGGTCCACCCCACTGGCGCTGGCAGGGTGGCCAGGTCTACCCAGTCCATGCGGGAAGAGAGGCCAGGTCTACACCACCCTTCCCACAGGTAGACCAGGTCTACCCTCCCAGCGCAGGCAGAAAGGCCAGACCTACCCCGCCATTGCCATCAGGGAGGCAAGGTCTACCCCACACTTGTCGGCAGGGAGGAGAGGTCTACCCCACCAATGCAGGTAGGGAGCCCAGGACTGACCCGCCCGTGTGGGTAGGGAGGCCAGTTGTACCCAGCCCTTGCGAGCAAGACGGCCAGGTCTAAGACTCCCTTGCTGGCAGGGAGGCCAGGTCTACCCCACCCGCGCGTGTAGGGAGGCCAGGTCTACCCCACTGGCACTGGCAGGGAGGCCAGGTCTACCCCACCCGCGCGGGTAGGGAGGCGTGGTCTACCAAGCCCTCACAGTTAGGGTGGCCTGGTCTACCCCGCCTGCGCAGCTAGAGAGGACAGGTCGACCCTGCCTGCGTGGATAGGGAGGCAAGGTCTATCCCACCGATGCCGTCATGGAGGACAGGTCTACAGCACCCGCGAGGTATAGTGAGGCCAGGTCTACAATGCCCACGCGTTTAAGGAGGCCAGGTCTACCCCGAAGGCACCGGCAAGGAGGCGAGGTCTACCCTGCCCATGCGGGTATGGAGGCCAGGTCTACCACACCCGCTTGGGTAGGGAGGCATGGTCTACCCCTCCTGCATGGGTAGGGATGCAAGGTCTATCCAGCCCGCACGGGTAGGGAGGCCTGGTCTACCCCGTCGGTGCTGGCAGGGAAGCCAGGTCTACCTCCCCCGTGCGGGTGTGGAGGCAAGGTCTACGCCGCCCGCGCAGGCAGGGAGGCCAAATCTACCCTGCCCGGGCGGGAAGGGAGGCCAGGTGAACACTGCGCGCTCCGGAAGGAAGGCCAGGTCTACCCCGCCCACGCGGATAGGGAGGCCAGGTCTACCCCGCCCGTGCGGGTATGGAGGCCAGGTCTACCTCGACCACGCGGGTAGGGAGGCCAGTTGTACCCTGCGCGCATGGGCAGGAATGCCAGGTCTACCCCGCCGGCGCCAAAATGGAGGTCAGCTCTACCCCGCCCGCGCGGGTAGGGAAACCAAGTCTACCCCATCTGCGCCGTCAAGGAGGCCAGATCTACACCTCCGGCACTGGCAGGGTGGCCAGCTCTACCCCGCCGGAACCAAAGTGAGGCCAGGTCTACCCTGTCCGTGTGGGTAGGAAGACCAGATCTAAGCCAACTCTTCCGGCAAGGAGGCCAGGACTACTCCGCCCGCGCGGGTAAGAAGGCCAGCTCTACTCCGCCCGCACGGGTAAGAAGGCCAGGTCAACCCCGCCGGGGCCGGCAGGGAGACCAGGTCGACCCCGCCATCGCAGGTTGGGAGGCCAGGTCTACCCCGCTGTTCGCTGGCAGGGTGGCCAGGTCTACCTCGCACAGGCGGGTAGGAAGGCCAGGTCTAACCCGCCCGCGCCAGCGGGGAGGCCAGGTATACCCCACTGGGTAGGGAGGCCAGGTCTATCCCACCGGCGCCGGCAAGGTGGCCAGGTCTACCCCGCCCGTGCTCGTATGGAGGCCATGTCTACCCTAAGTGCGTGGGCAGGGAGGCATGGTCTACCTCTCCCGTGTGGGTAGGGAGGCCAGGTCAACCCCGAAGGCACCGGCAAGAAGGTGAGGTCTACCCCACCCATGCAGGTATGGAGGCCAGGTTTACCACACCCGTGTGGGTAGGGAGGCATGGTCTACCCATCCCATGTGGGTAGGGACGCCAATTCTACCCCGCCGGCGCCTGCAGGGCGACCAGGTCTACCCCGCCCGCTCGGGTAGGGAAGCCAGGTCTACCTCTCCCGTGCCGGTAGTGACGCGAGGTCTACCCCGCCGGCGCAGGTAGGGAGGCCAGGTGTACCCCACCTGCGCGTGTAGGGGAGCCAGTTCTACGTCGCCTGCGCCGGTAGGGAGTCCAGCTCTACCACGACAGCGTGGGTGTGGAGACCAGGTCTACCACGCCCGCATGGGTAGGGAGGCCAGGTCTACCCCATCGGCGCCGGCAGGGAGGTCAGGTCTACCGTGCCGGAGCCGGCAGGGGGGTAAGGTCTACCCCGCCGGCGCCGGCAGGGATGCGAGGTCTACCTCGCCCGCGCTGGTAGTGAGGCCAGGTCTACCCCGCCGGCGCGGGTAGGGAGTCCAGGTCTACCCTGCCCGCGCGTGTAGGGAAGCCAGGTCTACCCCGCCGGCACCAACAGGTGGGCCAGGTCTACCCCGCCCATGTGGGTAGGGAAACCAGGTCTATCCCTCCTGTGCCGGTAGTGATGCCAGGTCTACCCCGCCCACGTGGGTAGGGCAGCCAGGTCTACGCAGCCCGCGCGGGTAGGTAGGCCAGGTTTACCCCGCCCACGCTGGTAGGCAGGCCAGGTCTACCCCACCCGAGCGGGCAGGGAGGCCAGGTCAACCCCGCCCACGTGGGTTGGGAGGCCAGGTCTACCCCGCCCACACGGGTAGTGAGCTCAGGTCTACCCCTCTTGCACGGACAGGGAGGCCAGGTCTACCCCCCACTCGGGTAGGGAGGCCAAGTCTACCTCTCTGTGCCCGTAGTGAGGCCAGGTCTACTTCGCTCGCGTGGGTAGGGAGGCCAGCTCTACCCCGCCAGAGCTGTAGGGAGGCCAGGTCTACCCCGTCTGCGTTGGTAGGGAGGCCACGTCTACCTCGCCTGCCCGGGCAGGGAGGGCAAGTCTACCCCGCCCACGTGGGTACGGAAGCCAGGTCTACCCCGCCCGCCCGGGTAGGGAGATCTAGTCTACCTCTCCCGTGCAGGTAGTGAGGCCAGGTCTATCCCGCCCACGCTGGTAGGCAGGGCAGGTCTACCCCGCCCGAGCGGGCAGGGAGGCCATGTCTACCCCGCCCACGTGGGTATGGAGGGCAGGTGTACCCTGCCAGCGCGGGTAAGGAGGCCAGGTGTACCCCGCCCACGCGGGTAGGGAGGTCAGGTCTATAACACCACTGCCAGCAGGGATGCCAGGTCTACCCCTTCCGCGCGGGTACAGAGGCCAGGTCTACCGTGCCCACACGGGTAGGGAGGCCAGATGTACCCCGCCCACGCGGATCGTGAGGCCAGGTCTACCTCGCCCGCGTGGGTAGGGAGGTCAAGTCTACCTCTCCCATGCCCCTAGTGAGGCCAGGTCTACCCTGCCCAAAGGGGTAGGGAGGGCAGTTCTACACCGCCCGCGTGGGTAGGGAGGGCAGTTCTACCCAGCCGGCACCGGCAGGGAGGCGAGGTCTACCCCCCTGCTCCGGTAGGGAGGCCAAGTCTACCTCTCCCATTCTGGTAGTGAGGCCAGGTCTACTGCGCTCACGCAGGTAGGGAGGCAAGGTCTAACCATCCCGTGTGGACAGGAAGGCCAGGTCTACCCCACCCACGTGGGTAGGGAGGCCAGGTCTACCCCGCCCACGTGGGTACGGAGGGCAGGTCTACAAATCCCGCGCGGGTAGGGGGGCCAGGTCTACCCCGCCCGCGCGGACAGGGAGGCAATGTCTACCCCACCCGCGCGGGTAGGGAGGCCAGTCAACCCGGCCAGAGCCCATAGGCAGGCCAGGTCTACATCGCCCGCGGGGGTAGGGAGGCCAGGTCTACCCCAACTGTTCTAGGAAGGGAGGCAAGATCTACCCCGCCAGCACGGGTATGGAGGACAGGTCTACCCCTCCCGCGTGGGTAGGGAGGCCAGGTCTACCTCGAACGCGCAGACAGGGAGGCCAGATCTACCCCACCGGCGCCGGCAGGGATACCAGGTCTACCCCACGGGGTCCGGCAGGGACGCCAGGTCTAACCTGCTTGAGAGGGTAAGTAGGACAGGTCTACCCCGCCCACGTGGGCAGGGAGGCCAGGTCTACCCGCCAGCGCGGGCAGGGAGGCGAGGTCTAATCTGCCCGCGCGGGTATGGAGGCCAGGACTACCCCACCTGCGTGGACAGTGAGGCCAGGTCTACCCCCCAGCTCGGGTAGGGAGGCCAAGTCTACCTCTCACGTGCCGGTAGTGAGGCCAGGTCTACCCTGCCCGCGCAGGTAGGGAGGCAAGGTGTTTCCCACCCATGCAGGTAGGGAGGCCAGGTCTACCCCGACACAGCCCGTAGGGAGGACAGGTCTACCACGCCCGTGTGGGTAGGGAGGCCAGGTCTACCCTGCTTGCGCGGACAGGAACTCCAGGTCTACCCCAGCCACGCGGGTAGGGAGGCCAGGTCTACCCCGCCAGAGCCCGTAGGGAGGCCAGGTCTACCCCGCCCGCGCGGTTAGGGAGGCCATGTCTACCCTGACGGCGCCGGCAGGGGGGCCAGGTCTACCCCACCCGTGTGGGATGGGAATCCAGGTCTACCTCTCCCGTGCCGGTAGTAAGGCCAGGTCTACCCCGCCCATGCGGGTAGGGAAGCCAGGTCTACCCCGCCCGTGCGGGTAGGGAGGACAGGTCTACCCCGCCCGCCAGTGTAGGGAGGCCAGGTCTACACTGCCAGCGCCGGTAGGGTGGCCAGGTCTACCCTGCGGGCACCGGCAGGGACGCCAGGTCTACCGCGCCTGTGCGGGTAGGGAAGCCATGTCTACCTCCCCCACGCCTCTAGAGAGGCCAGGTCTACCCCGCCCGCGCTGGTATGGAGGCCAGGTCTACCCGGCCCACGCGGGCAGGAAGTACAGGTCTACCCCACCTGCGCGGACGGGGAGGCCATGTCGACCCCACCCGCGTTGGTAGGGAGGCCAGGTCTACCCCGCCCATGCGGGTAGGGAGGCCAGGTCTACCCCACCCGCGTGGGTATGGAGGCCAGGTCTACCCCGCAGGCGCCGGCAGGGAGGTCAGGTCTACCCCGCCCGTGTGTGCAGGGAGGGCAGGTCTACCCCGCCCGCGCAGTCAAGGAGGCCATGTCTACCCCACCCGCATGGGTAGGGAGGCCAGGTACACCCCGCACGCGAGGGCAGGGAAGCCTGTTCTACCCCGCTGGTGCAGGTAGGGAGGCCATGTCTACCCCGTCAGCGACGGTAGGGAGGCCATGTCTACCCTACCGGCGCCGGCAGGGAGGCCAGGTCTAGCGCGCCGGCGCCGGCAGGGTCGCCTGTCTACCCGGCCCACATCGGCAGGGAAGCCAGTTCTACCCTGCCGCGTCCGGCATGTAAGCCAGTTCTACCCCGCCGGCGCCGGCAGGTAAGGAGGTCTACCCCACTGGCGCTGGCAGGGAGGCCAGGTCTAGCGCGCCGGCGCCGGCAGGGACGCCTGTCTACCTGGCCCGCATCGTCAGGGAAGCCAGTTCTACCCTGCCGCGTCAGGCAGGGAAGCCAGGTCTACCCCGCTGGCGCCGGCAGGGAGGCCAGTCCTACCCCGACGGCGCCGGCAGGGAGGCCAGGTCTACCCCGCTGGCGCCGGCAGGGAGGCCAGGTCTACCCCGCTGGCGCCAGCAGGGAGGACATGTCTACCCCTCTCGCAGCAGCAGGGAGGACGGTCTACCCCTCCCGCGCCGGCAGGGAGGCCTGTCTACCCGGCCTGCCCCGGCAGCGAGGCCCGGTCTACCCCACTCGCGCTGGCAGGGAGGCCAGGTCTACCCCGCCGGCGCTATCACGCAGGCCAGGTCTACCCTTCCCGCGGCAGCTGGGAGGCTGGTCTGTGTGGGATACTTGGAAAGTAATGGGCACATAGTGAACAATCCAGACTCGATGTAATTGATCAATTTGTGAGCCAAGCATGTTTTGTAGGCAGCAGGCTTCAAGGACGCTTTGCTTGTGGACACATATTTAGCTAACGGTAGTAAGAGCATTCCAGACGCCTTTAGAAGGCTTTGAACAGAATAAACAAGAAGACAAAAAAAGAAAGATGCCAATTAGAAGAACACAGGTGCGCATTCCACGATAAAGGGAACTTGGCACAAAGAACCTCAATTCCACAGCTTATCTTGACCAATTAGACTGAGACAAGTTTCGCATGTTTTAGTTAATACAACCAATTATACCTTATGTTTATGCGCGTGTACAGTGTTGATATAACCAATCATTAGGTGTAACTAGGCGCGTGGACAGCTCATGCTAACCAATCTCTAATTTGCTTATGCGTGAACAGAAACTAGAATGAACATATACATCGAGCTATCTTGGCAATAAAGTGGCATCTGCTTGATCATAGTGATTGTGTGCAGTGTCCGTGACTTCCGCGTCAACAGACCTGGCCTCCCTGCCAGCGCAGGCGGTATAAACCTGGTCTCCGTACCCTCGCGGGCGGGGTAGACCTGGCCTCCCTTTTCGTGACCAGGGTAGACATGGCCTCCCTACCCTCTCTGGATGGGTAGACCTGGCCTCCCTGCCGTCGCCAGCAGGGTAGACCTGGCCTCCCTCCCGGCGCCAACGGGGTAGAACTAGCCTCCCTGCCGCTGCGGGCCGAGTACACTTGGCCTCCCTGCCGCTCAGCCCTGGTAGACCTGGCCTCCCTGCTGCCGAGCCGGGTAGACCTGGTCTCCCTGCCGGCGCCGGCGGGGTATACATGGCCTCCCTAGTGGAGCTGGCGGGGTGGACCCGGCCTCCCTGCCGGCGCGGGAGGGGTAGACCTGGCCTCCCTGCCGGCGCCGGCAGCGTAGACCTGGCCTCTCTGCCGGCGCCGGCGGGGTAGACCTGGCCGCCCTGCCAGCGCCGGCGGGGTAGACGTGGCCTCCCTGCCGGCACAGGCAGGGTAGACCTTGCCTCCCTGCCGGCGCTGGTGGGGTAGACCTGGCATCCCTTGCAGTGCCGGCGGGGTAGACCTGGCCTCACTGGCGGGGCCGGCTGGGTAGACCTGACCTCCCTGGTGGTGCCGCGGGGTAGACCTGGCCTCCCTGCCGGCGTGGGAGGGGTAGAAATGGCCTCCCTGCCTGCACCGGCGGGGTAAACCTGACCTCCCTGGTGGTGCCGGCGGGGTAGACCTGGCATCTCTGCCGGTGCCGGCAGGGTAGACCTGGCCTCCCTGCCGGGGGCGGTGGGGTAGAACTGGCCTAAATTCCGGCGCGGGCCGGGTAGACCTGGCCTCCCTGCCGTCGCTGACGGGATAGACCTGGCCTCTCTGCCGGTGCCTGTGGGGTAGACCTGGCCACCCTGCCAGAGCCAGTGTTACATTTTAAAAAAATCAAATCTGATTACAGCTAAAATCTTAGGAATATAAAGTTATTGTGTGTGACTATAGTAGATAAAGATCTTAAAGAATGTGTAGTACTGTACTTTTAGCTGATTATCATTGGCTTATATTTTCCTTTAAGAAGCCAAGAAGATTTGCTTTTGGAAACTCCCTACCTTTCCCATCTTGATAACTGAAAGACCAATCCTTGAAAAGGTTAGATTTCAAAAGAGAAAGGGGTAGACCTGGCCTGCCTGTCGGCTACGGCGGTTTAGACCTGGCATCCTTGCCGGCGCGGGCGTGGTAGATCTGGCCTCCCTGCCGGCGCCGGCGGGGTAGACCTGGCATCCCTTGCGGCGCAGACCTGGCATCCCTTGCGGCGCCGGCTGGGTAGACCTGACCTCACTGCCGGCGCTGGCGGGGTAGACCTGACCTCAATGCCGGCGCTGGCGGGGTAGACCTGACCTCACTGCCGACGCCAGCGGGGTAGACCTGGCCTGCCTGTCGGCTACGGCGGGTTAGACCTGGCATCCTTGCCGGCGCGGTCGGGGTAGACCTGGCCTCCCTACCAGCGCGGTCGGGGTAGACCTGGCCTAAATTCCGGCGCAGGCCGGGTAGAGCTGGGCTCCCAGCCGGCGCTGGCGGGTTAGACCTGCCCTATCAGCCACTGCCGGCGGGGTAGATCTGGCCGCCCTGCCAACGCCGGCGGGGTAGACGTGGCCTCCCTGCCGGCACAGGCTGGGTAGACCTTGGCTCCCTGCCGGCGTGGTGGGCAAGACGTGGCCTCCCTGCCGGCACCGGAGGGTTAGACCTGGCCTCTCTGCCGCCGCGCGCCGGCTTGACCTGGACTCCCTGCGCGCGTGGGGCGGGTAGACATGGCTTCTCTGCCGGCGTGGGAGGGGTAAAGCTGGCCTAAATTCCGGCACGGGCAAGGTAGACCTGGGCTCCCTGCCGGCGCGGACCGGGTAGACCTGGCCTCCCTGCTGGCACCGGAGGGTTAGACCTGGCCTCTCTGCTGCCGCGCGCCGGCTATACCTGGCCACACCGCCGGCGCGGGCCAGGTAGACCTGGCCTCACTGCCAGCGCGGGAGGGGTAGACCTGACCTCACTGCCGACGCCGGCGGGGTAGACCTGGCTTGCCTGTCGGCTACGGCGGGTTAGACCTGGCCTCCTTGCCGGCGCGGTCGGGGTAGACCTGGCCTCCCTACCGGCGCGGGAGGGGTAGACCTGGCCTAAATTCCGGCGCAGGCCGGGTAGACCTGGGCTCCCAGCCGGCGCTGGCGGGTTAGACCTGCCCTATTAGCCGCTGCCGGCGGGGTAGACCTGACCGCCCTGCCAACGCCGGCGGGGTTGACGTGGCCTCCCTTCCCGCACAGGCTGGGTAGACCTTGGCTCCCTGCCGGCGCTGGCGGGCAAGACCTGGCCTCACTGCCGGTGTGGGCCAGGTAGACC